>NC_085988.1:16510040-17176290 GCF_030014385.1 Trichomycterus rosablanca
ACACACACACACAGGGCACACACAGGGCAGATATACACACACACATAGGGCAGACACACATATTTACACACACACACACACACACACATATTAACAAACCACACACACACACATGGCAGACACAAACACACACTCATATTCTCACACACATACACACATACATATTCACACACACACACACACACACACACAGGGCAGACACAAACACACACTCATATTCTCACACACATACACACACACACACATATTCACACACACACACACACACACACACACATATTTACACACACATACACACACACACACACACACAGGGCAGACACATACACACACAAGGCAGATATATACACACACACACATAGGGCAGACACACATATTTACACACATACACACACACACACACACACAGGGCACACACACATGGCAGACACAAACACACACTCATATTCTCACACACATACACACACACATATTCACACACATACACAGACACACACATATTTACACACACACACAAACACAAACACACACACACACACTTCTAGTAGCTCCAGCAGACCTGACTGCATGTCTTTGGACTTGTGGGAGGAAAACGTGGACACCGGGAGAACATGCAAAGGACCCTGGTTGCCCAGCTGAGAAATCGAACCCAGGCTCTTGATGCTGAAAGACAACAGTGCCATCCACTGCGCCACCTTGCCACACAGACCAAAACACAATATCAATATGACATAAGTACGAGGGGAGTCCACATACTTTTAGCAGAGTGTCTGTTTTTGTACTGAAAATTTGTGCTTTTTTCATCTCAGAAGATGTAAGATTAATAGAAACACATTTTAAGGTTGTGAGATTTTGGGATGACGGGGTGTCTGAAGCACCATGAGATGCAGATCAGATTCATGACGAAAAATGAGGGCTGGAGCTGCAAATCTGACGATCCCTGGCGTCCTAATCTGTACTAAAGACGATACAGACTCGCCCTCCTACCGGGCGCCGAGTATAAATATTCATGTCAGCGCTCCGTATCCATTAACAGACGTCTCTCTTTGCCGCTGGTTAGCTCTCCTGTCTCTCTGCGCACCGGCGGGGGGTTACGTGCTGGCGGACACGTATCGGAGGACGGAGTTAAGTGGAGACGCGCTGTGTGTTTCTGCGATGATGAAGAGAGTCGAGTGAGAGGGCCATCGAGTCGCGGCTGCGGGATAAATGGGCCATTCGGAGCCGTTCAAGGGCGACTAGAAAAGCGTTTCTCAGGAGTCAGTCGCTGTGATGAGGGATAAATGTGATGGAGAGACGCTCAGAGAGAGAGAGAGAAGGTGCTGGATCTGTTTCTGACAGAGGAACGTCAAGCGTTATTATACACCTGTATAAAGGACAGATACACTGACTATATGACCAAAAGTATTTGGACGCCTGATCATGAGCTTGTCGGACGTCCCATTTCAAAAACAAATGCTATTAAACTAGAGCGACCTCTGTGTCATCTCAGCTAGAACAACATCTACTCTTCTGAGAAGGCTTCTCACTGTAAAGACTTTAAAGTATGCCTGTGGGAATTTGTGCCAGTCTGGAAAGCCTCTGTGTTTCTTAATGTCTGCTGGAACAAGGAAGGACCTTCCCTAAACTGTTCTGCAAAGCTGGAAGCCTATCATCAATTGATTACACCTTTTAGTAACTCTTGAGGTTTTAAAAATTACAAGAAGAGTAAATAATGACCGAAGGGGCGGTATGATGGAGCAGTGGGTAGCGCTGTAGGGTCTGGGTCACTGTAGGGTCCTTACTGTGTGGAGTTTGCATGTTCTCCTTGTGTCCACAAGTCCAGAGACGTGCAGTCAGGTTAACTGGAGCTACCAAAATTGCCCTAAGTGTGTGTGTGAGTGTTGTGGGCGGCACGGTGGCTCGTTGGGTAGCACTGTCGCCTCACAGCAAGAAGGTCTTGGGTTCGATTCCCAGGCGGGGAGGTCCGGGTCCTTTCTGTGTGGGGTTTGCATGTTCTCCCCGTGTCTGTGGAAACCGGGTGCTCCGGTTTCCTCGCACAGTCAAAAACATGAAGGTGAATGGGTGTGTGTATGTGTATGTGTGTGTGTGTGCCCTGTGATGAACTGGCGCCACGTCCAGGGTGTTACTGTGTGCCTTGCGCCCATTGAAAAGCTGGGATAGGCTCCAGATAGACCCCCCCGATTGGATAAGTGGTTAAGAAAGTGAGTGTGTGTGTGTGTGTGTGTGTGTGTTGTGTGCACTGTGATGGACTGGCAACCTGTCTGGGGGTGTTTCCAGCCTTTTGCCTAATGAATCAGACCCACCGCGACCCTGACCAGGATAAATCTGTGGTTAAACACACACTGAATAAATGAATGAATTAAAGAAGGGAATTTCCCCCCAATTTTTAGCGTAGCCAATTCATTTTCTGCTCCTGGGGACCCGGATCACGTCCGTGGAGGATATATTTGCCTAATATGCGCCCCCTCGGACGCATGCACGGTCCAACAACCCGTTCTCATTCACCCGTACTTCGGTGGATATACGTGTGAGGTCGGTCTTGCGCATGGAGAGTCACACACTGATCTCCACGTTCCTCCACTTCTATACAAGCGCCTCAGGCTACTAAGCAGGGTCCTTATATAGTGTCAAAGACCGCGCCCACCTCTTAGTCCGGTCTTCTCCCACCCAGCAGACTTTAGTGGCCAATTTTGTCTGCTGCAGGCACTGCCAAATGTGCCCGCTAGGGGGCGCCCGGTCGAGCGGTAGCAGAGCTGAGATTTGGACTCGGGCACCTGGGCGCCACACTGCCGCACCCACAGGACTAAAGCTCACCAGCCCATCTGGGTCGTGGTGTTTTTACCTTCCGCTTGTCTCTCTTCTCGTCCTTCTTGGTGAAGACGGTGTGAACCCACCAGATCTTGGTGAACATGCTGCCGTAGGCCAGACTGAACCCGAGGCCGAGCAACCACAACCGGAACTGCAAAAAAAACGACCGTCATGAAACCAACCGACACATCAACTTCATTACCCAAGATGCCGCGGCGTTTACCTGGCAGACGACGGGGAACTGCGAGCGGTGGACGTGAAGCCCGTCGATCCCCAGAGGAAAGACGGCGGCCAGGGCCATCATGCAGCCCACGGCCGTCATGTTGTTCAGGTACGGCTGAGAGTTCTGGATGTACCTGCGACACGGGAGCGTTTACAGCAGATCAGCACGACAAACAAACAAACAAACAACTACAGTTCCCATGAGCCCTTGCTGCGATCAGGATGTTTAATGCAGACGTTAAATTGTTCACGCGTGTTATGTAGGAGAACATCTGGAGGGCTCGGGTTCTCTAGTTAGATGAGCACAGGAACACGACTTGATAGCTCAGACGGTTTATATTTAGCTCACGGGAAAACAACAAACGTGGCAACAGTTTAGGGATGGCCCTGTCCTGTTCCAAGTTAAGGACACAGTTTGGTGAGGAGCAGCAGGATGAAGGAGTTTCAGGATGAAGGAGTTCCTGTAGTTGAAGCTCCAACAAGCTCATGGTCATCCCATGTTCCGACTTACTCTAGATCTTGCATCGTCTGGGACCTTCACTCTATGGGCAAAAGTACTGGGACACCCCTTCTTATTTTAATTCAAGTGTATCATGACAAAACACAACAATCACTAGGTGGAATAAATCAGTTATATAAAGGGAAATGTAATAATAAGAAGGCGCGTCCCAATACTTTTGGCCATCCCATGTTCTGATGTACCCTGGATCTTGCATTGTCTGGGGAAACCTTTACTATATGGGCAAAAGTATTGGGACACCCTTCAAATATGAATTCATATACAGTATTTCAGGCACAACAATCACTAACAGGTGGAATAAATCAGTTATGTAAAAAACATGTAGTAATTAGAAGGAGCGTCCCAATACTTTTGGCCATCCCATGTTCCAACATACCCTGGATCTTGCATCGTCTGGGACTTTTATTATATGGGCGAAAGTATTGGGACACCCCTTCTAACTTTAATTCATGTGTATCATGACAAAACACAACAATCACTAACAGGTGACCAACATCAACCAAATTAATAATTAGAAGGGGCGTCCCAATACTTTTGGCCTTCCCATGTTCCGACGTACCCTGGATCTTGCGTCGTCTGGGACCTTCTCTATATGGGCAGAAGTATTGGGACACCCTTCAAATATGAATTCATATACAATATTTCAGGCACAACAATCACTAACAGGTGGAATAAATCAGTTATAATAATTAGAAGGGGCGTCCCAATACTTTTGGCCATAAAGTGTATTATTAATTGTGTAGTCATATTAATAACAAAAAGTATCTGAGCACACACACACACACACACACACACACGCACACACAGAGGCTGAAAGTGCTTATCAGGGGCGCGGTGGGTACTTGGTATGCGTATCGCGCACTTAAAGCTCCGAATCTATCAGCCACGCGTATTTGGCTCTGTACGCCTCGGTGAACGCGGTGTCGCCGTCTAATGCATACACACGAGGAAGAGAGCGCCAGTCTGCCCATTAACCAGCGCTGGCACCGCATCACTGGCACCTTCAGCTCCTTCTGAAGCTCATTCATCGCCTGTAATGTGACGGTTTCCTCACCGTTAGCTTCTACAGAACACGCTTCAGACGGCGGTACGTTCTTAAACACAGCTGGTGTGTGTGTGTGTGTGTGTGTGTGTGTGTGGTGACGTACCTGACGTTGCTGTTGTAAATGTTGAAGGTCAGGCAGATGATGCCCAGTAAGATGCCCAGTCCAGCAAACACAGACACAGAAACAAAGAGCTTCTGAGAGATGAACCTGAACTTCTGGATCACCACCGTCTGATCTGCTGGAGGACCAGAACCTGAGCGAGAACAGAGAAGATGAGAGTGAGGAACACTGAGAGTACAGAGAACAGTACAGAACCCGCTCTGATCCAGCTTCACCTATTTACATCCACCTTCATCCAACCTCCTCCACCATCGTCCACCTTCACTTATTTACATCCACCTCCATCCAACCTCCTCCACCATCGTCCACCTTCACTTATTTACATCCACCTTCATCCAACCTCCTCCACCAATGTCCACCTTCACTTATTTACATCCATTTCCATCCAACCTCCTCCACCATCGTCCACCTTTACTTATTTACATCCACCTCCATCCAACCTCCTCCACCATCGTCCACCTTCACTTATTTACATCCACCTCCATCCAACCTCCTCCACCATCGTCCACCTTCACTTATTTACATCCACCTCCATCCAACCTCCCCCACCATCGTCCACCTTCACTTATTTACATCCACCTCCATCCAACCTCCTCCACCATCGTCCACCTTCACTTATTTACATCCACCTCCATCCAACCTCCTCCACCAACGTCCACCTTATTTACATCCACTTCCATCAAACCTATTTAACCTTCTTCCACCTTTATGCTCTTCCTCCCTCCTCTATCTTCACTTATTCCCACCCGGCTTCATCCAACCTCTTCGATTTTAATCCATCTTCACTTATTTACATCCACCCTCCTCCACTTTAACTTAGTTACATCCATCGTCATCCAACCCCTTCAACCTTCATCCACCTTTACACTCTTCCACCCTCTTTCACCTTCAGTTATTCTCACCCAGCTTCATCCAGCTTCGTCCAAACTCCTCCACCTTCAAATATTTACATCTATCTTCATCCTATTTCCTCTACCCTCCATCCAGCACCTGCCACACCTTCACTTATTCCCATCCGGCTTCATCCAACCTCTTCGATTTTAATCCATCTTCACTTATTTACATCCACTCTCCTCCACTTTAACTCAGTTACATCCATCAGCATCTAACTTCTTCAACCTTCATCCATCTTTATGCTCTACCACCCTCCTCCACCTTCAGTTATTTTTGCCCAGCTTCATCCAACCTCTGCCAACCTCCTCCACCTTCACTTATTTACAGTGCCTTGCAAAAGTATTCAGCCCCCTTGAACTTTTCAACCTTTTGCCACATTTCAGGCTTTAAACATAAAGATATGAAATTGTAATTTTTTGTGAAGAATCAATAACAAGTGCGACACAATTGTGAAGTGGAACGAAATTTATTGGATATTTTAAACTTTTTTTAGAAATAAAAACCTGAAAAGTGGGGCGTGCAATATTATTCAGCCCCTTTACTTTCAGTGCAGCAAACTCACTCCAGAAGTTCAGTGAGGATCTCTGAATGATCCAATGTTGACCTAAATGACTGATGGTGATAAATAGAATCCACCTGTGTGTAATCAAGTCTCCGTATAAATGCACCTGCTCTGTGATAGTCTCAGAGTTCTGTTTAAAGCGCAGAGAGCATCATGAAGACCAAGGAACACACCAGGCAGGTCCGAGATACTGTTGTGGAGAAGTTTAAAGCCGAATTTGGATACAAAAAGACTTCCCAAGCTTTAAACATCTCAAGGAGCACTGTGCAAGCGATCATATTGAAATGAAGGGAGTATCAGACCACTGCAAATCTACCAAGACCCGGCCGTCCCTCTAAACTTTCAGCTCAAACAAGGAGAAGACTGATCAGAGATGCAGCCAAGAGGCCCATGATCACTCTGAATGAACTGCAGAGATCTACAGCTGAGGTGGGAGACTCTGTCCATAGGACAACAATCAGTCGTACACTGCACAAATCTGGCCTTTATGGAAGAGTGGCAAGAAGAAAGCCATTTCTCAAAGATATCTATAAAAAGTCACCTGGGAGACACACCAAGCATGTGGAAGAAGGTGCTCTGGTCAGATGAAACCAAAATCGAACTTTTTGGCCACAACGCAAAACGTTATGTTTGGCATAAAAGCAACACAGCTCATCACCCTGAACACACCATCCCCACTGTCAAACATGGTGGTGCAGCATCATGGTTTGGGCCTGCTTTTCTTCAGCAGGGACAGGAAGATGGTTAAAATTGATGGGAAGATGGATGGAGCCAAATACAGGACCATTCTGGAAGAAAACCTGTTGCAGTCTGCAAAAGACCTGAGACTGGGACGGTGATTTACCTTCCAACAAGACAATGATCCAAAACATAAAGCAAAATCTACAATGGAATGGTTCACAAATAAACTTATCCAGGTGTTAAAATGGCCAAGTCAAAGTCCAGACCTGAATCCCATCGAGAATCTGTGGAAAGAGCTGAAAACTGCTGTTCACAAACGCTCTCCATCCAACCTCACTGAGCTCGAGCTGTTTTGCAAGGAAGAATGGGCAAAAATTTCAGTATCTCGATGTGCAAAACTAATAGAGACATACCCCAAGCGACTTGCAGCTGTAATCGCAGCAAAAGGTGGCGCTACAAAGTATTAACGCAAGGGGGCTGAATAATATTGCACGCCCCACTTTTCAGTTTTTTATTTCTAAAAAAAGTTTAAAATATCCAATAAATTTCGTTCCACTTCACGATTGTGTCCCACTTGTTGTTGATTCTTCACAAAAAATTACAATTTCATATCGTTATGTTTAAAGCCTGAAATTGTGGCAAAAGGTTGAAAAGTTCAAGGGGGCTGAATACTTTTGCAAGGCACTGTATATATATAAAAGCAAGCAAGCAACAGCACAGCACCAACAAGCAACAGCACCATTTTAACCCCATACACACATTTTGCTGGGAATAGATTCATTAATGTTAACATAATTTTGACTCAAGTATATATATATATATATATATATACAGTGTATCACAAAAGTGAGTACACCCCTCACATTTCTGCAGATATTTAAGTATATCTTTTCATGGGACAACACTGACAAAATGACACTTCGACACAATGAAAAGTAGTCTGTGTGCAGCTTATATAACAGTGTAAATTTATTCTTCCCTCAAAATAACTCAATATACAGCCATTAATGTCTAAACCACCGGCAACAAAAGTGAGTACACCCCTTAGTGAAAGTTCCTGAAGTGTCAATATTTTGTGTGGCCACCATTATTTCCCAGAACTGCCTTAACTCTCCTGGGCATGGAGTTTACCAGAGCTTCACAGGTTGCCACTGGAATGCTTTTCCACTCCTCCATGACGACATCACGGAGCTGGCGGATATTCGAGACTTTGCGCTCCTCCACCTTCCGCTTGAGGATGCCCCAAAGATGTTCTATTGGGTTTAGGTCTGGAGACATGCTTGGCCAGTCCATCACCTTTACCCTCAGCCTCTTCAATAAAGCAGTGGTCGTCTTAGAGGTGTGTTTGGGGTCATTATCATGCTGGAACACTGCCCTGCGACCCAGTTTCCGGAGGGAGGGGATCATGCTCTGCTTCAGTATTTCACAGTACATATTGGAGTTCATGTGTCCCTCAATGAAATGTAACTCCCCAACACCTGCTGCACTCATGCAGCCCCAGACCATGGCATTCCCACCACCATGCTTGACTGTAGGCATGACACACTTATCTTTGTACTCCTCACCTGATTGCCGCCACACATGCTTGAGACCATCTGAACCAAACAAATTAATCTTGGTCTCATCAGACCATAGGACATGGTTCCAGTAATCCATGTCCTTTGTTGACATGTCTTCAGCAAACTGTTTGCGGGCTTTCTTGTGTAGAGACTTCAGAAGAGGCTTCCTTCTGGGGTGACAGCCATGCAGACCAATTTGATGTAGTGTGCGGCGTATGGTCTGAGCACTGACAGGCTGACCCCCCACCTTTTCAATCACTGCAGCAATGCTGACAGCACTCCTCCGCCTATCTTTCAAAGACAGCAGTTGGATGTGACGCTGAGCACGTGCACTCAGCTTCTTTGGACGACCAACGCGAGGTCTGTTCTGAGTGGACCCTGCTCTTTTAAAATGCTGGATGATCTTGGCCACTGTGCTGCAGCTCAGTTTCAGGGTGTTGGCAATCTTCTTGTAGCCTTGGCCATCTTCATGTAGCGCAACAATTCGTCTTTTAAGATCCTCAGAGAGTTCTTTGCCATGAGGTGCCATGTTGGAACTTTCAGTGACCAGTATGAGAGAGTGTGAGAGTTGTACTACTAAATTGAACACACCTGCTCCCTATGCACACCTGAGACCTAAAAACACTAACAAATCACATGACATTTTGGAGGGAAACTGACAAGCAGTGCTCAATTTGGACATTTAGGGGTGTAGTCTCTTAGGGGTGTACTCACTTTTGTTGCCGGTGGTTTAGACATTAATGGCTGTATATTGAGTTATTTTGAGGGAAGAATAAATTTACACTGTTATATAAGCTGCACACAGACTACTTTTCATTGTGTCAAAGTGTCATTTTGTCAGTGTTGTCCCATGAAAAGATATACTTAAATATCTGCAGAAATGTGAGGGGTGTACTCACTTTTGTGATACACTGTATATGGGTCATTCTATAATTTGGGGTACATTTCACATCACCAAAAAAGTACAAAAACAATGTTCTCTCTCAATAAAACAATCAGTGGTTCAAGTTAATATATTCTTTAGTATAACATATCCACTATTTGCAAGGCTTAAACATTAATTTTTTATTTTTTTATTTTAAAGGGACAGTAGATGTAGACTACTAGGTAACTTAGTTGACAGGTAACATAGTTGACAATTTCCCTATTTTGACCCATAACTTCAGTGGTAGACCTTGCCTGGCTGACCACATGTCATTTCTTGAACAGAATAATGTCTAATTTGAACATACGTTTGAATTAAAATTATAAAAAAAATTGTAACCATAAGTAACCATAAGTTATGTAACATAGTTGACGGTCAATTAATATACTCATTGACAATGTTCTATTATAGATAAAATATTTTTAAAAATAAGAGAATATTCACCACAGTTTGTTCAATATACCCTCCACAGAGAAAAATGATATCATGTAATGCTGGTCACATAATTTTAGAACAAACCATTTTTGAGTTGCTGAGTGGAGTTCTGTTAGTAACATAGTTGACAGAACTTTTGCGGACATTAATAAATAAAGATATTTAAATTATTTAAAAGAGAAACTCAATTTAAAAAATATTATTTTTCTTTGGTATTTAAACTTTTAAAATAAATAAAAAAATAGATGTTGTTGCCCTTAATGATTTTATTCATTATTTTAAAACCAAGGCACCCTCAACTTAAAAAACAGACACAGCAAAAACTGTTCATTTAGGAACATCATGACAAATTTCAAGTTAAATGAAGCATAGGATGCACATAATGTTTTTGTGATATTACAACATGTTTTCCATTAATAGGTAAAATATGACATTTTTAAAGAAAATAGTTAGAATAAATATAATTATTATCATTGGACATGGAATGTACCCCAAATTATAGAATGACCCATATATATATATATATATATATATACAGTATATATACTGTATATACTTGAGTCAAAATTATGTTAACATTAATGAATCTATTCCCAGCAAAATGTGTGTATGGGGTTAAAATGGTGCTGTTGCTTGCTGGTTTTTGTGTGTAGAACATAATGGCGAACATGTTGAGACTGTCCTGTAAATCATCTTACACATATAAAGCATGTTTTGTGAATAAATGGTTTTTGCCATACAAGTGTTAACATAATTTTGACTGATAATATATATAAATAAAGTATAATAATTCAGGCTCACACCTACCTGTATGTAAGTCTCTTCTCTGGCTTGTAGGGTCTAAAAGGAAAGAAAACACATCATGTGTCATTATTTAAACTTGGGTCGATTATGCAAGTCCTGCCTTCATCAAATCATTTTATCAACTCAGCGATATCACACTGCTGATTCCGAAAAAACACTGACCCTAAACTTAAAATTAGCCTGGAGGGTTGGATTAAATCTGTTCCTCAGTGTATTATTATGTTATTAACACAGACCCCCACGTTTGCGCTCACCTCTATTACACAGTGCTCATGATTTCAGCTCAACACAGAAGAAAAAGCTGAATCTTCTTTTCTTTTCTTTTCTTTTCTTTTCTCTGCACTTGTTGAAGAAAAACATGCATGTGAATATTTCACACGGTGTTAATGCATTAAGGACAACACTGATCATATTTGCAATAGTTTGTGCCAAAAAACCTCGTTGTTAATCTTTTACAGATAAGAAATCAAACAGTAGAAAATAGCACTGTGTAGGAGATGTGAAGGGCAAGTGCACATGGCAAATAATACACATGTGCTAGGAATAAATATCAAGAACCTCAGATGATTTATTCAGTCTGTGTTTGCACTGTTTTATCCTGGTCAGGGTCGCAGTGGGTAAAAGTAACCTCAGACAAATCCTGTATAACTGTTATTAAAGGCAAAACTACAATTATTGTGATACGTTTCACATTTCGTGGCAAAGCATTTGTTCGACGGCTAGATAAAATAAGAAAAGCAAATAATTTTCCTTACTTAACTGATATGCAGTGTTTGTAAGATCTACACTGTATCAGCGTACATCATGTACATTGTTCTGCTAATATCCTTTTAATTTTGTTTACACACGCAGCTATTACTGATGCCTTTATAGAACATTCACATTCCACAGTCACAGGTCTCAGAAGAAAATTTTCTAAAACTGAACTGAGCTAAAGATAAATAATAACAGTCAAGAGCTCTAAAGAATAATATATCTGTTCCTCAGAACATATATATACACACCGATTAGGCATAACATTATGACCACCTTCCTAATATTGTGTTGGTTGCCCCTTTGCTGCCAAAACAGCCCTGACCTGTTGAAGCATGGACTCCACTAGACTCCTGAAGGTGTGCTGTGGTATCTGGCACCAAGATGCTAGCAGCAGATCCTTTAACTCCTGTAAGTTGTGATGTGGGGCCTCCATGGATTGGACTTGTTTGTCCAACACATCCCACAGATGTTTGATTGGATTGAGATCTGAGGAATTTGGAGGCCAAGTCAACACCTCAAACTCGTTGTTGTGCTCCTCAAACCATTCCTGAACCATTTTTGCTTTGTGGCAGGGTGCATCATCCTGCTGAAAGAGGCCACAGCCATCAGGGAATACTGTTTCGATGAAAGGGTGTACATGGTCTGCACCAATGCTTAGGTAGGTGGTACGTGTCAAAGTAACACCCACATGGATGGCAGGACCCAAGGTTTCACAGCACAACATTGTCCAAAGCATCACACTGCCTCAGCTGGCCTGCCTTCCTCCCATAGTGCATCCTGGTGCCATGTGTTCCCCAGGTAAGCGACGCACACGCACCATCCACGTGATGTAAAAGAAAAATTTATTTATCATACCAGGCCACCTTCTTCCATTGCTCCGTGGTCCAGTTCTGATGTTTACATGCCCATTGTTGACGCTTTCGGCGGTGGACAGGTATAGTTAGTCATCAAGACTTGAGTACAATAAGCCAGCTAAAAAATAGATGTATTTGTCTCTTGCAGACTAAAGTTATATGATATAGGATGTAGTAGACAGGCATCATCCCTTAATAAAACTTCTCCTATTTTTTACCTTATACATCAACAGACACAAAACTGCCTTGGGAAGCCAGCAGCAGCAGCCCTGCACACTTGTTCTTTGTGTGCTGCCTTTCTCCGGTGTCCCATTAGGGGTGTTTTAATCGCCCCTAATCTTGCATGGAATCTGCTCTGGCATGCTTGCACACTTGGCTTCCCTGAGGACCCACAGTACATACACAACTCCAAAGATTTTGCAAAATGCACAATAAAACACAGAGATAATTTGATGATGGGGCATGGAAAATTTTTTCTTTGCACCTGCTGTTTGGTAAAATATGTGCAATAAAAAATACATCATAATAATAAAAATCATTGATATGCAGTATATCTTTATATAAGATCATATAACATCTTATCTTTACACTGATGCAGAAAGTTTACAAGTTTGGCTTTACCTTCTCAGAGCTGGTGAAAGTCTGCTTCACTGGTCAGTTCTGTTTACACCGCTGAATTAATGTGATTATTATATATATTTCAGCACACCCTGTTTGACCCACCCACCCGCTGGAATCAGGGACAAAAACGTCTTTCTTTCTTCACTCTCAAGCTTGAACTATAATACACCCATTCTTATTGCTAAAGTATTTTGTGAGAGAAGAAAGAGGCAAGCTATATAAGGCTGTGAGAGTATCAACGTCACACATTTGTTTGCTTTTTTCATTCTTATACTTTTTTTTTTTTTACTAAATTTTGATTAAAAAATGTGATAAAAATAATAGAAATGATAAAAGATACGAAGGGGAAAAGAGAGAGAAAATAAATAAATACATATATATATACACCGATCAGGCATAACAGTATGACCACCTTCCTAATATTGTGTTGGTCCCCCTTTTGCTGCCCTATACACAACAAACTGAGATGCACTGTGTATTCTGACACCTTTCTATCAGAACCAGCATTAACTTCAGCAGTTTGAGCTACAGTAGCTTGTCTGTTGAATCGGACCACACGGGCCAGCCTTCGCTCTCCACGTGCATCAGTGAGCCTTGGCCGCCCATTATCCTGTCGCCGGTTTACCACTGTTCCTTCCTTTTGATAGATACTGACCACTGCCGAGAACACCCCACAAGAGCTGAGTTTTGGAGATGCTCTGACCCAGTCATCTAGTCATTACAATTTGGTCCTTGTCAAACTGGCTCAAATCCTTACTCTTGCCTATGTTTCCTGCTTCTAACACATTAACTTTGAGGATAGAATGTTCACTTGCTGCCTAATATATCCCACCCACTAACAGGTGCTGTGATGAAGATAATCAGTGTTATTCACTTCACCCATCAGTGGTCATAATGTTATGCCTGGTCGGTGTGTGTGTATGTGTGTGTATATATATACAGGGGTTGGACAAAATAACTGAAACACCTGTCATTTTAGTGTGGGAGGTTTCATGGCTAAATTGGACCAGTCTGGTGGCCAATCTTCATTAATTGCACATTGCACCAGTAAGAGCAGAGTGTGAAGGTTCAATTAGCAGGGTAAGAGCACAGTTTAGCTCAAAATATTGCAATGCACACAACATTATGGGTGACATACCAGAGTTCAAAAGAGGACAAATTGTTGGTGCACGTCTTGCTGGCGCATCTGTGACCAAGACAGCAAGTCTTTGTGATGTATCAAGAGCCACGGTATCCAGGGTAATGTCAGCATACCACCAAGAAGGACAAACCACATCCAACAGGATTAACTGTGGACGCAAGAGGAAGCTGTCTGAAAGGGATGTTCGGGTGCTAACCTGGATTGTATCCAAAAAACATAAAACCACGGCTGCCCAAATCACGGCAGAATTAAATGTGCACCTCAACTCTCCTGTTTCCACCAGAACTGTCCGTCGGGAGCTCCACAGGTCAATATACACGGCCGGGCTGCTATAGCCAAACCTTTGGTCACTCGTGCCAATGCCAAACGTCGGTTTCAATGGTGCAAGGAGCGCAAATCTTGGGCTGTGGACAATGTGAAACATGTATTGTTCTCTGATGAGTCCACCTTTACTGTTTTCCCCACATCCGGGAGAGTTACGGTGTGGAGAAGCCCCAAAGAAGCGTACCACCCAGACTGTTGCATGCCCAGAGTGAAGCATGGGGGTGGATCAGTGATGGTTTGGGCTGCCATATCATGGCATTCCCTTGGCCCAATACTTGTGCTAGATGGGCGCGTCACTGCCAAGGACTACCGAACCATTCTGGAGGACCATGTGCATCCAATGGCGGTGCCGTGTATCAGGATGACAATGCACCAATACACACAGCAAGACTGGTGAAAGATTGGTTTGATGAACATGAAAGTGAAGTTGAACATCTCCCATGGCCTGCACAGTCACCAGATCTAAATATTATTGAGCCACTTTGGGGTGTTTTGGAGAAGCGAGTCAGGAAACGTTTTCCTCCACCAGCATCACGTAGTGACCTGGCCACTATCCTGCAAGAAGAATGGCTTAAAATCCCTCTGACCACTGTGCAGGACTTGTATATATACAAGTGTATATATATATAGTGTATATATACACTGACATGGTGGTGGTGTGTTAGTGTGTGTTATGCTGGTATGAGTGGATAAGACACAGCAATGCTGATGGAGTTTTTAAACACCTCACTGTCACTGCTGGACTGAGAATAGTCCATCAACCAAAAATGTGCTGTATGTATATATACAGTGTATCACAAAAGTAGTACACCCCTCACATTTCTGCAAATATTTTATTATATCTTTTCATGGGACAACACTATAGAAATAAAACTTGGATATAACTTAGAGTAGTCAGTGTACAACTTGTATAGCAGTGTAGATTTACTGTCTTCTGAAAATAACTCAACACACAGCCATTAATGTCTAAATGGCTGGCAACATAAGTGAGTACACCCCACAGTGAACATGTCCAAATTGTGCCCAAAGTGTCAATATTTTGTGTGACCACCATTATTATCCAGCACTGCCTTAACCCTCCTGGGCATGGAATTCACCAGAGCTGCACAGGTTGCTACTGGAATCCTCTTCCACTCCTCCATGATGACATCACAGAGCTGGTGGATGTTAGACACCTTGAACTCCTCCACCTTCCACTTGAGGATGTGCCACAGGTGCTCAATTGGGTTTAGTCCATCACCTTTACCTTCAGCTTTCTCAGCAAGGCAGTTGTCATCTTGGAGGTTGTGTTTGGGGTCGTTATCCTGTTGGAAAACTGCCATGTGGCCCAGTTTTCGAAGGGAGGGGATCATGCTCTGTTTCAGAATGTCACAGTACATGTTGGAATTCATGTTTCCCTCAATGAACTGTAGCTCCCCAGTGCCAGCAACACTCATGCAGCCCAAGACCCTGATGCTACCACCACCATGCTTGACTGTAGGCAAGATACAGTTGTCTTGGTACTTCTCACCAGGGCGCCGCCACACATGCTGGACACCATCTGAGCCAAACAAGTTTATCTTGGTCTCGTCAGACCACAGGGCATTCCAGTAATCCATGTTCTTGGACTGCTTGTCTTCAGCAAACTGTTTGCTGGCTTTCTTGTGCGTCAGCTTCCTTCTGGGATGACGACCATGCAGACCGAGTTGATGCAGTGTGCGGTGTATGGTCTGAGCACTGACAGGCTGACCTCCCACGTCTTCAACATCTGCAGCAATGCTGGCAGCACTCATGTGTCTATTTTTTAAAGCCAACCTCTGGATATGACGCCGAACACGTGGACTCATCTTCTTTGGTCGACCCTGGCGAAGCCTGTTCCGAGTGGAACCTGTCCTGGAAAACCGCTGTATGACCTTGGCCACCATGCTGTAGCTCAGTTTCAGGGTGTTAGCAATCTTCTTACAGCCTAGGCCATCTTTGTGGAGAGCAACAATTCTATTTCTCACATCCTCAGAGAGTTCTATGCCATGAGGTGCCATGTTGAATATCCAGTGGCCAGTATGAGAGAATTGTACCCAAAACACCAAATTTAACAGCCCTGCTCCCCATTTACACCTGGGACCTTGACACATGACACCAGGGAGGGACAACGACACATTTGGGCACAATTTGGACATGTTCACTGTGGGGTGTACTCACTTATGTTGCCAGCTATTTAGACATTAATGGCTGTGTGTTGAGTTATTTTCAGAAGACAGTAAATCTACACTGCTATACAAGTTGTACACTGACTACTCTAAGTTATATCCAAGTTTCATGTCTATAGTGTTGTCCCATGAAAAGATATAATGAAATATTTGCAGAAATGTGAGGGGTGTACTCACTTTTGTGATACACTGTATATATGACTAACTCAAACAGTAGCAATAGATGAGCGATCGTCTCTGACTTTACATCTAGAAGGTGGACCAACTAGGTAGGAGTGTCTAATAGAGTGGACAGTGAGTGGACACGGTATTTAAAAACTCCAGCAGTGCTGCTGTGTCTGATCCACTAATACCAGCACAACACACACTAACACACCACCACCATGTCAGTGTCACTGCAGTGCTGAGAATGATCCACCACCTAAATAATACCTGCTCTGTGGGGGTCCTGACCATTGAAGAACAGGGTGAAAGCAGGCTAAAAATGTATGTAGAGAAATAGATGGACTACAGTCAGAACTACAAAGTGCTTCTATATGGTGAGTGGAGCTGATAAAATGGACAGTGAGTGTAGAAACAAGGAGGTGGTTTTAATGTTAAGGCTGATCAGTGTATATATATTTAAAAAGTATGTACCGTGTTCTGTGATTCTTTAGCGTGTAACCCAATGCACTAATGTACTTGTGCTTAAAATCAGATTATCACATTAACATTGTTTATCAGTCAACACAGCATTCTCAGCCTTTTTTACCCACTGTTAAAGGCTCAGAAATTTTGCGACCCCTCCACATCCTTACCCTCCGTCCCATTAGCTAATTATTAAAGTATATTTTAATAAAATAACTGAGTCATCTTAAATCTAGTTTTAACAATAATGTTTGCACATAGTGTATCCCAGCAAGTTGATTTCTCAACAAATCACACAAATAGTTACATATGTGAAATAAATTTCACGTATGAGACATTGTCATAAGCAAGAAAAAAGTACCAGATTAAATAAATATTTAAGCTAATGATATGCTAAATGTCTTGTGACCCATCTGCATCACAGGTGAGGGTCCATTGGTAACAGATGAAGAAATTCAATTACACTGTATATACTGTAGTAAATAATATGCTTTTAATTTTGTGGCAACAGTTTTGAGACACTTTTTTATGCTCTTTTCACTGAATGAGTCTAAATTCCCACAAACACACTTCAGATAGAAAGCCTTCTTAAAAAACAGGGAGAAATTAGAATAGGAAGCCCATGGTTTTACAATATGATGTTCAACAAGCTTACAGTTGTGTCCACATATGTTTTGCCATGTAGTATAATGATGAAATAAATACATTTAAATTAGCACACCATATTAAACAAAAAACTATTATAAAATCCTTAAAATGAAATAAAGAGTATACATTTTATTCAGTAATAGTCTGAGGTGCCACTGCAGTAAAGCTCTTGATCACTAGATGGAGCCAAAGGACAATTTTCTTACAACCCATGTCCTTTATTAGTGGTTTTCATTTATGTGTTCATTCATCTTTAGTAACTGCTTTATTCAGCTCAGCGTTGCAGTGGGTCTAGAGCAGGGACATGCACAGACATTTGAGAGGGAAGTCAAGCAAAATAAAAAACTATTATAAAATCCTTAAAATGAAATCAAGAGTATACATTTTATTCAGTTATAGTCCTGTCATAATTATTAAATATTTATTTCATCAGTTATTTAACAAAAATCCCAATTACAATCTAAAAGTATAAAAATCTTGCATTTTCATGAATTTGCTTCAGATTATGATGACACAATAATTAACTTATAATGATGATTATTATTATTATTATATAATGATTAATTAAATTAATAATCATCCATGTCGGTTAAGGCAATCAATCTCTTGGCCATTTGTAACTATATTTTGTTATTTCTAAAGTCAAATTTAATCCCTAATTTTTAATGTGTTTGAGGATTTATGTATAATTTATTGTTTTTGATTATCAATATCTATTCTTCATACAATGTTTAAGTATTAGAACACATATTATATATAAAAAAAAATTCATTTCACTGTCATGTTTTACCCATGTTTGGTGGGTCCAGCTTCCCTGGAATCATTGGGCACAAAACTATAAAATACACCAGACAGGTCACCAATCATGTCTGTTTGGAGCAGCCCGACCGAGTGCCCAATTGTCGAATGACTTTTTTATTAGATTTAAAAAGAGAAGATTAAAAGCTTTAAAATTGTACATAAATTACATTTCACATATGGATTTTTAAATACGCTGTTATAAAAAATATATTAATTTTGGATCTTAACTGAATCCTATAAAGTCATGTTATTTATAGTCCTAAGACATACAAAAAATACATAAAAATAATGTTTATAGACATAAAAATGTGAACGCTTGTTAAACCTCCTGTTTTGGCAATACTGTTTTCTGCACAATGTTAACAAAGACATGTTAACATTTTTTATTTTTTGTTGGTTTTTAAATTTTTTATCAATTTTATGAATTTTTTGAAAAGTCTTAAACAACCTTTTCTTACATTATAATTCCTTTTCTAAAGTATTTCAAACTTGTCATTTTGATTGGTAAGTGGTTCACATGAACAAATTTATTTATTTATTTTTTTGATAAAAGAAAGGCCCGGTCGCCTTTATACCTCTATATTGGAACATTTAATATAGAGAAAAGTCATTAGCCCATAATAATTGTTTAATAGAGACATTAAAAATGTTGGTGTGTTATTAGTTTAAGCTAAGCATGGTTGTATATTAGTATTAATAGGATAAGATTCAAAGAATTAATGAACTTCTTCTACCTTCAACTATATTAATTATGTGTTATTGCATTTTTTTATTTTTATTTTTATTTGGTCAGATATTGCCAATTGTCTATCATTAAATGCATCTCAGTTTTTCTACACCCTGTTTGCTCATCAAATATGCTGTGCACTAAACTTTATCTGTAGTTTTTGTTTAGTGGTCTATTAAAACATGCCTTCTTTTATCACATTTCTAAAAGATATATAAACACAAACTTAGACTGCAATATATTGTTGCAGAAAGATAGTGTCCAAATTGTTTTTGATAGAAGATATTTTTAACATTTCTGCTTAATGGCTGGTAGGTAAATTGTTAAATCAGATTTGGTTATTATTCTACATATTTTAGAGAGGATGTATTTTGTTATTAGATGATTTGCTGATAAAGTCTAATACTTATTTAGGCAAATCCTAATTATATTCCCTATTATACGTTATTTGTGTTAATAATGTTTTACTAGCACACTTATTACACATTTTATCATGTAAGAAGGATTAATAATTTAACAAAGAAATTGCAAACACGATTAAATGGTTCATGGTCCAGAGGACCAGTCAAGTTACCAAGACCTTAACTGCAGTGAAGCTCTTGTTCACTAGAGGGCGCCAAAGAACAATTTTCTTACAAACCATTTTCCTTACTAGGGTTTTTCATTTATGTATTGATTTGTCTTTAATAACTGTTTTATTCAGGACAGTTTTGCAGTGGGTCTAAAGCAGTGATATGCACAGACATTTGAGGGGGGGAAATTGTAGCCCTTTTATAATTATTTATTTAAAAAATATATTCTGTAATGTTGGTGCGTATAGAGGCCTCAGGATGTTATGTAAATAGTTAATCTTGCAAGGGTTGTGAGTAATATACCTTTTTTTCAGGATTTTTATTGTAGGCAGCTTAAGTCATTTTTGCTGCAAGATGTATGCTTGGAACATATCTGGTCTGTGAGTACACATTCACATGAGAAGCGGCAAAACTGTACTCACATATGACATGATAAAAGCGACACAGACTGTACGAACAATGATTAACGTGGACAAAATTTACCATGATGTATTGTACTAAAACAACGACCTAATAATAATAATAATTACCAGTGTGGTAATACAGCTGGTAGTGTGGGTGTCTCACAACACAAGGTCCAAAGACCTGGGTTCAAAACCTACTTCCAGAGTCCAGAATGTGTAAGTGAGTAAATAAAACGGTATGTGGTGCCCTGTGATGGGCTGTTACTGTCTAGTGTGTATGACTGTTTCGCATAGTGCTGCGGCCATGTTGCAACCATGGGCATGAATTAGTTACTGAATAAATAATTTTTGTAAAAAATATTCCGCTAGCGCACCAGCACAATGATTCTGAACTCCTTGGTTCGAAACTCGGCATTGCCACTGTTCGGCTGGGTGCCATATGACGGGCATAATTGGCAGTGCCTGCAGCAGATACTATTTGGCCACCGTATCTGCAGGGTGGGGGCCGGACTATGTGTGGGTGGGTGGGTCTTTATTCGCTGTGTAAGGACCCTGATTGGTGGAAGAGATGCCTATGCAGAAAGCAGGGGAGAGAAGAGGAGTGTACAGTGATGTGTTCTCCTCGGTTCAGGTATCCCTCAGCAGCGGAAGACAAAATTTAATGCGCTAAATCGGGAGGAAAATGCATTTAAAAAAAAAAGATTTTTGTAACACTACCACAATAATTTTGAAAAACAATTTCCCAGAGCTGAATCCAAAGACTGGGTGCAAGGTAGGAGCCAGTGTGAGGCATAAAACACTTAATGATTTAGATCTAGCGGCATTTAAAATAGCCAGTTCAACCTACTAACATGTTTTTAGCAACTGGGAAGGAAACCCAATGTAAGGTCAGAAAAAACAAAGGGAGACACATCTGTATATAATGATCAGGGTTCCAGTTCATTCAGGGCATCACTCTCTGAGATTAATGTATTAACTCACATATGGGGCAATTTAGAGCAGCCAGTTCACCCACTGGCCTGGTGGATACCAGAGTACCCAAAGAAACCATCCTAGACATTAATAAAACTTGCAACACTCCTAACAGGCAGGAATCAGAGATGAGAACCAAGCTTAGGTTCCCCAGGTTATTGACCAGCACCCCTCTCTACATGCCGTGCCACCATACTGTCATTTTTGTCAACACTTTTTTGTTAAATCAAATATGATTTAATTAAATTAAGTGCTGGTTGCTTTTATTTTTTTAATGCCTTATTTTGGAGTAAATGCAAATACTTTCATGTTTTGAATCCATTACTGTACAATCCAAAACATGTATGTTATATATAAGTTCATTTATCTCACTAACCCGTAGTTAATTACTACATTTTAATTTTTCCAACATGATTGTTTTACAGGTACTCGGTGGTGCAGTGGTTTGCTACGCCAGCCTCCCACTGCTGAGATCAGGGTTCATTAAGTCCTGCCCGGTGTCTACAACATGATTGCCTATCTCTAAGGCAGTGGTGTCCAAACATTTTTCTAGAAGGGGCCAGATTTGATAATGTGAAAGTGCTGAGGGCCAACAGTCCCTGATGACGTTATTTTAAACAATAAAATATGCATATAAATATTAAATACGCTGTTATTTAATTATTTTATTTTCACACAGCGAACAACAACCAAATGTAAGCATTCAGAGGCACAAATCAGAACATACAGAACAAGCTATTTAAATTTCTGGCTGAACTTTAAAACTTTTAGAAACTGTAAAATAAAAGACGAGACGCATTAACAAAAATAAATCTTAACGTGGCTTTATATATTAAAAGAACGACACAGAAACTCTGAGTCTCTCTAAATTATTACTGGGCATAAGTTCTCTCCACCGCTCAAATTCTTAGGTCGTTGTTTTAGTACAATACATCACAGTAAATTTTGTCTACGTTAATCATTGTTCGTACAGTCTGTGTCGCTTTTATCATGTCATATGTGAGTACAGTTTTGCCGCTTCTCATGTGAATGTGTACTTACACAGTGTTGCTGGCACCATCTGGTAAAAAGGGGAATTACATCTTGAATTATTATAATTAAATTTTTTTTGTTTTGCTGGTGGGTCACAAGTAATGTAATTTAAGACAGAAGACGTGGGCCGTATAAAATCTGACTGCGGGCCGGACTTTGGACATGCCTGCTCTAAGGGGTCATGTGACTGAAGCCCTGCAATGCCTGGTGCAACTGGTGCCCTGTCCACCAGGGTGTGTTCCTGCTTTTTGCCCAGTGTTTCCATGGAAACCCTGACCAAAATTAAGCATTGGTAAAAATGAAAATGAAAGAAATGGAAAAATAATTGTTTTATCTTTTATGGGACCTTGCCCTTCCCTCCTAATCTGTTCTTTATCAGTGTGGAAAGTATCTTATTCCACAACAGTCTGAAGTGTAGAAGGGGGTTTGGTTTGTTGGATCACTGCTACACTGTTTTCAACTGAGATAGATTACTGGATGGAAAAAAACATGTTGTATGTAGGTCATTAACAGATTTATTGAAAAGTTTAAAACCCAAAACGTTTGAATAAAATCAATGCTAAATGTATTTTGCAGGGAGTTTGGGTATGTATTAGCATTTGTTTCATAGCTCGTGGATCCTTTTTTTGTTGGCTGTAAATGCATTTGTATCTGAATATATTTTTAAAAACTGCTGGGTTTGGTTTTGCAATTTCTCATAATTGTAAAGTTTTTTGACATGAAATCATGCCAAACTGTTTTTTTTTTTTTTCAGATTTTGAATTCCATAAAGGTCACCAGACTGAAGCAGCTGATTGAGTGAGTGCCAAACAACAACATGAATCATAGAAACCTCTGTATAATGCTTCTGAAGAACATACAGAAGTAAATGATCAGCCTATAGATGTGGCTTAGTTGGAAGTAGTGTGAGTGTGTGTTGGCATGCAACAGGTTGACATAATGGCCAAAATGTACACCCGCCCTGAGTCCATTGTTCGCTGGTGCCACCAAACCCATGACAACTCTGACCAGATTGAAGCAGTTGGTAAAATGTTAATTTATTAGAAATTTAACGTCATGTTTTACACACTTTGGTTACATTCATGACAAAAACAGTTGTTACTCGTTACACTAGATTCATCAATTCACAAGTTTAATGTCAAACACAGTCATGGACAATTTTGTATCTCCAATTCACCTCACTTGCACGTCTTTGTATTGTGGGAGGAAACCGAAGCTCCCGGAGGAAACCCACACAGACACGGGGAGAACATGCAAACACAGAAAGGACCCAGACCACCCCACTTGGGGATCAAACCCAGGACCTTCTTGCTGTGAGGCGACAGTGAGCCACCATTTCAATATATGGTCAGGATGGTCACACTAGCTAAATTTGTTGTACTCTGGGTTCCAGCTTGAATACACAGCATTGTGATGTAAAGCTGGTTTGACTGTGGACTATGAATAAGATTTTGCAGACAGAATGATCTAAGTGAATAAAACAGGACATTAATGACTTTATTACTCTTTATCTAAATATCTAATCAGTGCACTCACACAACTCAACATTTTGGACTTTGGAATGCAAACATGGTTTCATTTTTGTTATAAATTTTTTTTTAAAAATAAGTAACTTAATAGGTGGTTAATTATTAAACACTTAAACACTTTTAATATACATTCATGCATTCATTATTTTATAAGCTAGACCTGCCAAACATATGAATTTTGTGATTATACTGTTACTGACTGTAGCTTCTGATCTGTTGCTCTGTTTACTCTCCTGTACTGTAATGATTTGTTTATCGAAAGGAACCCCCATAGGAATCCCACTGAACAGATGATGTTTGGGTGTCTCAGCACTTCACTAACATGATGATAATACCAGTTGTACTGCCTGGGTTTATAGTGTTTTTTCCCCCCTTTTTCTCCCCCTTTAGCGCATCCAATTGTTCAATTTGCATCGTGCTTGCTCTCTGTCTATGCCGAACCCCGACCTGACAGAGGAGATCGAAGCTAACCCATATCCCCTCCGAAACATGAGCAGCAGCTGGATGCATTTTTGCCACCCACGTGGTTCTTTGTCCCACCCCCCAACTGAGCAACCGGCCAATCGTTGCTCATACAGCCGCCCAGCCTCGAACCGGGGAGGCAGAGCTGGATTCAAAACGATGTACTCAGAATCCAGCTCTGGTTGCAGCGTGTCTTTTTACCGCTGCGCCACCTGAGCGGCATCTGGGTTTATAGTGTTTGCTATGATTCTGTAACTTTTTCCATTTAAGGAGGTTTAAAATAAATAAAAGAAATGACTATTTACCAACTGTTTTGTGTTTTTTCTTTGGAGGATCTGAAACCATGTAGTGTGACAGGAGTGTAATTATAGGGGAAATTGAGATGAGCATATACATTTTTTAATGGCACTGTATTTATAATAAATATGATTGTGTGTATTTGTGTATTATAATGTGGGGTTCTTGAAATTTAAAGAAAGAACCTTTATGTTAAGATCTGAAGTGCATAATTTAAATTGATCATGATTCATCATAAAAATGGAAGGATTTCTTTCTTTTTTAAAAATGCTCAACAAATGAACCTGAATGAGTACTTTTAATTCAAGAATGATTCAAATTGAGGCCAATGGATGACTCTTCTTCTGATCAGGTCCTTCATAAAATCATGCATAGAGCAGACAGGGTTAAGGGTCTTGCTCAAGGACCCAACAGTGGCTGCATAGCAGAGCCTGGATTTGAACCACCAATCTTCTGGTTAACAGCCCAAAGCTCTACCCACTAGGCTACCACTGCACCCCCTAATGTTAAATATCTGGTTTAGATGTCTGAGTATGTTGTTGTATAGGTTGCTAAGACGATGTTTGTTTCTGGATATGTCAATGTAATGAATGAGTTAATCATTCATCATGAACTGCTTTCTTATTTTGAAGTGTCTTTTCGTCTGTTCATTATGTCTCCTTGGGAACTGATTGTTTGTTCCTCAAAGTTACCGTCTTTTCCTCAATATAAGTTCTTGGTGTTCATAATGTTTTACTAGCACACTTATTAAATCAATAAGCCACGAGAGACTGTGCATTACTGCGATTTTATCACGGGGAAGGATGTTTTTGGCACGATGCAAAGCAAGATAATAAATCAATAAGCCACGAGAGACAGTGCATTACTGCGATTTTATCACGGGGAAGGATGTTTTTGGCACGATGCAAAGCAAGATAATAAAGCAATAAGCCACGAGAGACAGTGCGTTACTGCGATTTTATCACGGGAAAGGATGTTTTTGGCACGATGCAAAGCAAGATAATAAAGCAATAAGCCACGAGAGACAGTGCGTTACTGCGATTTTATCACGGGGAAGGATGTTTTTGGCACGATGCAAAGCAAGATAATAAAGCAATAAGCCACGAGAGACAGTGCGTTACTGCGATTTTATCACGGGAAAGGATGTTTTTGGCACGATGCAAAGCAAGATAATAAAGCAATAAGCCACGAGAGACAGTGCGTTACTGCGATTTTATCACGGGAAAGGATGTTTTTGGCACGATGCAAAGCAAGATAATAAAGCAATAAGCCACGAGAGACTGTGCATTACTGCGATTTTATCACGGGGAAGGATGTTTTTGGCACGATGCAAAGCAAGATAATAAAGCAATAAGCCACGAGAGACAGTGCGTTACTGCGATTTTATCACGGGAAAGGATGTTTTTGGCACGACGTAAAGCAAGATAATAAAGCAATAAGCCACGAGAGACTGTGCATTACTGCGATTTTATCACGGGAAAGGATGTTTTTGGCACGACGTAAAGCAAGATAATAAAGCAATAAGCCACGAGAGACTGTGCATTACTGCGATTTTATCACGGGAAAGGATGTTTTTGGCACGATGCAAAGCAAGATAATAAAGCAATAAGCCACGAGAGACTGTGCATTACTGCGATTTTATCACGGGAAAGGATGTTTTTGGCACGATGCAAAGCAAGATAATAAAGCAATAAGCCACGAGAGACAGTGCGTTACTGCGATTTTATCACGGGAAAGGATGTTTTTGGCACGACGTAAAGCAAGATAATAAAGCAATAAGCCACGAGAGACTGTGCGTTACTGCGATTTTATCACGGGAAAGGATGTTTTTGGCACGACGTAAAGCAAGATAATAAAGCAATAAGCCACGAGAGACAGTGCGTTACTGCGATTTTATCACGGGAAAGGATGTTTTTGGCACTACGTAAAGCAAGATAATAAAGCAATAAGCCACGAGAGACAGTGCGTTACTGTGATTTTATCACGGGAAAGGATGTTTTTGGCACTACGTAAAGCAAGATAATAAAGCAATAAGCCACGAGAGACAGTGCATTACTGCGATTTTATCACGGGAAAGGATGTTTTTGGCACGACGTAAAGCAAGATAATAAAGCAATAAGCCACGAGAGACAGTGCGTTACTGTGATTTTTTCACGGGAAAGGATGTTTTTGGCACGACGTAAAGCAAGATAATAAAGCAATAAGCCACGAGAGACAGTGCGTTACTGCGATTTTATCACGGGAAAGGATGTTTTTGGCACGACGTAAAGCAAGATAATAAAGCAATAAGCCACGAGAGACAGTGCATTACTGCGATTTTATCACGGGGAAGGATGTTTTTGGCACGACGTAAAGCAAGATAATAAAGCAATAAGCCACGAGAGACAGTGCGTTACTGTGATTTTTTCACGGGGAAGGATGTTTTTGGCACGACGTAAAGCAAGATAATAAAGCAATAAGCCACGAGAGACAGTGCGTTACTGTGATTTTTTCACGGGGAAGGATGTTTTTGGCACGTAAATAAAACACATCAAGAAAGGACAAAATAGTTTTTTCAACTATGTGAATACATTTCTAAAATCTGCTGGGTTTGGTTTTGCAATTTCTAATAATTGTAAAGGTTTTTGATATAAAATCATGCCAAACTTAAAAACTTAAAAATATAAAACATGATAGGTGAAGGTTAATTATTAATCAGCCATTTAAACACTTTTAATATACTTTTCATTCATACACCACCACTTTATTAGTTACACCTATTTGTTTCGTGCATATTTTATAATCTAGACTTACCAAACAGATGAACTTTGTGATTATACTGTTACTGACTGTAGCTCATCTGTTGCTCTGTACACTCTCCTGTATCGTAATTATTTATTTATCGAAAAGTACCCCAATAGGAATCCCACTGAACAGATGATGTTTGAATGTTGAACAACACAATAATGTCTCAGCACTTCACTAACATGATGATAATACCAGTTGTACTGCCTGGGTTTATAGTGTTTGCTATGAGTAATTTTTTCCATTTAAAAGGTCTAATGTAAAAAAGAAATGATTATTTATGAACTTTTTGATTCTTGGAGGATCTGAAACCATGTAGTGTGACAGGAGTTTAATTATTGGGATGGGCATATACATTTTTTAATGGCATTGTATTTATAATAAATATAATTGTGTGTATTTGTGTATTAAAATGAGGGGTTCATGAAATTTAAAGAAAGAACCTTTATGAGAAGATTTGAAGTGCATACTGCAAATTAATCCTAATTCATCATAACTCAAAAAAATGGAAGGATTTCTATCTTTTTAAAGAATGCTCAACAAATGAACCTGAATAAGTACTTTTAATTCAAGAACGATTAAAACGATGGCCAAAGAATGATTCTTCTTCTGATCAGGTCCTTCATAAAATCATGCCAAACATGTTTTTTTTTTCTTTAGATTTTGAGTTCCAAAAAGGTCACCAGACTGAAGCAGCTGACTGAGTGAGTGCCAAACAACAACATGAATCATAGAAACCTCTGTATAATGAAAAACATATAGAAGTAAATTGTCAGCCTATAGGTGTGGGTTAGTTGGAAGTAGTGTGAGTGTGTGTTGGCGTGCAACAGGTTGGCATAATGGCCAAAATGTACACCTGCCCTGACTCCATTGTTTTCATTGATGACAACTCTGACCAGATTGAAGCAGTTGGTAAAATGTATAAATGCATACACTAGCTAAATTTGTTGTACTCCGGGTTCCAGAAATGGCAGGGATATATTGTAGCATGACACAATATGGTTTATGGATTTGTTGCATTATTTTTCAAACATTAAACACTCTTGATTCATAAAGAACATCACAAAACACAAGTCTTTTAAGAAATTTTGTATTTTATTTTAACATTTACTATACAAGTTGAAGTTTTTCTTTTTTTTTTGCTTAAAATTCTTCATGATTTTATGCAGCTCATGTTTTTTTCTATATGAAGGTTTGTAAGTGGATCATGTTACTAGAAACTCAAGACAAAACTGTAATAAAATTTTGATTTTATTGATTATAGAATTAACAGCATTTATATTTGTTTCATATATTAGCCAACAAAGCTAAGTTAAACAAAATCTACTAAAACAAATCAAAGACACAGTTTAAAACTACTGATGTAAGACCATCAGTAGTAGCTTGCGTATTCAACGCTTTTCTCTGCAGCACAGATAGCTTCAAGTTTCTGGTGATTCTCCCTCATCTGACCAATGAGACTCAACATGCCATTGTTATAAAGAAGCTGGTTGCCTGATATTTGTTCTGTCGCCCTCACCACTTCATCCATCACCTTTAATATAGGCTGCTGAAGGATAAATTTACGAGTCTGATGCTTTGCCACCCTGGTACGCCCACTTAAAACACTCAGGGTCCTAACAGCATCCCTCACTTTTCTCTGGAACTCACCTATATTCTTTTTCTGACTCTTTATATTCTGGATATCTTTGCGAATATTGACCAACTTGGTATTTTTCTGACTGATGTCACCTTTTGTCTTGGAAATCTTGGATTCACAGTTGGACACTTTGGATTTGTATTTTTCCACTTGATTCTTAGAACTTCTTACATCATCTTCAGCATCTTCAATAGCTTTTGAGGCTTCATCCATTTCTATAGCACCTCCGATCGCCATAGCGGGACCTGCACAAGGAAGGCATGCATTACATTTTTGAGCCATGACAAACAAATAGTGTACTCAGAAATAACAAGTTTAAATAACTTTTTTACAGCCCTGTTTGGATATAAATGACAAAATATCAACAAATATCTGAAAACCTTTGATGAGTTGACTGTACCAGGTATAGAAAGTACTCTTTGAAAAGACTGCCCTTGAAGCATATACTGTATGTTTTGACTGTAATAGTGTATACTTTTCTATGAGAACCTATTAATGTATTCTAACAATGTACATTTTCATTTAAATGTGCACTCTGTATATAGTGCAAGGTGACTACATATCAGTCCTAATTCAAGACAACCACAAAAATGATCCACAAAAAGTCATTGTGGTAACTTGACTCAAAGTGGTCTGGAGGTTACCTTGTTTAAACATTAAAAGGAATAGAGCAGAAGGCCAGAGGAATAACTTTTCTCCTTTTTTTCCTTTATTGCACACAGGTTATTAAAAATGCACACTGTTCCATGAAGATCCTTCACCGGAAATATCACACTCAACTACTTACACAAAAAAAAACCATAATAAATAAAATGCAGTATCACAACTGTCACTTTAGTTACTGTTCCTAGACTAATCTCACTAAAACTCCCCACATATCTCAGGGTACAGGTCAGCAGTGAGTTTTCATTACAGTTCTCTCTCTCTCTCTCTCTCTCTCTCTCTCTCTCTCTCTCTATCTCTCTATCTCTCTTTGCAGTTAGACAGTTTCACTCAAGGAACAAACACCCCCCCCCCCCCCCTCCATCAGAATCAGATATCAGAATATCTTTATTGTCATTATACCAAGTATACCAAAATTAAGGAGGAATTTCCATATCTTTAGCTTTTCCTTAAATACCTGTAGCCCCACCCTCTGGACTAAACCAACATTACATGCTGGTATTCTTAAGGAAAACGAACACATTCAAATTCACAACCTAAACATATTAAAATATTTAGATCTAGTACCGTTTTATCATTATTCACACGCATGTAAGATATTCACTGTCAGGGTTAGAACATTACCAGCTATTTGTCCTTCCAGGTCGACCTGTACACCCCTGTCCCTGTGTCTTCTCCCAGGCCCACAGACCCATCATGAAGACCGAATGGCTTACGCCACCATTCCATCTAGGAAACAGGTACACTTTATTGCCAAAAGTATTCACTCACCCATCCAAATCATTGAATTCAAGTGTTCCAATCACTTTCATGGCCACAGGTGTATAAAACCAAGCACCTAGGCATGCAGACTGCTTCTACAGTACATACATTAGTGAAAGAATGGGTTGCTCTCAGGAGCTCAGTGAATTGGCAGTGATAGGATGCCACCTGTGCAACAAGTCCAGTCGTGAGATTTCCTCGCTACTAAATATTCTACAGTCGACTGTCAGTGCTATTATAATAAAGTGGAAGCGATTGGGAATGACAGCAACTCAGCCATGAAGTGGTAGGACACGTAAAATGACACAGTGGGGTCATCAGATGCTAGTGCGCAGAGATCGCCAACTTTCTGCAGAGTCAATCACTACAAACCTCCAAACTTCATGTGGCCTTCAGATTAGCTCAAGAACAGTGTGTAGAGAGCTTCATGGAACAGGTTTCCATGGCTGAGCAGCTGCATCCAAGCCTTATATCACCAAGTGCAATGCAAAGCATCGGATGCAGTGGTGTAAAGCACAACGCCACTGGATTCTAGAGCAGTGGAGACGTGTTCTCTGGAGTGACGAATCACGCTTCTCCATCTGGCAATCCGATGGACGAGTCTGGGTCCTGACCTCAACCCGATAGAACCTTCACCTTTGGGATGAATTAGAGCGGAGACTGCGAGCCAGGCCTTCTCGTCCAACATCAATGTCTGACCTCACAAATGCGCTTCTGGAAGAATGTTAAAAAATTCCCGACATCATATTAAACCCTATGGATTAAGAATGGGACGTCACTCAAGTTTATATGCGTGAGAAGGCAGACGAGCGAATACTTTTGGCAATATAGTATAAGTGAATGTCTCTTTCCATAGTTTAAGATAAAAGGCTCAGTTATCACGTAGTCTCTCAGTCTTTTTTAATTGCTAGCTAGTGATAAGCTAGTCCAGCTAGCATCATCACAGTCAGACTAACGTTCATTTGGTGGAAAACCATTACACGATCTAATTTGTAATTAGATTGTGTAGTAGATGATGGATGTAGTGATGAGAAAATCCCTAAATTGGTGCAAGATGGAATTTCTGTGGATCCCCATGCAACATTAATCCCACCCAAATAGAGCAGTAAGTGATATATATCCTTACCAGCAACCCATCCAACAAAGGGAATAATAGTCACTCCCAGTCCTACACCCATGACAATTTTGGCGGTTTTTTTTCTGTCTTCCTGATCCTTAAGTGTACGTCTTGCTGAACGCAGACTTCCTTCAGCATTCTCCAAAGCTCCTTCAGATTCTTTAAGTAACTTTTCATTGGATTCCTGCGTTATTATCAACGTATTCAAGGTCAGTTGTGTAGAACTCTTCTCCTGTTCAAGTTTTCCTTCGTCTTGTGTAAGTATCTCCAAGCTTCCATCCAGACTCCTCAATCCTGAAGAGGCTTGCTGCTCTGACCGCTGCAGGCTCCGCTCAGCACTCACAATCTGTTGTCTAATGACATTGTCGTTGGAGCATTTCCCACTGATGGGATCTACATCTGCATCAGTGAGGGTCTTGTAGAACACGTTGAGGGAGCAGATACCATCTTTCAATGGCACCATAACAGCCTCAGCTGTGTTTTTTACCACAACACTGAAAACACAAATAAGACGCGAAAATATTATTGTCAAAAATAAGTAGCATGTGTTTGGTCAAGATATTTTTGATTTGTACTCAATAATACATTTTTGTATGTTGCTTTTTTGGCGTGAAGTTCACTTGTAGGTCACAAAGCAAAGCAAAGACTGAAGATGAGTTTTTCTCTGTTTCTCTGCTAAAGAAGTTTGAGTAATAGGATAAAAAAATTAAGAATGGCTTGTATTGTAAAGTGTTTGCACATTATTAATGAAAAGCAGGCGCCCCAATGCCCTGTTTGTCCTGACAATTTTTACATTTAAAATGATAATGTATAGATATTTACACAGTGTAAATTTTTCTTTTAGATGTATTATTTAAATATTTTCTTAAAAATGTGTAATATATTTCTAATTTAATCTTGTTTAAGTGAAATCGTGTGATAGTCAGTCAGGATTATTTTATAAATGAATGTCGGGGGGGGGGGGGTTAGACAGCATCATTTTTTTCAGGCAATATTACCCTTTAACACACGCTGAACACCAGAGCTGGGATCTCGAATACATCGTATCGAATCTCAGCTCTGCCATCCAGCTGGGCTGAGCAACCACATGAACAACGATTGGCCTGTTGTTCATATAGGGGTGGGGTATTAGTAAGCTGGATAGGGTCTCCTCGTGACTGATGCAACTACGACCTCTGCTGGCTGATTGATGGCGCCTGCACAGAGACGGGAAAAGAGTACGCACTCTCCGTACACAGTAATCCGCATTGCACTCGTCAAAGTGTAGGTGACAAAATGCATATGGCTGCTGCCCACGTGTCAAAGGGGTTAGCTATGTTCTCCTCAATCAGAGCGGGGATCGGCATTGGTGGAGAGGAAGCATGATGCAATCTGGCAATTGGACGCGCTTAAAGGGAGAAAAAGGGGAGAAAATGCATAAAGAAAATAAAAAATTTGTTCATATTCTTGCATATTTACATTTACAGCATTTAGCAGATGCTTTTATCCAAAGCGACTTACAGTATAGTTACAGTATACAGTCTGAGCAACTGAGGGTTAAGGGCCTTGCTCAAGGGCCCAACAGCAGCAACCTGGCAGTGGTGGGGCTTGAACCAGCGACCATCTGGTTACTAGTCCAGTACCTTAACCTCTAGGCTACGGCTTGCCCTGTAGTCTAGTTCATGTATCAACATTTCTAATTTTCCACCCTTCCACCCTTGTAACTATGCATAATCACTTCAAATATTGTTATTTACAACTTACCTTCCATACAGTACATGTAACAATTGGTAATTTACTTACTCAGGTGACTGGATCTGGAGCATGTTTAACTAATAAAAAACACAAACAAAAAAGAAAACTGTGTCAACTTTTTAAAGGCAAAGATCATGAGATCATAAATCATAAAAACCATCACACAATTCTCTTGAGCCTCTGCATTTCTTTCTGATATACACTGATCAGGCATAACATTAAAACCACCTTCTTGTTTCTACACTCACTGTCCATTTTATCAGCTCTACTTACCATATAGAATCATTTTGTAGGAGCCATTTCTTTATTTGATTAATTCTTTATAATAATTTTTGCCTTTTATTTCGATTTTGTAAGTATGTGCCCTCTATAGATCCAAAGGCCTGTTAAATAGGGGCAGAGGTGTGGCTGACTGGGAGCGCACAGCTTTTTGACCTTGGCTTTGGCTTGGCTGGTGGCTTGGTTTAATTTGCTGCTGCTGCTTCCTTGTACTTTATTATTTCTAATTCCCAGTTTGTCTTTATTTTAATTTTGGCTAAAGGAGCTGTAAATTTATTGTAATAAACAAAACTTCATTTTTTGAAACGTACTCAGCATCTCTCTTAGATTTATTTATTTATTTATTTATTTATTTTACAACCAAACAAGCGTCAAGATTCCCCAGTCAACACCAACTGTGGCAAACAATACATTTTGTAGTTCTACAATTACTGACTGTAGTCCATCTTTTTCTCTGCATGCTTTGTTAACCCCCTTTCATGCTGTTCTTCAATGGTCAGAACCCCCACGACCACTACAGCAGTGGTGATTCCTCTAAGACTGCAAGGGAAGCTCAGCTTCCCCTAAAATGTCAAAAATTAAATGGTCAAATATGTACAGTTGTGTTAACATTTCATTGACTACAAATGCGTTAGAACACGTTCATCTCAAAGACGAGTTTGACAACTTCAAAGACAACAAAGACAACTTCTCATACATTCCCGGAGCGTCAATGCATTTGCCCGTAGAAGCTGAGCGTCTATTCACTTCTATCTATCGCTGATCATTGGATAAATGCCACGATTTTGTCCCGCCCCCAGATGGTGAGCGTCACTGGGGGTGAATGGCGCTGTGGGCGGGTCTGGACGCTGAGCTTCTGCAAGATGATTGGAGGATCAGTTGAAAGGCTGAATCCCATTTTGATTGACAGCTATCACTGGGAGGGCAGAATTTATATATAAATAAACTGACAATTTTTATGATGTAAGCCAACAATGAGCTTCCCCTCTTTGAAAGACCAGCAGCCACCACTGCATTACAGAGTAGATATTATTTGGGTGGTGTGTTAGTGTGTGTTGTGCTGGTATGAGTGGATCAGACACAGCAGTGCTGATGGAGTTTTTAAACACCTCACTGTCACTGCTGGACTGAGAATAGTCTACCAACCAAAAATATATCCGGCCAACAGCTTCCAGTGGCCAGCATCCTGTGACCACTGATGAAGATCTCTAAGATGACCAACTCAAACAGCAGCAATAGATGAGAGATCGTCTCTGACTTTACATCTACAAGGTGGACCAACTAGGTAGGAGTGTCTAAAAGAGTGGACAGTGAGTGGACACGGTATTTAAAAACTCATACCAGCACAACACACACTAACACACCACCACCAAAAGGTATGTAGAGAAATAGATGGACTACAGTCGGTAATTGTAGACTACAAAGTGCTTCTATATGATAAGTGGAGCTGATAAAATGGACAGTGAGTGTACAAGTAGGTGGTTTTAATGTTATGACTGATCGTTGTACATTGGAGTAAAAAAAAGTCATTGCTTTCCTTCTGTTATTGCATACTTGTCAAGAACCAAGCCCATTTCACCTGCTGCTCTACTGTGTCACCACGAACAGTGATTTAAGTTTAGACATCTCATTAAAAACGGTGGCGATTAATATGGAGTTACTGTCCATCATACATATTTAATGCAAGTTTTGTGTGAGGTCCATTCACAATTAAATCACTGAGACATGGTGCGTCATAAAGAGAAGAATCTGTAAAGAGAAGAATCTGTAAAACTTGATTAAATATGCTTTCTACAACCCCAAATCAGAAAAAGTTGGGGCAGCATGGAAAATTCAAATACTAAAAAAATGGAATGGAGGTATATTAACAAATGAAATGAAGTTGAGCAGACAAACATGAAATATTTTGGGTTCAAACTGTCTGCATTCAAATAAAAGTCAACGTAAATGTAAGGAACACTGCATTTTTATTTTATTTACATGTTCCATACTGTCCAAACTTTTTCTGATTTGGGGTTGTAAATGCATATTTAATCAATAAATGATAAAAAAAAAATAACTGCCAATGCAAATACAAAAATATGATTCTATCAGACTGCACATGGAGCAGAGAAAACACTGTGTTTCAATCCACACACACCACATATAGTGCAGTAAATTCAAAAGCCTCACAATTAGTTATAGTCTAATTTAGCACACCATTTAGTATATAGGATGCAATTTGGAACACGACAGCTCTCCTCAGCTACCATGTTCAGCCTGATTACAGTTTTATGCTGATAAATTATCTCCTCATCCATTTCATTAGTTTTATATTCCCATTCTTATTTTTTTCACTCCCTAAAGTCTGTTAAAATTTAGGTAATCCATTTTATGTACCTATGCACACACCCCACAGGTCCATCCACCAAAAATGTAATAATAAAACTAAAACGCATGTTCCTGTAAATTACAAAAGTATTGCATTTATTTCCCTAATCAGTGGTGTCCAATGTGTTTCTAAGTGGCTGCAGTTTTCTGACCAACGAACAACTGCTGCCACTACGTGGTTAAACACTTGACTGATAAAGCAAAGCATGTAAAAAAATCCATTTAAAAAATCAATTCCTATTTATTAACCATTTTCATCTTTTTATAATAGTGTTTTAGATATCTTAAAATAATAAAACATGCAACATTACAGGCCTATGACAAAAAAATTGAATTTTGAAACTCAATGAATACACAAGAGTTTAAGATTAACTTTTCTAAACTGCTGCTGTTTTTATGGTGGTGGTAAAGAGTAGAAAGGGAGGAAATCTAACAGGGTATAAAAACAGCTTATTTCATTTAAGGGTGTCAGAGGTGGCAGAGAACCGCATTCAACCCTTCACGCTACTTGTCAGGATATCAAGGTAAGATAACACTATTATTTACAGGGTTATGTTTTTACCTAGTGCAGTAGCTAATACAAAGGACAATACGACTGTACAATTGTGCAGTAACTGAATGATTAATTTAGTGGTGCAGAAACTTATATAATATTAATTAATGTTGTGGCATGTCTTTAGTGATTTTAATTGACTCGCTGGTGATTTCTCTATTCTGCGACAAACTGTTATACTGGATATTCTTCTGATATTTGACTTATTTGTTCTCGTTTTCTTTCAATAAACATCTACAAATGAACAAAATTGCATGAATCTCTCTGCAGCACATAAAACAAAGTACAATTAAATATAAAGCTTCTCCTGTAATCAAATATTTCTCTGGTTCACACATTTATTAAAATCCAACGATATCTGCGGGCAACTACTAAGGGAGTGTCTAAACAGTGCATAAGTGACACGTGTTTAAACTGCAGTAAAGGTTGTACAGTACAGTAGACCCTTGACTTACAAATTTCATTATTTCTGAAGGGCTGTTCTTTAGTCAAAATGTTTGTTAGTTAAACCTATTTTTCCCCATAAGAAATAATGTAAACAGAATTAATCTGTGCCAGACCTCCCAAACCCCCCCTTACCTAACCTCTCTAATGTCTTAAATGGTCTTTTTTGTTACAAATACAAGTATATTTTCCCTTAAATCTTAAATTATAGAATATACTTTCCTGTAATAAACAATAATACACAACAATTCACAGTAGTAGTGTACATAAACACTCATCTCAGTACAGTTCGTGTGCTGTACCATACACCATAATCAATTTCCTTCTTTTTTTTTTAATATAAAATGTATCTACCAGAAACAATAATAACTCTTATATTTCTCTATTATTTCTTCCTTTATTTCAAGTGTTGTATTTTGTAGGTGTAATTGCACGAAGAAAGAATACTTTACTGAGCCGAATTCCTTCTTCTCTCTCTCTTACTGTCCACTCTGTCTGATACACAGTGACAGCTACTGGCAGGAGTAATTATACAACAACGAATAGTAATAGATTTTTTCCATTTTCTCACCACTACACCACTACACTTTCTCTGCACCAGTGTTAATTTCGTTGACGAATGATTTTCGTCATAGTTTTCTTCAACGAAACTTTTGTTCATGATGAAAACGAGACGATAACTAAATAAAAACTACATAAAAAGATAAAAACTATGACAAAATGAATCGACACTTTCGTCAACGAATAAAAACGAGACGAAAATGTTTGGCAGGGATGACATCCAATCAGAACTGATTTCGTTTTGTGGAAGGTTGGGACAAGTTAGAAAGAGAACCAATCATAACTACTTTAGCGTATGTGGAGGGGCGGGACAAGCCGGGTAGCTATCCAATCAGTACTAATCTTTTGCAGTACCGCGGCAGAGCCGTAGATAGAGATAGCTCTGTACCGCGGTAAGACCACACTCGCACAAGTTTGATCTAAACCCGGGAAGACCAGACTAGCCTGTGAACTGTCTTTACTCATGGAACCAGATTAACTCCACGATGTCAACAGGGAGAAAGAGGAGAGTCGATATATGGACACATTTCTCATTTGACGTCGTGAAAAACAAGACGATGTATAAACCATGTGGGGTGATCTCGGGTAAAAACACAACAAATCTGAAACATCTGGCACCGCTGGCAGTATAATGGCAACATAATGTCACAGCTGCTTTTACGGTACCCAGTTTTATAAAGAATGTAATATGCAATTTGTTATGAACAATGCATATATTTTTCAGGCAGAGCAGGCCTACTGGTCATTAATATTTTGTTATTGTTATGCTTAATAAGAAAGGTCAGTTAAATAAAGATGTTGTTTGAAATAAGTTAAATCTGGTTTTGTGTGTATTGCACATTCAAACATTAATAATATTCCATAACTGGTTAAAAATGTTTCATTTTGTGTAAGTGTATATAATCAAGGACGGATTAAGAATAGTCTGGGCCCCTTGGCAAAGAGTTGCCCAGGGCTACACCCCCCCCCCCCCCCCCCCCTTCCAAAAACATAAATAAATTAATACATTAAACAACCTGTCAATAACTAACCCTAACACAAGAATCTATTTTATATAAGTTTCTTTATACTCTTCTTTCTTGCAAAGTCATCCACTAATTCATCAAAATTAAGCTGTCTGACCAAATCTGATTCAATGGCCAGAAGTGACAGTGAGTTCAGGCGGTTTTGGCGCATCCTAATCCTGAGTTCATTCTTAATACGAGCCAGTTTGGAGAATGAACTCTCCCCTTCACAATTTGTGATAGGCACAGTCAAAAAAAGTCTAAGTGCTATGTAGACATTTGGAAAGGTTGACTGTAAATTCAAATTTATCATGGTTTTGAGCATTTTACTAGGACATTTTTCTTTTTCTGTTATGAATGATTTGTATTGTATCAATTCATCTGCCAGGCTCATGTTCAGATCTGAAGGATATGCTGCAGCGAGTGAGTTAGCCTTTAAAGTGAGCTCACTGTTGGACATATTGTCAGGCATGAAAAGAACATCAAATAGCTCAGTTAAGTGTGTGTATGCATTCAAACTGCTTGAAATTGCTTGTCTTAAATTAAAATAATTGCAAAATTGCTAAATTAATTTGTGTCTCTGTGCTTAAGAGAAATTGAACATAATAATTTTGAAACAATACAAATTCAGAAACATTAAGTAAGGGCCTGAATCGCATATTTGCAACAAAACGTCTGTTATGAAATATGGTAGCTTGCCTGGCGATTTGTAGGTCCCTAGAAAGTCAAGGAGCCATGGTAAACGACTTCTATGGAAGTCAAGGGCCCCATAGCAGGGGCCCTCGTGATCAAGGGCCCTCTAATGGTATGCCCTGCTCTTCTCTAGGTCCCCCTAGGACCCCAAATAGCCAGAAGTCGAAGTCAGAGCAGTGCCACAACGCCTCATCCATTTTCATAAGGGGCCCAAAAGCATGGCTAGGGCCCCCAAAAGCATGGCTAGAGCCCAAAAGCATGGCTAGGGGCCCCAAAAGCATGGCTAGGGCCCCCAAGAGGCCCTAATAGTCAGAGGATCCTTAAAATGGAGGGCCCTCGGAAATAAAAATATATTGTATCATAAATGTTGATAGGCATCGCAAAATGTTTTATGCCAGGGCCCCCCGGGGCCCCCTGACCTCAAGGGCCCCTGGGCGCTGGCCCCACTGGCCCGGTCAGTAATCCAGCCGTGTATATAATGACTTAAATAATTTAAGGGAAGTGATAAAAAAGCGTTTACATTTTACACCCTTTATATGTATTTTAGGGCGGCACGGTGGCTAAGTGGGTAGCGCTGTCGCCTCACAGCAAGAATGTCCTGGGTTCGAACCCCAGGTGGGGTGGTCTGGGTCCTTTCTGTGTGGAGTTTCCTTTCCGTGTCAGCGTGAGTTTCCTCCGGGTGCTCCGGTTTCCTCCCACAGTCCAAAGACGTGCAAGTGAAGTGAATTGAAGACACTAGGTTGTCCATGACTGTGTTCGATATAATCTTGAGAATTGAATAAACTTGTGTAATAAATAACTACCATTTCTGTCATGAATGTAACCAATGTGTAAAAACATGACGTTAAAATCCTAATAAACAAACAAATATGTATTTTAGTCGACTGAATCGACTGTAGATTTAGTCGACTATATTCTTATGATAATTAGTCGACTAAAACTAGACTAAAACTAAAACAATTCAGATGACTAAATTATGACTACATTACATTTTAGTCAAAAGACTATGACTAAAACTAAATCAAAATTTGCTGTCAAAATTAACACTGCTCTGCACCTTATTTGGGGCCACTTTAATATTGAATTTTTAAAAAAATATAGAAAAAACATCGTCCGCTGTCCGAATGTTTGCTCACTGTACATTCGTAATCCAAAATTTGTTCGTACGTTAAGTTGAAACAGATCGTTCGTAACCCAAAAATGTTCATATGGTAAACCGTTTGTAACTCAAAGGTCTACTGTAGTTTAAGCCTAGTGTTGTGAACCCCTTACTACATCTGCATTATAAAATAAAATGTTCAAAAGAAAGAATGTTAATTTTAATATAATAAAGATTACCTGGTGACATGAACTACTTACTAATTGTATTACAAAGTAAAAGTCCTATGGTTTGGGCAAAGTAGTTTCCTAATTAAATGAACTCGTCACGCGGGGTCAAGGACGAGACAAAGGGGCGGACAAACACACAGTGATGTAACAAAAACAAACTAAGATTTATTAATAACAAAAGACAAAACTAGACAAAGTGAACACACAAAGCAACAAGGTGAAACAAGGTTAACAAGGTAAACAAGACTTACAGGACGAACTAGGCAAACTAGGCTAACATAACTTTGGGTAAACTAGTCTAACATGACAAACTAGGTAAACATGGCAAAACTAGGCAAACATGGCATAACTTGGCAAAGCATGACCTAACATGGCATAACATGACAAACGAGGCTAACCAAACCTGGTGCCAGAAACAGAATACATACAGAGCCAAACAAAAGTCAAATAGTTCCCACTGACTGCTCTACAGTTCCTCTCTTAAATAAGGAGCAGCTGGAGCTAATTAGTCCAGAGGAACCAATCAAGAAACGGGGGCGTGGCAGGAGACAGAGTGTGCTCCCGGTGAGAGAGGGGTGTGGCACATAGGCACACTGGAGCACACAAAGGCTCCAAATGTAACAGAACTGCTTTACTACAACTGCATTATGTAAACCACCATAACCACCTTTTAAATTTTTACACAGTATGAGTACAGTAATGAATCACACTGTTAACAAATCACAAACATTCAATGAATAGAGACATAATTATATTATTTAAAAATAATTTTAATTTTATGATTGGGCAGTTGAAGCCTAGTGGTTAGGGTTCTGGACTAGTAATCAGAAGGTTGCTGGTTTAAGCCCCACCACTACCAGGTTGCCACTGTTGGGCGCTCAAGCTTTTACCCTTAACTTTTAATAGCTTAGACTGTATACTGTCACAATTAAGAGTCGCTGTGCTGCAAATGTAAATGATTCATTCCTGTCATTATAATCGGAGGTACATACCAACAGGTAAATACTGTAGCCTTTAGTATATGTATTAAAATTTACATTTACTGTTTTTTTTAAATGGTATTTATAGTTTCATTCATACCACTAGGTAACTACTACAACCTTTGTTATATTAATGGTTATATTTAATGATTTTTAAATAATATTTTTTATTACTGTAACTGTACAACTGTATTGAGGAGTACATGCCACTAAGTAACTACTACAACCTTTAATGCAATTTAGACAGTTGTCCTCTTTATGCACTTTTAAGATTGTTGAGTGTTAGTTTAATGTTTAAAGAGAGAACACCTGAAATTATCAGCAGCTGATGGTTTCTAATGGCATTCCTGATGTGCATACCAAGCCCTAACAAGTCAAGTGTCTTACAAATTTCTAAGCCTTTACAACTTGGAGCGTTCAAAATTTGACACAGATTTACTTCATTTTTTCTATTTTAAAAGTTCATAAAATATTAAGTAATTATGCATCAGTGGTACTTTTACCACAATGTGGGTCGTAATAACTGTTGTTTTTGCCAAGAAACAATATTCTTTATTTTTGTTTAAATAAATTGACACCCTTCAAAATTTTGCCTCATGGATTAAACTAATACAACGTTGTTGATATGTTTTAACAGGAGTGTTGAGACAATGGATTCTCAAATTGCAAAGAAAAACCAAAGCCTTACCACAGCGGAGGAGATGAGAAACCAAACAAAGCTTGTGATGCAACCTTATGCTAACTGGGAGGAATATCTGACTCCTGCACCACTCTCCATAGCCATCATGGGAGAGCTAGTCTTTATATCTTCCAAAACCGATTTCTCCATCAACAAAAACCCACCCAAGGATGGCTTCAAGTACATCAAATACCCAGATTCATTTCGTGCATGCCTCATGCAAGTGTGTAACTCTGGCTGGTGGGCATTCAACGAGGCCCACAAGAACATGGACCAGATTAGACTCCACACATTAACTGTTCCAGATTACATGAAGACTGCTGTGAATATTCTGTTCCAAGGTAACAGCGAGGTTGTTGAAGCTCATCTCCCTGACCAGCTGGAGAACATCCGTACCATTGCAGATGAGTGTCTTCTGCTGGCTAATGCAACTGAAAAGCGCTTTACTGACGTTATCAGTATTATCCAAGAATTGCTGGAAGCATGTGTAAATGCTGAGCACTTTTATGGAGAAGAGTTGGTGGCAGTCAAGAGGAAACTGGAGGAGAACAAAATGAAGAAACAATCCTCAGAAGAGGCTGTTGAACTCTCTAAAAGGGCAGTTAAAGAAATGGAACAGAAAATGAAGGACACTCAGGAGATGTACAGCCAAGCAATGAAATCCATACCCATTGGATGGGAAATGATGGCTATGGATCTTGTTGGATCTGTGACTGAGGGCATTACAGGTTTAGTTCAGGGACTAACATCTGTAGTGATACAGCCAGTAAACTTAATGTGTAGCGCTGCAACAACAATTGCTGATACAAGGAACCACATTAAAGGTGAAGACCATGTAATTGATGGTGTGGATAAAATTAACATCTACAGCAAGTCTGCAGAAATCCTGAAATGTGCTGAAATTATTCAGGATTTTGTGATTAAGGACAAGATTAACTGGACAGGTTTGTACGATCAAAAAAACAAAGCTACACTTACAGATTTTGCAGCCACACAGCTCAAACGAATCAAGGCCGATTTGCACAAGATACAGAAATGCAAACCAAATAATCACGCCCAAAGCATATGTGAAAAAGGCATCGAGATCTGCAAACAACTTGCAAAATATGCACCAAATGAGAAATGTGATGCCGGCCAAACAAAAGCATTAATTAAAAAAATCGTAGGTTTGACTGAGTCAGCTCGCAAATTTGACAGCAAAAGCAAAAACGTCACAAAATCTCCTGCTCTGGCACCCAAACCACCAATGATGTACAAGGAAGAAAGTAAATCAGGGAGAACGAGTACTTCACAAATGGCAACCCAGAATGCCATGTTCCGTGTGGAGCAGAGCCGTGCTCAGCTGAACCAGACTAGAGAAATCTACGATAAGAGTCTTGAGAACATGGAGAAGAACCAAAAGGAGCTGACTGAAGTCTTAATCCAGATGAGACAATGTGAAGTCAAAGAGATAGACTTTAAGACCACCATAGAGATGCTGATCAAAGGTATGGATGCCATGGGAAGGGTGAAGGAGCAATGGGAGAAAATGGTGCACTTTTTTCAGATGGTGTCCAGCATCGTGAAGACCAGTCTGACAAGAACTCTTAAAGATTTTGCACAGACATCAGAAAAGACACAAGCCCTTTCCTACAACGCAAAGCTCTTCTCAAAAGATCTGCTTTATAATCAAGCCTTTCAAGCCACCAACATCACCAGTCTCGTCCACATGATTTCAGCCACCTACACCGAGGTGTCCAACAAATATGTGATGGATCGGGTCAGCTGTCTGGGAAAACTTATGGTTATGGACCCAAACAATCCAGAGTTTCAGAAGGAGCGTTTGGATCTGGCAGCCTCCTGTGATTCAGCTCAGAGGGCCATCTTGCATCTCGTTATCAAGAACAAGGGTGAATTTGAAAGGAAGAGCAATTCAAGGTTAAAAATGATTGACCAAGAGCTGCTTGCTATTCTTCCCTCTGCGGCTCCAGAAGAAATGAAAAGTATTCAAGCTGCTGCTCAAAGTGGATTCACAAAGGAGGAGGAGGAAGACATGTATGTTTAGAGATAATATCAAGAACTTGTCTACCATTGACAATCCTACATTTGACTTACTCTAACTTACTCGCTCAAATAATCACATACGTTTGCTAGGCAGACGTTTCTCTAGATAGAGGAGGGCAAACAGAATCAAATTGACACAACTTGGTTACTATAATATGACATCACTAGGCTGGGCGCCTATACGAACAACGATTGGCTTGTTTGTAGGGAGGGTGCCGGATGGGTTTCCTCACAACTAGTGCACTTATGACCTTTGCTGGCTGATTGGTGCCTGCACAGAGATGAGGGATATGGGATCAATGCGTGGCTCTCTGTGTGTGAGTCTGATCCACATATGAACTCTCATCGTGCAGGTAAAAAGATGTCGGCTACTGCTTTTACATGTGTCTGTGTGTCACGGCTCTCCCTGGTCAGTAGAGAGGAACCGTAATGCAATCAGGTAATTGGATATGACTAAATTGGTGGTGGTGGTGGTGGTGGTTGTAATAATAATAATATGACCTAACTTGGGCTAATTGGAACAACTGGAGGTATCTAATGTGTGCCATGCTATGTAGTGTTATTAAAAGAATTTGGCTTAGAATGCTATAGATGTTATTAAATTATATACTTGCATTAAATGAAGTTCAAATAAGATTTACCAGAACTTTAGTTCAATAACTTTTTGCTATCTAGTGACTTACCTCCTCACAGCTTCCTCCATATCTCCCTCATTTTTTTACACCATTATTTCTTGGTAAAATTCTTTATAAAAATAGTCAATACAAGGCCATGTATAAAAGGCCAGTATATTGTAAATAAAAAGTGTTAAATTACAGACTATTGAAAATAGACAATGCACAAAGGGTGAATAATCAACATAATCAAAACCTTATTCTAACGATTCACTAATTTTAATTCATTATCCTGAGGTGGGTCAAAAACCTCCTAATACTTGTTCATCACCTGGATAATGCCTAGAATAAAATTCATAATTAAAAATCAGTGATCTGAATGTTAAAAGCTGAACTCTGGAGAACTTATGGATACTTGAACAAATGTAATCACTATTGTACAATTTCAGTTTTTGTGATTGGCATAAAAAAAAAAAAAAAAATAAGTCAGTACATGATCCATCAATCAAAAAAAAAAAATTGCAGGAAAAATGTTAATGCTTCTGAACTTTCCAAACTTATGGCATTGTACTCAACAGGGACACCCACAAGTGCTTCAGTTATGCTGATGTATATATTTTCTCCCATAGTAGTGAATGATCGTTTACTTTGATGGTTTTGTGATGTCATTTGGTAGATGCATCAGTATAATCAATAATAATGAATAATTTAATTTGGTAGGTTTCACTAATGTATACAGTGTGTATAAGATTTAGAATTTATTTTGCTATGTTATGTACTGGGTACTATCAAATTTAATTTTCTATGACCGTTTCAATTGTATCTTTTATATCTTACCTTTCATCATCAGTAAGTGCAGTGAAGGGGGCAGTTGGGGGGGAGTAGGGGGTCAGCAACATGATTTTTTGTTGTTGAAAGTACAAAAAAAAAGTGTACTTGTGTTTGATTGGGGTCAGCAACATGATTTTTTTTGGTTGAAAGTAAAATATGTGTACTTGTGTTGGATTGGGGGGTCAGTAACATGATTTTTTGTTGTTGAAAGTGAAAGATGTGTACTTGTGTCGGATTGGGGGTCAGTAACATGATTTTTTGTTGTTGAAAGTGAAAGATGTGTACTTGTGTCGGATTGGGGGTCAGTAACATGATTTTTTGTTGTTGAAAGTGAAAGATGTGTACTTGTGTCGGATTGGGGGTCAGTAACATGATTTTTTGTTGTTGAAAGTGAAATATGTGTACTTGTGTCGGATTGGGGGGTCAGTAACATGATTTTTTGTTGTTAAAAGTAAAAGATGTGTACTTGTGTTTGATTGGGGGGGGTCAACAACATGTTTTAAAAATTTTTTTTTTTGGGCTCAAACATTTTCAGAAAATTTTTGGGGACCACCAAGCCAGTGTGTATTGTATGAATTTAAACTTCATTAACTTAATTAAACGTCACAAAAATATTTTGTGTGTGGGTGTATTATTGTTTTCACAACACACGGTCCTTTTACTTTATTATTGTTACAATTCCATCCAACCCTAAATCTTACCTGACATACAGTGGGGCCAAAAAGTATTTAGTCAGCCACTGATTGTGCAAGTTCTCCTACTTAGAAAGATGAGAGAGGTCTGTAATTTTCATCATAGGTACACTTCAACTATGAGAGACAAAATGAGAAAAAAAATCCAGGAAATCACATTGTAGGATTTTTAAAGAATTTATTTGTAAATTATGGTGGAAAATGAGTAGATCCAGAAGAGGATTGGGAGAATATCATGTGGTCAGATGTACATATAAGTACAGTGGTACCTCTAGATACGAGCTGCTCCACATACGAGCTTTTCGAGATCCGAGCCGAGGCTCAGACAAAATTTCTGCTCTAGATACGAGCCCAAATCCAAGATACGAGCCGGGCTGGAGCTTCGGGGACGCTACCGCTAGTTTGCGCGTCTGCGCAAGTGAGCCGTTTCAAAGGAATTTCCCAACTACTACTACTACTACTAGTGTTCCCTTTTTCTGATTTATGTGTCTCGACCGTGGTCGTGACGACTCAGGGGAGCTGTTTCACCTGTTAGCTCCTGGGCCAGAACGGTGTTTTGCTTTATACCCAACTTTCAGACAACCGGCATCTGAATACCGGAAGTTGATCTGTCCCGTACACGAGAACCCGGAAGTAAGGCGTGCATAGAGCCAATAGCATTCGCTGATAGAGACGGCCCTGACCCCGCCCCCAAACTGTCAAAACCACCCCTTTCAAAACTCGAGCGCAAAATCTTCTCTCGCGCAGAAAGAACAGCCGAGCGTAATTTGCTTTCGCGCGCGAGCACAACAATGAAATCGAGCAGAAAAACAACAATCGAGAGTGAAAAAGACAGTTTAAGAGCGATTTTATGATCAGTGTGCACGCAATTCCTCTTTTTGTGCTCGCGAGTTTCACATTTGCACTCGCGAGAGGGATATTTACACACGCGAAATGTTCAAAGTTGCGCCCTCTAGTTTTGACATTGATGTGACGCCATACTTATTCCCGATCAGTCATGTAGTGTGAACTGTACAGCGACCCAGCAAATCAGAAAGTCGTGTAGTGTGAACTTGGCATTAACCATCCAATCAGAGGACTTAAAACGCCAACGTAATTTAGCGCCTGGACATAGCCATTGATTGGTTACTGTATCAATTTCATTGCCGTTTATTTTAGGCTCGAGGCGCCCGCGCTACTGATTTTGAAGCCTTAAGGCAGATTTCTTTGACCCTGGCAACACATGATGACTGAAATCTGATTGGATAATAGCTCTAGTATAAATATACACGCAACCAATAGAAAATCTATGAAAGAAAGAAAACAGACTATTTGGAATTAATGTATAAATATTCATGGAAACATATATTAAAACATAAGTCAGTCATTCTGATAGTGTTTAGACCAGCAGATAAGGGCAATATATGTCGTTTCTAATAAAAGTACCTGGGTGCTAAACATAACCATTCACCGTGATGTAACTGTACGCTAACTTTCTTCACAACTAGAAAGCACATAAACCTGACGCTGACGACACTAACACAACGGTGCAACAGTATCACGGTAATCCCGACAATTATATAAGCGACGTTCAGTTCCCCCGCGGCTTGTCCAGAAATGTTCCAACTGCCGTTTAGTGACAGATAGATGTCCGAAGTGCGCATGTCCAAATTAGGTTGAATACAGAAACTTGTTTTTTTTAACTGAATTTAAATTAAGAATATTGAGTAAGAAAACTTTTTCAACCAAAAATTACAGATAACTGAGTTAAAATGAGTGTTAATAACAAGTTGATGAAAACTGAGTTAAGCACACTCATTATATCTAATTAAATTAAGTGTTAAGACTTACAGTGCACAGGACCACTACAGAGCAGGTATTATTTGGGTGGTGGATCATTCTCAGCACTGCAGTGACACTGACATGGTGGTGGTGTGTTAGTGTGTGTTATGCTGGTATGAGTGGATCAGACACAGCAAAGCTGATGGGGTTTTAAACACCTTACTGTCACTGCTGGACTGAGAATTGTCCACCAACCAAAAATATCCAGCCAAAAGCGCTCCATAGGCAGCGGCCTGTAACCACGGATGAAGGTCTAGAAGATGACCAACTCGAACAGCAGCAATAGATGAGCAATCGTCTCTGACTACATTTACAAGGTGGACCAACTCGGTAGGAGTGTCTAATAGAGTGGACAGTGAGTGGACACAGTATTTTAAAACTCCAGCAGCACTGCTGTGTCTGATGCACTCATACCAGCACAACATACACTAACACACCACCACCATGTCATTGTCACTGCAGTGCGGAGAATGATCCACCACCTAAATAATACCTGCTCTGTGGTGGTCCTGTGGGGGTCCTGACCATTGAAGAACAGGGTGAAAGCAGGCTAAAAAGTATGTAGAGAAACAGATTGACTACAGTCAGTAATTGTAGAACTACAAAGTGCTTCTATATGGTAAGTGGAGCTGATAAAATGGACAGTGAGAGTAAAAACAAGGAGGTGGTTATATATATGAAATTTGTTGAGGGGGCCCACTTTTTTTTTTTTTTTGCACTGGGCCCCATGAGCTCCTAGTTCCGCCACTGCTATAGTCATGCTCCAAAATCTATGCTTTTAGAGAAGCAAAAGGAAATTAGCTGTTGGATGATAAAAGCTGACCAATGAAAGAAATCTAAATGTATAAGGGTAAAACTGAATAAAGAAATTTTTGCAGGTGTAGTTTGGGTCTTATTGTTGGCAGAAAACAGGTCACTACAAGCAATACATAATTAATCTAAGTAATTAAGTCCAATTATTTGGGGTGACACAGTGGCTGGCGGTCTCACAGCAAGAAGGTCCTGGGTTCGATCCCCAGGTGAAGTGGTCCGGGTCCTTTCTGTGTGGAGTTTGCATGTTGTCCCTATGTCTGTGTGTTTCCTCTGGGAGCTCCGGTTTCCTCCCACAGTCCAAAGACGTGCAAGTGAGGTGAATTGGAGACTACAGTTTCTGTCATGAATGTAACCAAAGTGTAAAACATGATGTTAAAATCCTAATAAACAAACAAAGCAATCATTCCATTAGTACATGATATTGCCAAAAGTATGTGGGCACCCTTCCTAATTATTATATTTGGGGAAGGTCATTTGCTGTTTCTGTCCATAAAGGTGTGGAGAAACTCCAGTAGCCTGGACAGAAATCAACCTAAAATCTGCGCTGAATTAGAATGTTAATTACAAACCAGGCCTTTAATATAAGGGCATGACCATACACATGTACTCTGAATTGAATGGACAAAGTAGTTTCTCAAAACAAATCATGAGATAAGCCTTATATTTGCAGCCTGATTACAGTTGATGATGCATTATCATGGTGGATAACAGTGATGGCTTAGTTACTTTGAAAAAGTAATCTGATTACTGATTACTCCTTTAAAAAGTAACTTAGTTACTTTATGGATTACTTGATTTTAAAAGTAACTAAGTTAGATTACAAGTTACTTTATTAGTTATATAATGCGGAATATTTCAAAGATATTCCTTTGCAATACTTTATTATTTGGCTGCCAACTTGTGTGTACTGATGAGACTCAATTGAATCCCAGAACATGCCAGTGTGAATGCATGGAAAACTAATTTTAATTTTCTTTCAAGAATATGATACAGACTGACCAACACTATTACGCTAAATCAGCATTGAAAATTGACTTTACTTTTAATAGCCTTCTACAATGCTGGAGCTTCTTACAACGGAAGATTTTCTTTTAAATAGAAGTGTTATTTACCTGCTATTAAATTGTTTTCCAACAAAATCTGCCCAATTTGGCGGATTATCGCCCAATCTGGCAACACTGGAATGCGCAGAGCCAGCTGGCGCTTTTACTCGTAGCGCACCACGAATACTACTAAATAGTACTACTGTACTTCTGTAATGGTGTTGGTGGTTGACATTTATGTTGAGTGTATTACTGCACTGTTTTGGTGAAGAACTACTCATCTGAGGTGCGGGGGGCCAGAGGGGTGGCCGGAGATTACTTTATGGTGGCCATGGCAACCACTGGCCACCCCCTGGCTCCGCCCCTGCCAAGAAGAAAGCAAAAATATCTTTTCACTAAGGAAAATGACAAAAATAGTAACGCGCAGTAATTTGGATAAGTAACTTTAATCTGATTACTGGATTGGAAATAGTAACGCGTTAGATTACTCGTTACTGAAAAATGTGGTCAGATTAGAGTAACGCGTTACTAAGTAACGCGTTACAGACCATCAGTGGTGGATAAGTGGTTTTGTTCCTGTGTTTAAGTAGTATTATGAGCAACACAACTGAAACAATTCACGGATCTGAACACTTGCTGCATTGTTAGTTCAAGGGAACTCCTTGCTATGGCACAAATATAAACATCTAGTGATTTAACTTTATTATCAGAAAACCTCACATAGCTGCTACATTGTTCTCACAGTTGCCAGTTCATAATGTATTAGAGCCAAATGGAATGTGGAATGAAAGTTTAAAAACTAAGGAATAAAAACATGGTTAAAACTGGAGGCATAGTTAATACAGTAAATATTATTATTAAAGTTTTTATGAAGTTGTACATGAACTTACTGAATTTGCAGATCATGTTTGTTTAATAGCAGAACAATTTTGGGGGAAATCTTCTAGTCCTCCTGAGGCTCTTATGCTGAGAGTTTGAGCTTTCTAGTTTGATTCTCAGGCTCGTGGCAGGTCAGGAGTTTATTCAGAACACTGGATGCAAGGCAGAAATGCATGCAAAATGCAAGGTGCCATCTATTGCAGGGGTGTTTAACTGTCTAAGTCACACCCCGGGTTATATACAATCCCAAATCATAAAAAGTTGGGACAGCATGGAAAATGCAAATAATCAAAAAACCCACAGAGTTTCTTACATTTGCTTCGACTTTTATTTGATTGCAGACTTGATGATCCTGAGATATTTCATGTTTTATCTGGTCAACTTTCATAAATTTCATTTATTAATAAACATCCATTCCTGCATTTCAGACCTGCAACACATTCCAAAAAAAGTTGGTACAGTAACGCATTTATCACTTAATGTAATGTTACTATTCCTTTTCATCACACTTAAAAGAGGTTTTGGCACCGAGGAGACCAAGTGATTTAGTGTTTCAGCTTTTATTTTGTCTAATTTTTCCTGCAAACACGTCTTAAGATGTGCAACAGTACGGGGTCGTCATTGTTACATTTTCCATTTTAAAATTCTCCACACATTCTCTATTGGGGACAGGTCAGGACTGCAGGCAGGCCAGTCCAGTACCCGTACCCTCTTCTTCCACAGCCATGTCTTTGTAATGTGTGCAGCATGTGGTTTTACATTGTCTTGTTAAAAAATGCATGGACGTCCCTGGAGAAGATGACGTCTTGAAGGCAGCATATGTTGCTCTAAGATCTCAATTTACTTTTCTGCATTAATGCTGCCATCACAGAAGTGTAAATGACCTTTGCCCAAGGGCACCTACACAGCCCCATACCATGACAGACCCTGGCTTTTGGACTTGTTGCTGATTACAGTCCGGATGGTCCTTTTTGTGTTCGGTTCGGAGCAAACGGAGTCCATGTTTTCCAAGAAAGGCCTGAAATTATGATTTATCTGACCACAATACATGTTTCCCTTGTGTGTTGGTCGATGCCTCCGAGCCCAGAGAAGTCGACTCCCCTTTTGGACATGGTTAACACAAGGCTTCTTTTTTGCACAGTAAAGTTTTAAGTGACGTTTGTGCATGTAACTCTGTATTGTAGTGCTTGATAAAGGTTTGCCAAAGTAATCCCTCACCCATTTGGTTTTATCAGCTATTGTTGAGTGGCGGTTCTTGATGCAGTGCCATCTGAGGGATCGAAGATCACAGGCGTTTGTGCTTTTGTTTCCCCTGATCATAATCTGCTACTAATATTATTGGGTTTCATTCTAAGCCGGCAGTTGATTCTGTTTGGAGATGATGAGGTAAAAGCTAACATCACCCTACACGTCTGAGTTAGTACTAGGCGATCTATTATACAACCCCTGGCAAAAATTATGGAATCACCACTCTTGGAAGATGTTCTGTCAATTGTTTAATTTTGTAGAAAAAAAATAAATCACAGACATGCCACAAAACTATCATTTTTCAAAATGTCAACCTTATGGCATTAAGAAACAATAAAAAAAAGAAACAAATATAATAGTTGTGGTCAGTCACAATTGCTTTTTTTAGATCAAGTAGAGGAAAAAAATATGGAATCACTCAAATCTGAGGAAAAAATTATGGAATCACTCTGTAATTTGCAGTTTAAAAACAAAACATCTGCAGCAGATTAGATTTGCTAATTATTCTTCAGTTTAAAAAGAGTGCTTACACCTCGGAGAGCTGTTGCACAAAGCAGATTGTCATGAATCATGGTTCCAACACAAGATATGTCAGTTGAAACAAATGAGAGGATTATAAAACTCCTTCAAGAAGATAAATCATTGTGGAATGTCGCAAAAGATGTTGGTTGTTCCCAGTAAGCTGTGTTTAAAATCTGGACCAAGTACAAACAAAATGGGAAGGTTGTAAAAGGGAAGCATACTGGTAGACCAAGTAAGACATCAAAGCATCAAGATAGAAAACTTAAAGCAATATGTCTTGAAAACAGAAAATGCACAACAAAACAAATGAGAAACAAGTGGCCGGAAAGTGGAGTCAATGTCTGTGACTGAACTGTAAGAAATCACCTAAAAGAAATGGGATTTACATACAGAAAAGCCAAACAAAAGCCACCATTAACACCTAAAAAGAAAAGAACAAGGTTAAAGTAGGCTAAAGAAAAGCAATCGTGGACTGTGGGTGACTGGATAAAAGTGATCTTCAGTGATGAATCGCGAATCTGCATTGGGCAAGGTGATGATGCTGGAACTTTTGTTTGGTGTCTGTCCAATGAAATTTATGAAGATAACTGCCTAAAGAAAACATGTTAATTTCCACAGTTGTTGATGATATGGGCCTGCATGTCGGGTAAAGGCACAGGGGAGATGGTCTTCAATAAATGACAAAGTCCACATTGAAATTTTGGACGCTTTTCTTATTCCATCAGTTGAAAGGATGTTTGGTGATGATGACTTCATTTTTCAAGATGATAATGCATCTTGCCATAGGGCAAAGGACGTGAAAACTTTCCTTCAAGAAAACATATAATGTCAATGGCATGGCCTGCAAATAGTCCGGATCTCAATCCATTTGAAAATCTCTGGTGAAAATTGAAGAAAATGGTCAATGACAAGGTTCCAACCTGCAAAACTGATCTGGCAACAGCAAGTGACAGTTGAAGGCAGATTGATGAAGAATACTGTTTGTCATTAGTTAACTCCATGCCTCAGAGAGTTTAAACCATTATAAAAGCCAGAGGTGGTGCAACAAAGTAATAATGGTGCAGTGTTTTCTAATGATTCCATAATTTTTTCCTCAGATTTGAGTGATTCCATATTTTTTTCCTCTACTTGATCTAAAAAAAAGCAATTGTGACTGACCACAACTATTATATTTGTTTCTTTTTTTATTGTTTCTTAATGCCAGAGGGTTGAGTTTGAGAAATGATAGTTTTGTGGCATGTCTGTGATTTATTTTTTTTCTACAAAATTAAACAATTGAAAGAACATCTTCCAAGAGTGGTGATTCCATAATTTTTGCCAGGGGTTGTATAATTTACAGTCAATTTGAACAGTAAACAAAATATTTATAAGTTATTGATGTAACAGGGCTCATGTTCAAATTACTTCTGTATCTTCAGACTATATTTTTCTGATAGTGCTCTTTCACTTTTTTGTTGACTCACCCCACTGCACAACCTCTCATGCTCTAATCAATAGACCTGTCCTCTTTTCTGGGACCAGCATCATCCCAGCTGTTCTCTGTCTTCTCCTCACTTGTATGTTTATTCAGTAATATACTTCTTCTAACATCAGGGGTCAGATAACATAATTTACAGTAATAAGATCTGGTCCATGGAAAGATTCGAATGAGCTTCTACGGACAGGGAGCCTGAGCACTGCTGGGACTCCTCTCCAGGATTTGGAAAAGTGGATTTACCATGATGACCACACATCCTTTAGAGAGAGCAGCAGAATTAGGCCGGATCTACGATTTTAACCAAACCAGGGTTGTCAGAAGAGCCCACAACAACTAAGGACAGCACACACCCCCAAAACAACCTCTTCACTCTTCTGCCATCAGGCAAACGCTACAGAAGTGTAAAGAGCAGAAAATCAAGTCTGACCAACAGCTTCTACCCACAGGCAGTCAGGCTTGTGAACAAACACGGACATTCACATACACATCTCACTTCATGAACCTTAAACCTTTTCATACTGCACAGTTGCACCTTAAAATGACTGATGATACTTGCACAATTGATTGCATAATTTGCACCTTATACAATAACTGCTGCTTTATGCACAAAATTGCATAGTTTTCTGCACCTTACTGCGACTGCTATGTTCCTTTTTTGCCTTTGTTTATTTCTATTTTTATTCTTTGTACAGTATATTCTTTCTATATAGCATATCCTCATTCTGCATCTCATCCTCCATTCTTCTTTGGATTTTAATTCATAATGTTCTTCTGTAATTCTGTTCTACAGTACCTCTCCTTTCTCAGCCTTTTACATGTAGCCACAGAGCAACCAGAACTTCCTACACACACTTTAAACTCCAGAAAGAGGCCTTTCCAGAAAACTAAGGAATGTGCTTGTTATTATTGTTATGATGAAATGTCTCCCTCTGCTGGATTAAGTGAATTTTGTTTAATGTCATACCTCAAGAATTACATTCCAATAACAATAGTCATGTTTGAACTGTAAAGCCAAAATCATGTAAAGGAAAAAAACAGCCGTATCTCACTTTCTTACACATACACACTGGGTCAGGTGATGAAAGCTTTTATTACCTGTTAATAAAACAACGTCATGTTACTGGGTTTGAGGTCAGGCTTCTGTGCAGGTCACTGCAGTTTGAATTTTTACCGCCATGGCCCTTTACTTCTTTTTCCAAATGACTGCATGTATGGTGACAGGTTAACTATGTTGTTGAATGTATTTGGACATCCTGTTAAAATATTCTACAAGGCGGGATATTCCACTAGCACACCAGTCCTCAGATTTGGAACACCCGGCCCGGTTTCAATCTAGCTCTACTACGGTCGCCATAGGGTTGCCCAAAACAACACAGGATAAGCAAATGATGTTTAGTATTTCAAAAATAATAAACCAGTTAAACCACCATGACCTACAAATTAATATCTTAAAATGTACAGATCAGTAATCATAAATTATGAAGGACAAATTATTTTTGCCTGCAGGTCTTTGAAGTAGCCCATCAAGTTTTTAAAATATGTTATTTATGATAGGACACACCATTTGCAAGTAAACAAGAATAAACTTGCAAGCAATGAAAGAAGTTTAACCTCTCGTACAACTTGCTTACATTTACATTACATTTACATTTTCGGCATTTAGCAGACGCCTTTTTTTTTTCAAAGCGACTTATATTACAGTTACAGTATACAGTCCGAGCAATTGAGGATTAAGGACCTTGCTCAAGGGCCCAACAGTGACAACCTGGTAGTGGTAAGGCTTGAACCGGCAACCTTCTAATTACTGGTCCAATACCTTAAACATCAGGCTACAGCTGCCCTTACCTTCATATTCAACTCAGCATCACTTGTTATTCCAATTTTCAACAGGAGAACTATGCACAGTTATTATGAAGAACTATGTAAAAACCATTAGCCCAGAAGCTAGCCTATGAATATATGAATCACTGTTTTGATGGGCTTGGCAACGGTGTCTTTTGGACTGGAAAGAAAAACTTGGGTTTGGATGTGTTGGATGTGGTGGGAGAAGGTAGTCCTATTTATATTCCAGCTGCTTTAGAAAGCAATAGTTGTTTATTTATATTTTAATCCGCAAAAAATAATTACGAACCATCCCAAATTTTGTCCACCCGCCAAAGCGTGTGTTTCCAATTTCCAATAAAAGCGGCCCATTTTGGTGGAAAATCGCCCAATCTGGCAACACTGGGTCGACATCTACCGGGGCGCCATCTAGCGGGCACAATTGGCCACCGAGTCTGCTGAGTGGGAAAAGACCAGACTAAGTGGGTGGAGTCTTTAAACACTGACGTTTTAATACGCTAGCGCACTAGAGTTGGGGTTTCGAATACATCGTATCGAATCTCGGCTCTGCCTTCCGACTGGGCTGGGTGGCAGCATGAACAACGATTAGCTGTTGTTCAGGGTTAGGGGTAAAAAGTCGGATCATAGGTCCTCACAACTGATGCAACTGCGGCCCCTGCTGGCTGACTGATGGCGCCTGCACAGGGCTGAGGAATAATGCTGATGAGGGTGTGGCCCTCCGTACACAGTGCCCGTTTGTATGAACTCGACTTGTGCAGGTGAAAAATGCAGTCTGTACTGACTGAACGTGCAGGAGGGGGTGTACATCAGTTGAGAGGCATCCTCAGTCAGTGGTGGAGGGTCGAATCAGTATAGAGGACACAATCAGGGTAATTGGACACGACTGGATTAGGGGAGAAAATTGGGGAAAAAAGTGGGAATTTTTTTTTTTTTTTAAAGATGCACATTTTTGTCATTTCTATGACTGCAACTGTCAATTAGGCGGAGTCTCGACTGCTTACTTTTAACATTTGTACACTACATAATGTACAACACAATGGCTTTCTCTCCCTACATAGTGCACTATACAGCTAATACTAAAGCATTAAAGATCAACCCTGTTGGAACTCCGGCAGTTCTGGCAGTATTTCCTTTGGTTTATAAATATTAATCTAGCTCAGGTCTAAACTAGATCTAAATGGTAAGAAAATGATAAACTGATTATTGTTACTGGTTCAAAGCAATCATCTCTTTTTATTAAAGGTGGATCCCCCTGAAATACAAGTTGAGTGTTACACGTTTCCATTCATATTTCAACACATCTCTGTTATAACAGCCACTGATTACATCAGATCTAAATGTATTTGGATTATAACTCTATTAAATATAACAAACAGACTAGTTTTTTTTTCCACACTTTGAACCTTAAACTGAAGCAAAGTTTAAAATACAAACTGGTGTAGCAATTTACTGCTGCTGGCAAATAAAGGATCTCTCATTATATAGTCTTATACAAACAGTCATTGAAATCTTAAAATAACAGCATCAGCACAATCATCATCATTTCATAGCTTGTTGCTCCTGTTCAGATGTCAAAGGTACAGTACACAGTTTTTCCCCAAATGTGTCGTCAATCAGCCAAAACATGTAGCCAACATTTGTGTCCTAAGTTTTGCACTGGAACTACAAAGCTGTTTTACACAAATACATGCTGAACACTTTAACCTTTGACTCCTAAAGATGCTGCTGATCTAAAACTGAGAACTGGTGATGCCACTAAATCAGGGTTTTTCAAACTGTTTTTCAAGCGACCCACATTTTGTCCATGATTTTTTTATGTGACCCAGGCAACACAAACAAAGCATCTGTTTCTGTGTGGAGTTTGCATGTTCTCTCCGTGTCTGTGTGGGTTTCCTCCGGGTGCTCCGGTTTCCTCCCACAGTCCAAAGACATGCAAGTGAGGTGAATTGGAGATACAAAATTTTTCATGACTGTGTTCGATATAACCTTGTGAACTGATGAATCTTGTGTAATGAGTAACTACCGTTCCTGTCATGAATGTAACCAAAGTGTAAAACATGACGTTAAAATCATAATAAACAAATAAAGCATCTCACTCTGTTTATACAAAATGTAACACAAAAACTCCACAAGGGGGCGTCAGCGTACAAGTTTATTTAATTATTACAGCGGTACCTTAAAACTCAACATCAATTGGTTCTAGGAGTGGCGTTGAGTTTAAAGGGTGTTGAGTTACCAGGTATTTTTTTTTCCATAAGAATTTTTGGGAAACCTGTTAATGTGTTCCATGGTCTCATGGAGCTGCAGATATTTTAGGCTAATGTAAAATAATGGGGTTGTTTTTGACACTGAAAATAACATCATAATAATAAAAAACACTGAAACACGATTAAAAACAGTTAATCTCGGAAAAAGCTGATTCTCACATATAAGCTATAACACAAGTTTAAAAGTGAAACAGGAGAAAAATCCAGATAAACACAGATACATGTGGAGCTTTCAGAGTGAATCTGATGGTTATTCCACACAAATGCAGATTCGTCTCATATTCACACTTTGATGACGTTTTACTGCACCGCTAAAGCCGAGCGCTGAACAAAGAGGCTGTTCATTGTTCATTTGAAATAAAATGAATAAATTTTTTAAAAAGCTGAAAAATGTTGAGTTTAAGGGTACAATTTTTTGCTGAAGGGTGTTAGGTTTCAAAGATTTTGAGTTTAGGGGATTTTGAGTTACAAGGTACCACTGTATTATTTTTCTGTGCGACCCAATTTTTCGGCTCGCCACCCTTAAAGTTTAAAAAACCCGGCACAACTACCTAAACAACCCTAAACAACTTTTTAAGGATGGACTTTTTTATTTGCAATGGTGATCAGCAGTGTGAAACCTCTGATAACTGTCAAACACGTTAAAAGAAATAATTTAATGTACAGGATTTTGCATAGAATCATCCAGTGTGTTCAGGCTTTAGCCGATGAGTTATTAGCAACAACACTTCTATTAGACAGCTATTCAATAAAATACAGAAAACATTGTGGGGTTTTATGTTTTGTAAACAAAACAAGCTTAATAAAATACTGAAGGATTAATTAATGGTACAAAAAAAAATAAAGAAACACTACTTTGTAAGTGAAAAAAAAAACGATTACAAACCCACCCAAACATTTAAGCTGACTTGTACTTACTTACTAACACTCACTAATACTAATTCATTTCTTGCAACAACAACAACAAAAAAACTTTGGTTTTCTTTGATACAGTGGTGGCATCAGCCATCTTTTATGGAGTGGTATGCTGGGGCCTTAGACCCAGTGCAGGTGGTGGGAGACAGGAGGATATTAGCCAAGCTGGCATCCATGCTGGAGAATGACTCCCACCCCATGCATGAGACTCTGGCAGCACTGGGCAGCTCCTTCAGTGACAGACCGCTTCACCCCAAATGTGTGAAGGAGCGGTACCGCAGGTCCTTCATTCCTGCTGCTGTTAGATTATATAACCAGCACTGTTCCCGGCAGATCACACACACACTTTAAATCATTCATAACAATGTGCAACTTTTTCCCCATGTGAAATTATTACAATGTGCAATATTTCTTCCCATGTGCAATTATTTGTAATTATTTGTAAAATGTCTATATTGTTATACATTGTACTTTTTATTGTCTATCTTTTGTACTGAGTGCTGTACTATCCCTTTGCTGCTGCAACACTGTGAATTTCCCCACTGTTGGACTAATAAAGGACTATCTTGTTTCTTATTATTTCTAACAGGTTTTAGCAGATTTGTGTTCTTGGACTGTTGTCTACTTAAACTAGAGTAAGGTAATGTTCACTATGGAAGAAGCACTTCTGTATGTCACTCTGGATAAGAGCGTCTGCTAAATGCCAAAAATGTTAAAGTAAATTAAACATTTGGTTATAGTAACAAAAACCCCAACAAAATAGGAGCTACAATGCTAATGACCAAATGACCAAACCTATTTGTGTTCCTGCCCTGGCAAGTGGGTTGATGAGAGATCAGACAGATGGGGTTCATTATTTTCTGTACTGGTCAATTGTTTGATTGTTTGTTTATTAGGATTTTAACGTCATGTTTTACACTTTGGTTACATTCATGACAGGAACGGTAGTTACTCATTACACAAGATTCATCAGTTCACAAGGTTATATCAAACACAGTCATGGACAATTTAATGTCTCCAATTCACCTCACTTGCATATCTTTGGATGCACAAGGAGAACATGCAAACTCCACACAGAAAGGACCCGGACCGCTCCACCTGGCGATCGAACCCAGGACCTTCTTGCTGTGAGGTGACAGTGGCCAACAATCAGAGAATTTGGGGTTTGTCACATTTGTTTGCCTAGGAATTTATACAATTTTGAAATGCTACAAATAATTATATCATTTAAAAGTATGTACCGTACATATTTTTAATCTACATAATATTAAATGTACACAGACAAGTGAAGACCTTGAAGACCGTGTTAAAACATGTTCTTTAAGTTTAATTTGCATCCGTGTTTTCACTGACTTAGTGTTTAAATGTAAAGTGACGGTGGTGCAGTGTTTCTGTGTCTCAGGATGGGTTTAAAACCCCACTTCCGATTGAAAAGGCACACGTGGCATCCTACATGCTCCATTGAAGAAGGCTGTTCAAATTCTTAGATGCCTTAAAATGCTGCCTAAGGAAGATACCTTAGATTTAAAGGGTATTTTGACAGAATAACAAGGAAACGTCCAGTGCTTCCTTAGCGGTGAAGGCAATCCCAGCATCCAGTGCAGCACTCCCAGCACCCAGTGCAAGTTCTTTTCAAACGGAAATAAATTATTATTGATTTTTTATTTGTATAAACCTGCACAAGTGTCATTTATTTACAAATTCAGGGTTGTCAGCAAATGTAACCGTTTTCGGTACACGGAGGGCAGTAAGACAGCAAGGTAGCTCACTAGGTTTTTTAACAGACCCATGTTGCCATTAGAAGAAGAAGAAGATATACTTTATTTGTCATATATACATATACAGTTGTACAGTACTTTCTTTGCATATCCAAGCTTGTTTGGAAGCTGGGGCCAGAGCGCAGGGTCAGCCATCGTACGGCGCCCTTGGAGCAGACAGGGTTAAGGGCCTTGCTCAAGGACCCAACAGTGGCTGCATAGCTCAGCCTGGATTTGAACCGCCAATCTTCCGGTTGATAGCCCAAAGCTCTACCCACTAGGCTACCACTGTTAAAGCGACGTTTTTTCACAGGAAGTCTATGAGTATTTCAGCAAAACGCTGCCAGACCTCATTCTGTACAGGTAGACAATATTTGTGTGCTTGACTGGACTGCCTGCAGTCCAGATCTGTCTCCTAACGAAAAATTTATGGTGCAGCATGAAGAGCAGCTGAAGTCGCATATCAAGCAAGAATGGACAAAAATTGCACTAGCAAAACTGCAACAGTTAGACTCCTTGGTTCCCAAACCATTAAAAAGTCTCATTATATAGGACAGCTGAAGGAATGTTTCTTATATGTATTCTAGTTTTCATATACCACCCAAAACCTTGGTGGACTGGCTACTCTAAATGTCTCCTAGGTGTGAGTGAGTATTACCCTGTGATAGACTAGCACTCTATGGATATGTGGTAGGAAAGAACTACATTTTGGAACAAAAACCAGCTGGATTTGTTCAGATTATTTAAATTTCTTAAATGGCACAGCAGAGTGTGACGCTACCCCACCAGCACTGAAATCCAGGTACGAATCTCAGCATTAACACAGACAGGATTGGCCATGATGATGACCAAAGCCCTGCCATGTATTAGCACCATGTCCAGGGTGACAAAAACGAAAGTGAAATTTATAACTAACATGGTCATTTACGGGACAGCGGTAGGCTAGTGGGTAGGGTTTTTTTTTAATGCATTTTCTCCCCTTTTTTCTCCTGACTTTTTAGTGTGTCCAATTACGTCACGCTTCCTCTCCACTATTGCCGATTCCCAATCTGATTTGAGGAGAACGAATATACACTCAAGCGCTTTATTAGGAACACCAATCTGGTACGTACATTCAATGATTATTTTCTAAGCTAGAGCTACAATACAGGTAAAGTTTATGAGTATACAATTACTGACTGTAGGCCATCTTTTACTCACTTTGTCACCCCTCGTTCCCTGTTTATTAATCAAAAGAGACCCCCCCTGACCAGACGATGTTTGGGTGGTGGAACATTTTGAGCACTGCAATGGGATTTTAAATAATGTTCAAACTAAGTGTGTCTTTATTAGAAACACATATCCTGTTAGCACTGGTTAAATTTACATTTTCAGTGTTTAGCAGACACCTTTGTCCAAAGCAACTTACAGTACTGTGACAGTGTACAGCAGGGGTGCACAACTTCTTTTTACCAAGGGCCGATTTCACATAAACACCTAAACCAGAGGGCCACAAATTTCATTTTTACAGATCTGTCCACGTGAATTTGTAATACAGTTCAGGCTTGGTGATATTGGAAAAAAAAAAAATCTCGATTATTTTCAAATGTATTATCGATTCACGGTTTGAATTTTTTTTTTTGTATAATGCAATTGAAAATTTTTTATTTAAAAGACTGCAGAAGTGCAAGAATAGTAACAGCACCACCTATAATTATCATTTCAAGGAACTCAGACTTTATAACAATAACAATATAATAATAATTAACAATAATTTAAACAAAATCGAAATCTTAATTAGCTATATCCTTTATATAAAAAACTCACAAACAATTCACTTTAAATAATGTGCAGCATAAGAAAAGTGCAAAACCACAAAAAGTTCTTTACAGGTTTTTTAAAAGGAACTCGAGCCTGTTTACTGTTTCCACCACTGAAGTGAGTCTGTATCAGTATCTACACTGGGGGACATCGAATAAGCACTCAGCTCAGCTTTGATTTTGTCCTCTTGTGACTGTGGGATGGATGGAGGGGGCACATTCTGCTTCTAACCGTATGGACTACAACTCCCATGCTCCCTCGGACTGTCACGTGACTATCACATGTCCCCGGTCAGCCAATCCTGATCGCGCTCACCGTCTCCGGAGTTTTGATTCAGTTTAGCTGTGTTCAGTTCCATGCGCATCTTATATAAACTCTTCTGTTTTAGTCTCGTTGTGAAGTTTTGTCGATTGTGTTTGTGTCCTTATTTCTGAATCTAACCATTACCGTGTATGATCCTTGTTGTCTTCCGTTTGCTGCCGGTCTGTTTATCCTCTGATTTTGTACTCTACCTGGATTTGTACACTGTTTTTGCCCTTTTGATATTAAACTTTCCTTGAATTATATTCCGCAAGCGTCTGGTCAATTTCTGCCTCGTGACATGTTAGTATTTTAATTAAAATATGAAGTATGTAAACAATCGCGATTGTCACATTTCTAACACCATGTGAAAACGTTCATTCTAATTAACAGAATTAATCGTGAAAATTGCCCAGCACTAAATACAGTTACATAACATCAGGTACTTACAAGAAATGTGTTGGTCAGTGGGAGATACTGCAGCTTCTTTCTGACACCAACTGATTAATGTGGTCGCAAGCACAGCAGACATGAGAAAATACTTGTATGTCCATTCAGGGTTAAATTTCATATGCTCGAGATCCACTTTTCTTTTTTTTACTCGTACTTGGTTTGGACAAACACATGGTACAGCTGAAGTAACTTGTATTTACATAATTTACTTTTCAGTCACAATTTCATGGAATCACCCGGTGAATTTAAAGTGACAGTATCATTTATTTAAAAATACATCAGCACTTCATTTGGCGGGCCGGATCGAGAGTTTTGCCGGGCCGGATCTGGCCCGCGGGCCGTATGTTGTGCACCCCTGTTCTAGGTGTTTAGTTAAAGACCAGAGCTATATCCTTTATTCATTGACAGTCTGTGGTTGTCTTCCTCTGTTTTTTATCAGTGGAAACCCTCTGATCACAGGATGCTGCTGGCTTTACATGTTTGGTTGGAGCTTTATATTCCTTCCAGCACTGAAATAACAGCTGTTTTAAAATCCCAACAACAATCCCAACAACACCAAATACACTCATTCAAGTACAACACATTACCATGCCGTTACCATGTTAGTATCATTGCAGTCCTGGGAACGGTTATCACCCCAACACCATGTGATAAATGGGGTACAAGGGGGGGTTACAAAGTGTGCAAAAAACACACACGGATGGATGGATCAGTCTGTGCTTTAAATAAGTGCTTTAAAAGCAGAATCCTGTCCACGTCTGCATACACTTGTACTAAATACTGCACCAAAACAGTACTCTGAAATGATATTATAGTGAAATACTAGTTAGAACAGTGCTTCACAGTTTGGACAGAGACTCTAGCCTGAGTAGAGCTTCCATTTCCACATTTCAAAAGCATGGGCATTGATATTTAGTTACCTCCTCTTCTGTGGTGTTACGACCCAGTCCAAGGGGAAGGCCGTAACACTTAGTTGTAAAGGAGATGAGGAAATTATGATAACCATAAAAGAGACGGACAACCAAATGTACGTGAACGGTTTTATAATATTAAGTGCAAGTATTTACAGAAGGTGGTGAGAAGTGATAATGCATGACTATTTACATGTGCTTCTTACTATATGCAACATGCAAAACACATTTGAGCACAGACAGCAACACTAAATACACAAGCACCAAACTACGCGACACACACTAAACACCACAATCCACAACACACCAGAGCCAAAGTCAATCTGAGCCAAAGATGCAGAATAGAGGCCGACACTCCACTCTTGAAGGCATAAGGCCCTCCTCTTTTTCATGATCTGCTGTGGTGATTGGCAATGCTGCTGCCGAAACGCTGCAATAGATTTTCTGTTCTCTGGTTGAGTCTCCTGATGGAACAGCAATCCACTGGGTGTTTTCCTGTAGTGAGATGACAGCACAAAAAGCACATGAGAGTATGCAAATTTGCTGCGTTAGTGCATATTTTATTAATTTGCTGCCAATACCGAGCAGCGTAACAGTGGCTGTAAGAGCCTCCAAACATTTTGAAAGCCTTTTGTCATGATTCTGGGAATTTGCATCCATTCAGTCAAAAGCACATTTGTGAAGTCAGGCTAAAAGCCTGCCTAGAAGTCGGAGAATGATTGAATTTAAATTTCAGTAAAGCTACTGTTCTTATTATTTGTATGTGTTTGTGTTTCCTTGTCTTCACTACACCATACACCTTTAATTTACATTCCAAAAAAGATTGGGATGGTAAATCATTGCCATTCATTCTCACAACACTTACAAGACAATTTAGCTACCAAGCAATAAAGCGTTTCAGGTGTTATTTTGTCTCATTCTTCCTGCAAACACATCTTAAAGTGTAAAAAATTCTCCACACATTCTCAGAAAACTCAACGTTGCTTCTGGACATGGTTAACATAAGGCTTTTTTTACACAGTTAAGTTTTAAGTGGCATTTGTGAATGGAACTCCGTATTGTAGTGTTTGACTGAGGTTTACCAAAGTAATCCCCTGCTCATGTGGTTATATCAGCTGTTAATGAATGATGGTTCTTGATGCAGTGCTGTCTGAGGAATGAAAGATCACAGGCGTTCAGCTTAGGTTTGCACTCTTGGCCTTTATGCACTATAGGTGTCACGTGGGTGAACTTTGATTGCTTTAATTGCTGTATTATGAATGATGTAGATTATTATTTTTTGTGTGTATAATAAGATTGTTTAAGTGTGAGTTTGTAGTGTTTTGTTTTGAAGTTTCACTTGTGTGTTTACTGTCTGACATCCCTACCCATATGATAACTGGCTCTCCTTGATAATAAGGTTTGATGGACAGAGACATTGACCGATCGCGATTGTGCCCGATGAACTGAGCGACCAATGGGAATGGTCAAGGGGTGGGACTAACCCTTTGGTTTCGGATAAGGACACAGCAGAGAGCAATGGCGGCGGGCGTGAGGAGAAGAGGAGCAGATTGGTCGTGGCAGCGGCTCCGCCGCTCGGAGCGCGACACCGTTGGGTAGCTCTGGCCATACGGCAACTGGCGAGCAGTACAGGGGGAAGTTGGTGACGCAAACTGTGGAGACGGAGCTTCAGAATCGGCGTGAGAGCAGCATATATACTTTCGTAGGTCAGGGCAAACCTCACAGCCAATGTCAATCGAGGGGAGTGATGTGGAGGTGGTCAAGAACTACAAATTCCTAGGGGTGCATCTGGATGACAAACTGGACTGGTCAGCTAACACAGACATCTTGTACAGGAAAGGACAGAGCCGGCTCTACTTCCTAAGAAGGCTGAGGTCCTTTAACATTTGCAGGAAACTTCTCCACATGTTTTATCAGTCTGTGGTTGCCAGTGTCCTTTTCTATGCTGTGCTGTGCTGGGGTGGCAGTATTAAGAAGAAGGACGAAGCACGGCTGGACAAACTGATCAGCCGTGCTGGGGCAGTGGTCGGCATAGAACTGGAATCTCTGGTGACTGTGGCTGAAAGAAGGACACTAAGCAAACTTCACTCCATCATGGACAATGTGAACCACCCCCTGCACACTGTTGTTATAAAACAGAGTATGTTTAGTGACAGACTGCTGTCACTGAGCTGCTCCACGGACAGATTAAAAAGGTCATTCGTCCCCAGAGCCATTAGGCTCTATAACTCCAGCATTCGTGGACAACGGGTGATCACTAAGGACTGAGCATACATACATGTATATATGTGTACCTAAGTATATTCATACACATGCATATGTATGCTAATGTACATATAGTTATGGCTATATTGGCCCAATCCAATGTGCAATATTTGTCACTTATCACTTTATATTTAATATTTAATCTATATTTAATCTGTACCATATACTATATACTTGGAACTGCACCCACCTGCAATTTTTAATTTCATTACATTCGGTTATTTTGTTTATTTACACTCAATCCATCTCCATCATTAATAACTGCTCTGTAGCTATGCAGTATATGTAAAACTAAGGTTACATTCAATCTGTCAAAAGTGTTTGTACTTTTTCGAATTTATATTGTTGTATTTTTTTCTTTATAGTGTGTATTTGATTTGATTTGATGTACAATGCTACTGGGACTCTAATTTCCTTCGGGATCAATGAAGTATCTATCTATTTATCTATCTATCTAGAGCCACGAGGGACCGGCGTGCGTGCGAGACGAAAGAGTCGAGACGCACCGGCAGATGAGCTTGGAGGAGCTGCACTGAGGCTGCTGTTGTGTTGCATTCCCCCCAGGCCTGGGGGTTGGTGGTTACCACTCCCGGGCAGAGTGTGAGTACTATATTTCTATTAGTTAAGGGTGGGTGGAAATGCCTGTTTATTGGAGTCAGTTAGTGCTAGACTGAGTCAAAAAGCAATGAAGGTGTCCCTTGAGTGAGATGTGTAACTGTATGTTCGCTGTATTGGCCAGAATACTGCGGTCCGTTTCTTTTTCTCCCTCCTAGTTGGCGTCTGCCGTGGAGCACGTGGAGGAAGATCTGTGAGCAGAAGAGAGAGAGACACTGGGCTGCGTTGTGGTGTTGGGGCCTGCTTTCTGGAGAACAAGGACCAAGCCGTGCTGCTGCTAAGAGGAGTTTGCCTCATGGCTTTTCCCTTTTTCCTTCCTATTGGACAGTTTTAAGATTAGTTGTCAGTTTTTTTGTGTTTTATTGACTAGATATTTGTGAAGTACTTAAATACAACTGTGACTCACAATAAAGCTTCTTTTAAATTTTGGTAAATTGTGGTGGTTCATTCTTGACTTGCTCACACCCCAGATCAAAAGAACCTGTGTGACTTCGAGTATTTAGTGTTTGGTTGGGCTTAAATTAAATATTTACATATAAATATAAAAATTTATAGTCCCAATTAAAGTTCCTAGAGCTCTTTAACTTCTAGGTGGCGTTGTTGGCAACACTTGGACTAATTATTGTGACGTGGAAGGTGTCACATACTTTCTTTAGATTACTTGAATTGTTTAATGATATTATGCACTGTAGAGCAAGAAATATGCAAATCACTTACAATCGTTCTATGAGGTACATTGTTTTTCAATATTTCAACAATTTTCTCATGCATTTGTTGACAAACTGGAGATCCTCTGTCAATTTTCGCTTCTTAAAGACCTTTGTGGGTACTGCGATGTTAGCAATGACATTAAGTAGGGTTTCATTCATGTAAGTTTTTAGCTGCCATGGAAACAACAATGGCCTAGCTCTCAGAAGAAAACATTAACAGGCAAGAAATTAACAGGTTTTTTTATACATCCTTATGGGAAAAAATACCTTGAAACTCAATTCCTTTAAAACTAGATGACAGTTCCAGAACTAATTGACACTGAGTTTCAAGGTACCACTGTATTTATTAATCTTTACTCATCCTTGTCCAGCGCCACTCGGAAACACTGGTCACAAAGCAGATTTGCATCCTGGATGGTGCGGCAATCTGGCCCAAGGCCACACACAAACTCTCACTATCTTTAACTAAATCACACCTAGATACAGTTTTGAGCGGTCAATTCACTTCTGCTGGTTTAATTAAGTAGGCAAGTGGAATTTCTACTTTCACTTACAACCAATGGTACAAACAACTGTCATTTAGTACATGGAAGAGTGCATAGAACGCTGCTTAGAGCGCTGTTCTCTTTGCCAGGGCCCATCTGTTTGTTTATTCATTCATTTTTACTAAATTATTCATCTTGGTCCAGCGCCACCTGGAAACACTGACCTCAAAGTGGATACACATCCTGTACTGTGCACCAATCCACCAATCACTAGCTTTATCTAACTTACACCTAGGTGCAGTTTTGACTCCTGTTGCTGTTTGCCAACCACTCTACCAGGTGCTCTACCATGTCACTTGTTAATGGTATTTAATATCCAAATAAAACAGGTTGGCATTATTTTATGTCTTATGAGATGTTTATCAAAATGATTCTGCTCTATAAATGCATTCTACTGTAGTGTTGCAGTACATGCAGCCAACAAAAAAGATCCATGAGCTATGAAAACAAATAATAATATACACAAGATTCTAGCTTAAATAAATTTTTTAGTTGTATAGAATGACTTTCTAGAACATTCTGTACTTTTTAATTTTGCATAACTTACTTTATTTGGCTATCTCATCACAACTCTACTCGGTTCCTGTTTACACTCTAAATGAATAAGTGTATACGTGCAAGTTGTCATGAAGCCATGATTCCTTTTTTGGTGTTTATTTTTGCATATTGCTATTATTTGCACTTCTGGTAAATGCTAACTTCATTATTTTTGTACTTGTACTTTTGCTTACCGTGTGTGTGTTGCTTTCGGTGAATAAACTTAGATTTATAAAGAACTAACAATTCTTGTGTGTCCATACTTCCTGAATTTCTGGCCACAAATAAGGAACCATGACAGACCTGGACAGCATAGAATTAAAAACCTAACACCTACATACTGTACAACATTGCAGCAGAGACAAAACACATCTGAACCTCCTGCACTTTTGACCCTGGTAAACAGACCACTTTTCCAAGTTCTGCCCCATGTATCTAATGACAAATGTTTGTAATGAGTAATTGCTTGTATCATCTGTTGTCAGTGTAAGGCAGTGGTTCTCAAACATTTCCTGTCATGCCCCCCTCCCCCCCATCCCAACAAAATGCTGACAAAAATAGGCCAAGTTTAACTTTGTTGAAATAACTTTAAAGATCATGAATGTTCCTTTCACCTTTATTTTAGTCATTTCTGTACTTGACTTAATCAAACCACTTCAAAATTTAAAAAAGTAATGAAATAAAATTTGCAAACATTTTGCAAAAAAGATATAAAAGTTGAATATGTGCCAAAAAGTAATTTGTGAGAGTTCAAGTCTTATTACTGTATTAGTGGTTGTTTTCTTTTTATCCCTGTCAATTACCTCTCCATTCTGTAAATCTAGACCAGAGGTGCTCACACTTTCATGGCTTGAGATCATCTTGATCTACTTTTTAAGGTTGGCCTCATCATTTTGAAGCTTGTTTAAATGTGCTTCAGTTCCTGTATTGATATTCAGCTTTACAGGGCTAGTGACTGAAAAATCACAATAACATTATGCTGATGATTTGCTCTAAATGGTATCAGTCAGGTTTATGTAGTCTAGACAGGAGCTGCTGATACTGATTCTCAAGCAGTTTTTCAGGTGTTCGTCAGTAAGGGTGGGCCCATATTTAGACTTCATTATTTTCATGTGGGAAAAGGCTGATTCACACAAGTATAATATGTGGCAGTCAAATATGTGGCAGTCAAATATGTGGAAGTTCCAAAATTGTCCAGCAGAGCCCTTGACTTCATATAAATGTCAGATTGTAGGGTTTAAGTTTCTCTGTCAGAAAACGTTCTAGATTCGCGGTGCTTTAGGCGGGCTGAGGCTTAGTTATGGTAACAAACAGCAAATTAAACAAACAGTGGCCACATTTCATGTCAGTCACACTGATTTGTTTGAATTAGGCACGATCTACCAGCGTGTACTGTGCGGACAATGTATTGGGCACGCCTGACGCGCCAGTCAGACGCTCCTTCCCTATTATGCCTCTACGCCCCCCTGGACAATTTTGGAACTTCCACATATTTGACTGCCACATATTTGACTGCCACATATTATACTTGTGTGAATCAGCCTTTTCCCACATGAAAATAATGAAGTCTAAATATGGGCCCACCCTTACTGACGAACACCTGAAAAACTGCTTGAGAATCAGTATCAGCAGCTCCTGTCTAGACTACATAAACCTGACTGATACCATTTAGAGCAAATCATCAGAATAATGTTATTGTGATTTTTCAGTCACTAGCCCTGTAAAGCTGAATATCAATACAGGAACTGAAGCACATTTAAACAAGCTTCAAAATGATGAGGCCAACCTTAAAAAGTAGATCAAGATGATCTCAAGCCATGAAAGTGTGAGCACCTCTGGTCTAGATTTACAGAATGGAGAGGTAATTGACCGGGATAAAAAGAAAAACAGCCACTAATACAGTGATAAGACTTGAACTCTCACAAATTACTTTTTGGCACAGATTCAACTTTTATATCTTTTTTGCAAAATGTTTGCAAATTTTATTTCATTACTTTTTTTTAATTTTGAAGTGGTTTGATTAAGTCAAGTACAGAAATGACTAAAATAAAGGAGAAAGGAACATTCATGATCTTTAAAGTTATTTCAACAAAGTTAAACCTGTCCTATTTTTGTCAGCATTTTGTTGGGATAGGGGGGGTGGGGATGACAGGAAAAATTTGAGAACCACTGCCTTACATTGACAACAGATGATGCAAGCAATTGCTCATTACAAACATTTGTCATTAGATACATGGGGCAGAACTTGGAACAGTGGTCTGTTTACCAGGGTCAAAAGTGCAGGAGGTTCAGATGTGTTTTGTCTCTGCTGCAATGTTGTATGTAGGTGTTTTAATTCTATGCTGTCCAGGTCTGTCACGGTTCCTCATTTGTGGCCAGGAAATCAGGAAGTATGGACACACAAGAATTGTTAGTTCTTCATAAATCTAAGTTTATTCATCGAAAGCAACACACACACGGTAAGCAAAAGTACAAGTACAAAAATAATGAAGTTAGCATTTACCAGAAGTGCAAATAATAGCAATATGCAAAAATAAACACCAAAAAAGGAATCATGGCTTCATGACAACTTGCACGTACACTTATTCATTTAGAGTGTAAACAGGAACGAGTAGAGTTGTGATGAGATAGCCAAATAAAGTAAGTTATGCAAAATTAAAAAGTACAGAATGTTCTAGAAAGTCATTCTATACAACTAAAAAATTTATTTAAGCTAGAATCTTGTGTATATTATTATTTGTTTTCATAGCTCATGGATCTTTTTTGTTGGCTGCATGTACTGCAACACTACAGTAGAATGCTTTTATAGAGCAGAATCATTTTGATAAACATCTCATAAGACATAAAATAATGCCAAGCTGTTTTATTTGAATATTAAATACCATTAACAAGTGGCATGGTAGAGCACCTGGTTGAGTGGTTGGCAAACAGCAACACGAGTTAAAAAAGCTAGTGATTGGTGGATTGGTGCACAGTACAGGATGTGTATCCACTTTGAGGTCAGTGTTTCCAGGTGGCGCTGGACCAAGATGAATAATTTAGTAAAAATGAATAAATAAACAAACAGATGGACCCTGGCAAAGAGAACAGCGCTCTAAGCAGCGTTCTATGCACTCTTCCATGTAATAAATGACAGTTGTTTGTACCATTGGTTGTAAGTGAAAGTAGAAATTCCACTTGCCTACTTAATTAAACCAGCAGAAGTGAATTGACCGCTCAAAACTGTATCTAGGTGTGATTTAGTTAAAGATAGTGAGAGTTTGTGTGTGGCCTTGGGCCAGATTGCCGCACCATCCAGGATGCAAATCTGCTTTGTGACCAGTGTTTCCGAGTGGTGCTGGACAAGGATGAGTAAAGATGAATAAATACAGTGGTACCTTGAAACTCAGTGTCAACTGGTTCTGGAACTGGCATCTACTGTAGTTTTAAAAGCATTGAGTTTCAAGGTATTTTTTCCCATAAGGATCTATGGAAAACCTGTTAATGTGTTCCATGGTCCCCAGAAAGTGCATTTATTTTAGGCGAAATGTAAAATAGTGGGGTTGTTTTTGACACTTAAGTGCTGACTTTCTACAACCCCTAATCAGAAAAAGTTGGGACAGCATGAAAAAAAAAAAACACAGTTTCTTACATTTGACTTTTATTTGATTGCAGACAGGATGATCCTGATATATTTCATGTTTTATCTGCTCAACTACATTTCATTTATTAATAAACATCCATTCTTGCATTTCAGGCCTGCAACACATTCCAAAAAATTGGGACGGTAAAGCCCGTCTTCAGTTTTGAGGTAAGATGGGTAACTAGTGGACGGAGCTTGTGGAATGAATCAGAGTTTTCTTCTTGACTGTCTTGATTGAAGCTGAAGTGCAACCTTTCATAGGGTAACCTATAATTGTTATCATTACACATACTGTGTACTGACTCCCTTCAAACATGATTCTGGGGTCCACTCATCCTCACTGTCACTTCCATCAAGCTCATTATCCTCACTATCTGAAGGAATGACCTTAGGCTCTCTTCAACCATATATGTATTTATGACAAATAAAGGCATTGAAATTGCTATACCTAATAGTAACACTAGTGACATTGCAGTGCTCAAAATGTTCCAACACCAAAACATCTGGTCAGTGGGGGGTCTCTTTTAATTAATAAACAGGGAACGAGGGCTTTGCTTAAGTGCCCAACAGTGACAACCTGGCAGTGATGGCGCTTGAACCAGCGACATTTCGATTACTAGTCCAGTACTTTAGCTGCTAGGCTACAACTGCCCACTGGTTCTAGGTGTTTAATTAAAGACCAGAGCTATATCCTTTATTCATTGACAGTCTGTGGTTGTCCTCCTCTGTTTTTTATTAGTGGAAACCCTCTGATCACAGGATGCTGCTGGCTTTACATTTTTGGTTGGAGCTTCCAGCACTGAAATAACAGCTGTTTTAAAATCCCAACAACAATCCCAACAACACCAAATACACTCATTGAAGTACAACACATTACCATGCCGTTACCAAGTTAGTATCATTGCAGTCCTGGGAATGGTCTACCTCCCCGACACCATGTGATAAATGGGGGGGGGGGGGGGGGGGGGGGGGGTGTTACAAAGTGTGCAGAGCAAAAAAATAAAAATGGATGGGTCAGTCAGTGTTTTAAAAGCAGAAATCGACTGCATACACCTGTACTAAATACTGCACCAAAACAGTACTCTGAAATGGTACTATAGTGAAATACTAGTCACTACTTTCGAGTGAAATTTATGGAAAATGTAAAAACTTAATGCTACAGTGATATTATATCATTGTGGTATGGCTGACCATGGATGCCAGGAAAAGTGAGTCATTTGGTGGGACTGAACCGATTTATTTGAAATTGGTGTGCTAAAGTTAGTTATTTTAATAGTCTATCTGTCTTTACATGATTTGGTTGCATTTTGTGGCGATTTTATAAATGTGTGCAGGTGGGAAACGTAACGATTGATTGGCGCTGTATGTTGACTGGGACGATAAAAGCCCCTGGGTCACCTGTATCGTTAACTTCCGCTTTCGGCAAACAAAGGGTGTGCCGGGTCTCCAGCCGGTTAGTCAGTGGCATCCAAAGACCAACAAATAAGCGATATTTGTTGGTCTTTGGATGCCACTGACTAACCGGCTTTGCCATCATGGCTTAGAGTTTGACCGCAATTTTCCCTGACGTCACGGTCCACGCGTGGTTAAGTACACCTGTGCAACAATTAGTGGAGCCGGGCCTGGTTGCCTGTAGGCCACTGTTTTTCCCACTGTGTTTTTCCCACCGTGTTTTTCCGGTTGTGTTTTTTTCCCCTCGTAACATTAGTTTTTATTAGTGATGTTTTATTAGTGATTAGTTTGCTTCACTGAAACCTGGCTGAGTGATTCCGTACCGGACAGCGCACTGCAACTGCCGGGCTTTCATATACATCGCGCGGATCGCGTAACGGAGCTCACTGGGAAAGCGAAAGGTGGAGGAATCTGCTTTTACATTAATGGAGGTTGGTGTACTGATGTTACAGTATTAAGTAAATACTGCAGTCCAAATTTGGAGTCTTTTTTCATTCATTGTAAGCCTTTCTACTCTCCGCGCGAGTTCTCTTCATTCATCCTGGCTGGTGTTTACATTCCACCTCAAGCCAACGTGCATGACGCACTGCAAACTCTAGCGGATCAGATAACGGGATTAGAACAAAAATATCCGGACTCACTGTTAATAATTCTGGGGGATTTCAACAAAGCAAAACTAAACCACGAACTGCCAAAATATAACTGTCCCACCAGGGATAACAACACACTGGACCACTGCTACACCATCATTAAGGATGCATACCGCCCTGTTCCACGTGCACCTCTGGGAAACTCTGATCACTGTCTAATTTACTTAATTCCAAATTACAGGCAAAAACTTAAAACGTCTAAGCCTGTAGTTAAAACAGTGAAGAAATGGACCAGAGAGGCTAAACTAGAACTACAGGACTGTTTTGAACACACGGATTGGTCTGTTTTTGAAACTGCAGCTGCAAACCTGGACGAACTGACGGACACTAATATCTTACATCAGTTTCTGTGAAGAGGTGTGTGTGCAAACTAAAACCTTCTGCACATACAGCAACAACAAACCATGGTTTACACCCAAACTCAAACAACTGCGTCGGGTCAAGGCGGACGCCTACAGGAGTGGAGATAGGGCCCTGTACAACAAGGCAAGAAACACACTAACCAGGGAGATCAGTGTGGCTAAAAGAAACTACACTGAAAAGCTGAAAAAAAACGTTTTTCAGCCAACGACCCTGCTACAGTGTGGAGAGGCCTTGGAGAAATCACCAGTTACAGGAAACCTCCCCCACCCATAGATGCAAATAAAGACCTTGCAGACGACCTCAACGACTACTTTTGTAGGTTTGAAAGTGACCACTTCACACCCATCAATCTACCCACCCCATCTGCATCTGTTATTTCATCTCTGACACCACCACCACCTTCCCCCCCAGTCACCCAGGCTACACTTGAGATAGGTGTGAAAGATGTCAGCCAGCTCTTCCGGAGACAAAAGACCAGGAAATCGTCAGGCCCGGACAACATCTCTCCCTCCTGTCTCAAAGCCTGCGCTGACCAACTGGCTCCAATTTTCACACGTATCTTCAACAGATCCCTGGAACTGTCTGTTGTTCCCTCCTGTTTCAAATGCTCCACCATCATCCCGATCCCCAAGAAACCCTCCATAACTGGACTGAATGACTACAGACCGGTAGCATTGACATCAGTAGTCATGAAGTCATTTGAACGATTGGTGCTAGCCCATCTGAAGGAAGCACTGGACACCTACTGGACCCACTGCAGTTTGCATATAGGGCTAACAGGTCAGTGGATGATGCAATCAACATGGGCCTTCACTACGTCCTGCAACACCTCGACTGCCCTGGGACTTATGTAAGGATCCTGTTTGTGGACTTCAGTTCGGCTTTCAACACTGTCAACCCTGGAATTCTCTCCTACAAACTCTCTCAGCTCACTGTGCCCCCTGCCATGTGTCAATGGATTACCAGCTTCCTGACAGGCAGAACACAGCAGGTGAAGCTAGGAGAAGTCACTTCTCACACTCAGACAGTCAGTACTGGTACTCCTCAGGGAAGTGTTATCTCACCACTGCTCTTTTCACTCTACACCAATGACTGCATCTCCAGTGACCCATCTGTGAAACTCTTGAAGTTTGCAGATGATACTACAATCATTGGTCTGATTCGCGACGGAGATGAATCTGCTTACCGGTGAGAGGTCGACCAGCTGGTGCACTGGTGCAGTCAGAACAACCTGGAGCTTAACACGCTCGAGACTGTAGAGATGACAGTGGACTTCAGGAAACACTCACAATTTTAGGCAGTCCTGTTTCAACTGTGGAGTCCTTCAAGTTTTTGGGCACTATCATTTCCCAGGACCTGAAGTCAGCTGAAAAAATCATTGGTGCTCCTCTGCCCTCTCTCCAGGACTTGTATACTTCAAGAACCAAGAAACTGGCAGAGAAAATTATCACTGTCTCCACACACTGGACATTACTTTATCCAACCCCTCCCCTCCGGCAGGCGCTATAGATCCATCCACATTAAAACCACCAGATTCAAAAGCAGTTTCTTCCCACAGGCCATCTCCCTACTAAATAAATAAATGACTGATAATACATAATACGTAAGCGTAAAAATATTCATCTGCTGCCAAATTGACTACACTGTAGTACTCATCCTACATGTTGTGCACTTTACTGTTTTGTAAATATTTCAGATGCTGCTAAATTACATATCTGTATATTGTGTGCTTGTACACTGTATCGTACCATTACTAGAGAGATACCATCAGCCGGAAACAAATTCCTTGTGTGTATCCACATACCTGGCCAATAAATCTGATTCTGATTCTGATGTATAAACTTACTGACCACCAATGCTAATTGCAGGGTTTTAAGTGATTGTATAACTGACCACCAATGCCAATTGCATGGTTTTAAGTGATTGTATAACCGACCACCAATGCTAATTGCCTGGTTTTAAGTAATTGTATGACTAGCCACTAGTGGCACTTGCATGGTCTTAAAGCAGTGTATGACTGACCCAGGGCTTTTCATTTTTGTATTTTTCTTTTTGTTTGAGTGAGCACTTATCACCTCCGTGTTTGATTTAAGGTTGTTTTGGGGAGTGGTTAATTTTCATTCTTTTTTTGGTTTGTATTTTGGGCTGATTATTGTCTATTTTCTTTTTATTGGTTGGTGCCTGTGGGGTTTTATGTGCTACACTCTCTATTATTTTGTTATTTTCTTTTTGGCTTATGGTTCAGGATTTAATAAAGCACTGGGGCACATTGGGACTGCTGGTATAACTCCCCTGATTGTTGCGAGTATTTATTAAATAAAGTTTATCTTTCTTTGTTAAACTGCCTTATCTCTCATTTATTTGAGAATCTCGCAGGGATCCCCTACCCTTTATAAAAAAAAAGTGGGGTGGCGTTGTCACAGTTTATGGGGTGCTGTTGGCTCCTCTCCCAGCACCCCCCTGAGTCGGCCACATCATGAAAGTAGGGCATTTAAGTAGAAGCATGCATTGGTGATTTCCTTATCTCAACAATTTATTGAAACAAAAGCCAACAACAGTGGTGGGTATACCCCAACAAAAAATATCAATGTCTCAATAACTTGTCATGTGCCCTTGAGCATCAATTACAGCTTGACAACGACGTCTCATGCTGTTCACAAGTTGACTTATTATCTGCTGAGGCATGGCATCCCACGCTTCTGGAAGGGTGGCCCTCAGGTCATTGAGGTTCTGGGGTACCGAGTTACGAGCCTCTACATGACATCTACATTGAGAAAGTGCAGGCCACTCCATTTGAGGTACCCCATTCTCCAGCAGCCGTTCCCTAATGATGCGACCTCGATGAGCTGGAGCATTGTCGTTCATGAAGATGAAATTAGGCCTGTGTTGTTCATGCAGAGGCACAATGACTGGACTAATGATGTTATTCAAGTAGTATGGGCTTGTCACAGAGAGTAGGGCAGTTCTGTATTGACTAGACACACCTGCCCACACTGTAACACCACCACCACCAAAGGCTCATCTGGTGACAACAGTGGCTAATGCTCCCGTAAATGACGCCTGTGCCTGGTGGTGTGGTCAGGTACCCTTGCAGGTCATCTAGCATGCAGACTACGCTGATGTAAACGATTTCGAATAGTCTGATGTGGCACTTGGGTGCCTCTCACCTCCCTTAAATGTGCCTGGAGTTGTGTGGCATTCATCATCCGGTTCCGCAGGGCACTGTTTACAATAAAGCGGTCATCAGTGTGGGATGTGGCCAAAGGAAGTCCACTCCTATGCCTTTTTGTGACTCCTCCAGTCTCTCTGTATCTCTGTTGCAGTGGTCATCTGTGTGGGATGTGGCCAAAGGAAGTCTACTCCTATGCCTTTTTTTTTACTCTTCCAGTCTCTCTGTATCTCTGTTGCAACATATATATACATATATATATTATGGCAAGCCAAACAGGAAATATATAGCAAACGCTGATATATATATAATGAAACTCGATATATATATAATGAAACTCGATATATATATATATAATGAAACTCGATATATATATATAATGAAACTTGATATATACAGTGTATCACAAAAGTGAGTACACCCCTCACATTTCTGCAAATATTTTATTATATCTTTTCATGGGACAACACTATAGAAATAAAACTTGGATATAACTTAGAGTAGTCAGTGTACAGCTTGTATAGCAGTGTAGATTTACTAACTTCTGAAAATAACTCAACACACAGCCATTAATGTCTAAATGGCTGGCAACGTAAGTGAGTACACCCCACAGTGAACATGTCCAAATTGTGCCCAAAGTGTCAATATTTTGTGTGACCACCATTATTATCCAGCACTGCCTTAACCCTCCTGGGCATGGAATTCACCAGAGCTGCACAGGTTGCTACTGGAATCCTCTTCCACTCCTCCATGATGACATCACGGAGCTGGTGGATGTTAGACACCTTGAACTCCTCCACCTTCCACTTGAGGATACGCCACAGGTGCTCAATTGGGTTTAGTCCATCACCTTTACCTTCAGCTTCCTCAGCAAGGCAGTTATCATCTTGGAGGTTGTGTTTGTGGTCGTTATCCTGTTGGAAAACTGCCATGAGGCCCAGTTTTCGAAGGGAGGGGATCATGCTCTGTTTCAGAATGTCACAATACATGTTGGAATTTATGTTTCCCTCAATGAACTGCAGCTCCCCAGTGCCAGCAACACTCATGCAGCCCAAGACCATGATGCTACCACCACCATGCTTGACTGTAGGCAAGATAAAGTTGTCTTGGTACTTCTCACCAGGGCGCCGCCAAACATGCTGGACACCATCTGAGCCAAACAAGTTTATCTTGGTCTCGTCAGACCACAGGGCATTCCAGTAATCCATGTTCTTGGACTGCTTGTCTTCAGCAAACTGTTTGTGGGCTTTCTTGTGCGTCAGCTTCCTTCTGGGATGACGACCATGCAGACCGAGTTGATGCAGTGTGCGGTGTATGGTCTGAGCACTGACAGGTTGACCGCCCACGTCTTCAACCTCTGCAGCAATGCTGGCAGCACTCATGTGTCTATTTTTTTAAAGCCAACCTCTGGATATGACGCCGAACACGTGGACTCAACTTCTTTGGTCGGCCCTGGCGAAGCCTGTTCCGAGTGGAACCTGTCCTGGAAAACCGCTGTATGACCTTGGCCACCATGCTGTAGCTCAGTTTCAGGGTGTTAGCAATCTTCTTATAGCCCAGGCCATCTTTGTGGAGAGCAACAATTCTATTTCTCACATCCTCAGAGAGTTCTTTGCCATGAGGTGCCATGTTGAATATCCAGTGGCCAGTATAAGAGAATTGTACCCAAAACACCAAATTTAACAGCCCTGCTCCCCATTTACACCTGGGACCTTGACACATGACACCAGGGAGGGACAACGACACATTTGGGCACAATTTGGACATGTTCACTGTGGGGTGTACTCACTTATGTTGCCAGCTATTTAGACATTAATGGCTGTGTGTTGAGTTATTTTCAGAAGACAGTAAATCTACACTGCTATACAAGCTGTACACTGACTACTCTAAGTTATATCCAAGTTTCATGTCTATAGTGTTGTCCCATGAAAAGATATAATGAAATATTTGCAGAAATGTGAGGGGTGTACTCACTTTTGTGATACACTGTATATAATGAAACTCGATATATATATAATGAAACTCGATATATATATAATGAAACTTGATATATATATAATGAAACTTGATATATATAATGAAACTCGATATATATATAATGAAACTCGATATATATATATAATGAAACTCGATATATATATAATGAAACTTGATATATATATAATGAAACTCGATATATATATAATGAAACTTGATATATATAAATTGAAACTTGATATATATATAATGAAACTTGATATATATATAATGAAACTTGATATATATATAATGAAACTCGATATATATATAATGAAACTTGATATATATATAATGAAACTTGATATATATATATAATGAAACTCGATATATATATAATGAAACTTGATATATATATATATAATGAAACTCAATATATATATAATGAAACTTGATATATATATAATGAAACTTGATATATATATAGTGAAACTCGATATATATATAATGAAACTTGATATATATATAATGAAACTTGATATATATATATATAATGAAACTCGATATATATATAATGAAACTTGATATATATATATATAATGAAACTCGATATATATATATAATGAAACTTGATATATATATAATGAAACTCGATATATATATATATATATAAAATGAAACTTGATATATATATATATATAATGAAACTCAATATATATATAATGAAACTTGATATATATATATAATGAAACTCGATATATATATATATTTAATGAAACTTGATATATATGGAATGAAAACTACCCCCCAAGCGCAATGCAAAGGGGTTTGTGTACCTTTGGTCATTAGTTTTTCACTTCAAATCCCAAAGTTGAAAAGGTTTCAGTTTTCAGTTTCGTTTCAAATAATAAACAAACACACATTGATAGTAATAATGACATGATCTGACCCCTGTTCTGACTTTTGTCTATAAAACTAGGGTTGCCAACTTTCATAATTAAGGAACACCCTGGGCTAGCGAGTTGGCGGGTTGGCGGAAGGCATAGGGTGTGGGGTGGGATGTTGGGCCAGTGTGACAACCAGCTTGGCCCCCCTACGGCCCCCCCTAATTGCGAACTTGCGAACATACGGCGACAAGGCTGCACACCAAAGTAACCCACATTTTATTAAGTAATTGGCCCCTCTAGAACCCCCACTGTAAAGAACATCATGTAACATTTTTTCTCAATAGTGCAAACAACATTTTTACATAATCCATCATTACACTGACATGCAGCCCCGGTTCTGGACGCGCTGCCCACTGCGCTACTTAAACACTGAAATAGTAAAAAGTTTATGCTGATATGTCTGCGCACACAACTTAAATACTACTTAAATACAATAACCAGACGCTTTCTTATTCCCACGACAGCAGCAGTTTCCTTCTGTTTCATACAAATTGCCATCGTCTCAGTCTAATCTGCGGCATTTCTCTCCCATTGATAAAAATACAGAACAAAGCGCGTCCTGTATCATTTTAATACAGAATGCGATGTTTAGTTTCCAAATAAGGAACGATTCTGTATTTTAGAGGACAGTTGGCAACCCTATAACTTACATGACAACGTTACAACGTCCAGTACGAAAATCGCTTCCCCACATTGTTTATTTAATTTTTTGCAGATAGAGCAAATATGTGCACGTCACTAATACAAACACAAAAGTCAGAACAACAGGACGCGTTGTTATTATTACTTTTTAAACACTTGTGTTTGATTTACACTGTCTAAACAATAATATAAGCATGTAAGCGCATGCACGCGCGTGTGCGTTTATTTCCGATCTCCAGTGAGAAAATCGGGGGTCCTAGGGCCTGCCCTGGTTTCATTTAAGTTTCATTATATATATATCAAGTTTCATTATATATATATCGAGTTTCATTATATATATCAAGTTTCATTATATATATATCAAGTTTATTATATATATATCAAGTTTCATTATATATATATCAAGTTTCATTATATATATATCGAGTTTCATTATATATATCAAGTTTCATTATATATATATCGAGTTTCATTATATATATATCAAGTTTCATTATATATATATCAAGTTTCATTATATATATATCGAGTTTCATTATATATATATCAAGTTTATTATATATATATCGAGTTTCATTATATATATATCGAGTTTCATTATATATATATCGAGTTTCATTATATATATATCGAGTTTCATTATATATATATCGAGTTTCATGAAACTGGATATATATGGAATGAAACCTGATATACAGTGTATCACAAAAGTGAGTACACCCCTCACATTTCTGCAAATATTTGATTATATCTTTTCATGGGACAACACTATAGACATGAAACTTGGATATAACTTAGAGTAGTCAGTGTACAACTTGTATAGCAGTGTAGATTTACTGTCTTCTGAAAATAACTCAACACACAGCCATTAATGTCTAAATGGCTGGCAACATAAGTGAGTACACCCCACAGTGAACATGTCCAAATTGTGCCCAAAGTGTCAATATTTTGTGTGACCACCATTATTATCCAGCACTGCCTTAACCCTCCTGGGCATGGAATTCACCAGAGCTGCACAGGTTGCTACTGGAATCCTCTTCCACTCCTCCATGATGACATCACGGAGCTGGTGGATGTTAGACACCTTGAACTCCTCCACCTTCCACTTGAGGATGCGCCACAGGTGCTCAATTGGGTTTAGTCCATCACCTTTACCTTCAGCTTCCTCAGCAAGGCAGTTGTCATCTTGGAGTTGTGTTTGGGGTCGTTATCCTGTTGGAAAACTGCCATGAGGCCCAGTTTTCGAAGGGAGGGGATCATGCTCTGTTTCAGAATGTCACAGTACATGTTGGAATTCATGTTTCCCTCAATGAACTGCAGCTCCCCAGTGCCAGCAACACTCATGCAGCCCAAGACCATGATGCTACCACCACAATGCTTGACTGTAGGCAAGATACAGTTGTCTTGGTACTTCTCACCAGGGCGCCGCCACACATGCTGGACACCATCTGAGCCAAACAAGTTTATCTTGGTCTCGTCAGACCACAGGGCATTCCAGTAATCCATGTTCTTGGACTGCTTGTCTTCAGCAAACTGTTTGCGGGCTTTCTTGTGCGTCAGCTTCCTTCTGGGATGACGACCATGCAGACCGAGTTGATGCAGTGTGCGGCGTATGGTCTGAGCACTGACAGGCTGACCTCCCACGTCTTCAACCTCTGCAGCAATGCTGGCAGCACTCATGTGTCTATTTTTTAAAGCCAACCTCTGGATATGACGCCGAACACGTGGACTCAACTTCTTTGGTCGACCCTGGCGAAGCCTGTTCCGAGTGGAACCTGTCCTGGAAAACCGCTGTATGACCTTGGCCACCATGCTGTAGCTCAGTTTCAGGGTGTTAGCAATCTTCTTATAGCCCAGGCCATCTTTGTGGAGAGCAACAATTCTATTTCTCACATCCTCAGAGAGTTCTTTGCCATGAGGTGCCATGTTGAATATCCAGTGGCCAGTATGAGAGAATTGTACCCAAAACACCAAATTTAACAGCCCTGCTCCCCATTTACACCTGGGACCTTGACACATGACACCAGGGAGGGACAACGACACATTTGGGCACAATTTGGACATGTTCACTGTGGGGTGTACTCACTTATGTTGCCAGCTATTTAGACATTAATGGCTGTGTGTTGAGTTATTTTCAGAAGACAGTAAATCTACACTGCTATACAAGCTGTACACTGACTACTCTAAGTTATATCCAAGTTTCATGTCTATAGTGTTGTCCCATGAAAAGATATAATCAAATATTTGCAGAAATGTGAGGGGTGTACTCACTTTTGTGATACACTGTATATATAATGAAACTTGAATGAAACAGGGCAGGCGCTAGGACCCCGCGATTTCCTCATTGCTCCTCCAAACGCAAAGCAAGCTCTTTGATCATCAGTTTTATACTTCACATTCCAGGTTTCAGTTTTCAGTTTGTTTTCAAATAACAACAAACACACATTGAAAACGGCTCGTATTTTAATTTTCCGAAATCAACATTTATATCAGTTCAATTGGAAATAAACGCGCCTGCGTGTGCATGCGCTTACATACTTATATTATTGTTTAGACAGTGTAAATCAAACACAAGTGTTAAAAAAGTAATAATAACGACGCGTCATGTTGTTCTGATTTTTGTGTTTGTATTTGTGACCTGCACATATTTGCTCTATCTGCAGAAAATTAAAGTGAGGAAGCGATTTTCGTACTGGACGTTGTAACGTTGTCATGTTTTATACACAAACGTCAGAACAGGGGTCAGATCATGTCGTTATTACTATCAATGTGTGTTTGTTTGAAACGAAACTGAAAACTGAAACCTTTTTAATTTTGGGATTTGAAGTGAAAAACTAATGACCAAAAGGAACCCAAACCCCTTTGCATTGCGCTTGGGGGGTAGTTTTCATTCCATATATATCAAGTTTCATTATATATATATATCAAGTTTCATTATATATATATCAAGTTTCATTATATATATATCAAGTTTCATTATATATATATATCAAGTTTCATTATATATATATCAAGTTTCATTATATATATATCAAGTTTCATTCCATATATATCAAGTTTCATTATATATATATATCAAGTTTCATTATATATATATCAAGTTTCATTATATATATATCAAGTTTCATTATATATATATCAAGTTTCATTATATATATATCAAGTTTCATTAAATATATATCGAGTTTCATTATATATACAACCCCTGGCAAAAATTATGGAATCACCACTCTTGGAAGATCACCACTCTTGTAGAAAAAAAATAAATCACAGACATGCCACAAAACTATCATTTTTCAAAATGTCAAACTTCTGGCATTAAGAAACAATAAAAAAAAGAAACAAATATAATAGTTGTGGTCAGTCACAATTGCTTTTTTTAGATCAAGTAGAGGAAAAAAATATGGAATCACTCAAATCTGAGGAAAAAATTATGGAATCACTCTGTAATTTGCAGTTTAAAAACAAAACATCTGCAGCAGATTAGATTTGCTAATTATTCTTCAGTTTAAAAAGAGTGCTTACACCTCGGAGAGCTGTTGCACAAAGCAGATTGTCATGAATCATGGTTCCAACACAAGATATGTCAGTTGAAACAAATGAGAGGATTATAAAACTCCTTCAAGAAGATAAATCATTGTGGAATGTCGCAAAAGATGTTGGTTGTTCCCAGTAAGCTGTGTTTAAAATCTGGACCAAGTACAAACAAAATGGGAAGGTTGTAAAAGGGAAGCATACTGGTAGACCAAGTAAGACATCAAAGCATCCAGATAGAAAACTTAAAGCAATATGTCTTGAAAACAGAAAATGCACAACAAAACAAATGAGAAACAAGTGGCCGGAAAGTGGAGTCAATGTCTGTGACTGAACTGTAAGAAATCACCTAAAAGAAATGGGATTTACATACAGAAAAGCCAAACAAAAGCCATCATTAACACCTAAAAAGAAAAGAACAAGGTTAAAGTAGGCTAAAGAAAAGCAATCGTGGACTGTGGGTAACTGGATAAAAGTGATCTTCAGTGATGAATCACGAATCTGCATTGGGCAAGGTGATGATGCTGGAACTTTTGTTTGGTGTCTGTCCAATGAAATTTATGAAGATAACTGCCTAAAGAAAACATGTTAATTTCCACAGTTGTTGATGATATGGGCCTGCATGTCGGGTAAAGGCACAGGGGAGATGGTCTTCAATAAATGCCAAAGTCCACATTGAAATTTTGGACGCTTTTCTTATTCCATCAGTTGAAAGGATGTTTGGTGATGATGACTTCATTTTTCAAGATGATAATGCATCTTGCCATAGGGCAAAGGACGTGAAAACTTTCCTTCAAGAAAACATATAATGTCAATGGCATGGCCTGCCATGCCATTGGATCTCAATCCATTTGAAAATCTCTGGTGGAAATCGAAGAAAATGGTCAATGACAAGGTTCCAACCTGCAAAGCTGATCTGGCAACAGCAAGAGACAGTTGAAGGCAGATTGATGAAGAATACTGTTTGTCATTAGTTAACTCCATGCCTCAGAGAGTTTAAACCATTATAAAAGCCAGAGGTGGTGCAACAAAGTAATAATGGTGCAGTGTTTTCTAATGATTCCATAATTTTTTCCTCAGATTTGAGTGATTCCATATTTTTTTCCTCTACTTGATCTAAAAAAAGCAATTGTGACTGACCACAACTATTATATTTGTTTCTTTTTTTATTGTTTCTTAATGCCAGAGGGTTGACAGTTTGAGAAATGATAGTTTTGTGGCATGTCTGTGATTTTTTTTTTTTTCTACAACATTAAACAATTGAAAGAACATCTTCCAAGTGGTGATTCCATAATTTTTGCCAGGGGTTGTATATATGGAGTTTCATTATATATATATCAGGTTTCATTATATATATCGAGTTTCATTATATATATATCAAGTTTTATTATATATATATCGAGTTTCATTATATATATATATGAGTTTCATTATATATATATCAAGTTTCATTATATATATATCGAGTTTCATTATATATATATATATCGAGTTTCATTATATATATATCGAGTTTCATTATATATATATCAAGTTTCATTCCATATATATCAGCATTTGCTATATATTTCCTGTTTGGCTTGCCATAATATATATACAGTGTATCACAAAAGTGAGTACACCCCTCACATTTCTGCAAATATTTCATTATATCTTTTCATGGGACAACACTATAGACATGAAACTTGGATATAACTTAGAGTAGTCAGTGTACAGCTTGTATAGCAGTGTAGATTTACTGTCTTCTGAAAATAACTCAACACACAGCCATTAATGTCTAAATAGCTGGCAACATAAGTGAGTACACCCCACAGTGAACATGTCCAAATTGTGCCCAAATGTGTCGTTGTCCCTCCCTGGTGTCATGTGTCAAGGTCCCAGGTGTAAATGGGGAGCAGGGCTGTTAAATTTGGTGTTTTGGGTACAATTCTCTCATACTGGCCACTGGATATTCAACATGGCACCTCATGGCAAAGAACTCTCTGAGGATGTGAGAAATATAATTGTTGCTCTCCACAAAGATGGCCTGGGCTATAAGAAGATTGCTAACACCCTGAAACTGAGCTACAGCATGGTGGCCAAGGTCATACAGCGGTTTTCCAGGACAGGTTCCACTCGGAACAGGCTTCGCCAGGGTCGACCAAAGAAGTTGAGTCCACGTGTTCGGCGTCATATCCAGAGGTTGGCTTTAAATAATAGACACATGAGTGCTGCCAGCATTGCTGCAAAGGTTGAAGACGTGGGAGGTCAGCCTGTCAGTGCTCAGACCATACGCCGCACACTGCATCAACTCGGTCTGCATGGTCGTCATCCCAGAAGGAAGCTGACGCACAAGAAAGCCCGCAAACAGTTTGCTGAAGACAAGCAGTCCAAGAACATGGATTACTGGAATGCCCTGTGGTCTGACGAGACCAAGATAAACTTGTTTGGCTCAGATGGTGTCCAGCATGTGTGGCGGCGCCCTGGTGAGAAGTACCAAGACAACTGTATCTTGCCTACAGTCAAGCATGGTGGTGGTAGCATCATGGTCTTGGGCTGCATGATGTTGCTGGCACTGGGGAGCTGCAGTTCATTGAGGGAAACATGAATTCCAACATGTACTGTGACATTCTGAAACAGAGCATGATCCCCTCCCTTCGAAAACTGTTGAAAAACAGTTTTCCAACAGGATAACGACCCCAAACACAACCTCCAAGATGACAACTGCCTTGCTGAGGAAGCTGAAGGTAAAGGTGATGGACTAAACCCAATTGAGCACCTGTGGCGCATCCTCAAGTGGAAGGTGGAGGAGTTCAAGGTGTCTAACATCCACCAGCTCCGTGATGTCATCATGGAGGAGTGGAAGAGGATTCCAGTAGCAAACTGTGCAGCTCTGGTGAATTCCATGCCCAGGAGGGTTAAGGCAGTGCTGGATAATAATGGTGGTCACACAAAATATTGACACATTGGGCACAATTTGGACATGTTCACTGTGGGGTGTACTTACTTATGTTGCCAGCCATTTAGACATTAATGGCTGTGTGTTGAGTTATTTTCAGAAGACAGTAAATCTACACTGCTATACAAGTTGTACACTGACTACTCTAAGTTATATCCAAGTTTTATTTCTATAGTGTTGTCCCATGAAAAGATATAATAAAATATTTGCAGAAATGTGAGGGGTGTACTCACTTTTGTGATACACTGTATACATATATATATATATATATATATATATATATATATATATATATATATATATATATATGTATATATTTGTTAAAAAGTTCTCCACACATTCTCAGAAAACTTAATATTGCTTCTGGACATGGTTAACATAAGGCTTTTTTTTACACAGTTAAGTTTTAAGTGGCATTTGTGAATGGAACTCATATTGCAGTGTTTGACTAAGGTTTACCAAAGTAATCCCCTGCTCATGTGGTTATATCAGCTGTTAATGAATGATGGTTAATTGATGCAGTGCTGTCTGAGGAATGAAGGATTATAGGCGTTCAGCTTAGGCTTGCACTCTTGGCCTTTATGCACTATAATTCCTTCTGATTACTTGAATTGTTTAATGATATTATGCACTGTAGAGCAAGAAATATGCAAATCACTTATAATCGTTCTATGAGGTACATTGTTTTTCAATATTTCAACAATTTTCTCATGTATTTGTTGACAGACTAGAGATCCTCTGTCAATTTTCGCTTCTCAAAGACCTTTGTGGGTACTGCGATGTTAGCAATGACATTAAGTAGAGCTTCATTCATGTAAGTTTTTAGCTGCCATGGAAGTAACAATGGCCTAGTTCTCAGAAGAAAACATTACATGCTATCTGCTATCACAAAAGCACATTTCTAAAGTTTGCTAAAATGCATTTCAAAAAATGAACATACAAACAATTCAGAACAAAGTTAATGTTCCACTGACAGTGGTTGTGCTGTTTTCTAGTTTGTCTAGCTTATCCTTTGTTCAATTTTATGTTCACTGCTTATTTGTCATACATTTAGTGTGAAGCAATGACACAGGCAGTTAGAAAATATACAAATATTTTTCACACCACTGAAAAAACTTGGGTCTGAAAATAGTTGCAGAGGAGAGAGAAAGAGATCAAACTAAACTATTATTATTATTATTATTATTATTATTATTATTATTAGGCTTATATTACCATTACCTTGACTGAACATGACTATAAGAACAAATCCCCTTCCCTCTGTATCTTTTATTTCCCAGAGAGAAAAGCACCTTTTTTCACCATAACATGCAAGTGTATGATTGTCTTTATGGTCTAATGCCAGGACTAATCCTGTGGAGGCAAGTGGACATTCTGCTTTCCCTTACACTAACAACGGATGATGCAAGCAATTACTCATTACAAACATTTGTCATTAGATACATGGAGCAGAACTTGGAACAGTGGTCTGTTTACCAGAGTCAGAAGTGCAGGAGGTTCAGATGTGTTTTGTCTCTGCTGCAATGTTGTACAGTATGTAGGTGTTAGGTTTTTAATTCTATGCTGTCCAGGTCTGTCATGGTTCCTCATTTGTGGCCAGGAAATCAGGAAGTATGGACACACAAGAATTGTTAGTTCTTCATAAATCTAAGTTTATTCATCGAAAGCAACACACACACGGTAAGCAAAAGTACAAGTACAAAAATAATGAAGTTAGCATTTACCAGAAGTGCAAATAATAGCAATGTGCAAAAATAAACACCAAAAAAGGTATCATGGGTTCATGACAACTTGTACGTATACACTTATTCATTTAGAGTGTAAACTGGAACCAAGTTGAGTTGTGATGAGATAGCAGATAAAGTACATTACAGAATGTTCTAGAAAGTCATTCTATACAACTAGAAAAGGTATTTAAGCTAGAATCTTGTGTATATTATTATTTGTTTTCATAGCTCATGGATCTTTTTTGTTGGCTGCATGTACTGCAACACTACAGTAGAATGCTTTTATAGAGCAGAATCATTTTGATAAACATCTCATAAGACATAAAATAATGCCAAGCTGTTTTATTTGGATATTAAATACCATTAACAAGTGACATGGTAGAGCACCTGGTAAAGTGGTTGGCAAACAGCAACAGGAGTTAAAACTGCACCTAGGTGTAAGTTAGATAAAGCTAGTGATTACTAGCGAATACTTTTGGCAATATAGTGTTTTTCATGTTTTATCTGCTCAACTACATTTCATTTATTAATAAACATCCATTCCTGCATTTCAGGGACAGTAAAGCATTTACCACTTTGTAATGTTGCCATTCCTTTTCACCACACTTAAAAGACGTTTTGGCACCGAGGAGACCAAGTGATTTAATGTTTCAGCTTTTATTTTGTCTCATTCTTCCTGCAAACACGTCTTAAGATGTGCAACAGTATGGGGTCGTTGTTGTCTCATTTTCATTTAAAAATTCTCCACACATTCTCTATTGGGGACAGGTCAGGACTGCAGGCAGGCCAGTCCAGTACTCGTACCCTCTTCTTACGCAGCCATGCCTTTGTAATGTGTGCAGCATGTGGTTTTGCATTGTCTTGTAAAAAAATGCATGGACGTCCCTGGAAAAGATGACGTCTTGAAGGCAGCACATGTTGCTCTAAGATCTCAATTAACTTTTCTGTATTAATGCTGCCATCACAGAAGTGTAAATGACCTTTGCCAAGGGCACTGACACAGTCCCATACCATGACAGACCCTGGCACTGACACCGCCCCATACCATGACAGACCCTGGCACTGACACCGCCCCATACCATGACAGACCCTGGCTTTTGGACTTGTTGCTGATAACAGTCTGGATGGTCTTTGTCGTCTTTGAGCACACAGCGTCCATTTTTCCCCCCAAAAAAGACCTGGAATGCTGATATATCTGACCTCAATACATGTTTCCACTGTGTGATGGTCCATCCTAGATGCCTCCGAGCCCAGAGAAGTCAACGCTGCTACTGGACATGGCTAACATAAGGCTTCTTTTTTGCACAGTACAGTTTTAAGTGCCATTTGTGCATGTAACTCTGTATTGTAGTGCTTGAAAGTAATCTCTCACCCATGTGGTTATATCAACTATTGTTGAGTGGTGGTTCTTGATGCAGTGCTGTCTGAGGGATCAAAGATCACTGGCATTCAGCTTATGCTTGCGCCCCTGGCCTTTACACACTGAAATTCCTCCCAATTCATTGAATCATTTAATGATATTATGCACTGAAATATGCAAATCCCTTCCAGAATCAGAATCTTTATTTTCGCAGGTGTACAAGGAATTTCTTTTGGTGCAGGTGTCAACATATAAACATCTAATTAAATGATAGAAAGTTGTACTTTATATAAACTTAGAAAAAAATATATTAAAAAAATATATATAGCAGCAACAACAACAGTATAGCATCCAATAAGTGTGAAATACAGATGTATAGTACAGTAGAGTTCAAGTATAAAAAAATTGTGCAATAGATATTTAGTAAAAAGGTGCAAATGTGCGTATGGACAAATGTGGAAGGCACGTGTGATGTACAGCATGTTTGTTGAAGTCCATGTGTGATTATTAAAGCGGAGAAATGAGGGAATAGTCCATAGTCCTTATTAAGTATGGTGATGGCCTGTGGAAAGAAGCTGTGCAGGTGACGGTTGGTCTGAGTCTTTAAGGCACACACTCTCTGTCTCCGCTGGGATGTAAACCACTGGAAAAATGAGTGACCGGGGTGTGAGAAGTCCGCCATGATCTTCTCTGCCCTCTTTCTCATCCTAGACGAGTACAGATCTTCCAGAGTAGAAAGCTGGCAGCCGATGATTTTCTCTGATGACATCGCACTGTACGCTGTAGCTTACGCTTGGTGTGCAGAGATGCCGAGCCGAACCAGATGGTGATGGAAGATGTGATGACGGATTTGATTATCGCAGTGTAGAATTGAACCAGCAGAGCTTTGGGCAGTCGAAATTTCTTGAGCTGTCTCAGGAAATACGAGCGCTGCTGGGCCTTCTTCATAACTGCTGTGCCATGTCTGTCCCATTTAAGATCCTGTTGGATGGTCGTGCCCAGAAATTTACAGGACTTGGCTCTGCTGACTGTGGATCCATGTATGACCAGTGGAGGCAGTGGAGAGGGTTTTTTTTTCCAAAGTCAACGATCATCTCCACAGTTTTTCGTGTATTTAGCTCCAGGTTGTTTGCTCCGCACCATGACACCAGCTGTGTTATTTCCTCCCGGTATGTGGACTCATCATTGTTTGAAATGAGTCCGACCAGGGTAGTGTCATCTGCAAATTTAATTAGCTTAACTGAGTTGCTGTTTGATCTGCAGTCATTGGTGAGGGAGTAGAGCAGAGTAGAGAGCACACATCCCTGTGGAGCACCAGTGCTAAGGCAGAGAGGATCTGAAATGTGGTTGCCCACCTTTACATACTGTTTCCTGTTAGAAAGGAAGTTGTGGATCCAGTAGCAGATAGATAGGGGGACATTGAGCTGCCATAGTTTGTGAAGCAGAAGGTCAGGAATGATGTTATTAAAGGCAGAACTGAAGTCTACAAACAGTACACAGGCGTAAGTGTTAGGGCTGTCCAGATGTTGTAGGATGTAAGAAAGAGCGAAATTAATGGCATCATCCACAGACCTGTTAGCTCTATACGCAAACTGGAGAGGGTCACTTTGAGGTGTTGAAGTACCAGTCTCTCAAAACACTTCATCACTACAGATGTGACTACTGGTCTGTAGTCATTCAGGCAGGAGATCTTCTGCTTTTTCAGAACTGGGATGATGACAGAGGTTTTGAAGCATGCAGGAACAGCAGACATGCTCAGAGACTGATTGAAGAGATCAGTGAGGATGGGAGAGAGCTGATCAGAACAATGCCTGAGTGTTGCAGGTGATACGTTGTCAGGTCCAGCAGCTTTCCTGATTCCTGAGAACACAGCCGACCTGCTGTTCAGTGAAGGTGATGGGTGGAGGTGGGGTGGGGGTTACAGGTGTTGGTGGTGAGGTGTGAACAGGCAGCAGACAGTTTGTGGCAGACAGACTGAAGCTTGGCTGGGGGGAGGAGGGAGATGTCCCTCCTATTGAGCTCGTTTGGCAGCAGGGGGTCCACAGTTCCGTTTGATGGTTTGGGTTTGTAGTTTGTGATGGATTTAAGTCATTTACAGATGGAGGAACAGTCATTTGAGGAGAATTTCTGCTCCATATTTTTTCTGTATTTGTGTTTGGCAGCTTTAATTCCCTTGTTTAGTGCCTTCTTTGCTTTTCTGTAAGCATCACAGTCCCCACTTTTAAAAGCCATCTCCTTTCCTATGTGCATTTCGCTTCATTTGAGAACCAGGGTTTGTTGTTCTGATATGCATAGATGGTCTTTGATGGGATGCAAGTCTCTTCACAGAAGTATGTATGAGGTGACTGCATCAGCATGGTCGTCCATGTTGTTGTTTTCAGCTTTGAAGTCCCAGTTTGTAGAGTCCAGACATTCTTTTAAATTTTCTATGGCTTCAGGAGACCATATTTTCACTGACCTCATTTCAGGCTTTGTGGTTTTAAGCTTGTGTTTATATAAGGGAATGAGTGTTTATGTTTATATAAGGGAATGAGATAAAGTGGTCAGACTTTCCCAAATGCTAAAATTATAATATCTACTCTCCTACCACGACGAGACTTTCACCCCGACACCATACAGAGAGTAAACACGGACATTACCAGAGGATGTGCCCACATCCCAAATATTCACATTGCCCACCACACCAACATCTCGCTCCATCACCTGTACGACCACGTACACCTGAATAAGTACAGCATCAGAAAATTCGCAAGAACTCTGAAAAATGCAGCACGGGGAATGAACGAATCCACACACACACCAGGACAGCGACCACATCAGAGACACAGCACACCCATCAGAAGACCACCGACACACCCGCTTTCAACTGGACCTGCACATCACTCCAGACCAGCACCTCGACGCCCTCCAATCCTTCCAACCCCACCGAACCACCCAACCAGACAAGGACCAACCAGATCAGCACCTCGATGCCCTCCAGTTCCGCCAACCCCTCCGAGCCACCCAACCAGACCAGGACCAACCAGATCAGCACCTAGATGCCCTCCAGTTCCGCCAATACCAACGAACCACCCAACCAGACCAGGACCAACCAGATCAGCACCTAGATGCCCTCCAGTTCCGCCAATACCAACGAACCAGCAACCACAGAGAACCCCAGCAGCAACTCTGCAACGCCTCACCCACACCTCAGAAACGCAGCGCAGCTACGCTGAGTCTCAGAGGACCAGCGCAACACAACGACATGGGTGAGATCAGACAATTATTACAGTACATCTGTAATAGACTTAACTAAAATAAAACACTGGACAGAATAATAACCACTTTGAAAAAAATGTAACAAAATGTATATGCACATACAGTATATACAGTTATATAAACATTTATATATAAAGATAAACATAAGTATATACATATATATTAGGGCTGTCGAAGTTAACGCGATAATAACGCATTAACGCAATCTCAATTTAACGCGATTATAAAAATTAGTGCCGTTAACGCAAATTCTAGTTCATGTTGAGACTTGACTGGTAGAACAAACATTTGAATGTCGGACTTGCCACCGTTTTTCATTTGCGGTTTGTTAACATAATGTTACAGAGCGTGGTAGTGTCGTAGTAATGCACTTGCATAATAAAGAAGCTGCCAGTCCTCCATTCACGTAACGCTAGGACGGACACTTCAAAATCCTCCTTTTGGAGTGAACTGGTTTCATTTTTGATCAATATTATTTACCATTGGCTCAGGTACATGTCGAAACAAATGCTTTGTATTTCATTGGTTTAACAGCCTCATTTGACTCCTTATAGAGCTACCACTGGCCAATCGGAGAAGGTCCGCCCTCTAAATGCTAGTCTGTGATTGGGTGGTTAAATTTCGCCCGCCCTCTCTGTTTTGTAAACACCGCTACTTGAGTCAATCACTCAGCTCTCATGATCAGGAACGCGGTGAAAATGCCAAAAAGTAAACTTTTGAGGCAGCGATGAACGGACCTAAATATGAAAAGACACAACATTTAGTGAGTAAAACAGTCATTTGTTATATAATTCTTGCTTAAATTGGTCAAAAACTGTTATATGGGTTCTGGATTCATTCTGTGTGTTGCAGTAGCATGTCCCCCTGTTCCTAATATGATGTCCGGCTTTTTGGGGTGTAATGTCCTCCTTTTTGTTACTATGAATCTGGCCACCCTAGTCTAAACACACTCAGTTCGTGTAGAAACGTCCATTAAACCACTGGATAGTATTACTGCCTAGTATGTGAGTGAATAAAACAGTTTTCTCTTGTCCCAGCAGTTTTTAACATCAGTACATTTAGCATAAAATGTGTTCACCATTTTAACTGTAACATTTCACTTAAAAATCCTTGTTTTCTATAACATTTACACAGATTTTTTTTTAATGCGATTAATCGCGATTAACTTATATGAAATTCTGAGATTAATCGCGATTAAATTTTTTAATCGTTTGACAGCCCTAATATATATACATAAACACAAAAAATCTGATATCTTTTTACAAAGTTTATCTCATTTTAAACACTGCAACTGCATAATATCACTTACTATTGCTAATTGGAACATCCAAGGCCTGAGCTCCTCAGCCTTTGGATTAAAAAGCGTACACACTGACTTCCACACACACATTAAAAACCTTGACATCATCATCCTACAGGAAACATGGTGCAAGGCCGAGACGGTCACTCACTGTCCCCGTGATTACAGAGAAATCATACTACCCTCCCAAAAACTTAGCACAGTGCGCCAAGGCAGAGACTCAGGAGGTCTCATAATCTGGTACAAATCACACCTACACACACTAATAAACACCATGAAAATTGGAAAATACCACAATTGGGCTAAAATAAACAAAACTATACTATCATCACAGAAGGATCTGTTTCTCTGTGCCATTTATATTCCTCCGTCAGAGTCTCCATACTACTCTGAAGACATGTTCTCAGAGCTGGAGAGAGAGACCTGCCATTTCCAAGCCCAGGGAAACATGCTCGTCTGTGGAGACCTGAACGCCAGAACAGGAACCCAACCTGATATTATAAATGATCAGGGAAACAGATTCATCAATAACAACCAAATTCTTAACACCAATTCGAACCTAAACCACAGAAACAATTATGATCATGTTATTAACAAAAATGGTAAAGACCTCCTGCAGCTCTGTCGAACTTTAGGTCTGTACATCGTCAACGGTAGAACACGAGGGGACTCATTAGGAAGGTTCACGTTCTGCTCACCTCTTGGTAATAGTACAGTACACTATGCAATAACAGATTTAGAACCTTTCTCTCTCAGTGCATTTACTGTTAAACCTCTAACCCCTCTATCTGATCACAGCCAAATTACTGTGTTCATCAAAAAGACAGAAACTAACCCCACCACACACACACACAGCCCAGTAAGCTGTACAGCATCTCCAAATCCTACAGATGGGCTGAGAACAGCACAGAAGAGTTCCAGAAAGCAATTAGCAGCACAGAAATCCAAATTAGCTTAGATAACTTTCTGGACACTGCGTACATTCACAGTAAAGAAGGAGTAAATCAGGCAGTTAAAAATATTAATCAGATCTTTAAAAATACAGCAAATAAAGCTCAATTAAAAATTAAATCTAAATCAAAACCTAAATCTACAAAAGATGACAGCTGGTTCGACAAAGACTGTCAAATCCTAAGAACAGAACTCCGTAAAATATCAAACCAAAAACACAGAGACCTAAACAACAGTAACACACGACTTCTTTACTGTGAAACCCTCAAACAATATAAACGTACACTCAGAACCAAAAAAGCTCAGTACACCCAAAAACAACTAACAATTATTGAACAATCAATCAACACACATCAATTCTGGGACAATTGGAATAAATTAAAACATAGAGAACAGGAAGAATTGGCCATTCAGGATGGGGATATCTGGACAACCCATTTCCAATAACTCTTTAAAAATGTAGAATTAGATTCAAATCCTGAACAAAATCTAATTATTAGTAAATTAGAGGAACTGGAATGGGCTGTTAAAGACCACCAGAATCCTCTAGACTCTCTCATTACTGAGCAGGAACTTAAAGACAACATTAAAAAACTAAAAACAAAGAAATCATCAGGACCTCCAAATTTCACCTGGCGATGTTAAAAGTCTTTAACCTGGTTCTGAGTGTCGGTTCCTTCCCTGAAATCTGGAATCAAGGTCTCATAACACCCATCTACAAAAGTGGAGATAAATTCGAGCCTAATAATTACCGGGGCATCTGTGTGAACAGTAATTTGGGGAAGTTATTCTGTAGTATAATTAACTCACGATTATTACACTTCCTTACCCAACACAATGTCCTGAGTAAAAGTCAGATTGGTTTTCTACCAAATTACCGCACTACCGATCATATTTACACCCTACACACCCTGATCGAAAAATATGTAGTTCAAAATAACTCTAAAATATTTGCATGTTTTATTGATTTAAAAAAAGCTTTTGATTCCATTTGGCATGAAGGATTGTTTTATAAAATGTTAGAGAGTGGTGTAGGGGGTACAACATATGATCTTATTAAATCCATGTACACAGAAAACCAGTGTGGAATAAGAATCGGCAGTAAGAGAACACATCTCATCTCTCAGGAGCGTGGAGTGAGACAGGGCTGCTGTTTAAGTCCAACTCTATTTAACATCTATATTAATGAATTGGCCTCCATGTTAGAGCACTCAGCCACGCCCGGTCTCACTCTACACGACTCAGAGATTAAACTCCTGCTATATGCAGATGATCTGGTCCTGCTGTCCCCCAGCGCCCAGGGTCTCCATCACAAACTGGACCTGCTGCAGCAGTACTGTCAGACCTGGGCCCTGACCGTCAACCTCAAAAAGACCAAAATTATGACCTTCCAGAAAAGAGCCAGATCTCAGGGAACCAAACACACATTTAAATTAGGACACCATGAAATTGAGCACACTAAAGATTATACTTACCTCGGACTAAACATCAGTTCCACAGGAAACTTTAATCCGGCAGTAAATGAACTGAGAGAAAAAGCTCGCAGGGCCTTCTACGCCATAAAACGTCAAACATTCGTGGAAATTCCAGTTCGAATCTGGCTTAAAATTTGTGAATCAATAATTGAACCGATTGCTCTATATGGCAGTGAAGTTTGGGGTTCGCTTACACACCATCAATTCCGTAATTGGGACAAACATCCATTAGAGACCCTGCACACAGAGTTCTGTAAAAGCATCCTAAAGGTGCACAGACACACCACGAACAATGCATGCAGGGCAGAATTGGGCCGATTTCCTCTAATTATCAACATACAGAGAAGAGCATCAACTTCTGGAACCATCTAAATGAGAGCGACCCCCAATCTTATTATTATAAAGCCCTGAAACACCAAGAGCTGAGCAAACATACCAGTCCCCTCATCCAACTGGTCCTGAGTCACTGCACCCATACACCACTAACACACACCGACACACTAATAACACACACAGACACATTACACACGCCGACACACCACTAACACACACTAACACAATAAAGACTCAGGAACAGGAGAAATCTGCAAACCCAATTAGAATAAACCAAATTACACAAAGACTCAGAACTAAATATCTGAATTATTGGGAAACTGAAACTAAAACTCAAAGTAAAATGCAGTGTTATTTGGCCTTAAACAGACACTACAGTGCAGCAGATTATCTGAGCACAGTATCCGACCCTAAATTAAGAAACACCTTGACGAGGTACAGACTGAGCGCACACGACCTGGCCGTGGAGACGGGGCGACACACCCGGTCCTGGCTGCCCCGGGAGGAGAGGTTGTGCCAGCACTGCACTCTCAGCACAGTAGAGACGGAGCTGCACTTCCTCACCCGGTGTACCAAGTACCACCACGTCCGCTCCCAATTCTTCCCTAAATTTAATAACATCATCCCCAACTTTACCTCCCTCCCAGACCCCGACAAACTGCCCCACCTACTGGGGGAGCACAGAGAGAGCTGCACACTAGCAGCACTCTATACACACACCTGCCACCAGGTGAGGGACAGTGGGTGACCATGTCTCATACACACACACACACACACACACACACACACGCACACACACACACACGCACAAACTGATTGTTTTACTACCTCATTATTGTAAATATTATACTTTTTATTGTTATTATTTTGCACTGTTTTTATTAATATTTTATTCTATTCTATATTTTTTGCACATGTAACTGTTCTGTATATTTTTGTTCTTTCTTATTTTTATTGTTAATATTTCTCTGTAACTTGCTTTGGCAATACGAATGTCATTATTTGTCATGCCAATAAAGCTTCTTTTGAGTTTGAGTTATTAAGTGGGGCACGGGTCTAGGCCTGGTAAGCGTCCTTAATGGTGCAGTAGATAAGATAAAAGATAAAGATGCCTTTATTGTCATTGCACAGTGTACAACGAAATTGAGTAGCAATCCAATGGTGCTTACACATACAGTAAGTAAGAATAGAAGCAATAAAAATTATATACAAATACACAAAACACACATATGTGTAAGTGTGTGTGAATCTTAAATATAAAGAATAAAGTCTAAACTATAAAACACACAGCAGTGAGGTAGTAGTGGGGTATTGCACATGCCCTGAGTGGCTTAGAATATTGCACGGAATAAACTGCACGTTCTACAAAACAATAGTGCAGCCATAATAAATATAATTATAAATACTGTCAGAGTAAAATGAAGCATTGACCATGTTTAAAGAGAATCCAGAGTTCAATGTTTGTTCAGTTTTTACTTTGCAGTGATTTATAAGAGTCAGTCAGTTGTTAGTGTGTGGTTTGGAAGTGTTCAGTTACCGTATGGCCCTGCGGTAAAAACTTTTTTGGTTTTTTAGCCTGTTTGTCCAGGCTGTAATGGACCTGAAGCGTTTTCCAGAGGGCAGCAGGTCAAACAGATGATGTCCAGGGTGAGATGGACCTCTCAGTATGTTGGTTGCTCTGCTGAGGCAGCGAGAGCTGAAAAGGTCCTCCAGGCTGGGCAGTGGGCAGCCGATGATCTTCTGGGCTGTACTGATGACCCTCTGAAGAGAGCTTTTATCTGCCGCTGAGCAGCTGCTGTACCATGTTGATATGAAGTATGTCAGCACACTCTCAATGGCGGAGCGGTAGTAGGGCACCAGCAGCTTCTCCTGAAGGTTGTTTTTTCTGAGAATTCTCAGGAAGTAGAGTCTCTGCTGTGCCTTCTTCACTACTACCATGGTGTTGGTGGTCCAGGAGATATCTTCAGAGATGTGTGTGCCCAGAAATGAAAGGAAGGGACAATTTCCATGCAGTCTCCATTGATGATTAGAGGTGCAGGGTCTGCATGCTTTTTCCTAAAATCAATTATTAGTTCTTTTGTTTTTGATGAGTTCAGGGTGAGATTGTTCTGTAAACACCACTCAGACAGTCCTTCAACTTCACCCCTGTATGCGGTTTCATCTCCTCCCGAGATAAGTCCAACTACAGTTGTGTCATCCACGAACTTGATGATGGTGTTGCTGGAGTGGGTGGGGGCACAGTCGTAAGTGTACAGAGCAAAAAGAAGTGGGCTTAGCACGCATCCCTGAGGAGCACCAGTGCTAAGTGTGATGCTGGAGGAATGAAGGCGGCCTAATCTAACAGACTGGGTGCGGTTTGTCAAAAAGTCCTTAATCCAGAGGCAGGTGGGTTGGGAAAGATCTGCGAGTTTGATCACCAGTCTGCTCGGTATGACTGTGTTGAAAGCAGAACTAAAGTCTATGAAGAGTATCCTCACATAGCTCCCCTGGTGTTCCAGGTGTGTGAGTGCTGTATGAAGAGCAGTGGTGATGGCATCTTCGGTGGCTCTATTAGCTTTGTAGGCAAACTGGTGTGGATCAAAGGCAGGTTGGAGACTGTCTCTAATGTGATGTAAAACCAGTTTCTCAAAGCACTTCATTATGATTGGAGTGAGTGCGACCGGGCGATAGTCATTAAGTTTGCTGATGTGGTACGATGGTGGCAGACTTCAGACAACTTGGTATGATGGATTGGGATAGGGACAGGCTAAAGATTTTGGTGAAGACCACAGAGAGCTGGTCTGCACATACCTTCAGCACCATTCCTGTCACACTGTCAGGACCAGCAGCTTTTCTGGGGTTCACTGCTCTCAGCACACATCTCACCTCATGTTCCTGCACCGTGAGGATGTTGTTGTTGGAGACTGGTGGAGGTCTTGTGTCTGTCTCCGCTGTTTTTACCTCATAGCGAGCAAAGAAACAGTTAAGCTTCTCTGCCAGTGAGGCGTCACCTTCAACCATCGTGCAGTTCCTGGTCTTGTGATTGGTTATGTGCTGGATGCCCTGCCATACCTGTCGTGGAGTGTTGTTGGCAAAGTGGTCCTCAATCTTCCTCTTGTAGGCAGTCTTAGCCTCCTTGATGCCTCTCTTCAGGTTGGATATGGCAGTGCTGTATAAGTCTTTGTCTCCAGACTTGAAGGCGGTGTTGCGTTCATTGAGGAGAATTCTGACCTCCTTTGTCATCCAAGGCTTTTGGTTTTGGTACATCCTGATGTTTTTGTCAACTGTAACATTGTCCACACAGTTCTTAATGTAGTAGAGTACAGTTAATGTGTACTCCTTCAAGTCCTGGTCCTCAAAGACGTCCCAGTTGGTCCTTTTAAAGCAGTCCTGCAGCTGTGAGGAAGCTCCTTCGGGCCATACCTTGACAGTCTTTGTGATTGGTTGAGCTTTCCTTTTGAGGGGGGTGTATGCAGGGGTTAAAAATATGGAGCAGTGGTCTGACTGGCCCACGTGTGGTAAAAGTATTGATTTAAAACTATTCTTGATGTTTGCATAAACCTTATCTAATGTATTTTTCCCCCTGGTAGCACATTTAATGTGTTGATCGAATTTCAGGAGAACTGTTTTTAAATCAGCGTGGTTAAAGTCACCAGCTATTATGTGTGCTGCTTCAGGATAGCTATTCTGTTGTGAGCAGGTAGCCTAGCGCTATGCTAGAGTTAGCATCGGGTGGAATGTAAACAGCGGTTACCGTGACAACAGTAAACTCGGGCGGAAGGCAAAAAGGTCTACATTTAACTGTTAGGTACTCCAAATCAAAAGAGCAATGTCTATCAATGATTTTGATATTAGTGCACTAGTTGTTATGTACGTAAATGCATAACCCCCCTCCTTTTGTTTTACCGGAGTCTTTTTTTTTGTCCCAGCGAAATGCAGTGCGGCCTGTTAGCTCAATGGCTACATCTGGTATGAGCGAGTGTAGAAAGTGGAAATCAGCAGATTCAGTTCGTCCAATTTGTTGGTGATGGATCTGGCAATGGTGAGGAAAACGCTGGGTAGCGGTGGCTTGTGTGGTTGTTCCTTTAGCCTAGCCGCTCTTCCAGACCGACAGCCCCGCTTTTGCTTCCTGTGTCTCCTCTGCCTCCTCTGCCTGCCGGAGCTGACAACAAAACACGGAGCGCCGGGTGTCCTGGCTATCTCCTCCGGTATGCTGTGCGAGTGCAGAAATTCACTTGTAACTGCCCGATTCTGCAGTAATCCGATTTTTAGAAGATCCTGTCGGCTGTAGGTAGGATTTGCGGTACTAAACGCGACATTAGTGGACAAACATAAAAACAAAAACACAACATAAAAGCACCGTATCGGAGAGCGTCGAGCTGCTGCAACTGTGCGCGCCGCCATCTTCACCTGGTGGCGTGGTCAAGAGTCTTATCTTCTCTGGTGGGACAGTTGATTAACTGTTTATATTTTGGCAGTTCAGCACTCCAATAATGATAATAGGAGAGTCTGGATGTTGCTGTTCAGCTTCTATAATCTGGTCAGCCAGCTGTTGTTGGGCTAGGCTGGCATGTGCCGTCGGGGGAATATATAATCCAACCAGAATAATAGAATTAAATTCCCGGGGTGAGTAGAATGGTTTACAGCTGATAATAAGAGTTTCTAGATCTGGAGAGCATGTCCTGTCCAAAACAGTTGCATCTGTGCACCATCTGTGGTTAATATAAAAACACACTCCTCCGCCTTTAGTTTTCTGAGTGAGAACAGGGTTGCGGTCTGCTCTGTGCAGTGAAAAGCACGGTAGCTCCACCGCAGCGTCGGGAATTGTGTCATTTAACCACGTTTCACTGAAGCACAAAGCGGAAGCGGTAGAGAAGTCTTTAGTCATTCTTACCAGCAGTTTTAATTCATCCATTTTATTGCTAAGAGAGTGCACATTAGAGAGAAGTATTCCGGGAAGCGCTGGTCTGAAGCGAGCACGCCGCCTCGTCTAACGCGAGTTCTCCGGCGCCGCTGCTCATCGTTACGGGATACCGGCTGGTGATACTCCGAAGAATTTCAGCTGGTATGCACTCTAAATCCGGTAAACTGTTTAGTGGAGTTAAGCCTCTGATGTATAGAGGCTCATTCCGATTAAAAGTTATATAAATTGTGTTGCTATACGCAAGTTTTACAAGTAAAACAAACAAACACACAAGGCACCAAAACACCGTGGCTGCCTCTCTGTGCGCCATAGTAGTCTGTTATATTCCAATCTTTATTTGAGGTTCATTGTTTTTAAACATTTCAACAATTTTCTTATACATTAGTTGACAAACTGGAGATCCTCTGATCATCTTTGCTCATCAAAGACTCAGCCTTTCCTGGATTCTGCTTTTGTACCAAACTTTGATTACAATCACCTGTTGACATCACCTGTTTGGAATCACATCATTATTTGGTTTTTTCACCTCGTTACTAGCTGTAAATTGCCCCTGTCCCAACTTTTTTTGGAATGTGTTGCAGGCCTGAAATGCAGGAATGGAGGTTTATTAAGAAATGAAATGAAGTTGAGCAGATAAAACATGAAATATCTCAGGTTCATCCTGTCTGCAATCAAATAAAAATTAAAGTAAATGTAAGGAACACTGCATTTTTATTTTATTTGCATTTTCCATACTGTCCCAGCTTTTTCTGATTTGGTGTTGTATATTGTTTCTTTATACCACTTAATCACAGAGAGGGTGTGCCAGCTGCAGCACTAACAAAGAGGATGTGATATTTAATGGAAACCATTTCACCTGGAGCACAATAGCACTCTTGAATCATGAGTGGCATGGTAGAGCGGGTGGCAAACAGCAACATGAGTAACAGAAACCTCGCTTCAATCCTTATTTTTTTAGTCACTGTGTAAAAGGTGTTTGGTATGATCTCCCCATATCCAAAACATGCAAAAGTGAACTAGATGCTCAAAACTGTTCCTAGTCCTCTATGTTATGAATTTACTTTTTGTTGGGAAAAAAATATTTAACCCTGTTTTTTATGGAGGTAAATATGTAGCAAAAGTTTTGCACCTGTAAAAAATAAATCTGTAAAATTTCTACCTGTAAAAAATAAATCTGTAATTGTAAAAAAAGATTTGTACCTGTAAAAAATAAATCTGTAAAATTTGTATCTGTAAAAAATAAATCTGTAACTGTAAAAAAAGATTTGTACCTGTGAAAAATAAATTTGTACTTTTATTTTTGATGTGAGAATAAAAACATTACAGCACAGTTTTAAATCTGCCCGCCACGAGTATTGCAACAAATATCTCAGTCAGCGTGTTGCAAAACTGATTTGTACCTGTAGCTGCCGAGGGACGGGGCATGGGGGCGCAGGGGGCGGGACAAAGGAGCTTGTTTAGCTGCCTAATTCCAAATAATCACATCATCATAACTCGCGTCATAACTTCTTTAGTAGTGTTGCTGTGGGTTTTTATGGTGGATGCTGTCTGCATGTTGTCTGCTAGTTAATGTCAACTTTTTAGCTAATGCATTTAACCCTGGTAGTTTTATATTGGACATTTGCCTGACATTCAAGTTTCTTTCATCTCGTTCTCGGCTAATAAACATTCAAAGATGAACAAACCTGCACAAACTGACTCTGCAGTTAACAAGACACAAACTACAATCAAATATGTTTTTAAAAGTAGTTACCTAGTGACATGTATCATTTACTACCCCTAAATTACAGTTTGTTTGTTTGTTTATCAGGATTTTAACGTCATGTTTTACACTTTGGTTACATTCATGACAGGAACGGTAGTTACTCATTACACAAGATTCATCAGTTCACAAGTTTATATCGAACACAGTCATGGACAATTTAGTGTCTCCAATTCACCTCACTTGCATGTCTTGGGATCGAACCCAGGACCTTCTTGCTGTGAGGCAACAGTGCTACCCACTTAGCCACCGTGCCGCCCTTCTAAATTAATTTTCTATATTTCATTCTTTATTATTGTACTCATGATGTAGTACATTATATGATTCGTTACTGTACCCACACTGTAAGACTTGTATTATGTAATGTAGTTGTAGTAAGTAGTTCAAGTGACATGGTAACTACAACCTTCGTTATATAAAAATTTACGTTTCTCCATTTTTGTTTTGTTTATGTTTGTTTCTCCAAGTTTTTATATTTTTATATTTTATAACTACATTGCTTATTACATTAAAATGTATCTTTATCATTTTTAGATTTTTTTACACAATAAGTATTTCATTGTACCTGTACTGTAGGACTTAATACATGTGTGGTAAATGGTACACATCACTAGGTAATACGTTATTATAACATGGCTTCATGCACTTTTGAGAGGCATGCAGATGAACCTCACAATCACGAAATAGCGTTAAATAAAAATAAACTGAAATACTTTTAAAAACATATTTGATTGTAGTTTGTGTCTTGTTTACTGCAGAGTCAGTTTGTGCAGGTTTGTTCATTTTTGAATGTTTATTAGCCGAGAACGAGATGAAAGAAACTTGAATGTCAGGCAAATGTCCAATATAAAACTACCAGGGTTAAACGCATTAGCTAAAAAGTTGACAACAGAAAACAGAACACTGGACTTGTTGTATGCTAATGTCAAAGAAGCGTACAAATCCACAGCTCTCCCTCCGCTGGGACGATCTGACCACAATCTGGTACTCCTCAATACACAGTACAAGTCTGTGGTCCAAAGACAACCAGCATCCACCATAACAGTGAGGAAGTGGTCACCTGAGGCCTTGGAATCACTGCAGGGTTGTTTTGAGGCCACACAATGGGACGTTCTCTGTGACCCTCACAATCAGGACATTGATGAGATAACAGTGTGTGTCACAGACTACATCAATTTTTGTGTGCACACTGTTGTACCCTCTAAAACTATCCGATGCTTTTTAACAACAAGCCATGGGTTACAAGCAACCTAAAATCCCTCCTGAACCAGAAGAAGAGAGCCTTCAGAACAGGGGACAAGGATGAGCTAAAGATAGTGCAAGCAGAGCTCAAAATAAAGATTAAGGAGGCCAAGGACGAGTATAGGGCTAAGCTGGAGGCCAATTAGGAGAAAAACAATGCTTGTGAGGTGTGGAGAGGCCTGAGAAACATCACACGCTTCAATCAATGCAGCTCAGAAACATCAACATCAACTGAGGGCAGTCATGAATGGGCGAATGAGTTAAACCAGTTTTTTCTAAGGTTTGACAACAATTCTCCTTCTGCCCCATTGTCCTCTGCTCTGTCTCCAGCCGTCTTGCATCTTAACACCCCAGCACAACAACAGCCATCATCATTTGCAGCCCATACCTCCACCCTACTGAACATTTACACCTCACCTGACATGAATGTTCCTTTCCCCAACCACACTCTGGACCAGTCAAGCAGCAGGGTACCAACTTTTACTGCTGACCAGGTGAAGAAAGAGCTGAAGAAACTCAAGCAGTGTAAAGCTGCTGGACCGGATGGCATTCAGTCTAAGTGTGGAGTCCTTCAGCACATCTTCAACCTGAGCTGCAGCCTAGAAAAGGTCCCACTCGGGTAAAAAACTTCTTGTGTGGTTCCTGTCCCCAAGAAGAAGCAACCAGTGGCGCTAAATGACTACTGTCCTGTTGCTCTGATCTCCCACCTGATGAAGACACTGTAAAGGCTGATGCTGGGCCACATGAGATCACTGGTAGGAGCTGACCTGGACCCCCTGCATATCAGGATGGCATTGGAGTGGATGATGCTGTTATCTATCTGCTGGACAAAATGTACTCCCATCTGAAAAATACAGGCAGCACTGTGAGGATTATGTTTTTCTCCAGTGCGTTCAACACCTTACAGCCTGTCCTACTTGGGGAGAAACTTCGGCAGATGAAGGTGGGTCTATCATTTCATGGGTAATGGACTACCTGACTGGTCAACCCCAGTTTGTGCGATTGCAGAGCTGTGTATCAGACATGGCCATGTGCAGTACAGGGGCTCCCCAGGGGACTGTATTAGGACCGTTCCTGTTTATGGGCAGGAGGCTGAATACAGGAAGCTGGTTTCAGACTTTGTTGACTGGTGTATACTGAACAAACTGCAGCTTAACATCAGTAAGACGAAGGAGATGGTGGTGGACTTCAGGAAACTTAGCCCCCCTGTCACCAGTCACTATCAAAGGAGTAGAAGTGGAGGTGGTTGACACTTAAAAGTATCTGGGTGTGCACTTGGACAACAAACTGGACTGGAGTTTTAACACCAGTGCAGTGTTCAAAAATGGACAGAGTCGTCTGTACTTTCTGAGGAAACTGAGGTCCTTTGGAGTGTGTACTAAACTCCTATGGACATTCTACCAGTCTGTTGTTGCTAGTGCCATATTATATGCTGTTGTGTGCTGGGGCAACAGCATCAACAAAGGTGCAATGACCAAAATAAACAAACTAATTAAGAAGGCTGGCTCTGTTGTTGGAGTCAAATTGGACTCTGGAAGAAGTAGCAAAAGACCGGACACTCAATAAGCTGCTTGCCACTATGGACAAAACATCACACCCCCTGCATACTACAGCGGAGAAACAGAGAAGCACATTCAGTGGTAGACTGATACAGCTCCGCTGTACTAAAGAGCACTGTGTGAGTTCTTTATTTTCCACTGCAGTAAGACTTTACAATGATTCTCCTCATTTCAGACACACTTGATTGATTTTTGCAGTGCAATATCATTTTATCTCTTTTAGTGCAATATACTTTTTTTTTTAAATAATTTATTTATACATTTTTCTCTTAGTGCAATAATACATATGCTGCTGTTTTTAATAATGTCCTGTCTTTTTGCCTATGCCCTGTTATGTTTAATTGTGTTGTTTTCTGTCTGTCTTCCCTTGTGTAATTTGTACTGTAATTTGTAAATTGTAACTTGTAATTGTGTAATTTGTAAAGTACTGTGACACTGCAATTTCCTTCGGGACCAATAAAGTGTTATCTTATCTTATCTTATCTTATCTTAATAGACTGAATTAACTGTAGTCATAGTTTTGCATCCCAGATCATCTCCATCATTTTGGATAATATTGCTCTAACAATTGCACAACGTTGGTTTGAAGCAACAATGAAGACAAAACAGTTTAAAATGTATTTGAACAATTAAATATACATCTTTACAGATTAATGTATATGCATTTATTTTTTGTATGTTTACATTCATTTAAACTGGTTTAAAATGATTTTTTACGCTTTGCTAGCAGTCTATAAATAAAAACAGAATACGATGATTTGCAAATCCTTTTTAACCCATATTCAATTGAATACTCTACAAAGACAAGATATTTTATGTTCAAACGGATAAACTTTATTGTGTTTTGCAAATATTCACTAATTTTGAATTTGACGCCTGCAATACGTTCCAAAGAAGTTGGGACAGGGGCATGTTTACCACTGTGTTACATCTCCTTTCCTTTTAACAACACTCAATAAGCATTTGGGAACTGAGGACACTAATTGTTGAAGCTTTGTAGGTGGAATTCTTTCCCATTCTTGCTTGATGTACAACTTCAGTTGCTCAACAGTTCGGGGTTTATATTGTGGTATTTTGCGCTTCATAATGCACCACACATTTTCAATGGGGGACAGGTCTGGACTGCAGGCAGGCCAGTCTAGTGCCCGCACTCTTTTACTACAAAGCCACGCTGTTGTAACACGTGCAGAAGGTGGCTTGGCATTGTCTTGCTGAAATAAGCAGGGACGTCCCTGAAAAAGACGTCGCTTGGATGGCAGCATATGTTGCTCCAAAACCTGTATGTACCTTTCAGCATTAATGGTGCCTTCACAGATGTGCAAGTTACCCATGCCATGGGCACTAACACCCCCCCCCCCCCCCCCCCCCCCCCCCCCCATACTGGCTTTTGAACTTTGCGCTGATAACAATCCGGACAGTCCTTTTCCTCTTTGGCCCAGAGGACACGACATCCATGATTTCCAAAACCAATTTGAAATGTGGACTCGTCAGACCACAGGACACTTTTCCACTTTGCGTCAGTCCATCTCAGATGAGCTCGGGCCCAGAGAAGCCGGCGGCGTTTCTGGGTGTTGTTGATATATGGCTTTCGCTTTGCATGGTAGAGTTTTAACTTGCACTAGTAGATGGAGCGACGAACTGTGTTCACTGACAATGGTTTTCTGAAGTGTTCCTGAGCCCACGTGGTAATATCCGTTACAGAATGATGTCAGTTTTTAATGCAGTGCCGCCTGAGGGATCGAAGGTCACGGGCATTCAATGTTGGTTTTCGGCCTTGCCGCTTACTTGCATAGATTTCTTCAGATTCTCTGAATCTTTTGATGATATTATGGACTGTAGATGATGAAATCCCTAAATTCCTTGCAATTGCACGTTGAGAAACGTTGTTCTTAAACTGTTGGACTATTTGCTCATGCAGTTGTTCACAAAGTGGTGAACCTTGCTTGTGAACGACTGAGCCTTTCAGGGATGCTCCCTTTAAACCCAATCATGACATTTACCTGTTTCCAATTAATCTGTTCACCTGTGGAATGTTCCAAACAGGTGTTTTTTGAGCATTTCCCAACTTTCCCAGTCTTTTGTTGCCCCTGTCCCAACTTTTTTGAAACGTGTTGCAGGCATCAAATTCAAAATGAGTGAATATTTGCAAAAAAACAATAAAGTTTATCCGTTTGAACATTAAAATTCCTTGTCATTGAAGTGTATTCAATTGAATATGGGTTGAAAAGGATTTGCAAATCATCGTATTCTGTTTTTATTCATGTTTTACACAACATCCCAACTTCATTGGAATTGGGGTTGTAAAAGGCTTTGCTTGCTGAAAGGATTGCTCCACCCTAAATAAAGAATGAACTTCAGCCCCTCATTTTATTGGTCCCATACATATCTTGCAAGATGAAACAAACAAAAAAAAGAAATAATAAAATGAATGCTTTGTGGCCAGTGTTTCTGGGTGGCGTTGGACAAGGATGAGTAAAGATTAATAAATAAATAGATGATTTTTTTGTAATACATCTAAATATGTGGTCACATTAACTTTAGTGTTTATATTTCGTTTTTTAAAAATGGTTCTAATGAATTTTCTGCATTACTTTAAAAAATAATGGAAGTGGAAACAAAAATGTCATGACTATGATCCATGTACCACATTGGTTGCTGAATGTGATGAAAAATTGACTGATTTACCCATATTTACATAACCATAAAACTACTTCATTTAACTTTTTCTGCACAAAATAACAAACTAAATAATGCTAACAAACTAAATAATGGAGCCAATAAAATAAAATGTGCTTCTCACCCCCACATGTTTGCACATTCTCTAATCTAGTAAGAAAACTTTGAAACTTTAAAACTATGTAGCTCAGTCTTTGTATTACAGTGAGGGCAAACAAGTATTCCATTTGTAAATATTATTTTGTTAATTGATTTGATAGATCTGTGTTTCAAGGCCTCTGTGCTGGAATTACGTGCAAGATCCCTAACATGAGTCAGCTCACTTGTTCCAGTCCTGCCCCCTCTCAATGAAAAAATCTTGGATTTTACATTGTATTGAATTGGTTGTTAGTGAAAGTGAAAGCAGAAATTTCATTTGCTTAGAGGATCAGAAGATTCCCCTCACTTTCTGCAGAAGTTCCTTTATTTCAGTTTCACATTTACTCAAGTCTTGTTTGGCTTCATGCTGTAAACAGTTGCTCCAATTTGAGTTTGCGTGAGTACTAGAGAAGTACTGATAATAGGACATTGACTGTAAAAGGAAACCTCCTCCCCTGGTCTAACTGTTATTTACCAGACAGGAAAGTATCCATTTTTTACCATGAAGTGCAAGTGTGTAACTTTTAAAGTCTGTATGGCAGTTGTAGCCTAGTGGTTAAAGTACTGTACTTGTAATTAGAAGGTCGCTGGTTCAAGCCCCACCACTGCCAGGTTGCTGCTTGAGCAAGGCCCTTAACCCTCAATTGCTCAGACTGTATACTTTAACAGTACTGTAGGTCGTTTGGATAAAGGTGTCTGCCAAATGCTGTAAATGTAAATATGGTTTAATCCTGTTTAATCAAGTAGAATTTCTGCTTTCACTTATGGTACAAAAAAATGTCATTAGGTACATGGAACATCTTGTGAACGAAGTAAACATGCTGGGCTGTAGTGTTGAATAAGTATGAACAAGTAATAAATGCTATGATCAAACTTTCTAGTTCTGGTTAGCACTCGAGCTGCTGCATTTTGAACCAACTGGAGTTTGTTTATGAATCTACCAGAGCATCCAGTTAAAAGAGCATTACAATAATCTAAGCAAGAAGTTATAAATGCATGGATCAGTTTTTCAGCATTAATAATTATGCAAATGCAACTCTAATAATATTAGTCAAGATCTGAATCAATTGTAACACCCAAGTTTTTTACATCTGGGCTGGGAGTAACAGGGAAAGTGTTTAGGTTTAGCACCAGGTTAGACAACTTGTCTCTTACAGCCTTACAGCCAACAAGTAAAACCTCAGTTTTATCTGAATTAATTAAGTGACACGACATCCAGTTTTTTATGTCGTTTACACAATCTTCTATCTTACTGATTGTGTTAGTATCATTTGGTTTGGCTGATATACACAGCTGAGCGTCATCTGCATAGCAGTGAAAATTGATGCCATGTTTTTTTTTTTTCTAATGGTAACATATAGAGTGTAAATAATATAGGTCCCAATACTGACCCCTGTCGAACATCATACTTAACTTTGTAGTTTCTGAACATTTATTATTTACACAGACAAATTGAGAGCGGTCAGTCAAATTAATTTAAACCAAGAGTGTGCGAGTCCTTCAACACCTATTGTATTTTATAGCCTATCCAGTAAAATGTTATTATCCACATGTGCTGCACTAAGATCTAATAGAACAAAAAAAGAGACACATCCATTATCAGAGGACATTAATAAAACATTAACTACCCTAATTAATGCAGTTTCAGTACAATGGTTGAGTCTAAATCCTGATTTATTTTTTTCATAATTACTGTTTTCATGTAAATAAGAACAAAACTGTTTAGAAACGACTTGTTCTAGAATGAAAAGGAAGGTGTGAAATTGGCCTATAATTAGACAGAATGTGTGGATCAAGATTACGTTTTTAATCAGGGGTTTAATAATAGCGCATGTTAACAATTTGGGTACGCTTAAATTTAAAACGATGTAGTCGCTGTATATTATTAGATAGGGACAGTTCATATATTAGGAGGGAGTGGTCGGAGATCAAGTAATTCTGTGGTAAAACTACTATGTTGTCTATGGGTGTTTTCAAAAAACTAGTGCGCTCTCTACATAGACACATTATTACATCATCCTACGTGCGCTCCTGAGAATGAGGCTGTTCGAAATTCTAGATCATTTAATAAGCTGTCTACTAAGGTATCTTTAAATTTCAATGTTATTTTGACTTAAGATACTGATACCAATACTTTTTACTTTAGCAGTGTGTCATAATGTATGAGGTGAATTTATCATCAATATGCTTTGATGACTAAATGATTTTGTGTTAATTAGTTAATCGCGTGCATGTTAAAAACCACTACAGAAAAGTTTTCAGGCAAATAACAAGAACTTTTGTTACTGTAATGAAGTCTAAGGTTTTTATTCAGAAACAATTATATCATAAGACAATTTCTCCCTCACTTTGCACTTTTCTGTTTTTTTTTTAAATAAGCAAAGTACACTAAATTATTAAAGAACCTCAATTCTTTTTTCAGTGAAAGGTTTGTGTTCATAAACAATAATATAATAAGACTAAATGTATGCATTTCACTGCACTTTTTCTCTGGCTTAAAACAATACACAGTGCAACAAATTATTACTGAAGAACAACTGTTTTAAAACTATAAACTCAATTTAATCAATTTACTGATAAAAAATTTTCACCTTTCACTTTCACTTACAAAATTGATTGGCTATGTCAGCAACTTCAATTGAGTTGGTTATATATATATATATATATATATATACAGTGTATCACAAAAGTGAGTACACCCCTCACATTTCTGCAGATATTTAGGTATATCTTTTCATGGGACAACACTGACAAAATGACACTTTGACACAATGAAAAGTAGTCTGTGTGCAGCTTATATAACAGTGTAAATTTATTCTTCCCTCAAAATAACTCAATATACAGCCATTAATGTCTAAACCACCGGCAACAAAAGTGAGTACACCCCTAAGAGACTACACCCCTAAATGTCCAAATTGAGCACTGCTTGTCATTTTCCCTCCAAAATGTCATGTGATTTGTTAGTGTTACTAGGTCTCAGGTGTGCATAGGGAGCAGGTGTGTTCAATTTAGTAGTACAGCTCTCACACTCTCTCATACTGGTCACTGAAAGTTCCAACATGGCACCTCATGGCAAAGAACTCTCTGAGGATCTTAAAAGACGAATTGTTGCGCTACATGAAGATGGCCAAGGCTACAAGAAGATTGCCAACACCCTGAAACTGAGCTGCAGCACAGTGGCCAAGATCATCCAGCATTTTAAAAGAGCAGGGTCCACTCAGAACAGACCTCGCGTTGGTCGTCCAAAGAAGCTGAGTGCACGTGCTCAGCGTCACATCCAACTGCTGTCTTTGAAAGATAGGCGCAGGAGTGCTGTCAGCATTGCTGCAGAGATTGAAAAGGTGGGGGGTCAGCCTGTCAGTGCTCAGACCATACGCCGCACACTACATCAAATTGGTCTGCATGGCTGTCACCCCAGAAGAAAGCCTCTTCTGAAGTCTCTACACAAGAAAGCCCGCAAACAGTTTGCTGAAGACATGTCAACAAAGGACATGGATTACTGGAACCATGTCCTATGGTCTGATGAGACCAAGATTAATTTGTTTGGTTCAGATGGTCTCAAGCATGTGTGGCGGCAATCAGTTGAGGAGTACAAAGATAAGTGTGTCATGCCTACAGTCAAGCATGGTGGTGAAAATGCCATGGTCTGGGGCTGCATGAGTGCAGCAGGTGTTGGGGAGTTACATTTCATTGAGGGACACATGAACTCCAATATGTACTGTGAAATACTGAAGCAGAGCATGATCCCCTCCCTCCGGAAACTGGGTCGCAGGGCAGTGTTCCAGCATGATAATGACCCCAAACACACCTCTAAGACGACCACTGCTTTATTGAAGAGGCTGAGGGTAAAGGTGATGGACTGGCCAAGCATGTCTCCAGACCTAAACCCAATAGAACATCTTTGGGGCATCCTCAAGCGGAAGGTGGAGGAGCGCAAAGTCTCGAATATCCGCCAGCTCCGTGATGTCGTCATGGAGGAGTGGAAAAGCATTCCAGTGGCAACCTGTGAAGCTCTGGTAAACTCCATGCCCAGGAGAGTTAAGGCAGTTCTGGGAAATAATGGTGGCCACACAAAATATTGACACTTCAGGAACTTTCACTAAGGGGTGTACTCACTTTTGTTGCCGGTGGTTTAGACATTAATGGCTGTATATTGAGTTATTTTGAGGGAAGAATAAATTTACACTGTTATATAAGCTGCACACAGACTACTTTTCATTGTGTCAAAGTGTCATTTTGTCAGTGTTGTCCCATGAAAAGATATACTTAAATATCTGCAGAAATGTGAGGGGTGTACTCACTTTTGTGATACACTGTATATATATATATATACAGTATATATACACTGCCTGGCCAAAAAAAAGGTCACACACTCTAATATTTGGTTGGACCGCCTTTAGCTTTAATTACGGCACGCATTCGCTGTGGCATCTTTTCCACAAGCTTCTGCAATGTCACAACATTTATTTCTGTCCAGAGTTGCATTAATTTTTCACCAGGATCTTGTATTGATGATGGACATCCCAAAGATTTTCAATGGGGTTCAGGTCTGGACTCTGTGGTGGCCAATCCATGTGTGAAAATGATGTCTCATGCTCCCTGAACCACTCTTTCACAATTTGAGCTCGATGAATCCTGGCATTGTCATCTTGGAATATGCCCGTGCCATCAGGGAAGAAAAAATCCATTGATGGAATAACCTGGTGGTTCAGTATATTCAGGTAGTCAGCTGACCTCATTCTTTGGGCACATAACGTTGGTGAACCTAGACCTGACCAACTGCAGCAACCCCAGATCATAGCACTGCTTCCACAGGCTTGTACGGTAGGCACTAGGCATGATGGGTGCATCACTTTAGCCGCCTCTCTTCTTACCTTGATGCGCCCATCACTCTGGAACAGGGTAAATCTGGACTCATCAGACCACATGACTTTCTTCCATTGCTCCAGAGTCCAATCTTTATGCTCCCTAGCAAATTGAAGCCTTTTTTGTCGGTTAGCCTCACTGACAAGTGGTTTTCTTAAGGCTACACAGCTGTTTAGTCCCAATCCCTTGAGTTCCCTTCACATTGTGCATGTGAAAATGCTCTTACTTTCACTATTAAACATATCCCTGAGTTCTACTGGAGTTTTTCTACCATTTGATTTCACCAAACGTTTAAGTGATCACTGATCACCATCATTCAAGATTTTTTTCTGACCACATTCCTTCCTCGAAGATGATGTTTCCCCCACTGTCCTTCCACTTTTTAATGTGTTGAACAGTTCTTAACCCGATTTTAGTAGTTTCAGCAATCTCCTTAGATGTTTTCTCTGCTTGATGCATGCCAATAATTTCTGAAACAAATTAACTTTTTCACGACCACAGGATGTCTTTCTACATGGTTGCCTAACAAATGAGAAGCTACTCACTTTATCAGTTAGGGTTAAATAACTTGTTGCCAGCTGAAACATAATAACCCATGCAGTAATTATCAAATGAGAGGCTCTTACCTATTTGCTTAGTTAAATCCAGGTGGTGACCTTTTTTTTGGCCAGGCAGTGTATAAACAGATGGCAAAAACAGAATTCAGTGGTAGAGCCATCACCTGCAACTAGGTGTGCTTTTATTGTGCTTTTCCCATATCCAAGGCATCTAGTCCCAAATGCATCAAAGTAACCGCAACATATACGTAAGCCTTATCCATGTATGTTTTATGGGAAGTGTTTTTTATTGCTTTGTTTAGTTTGCTGTAGAGGTCATATTTTCTATTGTCTATTTAAAACCAAATTAGAGCTGTTTAGTAAATCACATTTATAAAGTACAATCATGCTGATCTACCCAATGATGACCCTATACATTCTCAACCATTCTTATACAACAGTGGAAGGAAAAAGGATTTGATAATTTGATTACTAAAGTGTCTCAAGGTCATGGTGCTTTTAAATTTCTAGCATGAGTAATCTGATTTGTTACAACGCAGAATCAGATATTAGTGCAGGTTACATCTGATCTGTTACCACTTAGGTCCACTTTGTTCTTTGAAAAAGTATTTGCCCTTTCCAATTCCTCTGTTTTTGTATACTTGTCACACTTGTATGCTTCAGATGAGCAAACTACTTTTAATATTAAACAAAGAAAACCCAAGGAAACACAAAGATTTTTTAAGTAAATGATTTTATTCATTGAAGAAAAATGCTGCTCAGCCCTTCCTGGCCATATGTAAAAATTAACCTAAATCAACACTACTAAATCAACCTGTTAACCAAATTCATTTGGCAATAGTTTTAATTTCACTAGCAGAGGCTAAAAAGCAGTACATGGTGCCACAATATAAAGAGTTTTAAATACAAATGCAAAATGAATAATTGAAATCTACCAGGATTACAAAGCCATTGCTAAGGCTCTGGGACTCCAGAAACACATTTAGAGCTATTATCCACAACTAGAAAAAAAAACATGGAACAGTGAGTGGCCAGGAGTGGCTGGCCTACCAAAATTTCACCAAATTTCACATCAACAACTAATTCAGAAAAAAAAGAGGAAAAACAAAGGGTGTGCTGGGCAAAAATGGCATTTATGAGAGAGTAGCAAAGCTCAAACCAATGCTTATTAAAAAAAACATGTAGATAATCCCCAAGACTTTTGGGATAACATTCTGTGGACTGATGAGACAAAGGTCCTGTGGATCCTGATACATATAACATAAAGCTAACACCACAGGAGGGGGTGGTTGTACTTCAATTTTGTTGTGCAATAATTCCTAAAAGACATTGTATGTACCTACAGCTCAATTGCAGCTGGACTATGCAACAGAATGATGTTAGGGATGATTACTTTTTTTCACATGGGTGATGTAGGTTTTCAAATCTTTATCTTCAGTAAATAGAATGATTTTAACAAATGATTGGCTTGGGAACCAAGTATCTATGTTTGTATATGTTTACATTTATGTATTCCATGTTTGTTTTTTATTTGTTATCCTTCCCATGTCTATATCAATTTCAAATCTATTTGTCTATTGATTTTATAGATGGAAAATATGTGTTAATAAGAAGAAAGAAGATATACATAAAATGCTTAAGGGGAGCACACTTTAGGATGTTTGTCCATCTTATGCATATTCATTACTTGTATCTGCAGCACAGATAGCTGCAAGTTTCTGGTGGTTCTCCCTCATCTGACAGACGAGACTCAATATTCCGTTGTTATTAAGAAGCTGGTTGTCTGATATTTGCTCTGCGGCCTTCATCACTTCATCCATCACCCTCATCACAGGCTCCTGAAGGATGAATTTGTGAGTCTGGTGCTCCAACACACTGGCACGGCCACTTAAAACACTCAGGATTCTAACAGCATCTCTTACTTTTCTCTGGAAATCTGATACATTGCCTATTAGTTTGATCAGCTTTTGGATATCTTTGTGAATTTGCTCCAACTTGGCGTTTTGATGTCTGATGTCACCCTTTGTGTTGGAAATCTTGGATTCATATTTGGACACTTTGACTTTGTATTGTTCCACTTGATTCACAAAACGTTGTACGTTCAGCATCTTCAGCATCTTTAATAGCTTCGGAGGCTTCATCCAGTTCTGAATCACTGACAGCCACCATAATAGGACCTGCAAAAAGAAAACATGCATAACATATTTGAACCATGACCAACAAAATGTATCATCTGAAATAAGTTTTTAAATATCCAATACCTGCTTTAATGGGATTCTTTTTAACAGAGTAAAAAACAACTCACATTTAGTGGGGCACTATTGAACTAAAGCTGTATGTAAAATTAAAATGGTTTGCCACAAATTCAATGCTGCTTAACCACGAGTGACACTATACGGAGGTCTCCAGAATGGCCATGTGTTATTACACTTTTTTACTGTGTGTAGTTATTGGCTCTTCATGAGTTCCAGAACAGAGACGACCTATGCATCTGATCACCAGAAAAGTTGAGATCACAAAAAAAATAAAAATAAATTATAAAATAACACATGGCCTTTCTGGACTTCTATAGACACTGTCTACAGTTTAGCACATTTTATTATAAAACAGATAGTTCCAGTCCTAAAATCTGATTGGCTGAGCTGCGTTTGAAACCGTTGTAAAATCCCCGATATACGCACACCTATGACCACCTCACATCATTCCATATTAATACGCCACTAAAAAGAAAAAGTAAAAACTTGGTTGAACACTATTTTAAGTCATGTACTATACATGGAAATGTCCAGATTAATATAAACAATAATAAATAATTTAAAGGATAAATAATCCTAATCATTAAGCGGGTGTTTCGTCCAAGAAATAGTGTAATAGTGTTTGTGGAGGAACGTTTATTGCTGCTTTTGCGTCTCAGTAACTTACGGTTGCAGTATCCTCATATATCCAATAACACCAAAAGTCGATTCCAATGATGATTTTTTTTTACAAAACATTTTACTCATACAATGTCATTTGCTTTTTTAATTTATTTTGTTATCGTATTTGTATTTTTTACCAGCAATCCATCCAAGCACTGGAACAGCCAACACTCCCAGTCCTACGTCCCTGACAGTCTCAGCATGTTGTCGTCTGTCTTCCTGATTTTAAAGTGTCTGTCTTGCTGAACGCAGATTTTCCTTGAGCATGCTCCAAAGCTCCTTCAGATTCTGTGAGTAACTTTTTTATAAGACCTCTGCCTGGTTCTCAAGTCATTTAAAAATTGTTCTGTTGCATTCTTGTTTTGTTTAATTTTTCCCTCATCTTGTGTAAGTCTCTCCAAACTTTCATCCTGAAGAGGCTTCCTGCTCTGACCGCTGCAGGCTCTGCTCTGTCCTCTTAATCTGCTGCCTAATGGCATTGTAGTTGGAGCATTTCCCACTGATGGGATCTACATCTGCATCAATGAGGGTCTTGTAGACAATGTTGAGGGAGCAGATACCATCTTTCAGTGGCACCATAAAAGCCTCAGCTGTGTTTTTACCACAACACTGGAAAACATAAACAAGAGACAAACAGAAAAAAATGTCAACAGAAAAATAGCATGTGTTTGGTCAAGACATTGGTACTTTATAAGTAACTAAAAGGGGTCATAATGAAACCAGATGAACTGTCTTTCAAAACAAGCCAGAGTCCTTGCTTTTTCTTTTCAAGGAAAGCTTGAATGTATGCATTACTTTCTTGGCAAAAACGTTCACTTGCAGGTCACAGTGCAAAGCAGGCACCCCTCCTAATTGTCCAATTTGTCTTTACTGTTTATTATTTACTGTTTTTTTTTTTTAGATTTTAAGATTTCTTACATTAATGACATGCTACAAGTTGGCAAAAGGGATTCTGGTTGGTTTATCTTGTTCACAGCAAAGTTGGGAAATTTTGAAATGCAAATAAAACAAGAATCTGTGATTTGTTGATTCTATGTAGAAAAGAACAGAATGTTTTTATTTGTCATTTATACATATACAGATGTACAGTACAATGAAATTCTTTTTTCACATATGTACAGTACCAGTCAAAAGTTTGGACACACCTTCCCTTCAATGGTTTTTCTTGATTATTTTTATTTTTCTACATTGTAGATTAATACTGAAGACATCCAAACTATGAAGGAACACATGGAATTATGTAGTGAACAAAAAAGTGTTAAACAAACCAGAATATGTTTTATATTTTACCAACTCTACCTCTGCACAACCCAACTGATGGTCTCAAACACATTAAAAAAGCAAGAAATTCCAGAAATTAACTCTTGACAAGGCACAAACGTTAATTGAAAACCATTCCAGGTGGCTACCTCATGAAGCTGATTGAGAAAATGCCAAAAGTGTACAAAGCTGTCATTAGAGCAAAAGATACTTTCAAAAGAGCTACTTTAAAGAATCTAAAATATAAAACATATTCTGGTTTAACACTTTTTGTTCACTACATAATTCCATGTGTTCCTTCATAGTTTGGATGTCTTCAGTATTAATCTACAATGTAGACAAAAAAAAAAATCAAGAAAAACCACAGGAATGAGAAAGCGTTTCCAAACTTTTGACTGGTACTGTATAATAAGACTGTTGCAACGTTTAAATGTTGTATTATTATTATTTTTATATATTACAATTTTTTTGTTAATTTTTAACTTCTCATTGAAAATTGATTCTGGTAACTTTTTACAGTTTTTCTGAATTGCTAAAACACATTTTCTGAATTGTCCTCTCCTGTTCTCAAAACAGTAAACACAAAACCCAAAATGTAAGCTACTTTCACAAAACCTCTGACTTATCTTGCAAAATCAAACAATCAACTCAAAACTATTTTATCTTTGCTCAAAACCAAACACAGCCGTCAAAATACACACAAATCCAGCCAATGCATGAACACTACACATCAGTTATTACACACTACATGAAACAATACAAAACACTGTGCTTTTATCATAGCAAAACCAAATATCTTTATTCTGGAATTCTGGAATGTTTTTTGTTTACAAGAAAACATATTTACTGATGTGTTTATGTATTTATATACTAGAGAACCAACAAAGAAATACAGTATATGAACTGCAATATAATATATTGTATATACAGTTTGAAATGTCAATCATTTATTCTGCCTCAGGATCATGTCTCTGGGCTCGGTCAGGCCACAGGACTTCATCTACATCACAGGCAATATTCTTCCTATCTAGACAACGCAAAAAAAAAAATCCTTTTGCATGCAGAATCCAGGCTTTAGAAAAATCGACTCTAATGTCATCACATGTTGCATCCATTGACTGGAGTAGATTTTCCTGGGTATGCTGAGAAGAATTCCTCAATCGGGTTTAGAAAGAGAGAGTATGCTGGAAGGCTGGAGGTTATTGATAAACCCTTACATACATTTTGACAACGGTGAAAGCTCACATTGTCCCAAATGACATCCAGAAATGTTAGATGTTCTGTGTTGTAGGGCTATAATGTAACATGGTGATGCAGAACCACATTGCTGTTGATGGCTGAACATACATTTTCAGCAATAAGCAGACGCTTTTATCCAAAGCAACTTACAGTATACAGTCTAAGCAACTGAGGGTTAAGGGACTTGCTCAAACAGTGGCAACCTGGCAGTGGTAGGTTTGAACTCTCAACCCTCTGCTTACTAGTCCAGTACCTTAACCAATAGGCTACATGGCCACATTGCCACTATGAAGGACAGGCATTTCTATAATTGCAGGTTGATCAGTAATGTTGAGACCTTTTCTCCACCTCTTAGTGAGACTAAATCCAGCTTTGTCCAAATATAAACATTCATGTTGCGTCTTCATGGGTTTTAGTTTAAATGTGACACATCATGACAGACCTCATGTTGTTGTATACATGTGCTGCTTTACACAGAATACAGTATTTGATGTGACTGCTTTTGTTCTTGGTCATTCTCATCTTTTTCTTCTTCACCACGCTCTCCTCTTCTTCTTCTATTGTTGCCTCCATTGCTAAAGTCAAAATACACCTCAGAAATGCCACATGCATTTGAACTGAATTTTATCTTGTTTACCTACTAATTTTAACCCTATTTACTGATATGACATGTGTGTGCACAGTTTTTACCTGTAGTGTGTTAACGATGACAATAGTGTGTTTGTTGTGTTTAACTTTTGTGGCCTGTGTGTGCTATTTTGAATCAAAGTGCACTACCATGAGAAATGTGTGTTAGTCAGTGAGAATGTGTTTAGAGTTTTGCAAAAAGGTTCAATCAGGTGTAAAATGGTGTCAGACTAGGAGAAAATGGTTTAAGGTTTTGTGAAAAGAGTGAATCATTCAATAGACAAGTTTTGGCAGTTGACAGTTGTGTTCCAAGAATGGGGTTTAGTGATTTAGCGATTGAGAAAAACTGTAATATGATGTACAGTGTCACATTTTTTTCTGTGTAGTTGTTAAAAAATTACAATTTCTACTTTATCTGGTGCACGTGAGTGTTGGTGACATACTTACTCTGATGATTGGATCTGGGTCATGTTTAGCTTCTAGAAACACCAACAAAAAGAAAAAAAATGTTACTAAGAGCATAAAATATAAAAACATAGAATCATTTAACCACAGCACATGTTTCTACTGTCTTTTGATTAATCTAAGATTATCTGGGGCCTAGAGAATTTAGGCCATAAGCAGGGCTGGACTGGGAACAAAATTCGACCCTGGACTTTTTTCTTGACCAACCCACTACAAGCACATCGCGCCACACTTTTATTCACACATGATTCACGTTTGTTCTAAATTAGCGCATTGATCTGATGAACAAAGAAATAAATCGCATTTGTAAATACTTTAATATGTTGACAAGGAATATGAACCATGAGCTATGCACATAATCACTCTAAAACATGTCCTGAACAACTGCATTTTCCTTTCTGTATTATAGATAACTACTTATTAATCATTCAGTGACTGTTAAAATAAATGTTTTGTACTGTTAGGAAGTACCCTAAGTAGGGCATAGGCCACATTTGAGATGGGCCCACAGTCTCTTCTTAAACGGCGTTACTAACTATACTTTTCTGCTCTTTGGCTATGCTGTAGATCCTTACTGCCAAACAGGTTGTCCAGTTCCCTGCACTTTTCTGCATCTGCTTGCAGCCCTCTGAAGTTAGGGTGCCAGTACGACTGCAGTGAAGATTCACTTTGGTGGCCAGTTACAGCCATAATTTCCCTTGCCTCCAACCCTGCATCAGAAAGTTTCTGCACTGACAGTGCAAACTGACAGTGGCGTATTAATATGGAATGATGTGAGGTGGTCATAGGTGTGCATATATCTGGGATTTTACAACGGATTTGAATGCTGCTCAGATTTTAGGACCAAAACTATCTGTTTTATAATGTGTATTTTTTTATTACGGTTTATCCTGGGGGAGGGACATTTCTGTGATTGGCCAATGGACATGCAGCGAGGATACTGTGGTGGGCCAATGCACACTTCAGAATTATTATTTAGAAATATTTAAAACAAAATTTATTTTTCACTCTCTCAGCGGCCCACATACTCCTAAATCCTTTTACAATATTTATGTTTATGAAAGACCTTAATTATTCTAAAATTTAAACCTAAACCTAAAATCTTGTTTTAACATCCTTGCTGCCTTTCCCTCGTGTTGATGATTTCCCATGGAAGCACTCAGATGTCATATACTTTTCTGTGTTTTGAAAAATAACTTTATTACAGGATGCTTATACAAGCAGGTGAATTAGTAACAAGTGAGGGTATCATAATTGTCTGCCTTTGGACAAAGGTGCAGTGCTTGGAGGTTCATAGTCATGGACATTTGCAATGATCAGAGTAATTCAAGTTGAATTGCTGTCATTCTGCCTCAAATACAAACAGGTTTGTTATCAGTTGGGAAGTTGGGCGCAGATGTCCCATAAAAGCCCCTTGTGTTTTTATGAACAGCATTTACTTGTACTTCCAATACTTAAGTACGTTAAATATCAGTTACTTTAAGCCTTTTACACAGGTAATATTTTAAAAGATGACTTTTAAGTCTACCATTTAGGTTCATTCTGCTAGCCAATTAATTTCCTATTATATAAAAGCTCTTTTAAAAAGCTCATTATATAAAAAGCTCTTTTAAAAGATAAAATCCTACCCCCTGCTGTTTCTTTTGTAGCTCACTGAAAACATAAGAGTTTATTATGGACTTTTCTAGACTGCTGCAGTGGGTTTTCATGGTGGGCTGGTAAAGAAGTGGCAGAAAGGGAGGAGATTTATCAGGGTATAAAAACTGGGGATGTCAGAAGTGGCAAACAACTGAATTCAGACTTTTACAGAAAACTGTCAGGATATCAAGGTAAGGAAACACTATTATTTACAGTATTATGTTTTATTTAGTGCATTAGATAAAACAAGACACAGTATGCTTGTACAATCATACAGTAACTTAAATGATTGATTTAGTGATGCAGAAATTTTTGTCATTTTGTGACAGAACCTCCTTATTGTTAGTGATTGACTATACCTGGTGACTTTTCTAAAATAGAGCTAGTTTGACTAAACTTAATGTAAAACAGTTAGATGGACATCAACCATGTTCATCCCAACACTTCAGTGCTATAGTTTAGATAGCCCAGGTAGAATTTTATGTTTAGTTGATTTTCTCAGTAAAATGAAATTACTGCAGGGGTGTCAAACAAAAGTGGTGTACTTTTGAAGGGCCACGTCGCATGGCATGAAATAATAGCAAAACACACTTTAACTGTAGATTAATGTAATATCTTAACTGACTTTTACATTTGTTAGGTCAAGTAATTGCCAGAACACCCAGAGGTAGGGTGAAGGTAGAACTATACACATTTCAGCTGTGTCTTTAATAATGAAGATGTATAAAAAATTTAAAATTGTTCATAAACCCAAAAAAGTGATTTACAGGTTACACGTTTACACTGCAGCTGAAGCTAAAGCTATACAATTACAGTTACATGCTCCAATTTTTAGTTCCATTTTTAAATTAAAATTGTTATGTACATTACCTGTTTTTGTGTGCAATTTTAGCCACTGTTAGGAAAATAAAATAATACCCTCTTCTATTAGGCCCTGACTGACCGTGAAAAATCGTGGCAAAAGACAGTAGATATGTCTGTACGTGCTAAAAGCACACACTGTTCCTCCACAACCATTGTTTTTGGTACGTGGTGTTGCTTAACCCCCAAGGCTGCAAGAGGCGACAACTGCAGATGTATCTGATAGTAAGTCCACTCTCCCCGGAACCAAGGAAGTGCTAGATATAAAAAAAAGCCTCTCATGCACTCGTGGCGAGGAGGTTTTGATTGATTATTGATCAGTTTTTCCCAATTTCATCGGGACGCCTGAGTGAGGCCAACCAAGTGACCGGATCATCTTCCATACTCGCCAGGGCCAGACTAAAAGGTAAGGATGCTTTCTGTCCATATTTAGGTGCAATTTTATTTAGTTTGGCGAGTATGGTGGATCTTCTGTCACTGTAAGTGTTACCAAATTGATTTCTATACATTTTTACCCATTGTGACATCTGGAAGCGGCAACATTCAGTCTCAGAGTTAGAAAAATTGTGAGCATAAGTATTTGAATGGGCTCCTAGTACAGGTAGTACTTCATTGGCTTCCTTTACTTGTGTGGATTGCGAGACACCCTTGGCCTGACGTGGGGAGGCGAATTGCTAGAAGTCCGGACCTCTTTTAGTGAAGGGATGGAGCTGGTTCGCTTTACCAGACCAAACTAAGTCAGAGTTGCAAGTTGCTGGTCCACGTCGTGAATTGCTAGCGCCTGGTTCTAGTCTTGGGGGGTAGATTGCGAGAAGTCCGGATCTCTTTTAGTGAGGTGACCGTGACTGGTCTGTTTTACCTTATCAAACCAAGGTTAGAATTGCTAGGGCTGGTTCACTTTATTGGGTGACACCACGTACGTCGTGAATTGCTAGCGCCTGGTTCCAGTCTTGAGGGACAGATTGCAGAAGCCCGGATCCTCTTTTAGTGAGGAGAAGTATCCTGGTCTGTTTTACCATACCAAACCGAGTCTGGAATTGCGAGGGCTGGTTCACGCCGTTGGGTAGGTGCGTAGGGAAATAATTACTGTCCAATTTTGGACCGCCCCCAAATTCTAGTTTCAAATTGTTAAATTAATCAATACTTATTGCTCCAATACCGGTGTGTAAGTACATCTAGTGGTGTTCTTGGTGAAAGGGTGATATGTGTGCGTGGGCTCTATGAGCACGCAGCTGCTGTGTGTGTGCATATGTGTATTGTGTGGCGCCTGTTTTAATCGCTGGTGTGTGATATTGTGATAAGATTACAGTGGTGGTTAATAGAAGATTTAATTAAAAATAATGTGCCTTTGTTGTTAGATGCAAATGAGCCCTTGAAGGAGACTTTTATAAGTTGATGAGTAATGACAAATGAGCTACTTCAAAGGGACAGTTGATACTAATTAATTAATAATAACTGATGAGCTTCCTTTGGGAGATTAAATAGTTAATAACTCATGAGCCTCAGAAACAATTAGAGGACATTCTTAGTTAAATGAGAATAAGCTCCCAGAGTGAGACTAAGAACGGATAGATATTAGTAAGAAGCAAAAAAAAAAAGAAACTGTATATATTTATAAAACGGATAGTTCCGGTCCTAAAATCTGATTGGCTGAGCCGCGTTCGAAGCCGTTGTAAAATCCCCGATAAACTCACACCTAGGACCACCTCACATCATTCCATATTAATACGCCACTGAATAGGAAAAGTTAATGTTATTTTCGCCCTCATGTTGCCTAGCAACACTGTTAATCGGATTACCTTGCGTCGCGGAAGAATGCTTTATTGTAAGTTTATACACAATAAATACATTTATGAATTAAACATTGTATTTATTATATTTTATGTTGACCGCCGTTTTATAAAAGCAATAAGCCACTCGAGACCGTACGTTACTGTTATGATTTTAGTACGGGGAAAGAAGTTTTAGGCACTCCGCTTCGTGTCGTGCCAAAAACGTCATCCCCGTGCTAAAATCACAGTAACGTACGGCCTCTCGTGGCTTATTGCTTTAATATATATATATATATATATATATATATATATATATATATATATAACCTTGTTGTAACCTGTGTCGAAATCTCAACTGCTGCTGAGTTACTACTATTCCTGCTGGGTTTTCTTTTGATTTTTGCTGTCTGAATCTGTTTGTAACATGAATTGTAGTATGTTGAGCCAAGCATAGGAGACCCAAGGAGGACAAAAGCTCAAGAGTTCCAGTTCCAACACCTTCAACTTTATTTGTTCACACACACCAGGGATATTTACAAACGCATTATTATTTTAAAAGAAAAAGAACCACAGCTGGTTCACATAGTAACTCCAGGCAGTTACTGGTGTTATACATTTTAGGCCTCCCACCATTCTTTCTTCCCTCCCCCCTTACTTCCTCCTCTTTTATCAAAAAGGTCCCTCCCCTCTAGGACCTGGCAGCCAATCCAGCTACAGCTGAAACTGGAGGGAACATTCTCAACACATACAATTCCTAACAATTCAGCTAGCTTAATTAACAATTTATTCTATGCTTTCTCTCTGTTCAGGCACCTTCTACCCGGCAACGTCACGTATCATCCCCAATACCCAGACCATCCTCACCACGACAGGTAAGCATTTATTTATTTATACTATTTACCACATTAACTGGGTTAGCCCCTTTCCTCATTCATTACACCCAGACTTAGTGATGTGTAAGGTATCCTTACATCCTTACATCATCACACACCTCCCTCCTCAAGCACATTACTCATCGGAGTGGTGGGATAAAAAGTCTGCTGTCACATTATGAGTCCCTTTTTTGTACTTCACCTGAAATCTAAAAGGTTGAAGTGACAAATACCATCTGGTAATTCTTGCATTGGAGTCTTTCATGTTCCTCATCCATTGCAATGCCCGATGGTCTGTTTTGCAAGACAAAGTCTGACCCTAAAAGATAGTATTTCAAAGAGTCTAATGCCCATTTTATTGCAAGGGCTTCCTTTTCGAATATCTGGTCTCTCTGGGAAAAAGTTTTCTGCTTATATAGAGAACTGGGTTCAGGACCTCACCTTCTCCTTGTAACAAGACAGCCCCCAGTCCTGTACCTGAAGCGTCCGTTTGCACCACAAACGGCTTTGTGAAATCTGGACTGCATAGTACTGGCTCTGAGCACAAGCAGTTTTGGAGGTCTCTGAAAGCTTTCTCGCAGTCTTCGGTCCATTTCACCCTCTGTGGCTGGTCTTTCTTTGTGAGGTCTGTCAACACGGCCGCCCGGCTAGCAAAATCAGGTATGAAGCGCCGATAATACCCCGCCAAGCCAAGAAAGGACCTCACCCTGCGTTTTGTTGTGGGTGGCTGACATGATTTGATTGCCTCAACTTTGTCCACTTGTGGTCTTATGATACCATTCCCTAGGACATATCCAAGATAGGAGACTTCCGTTTTCACCAGGCAACACTTTTTTTGGATTTGCCGTCAGGCCAGCCTCCGCTACCCTTCTGAATATGACCTTCAGATGCTGCAGATATTCTTCCCACATTGAACTGTAGATAACCACGTCATCTATATAAGCGGTGGCAAAGTTTTCTGTACCTTTAAGGATCTCATCCATGAGTCTCTGAAAGGTTGCTGCAGCTCCCTGTAGCCCAAAGGGCATGGTAACAAAATGGTATAATCCAGTCGGTACGCGAAAAGCTGTGAATTCTTTTGCTGCTTGGCATAACGGAACTTGCCAATAACCTTTACACATATCAATGGTCGTCAGGAACTTTGCTTTACCAAGTCTTTCTATTAGTTCATCAGCTCGTGGCATGGGATAAGGATCAAATGAGGATACAGCATTGACTTTAGAAAAGTCTATACAGAAACGGAGTTCACCATCTTTTTTCGGTACAAGTACAACTGGACTGCACCACTCACTTTTAGAAGGCTCAATTACCCCTTGCTGCAACATGATCTCCACCTCTCTTTTCAGCTCAGGAACAAGGCGAGCAGGTACTCTACAGTTGGTTTGCCGAATTGGCTCTTTTTTCATCAACTTGATGTTATGTTCTGTGATATTCGTTCATCCTGGCTCTGCTTTAAACAGGTTTACCGGTATCACCCGTTTTACTTGCTCCTGCTGCTTCCAACTGAGGTGTGACACGTCAGGGGTTGTACTGTCTTCAGACTTCGTTGGAAAATATTGCTCTATGACCTCTTCTTCCTCTTGGATCACTCGGACCCAGAACTGTGTTGTAGATTGTCTCTCCTCATGCCACCTTCGGAGCATATTAATGTGAAAGGTTTGAAGCTTTTTCCTTCTTTCAAGCATCTCAATCTCATATGTGGTATGACCCAGCCTTCTTTGCACCACATATGGTCCTTGCCATTTCGCTAGAATCCCTGTGTCAGATGTCGGAAGCAATATGAGTACTTTCTCTCCTGGTTGCAACTCTCTGTGCCTTGCTGTTTAGTCATACTACTGCTTTTGTCGGACTTGTGCCTTCTCCATGTTTACGTGAACAGTGTCCGTGAGTTGTTTTAACTTATCTCTCATCTTCAGTACGTGTGATAAGATGTTGAGCTTTCTGGGTGGATTTTCGCCTTCCCATGCTTCTTTCAGCACATCGAGTCTTCCAAACACAAGTTCGAAAGGAGAGAAGCCTGAAGACGACTGCGGCACTTCCCTGTATGCGAAGAGCAGATACGGCAGCCACTGGTCCCAATCTGACCCTGTATCAGACACATACTTCTTCAACATTGATTTCAAAGTCTTATTGAAGCGTTGGACCATGCCATCAGTCTGTGGGTGGTAAGGTGTGATCCTAATACCTTTAATTCCTAATAAAGTGTACACGTCCTTGAGCTGTCTAGACTTAAAGTTTGTGCCCTGATCTGTAAGAATCTCCTTTGGTATGCCCACCCTTGAAATGAGCTGTACAAGTGCATTCACTATTTGACGTGCTTTACACTTTTTTAACGGAAATGCATCTGGGTATCGTGTTGCGTAGTCACAAATTACTAAAATGTACCTATTTCCAACTCGACTCCTCGGCAAAGGACCAATCATGTCCATCGCGATACGAGAAAACGGCACGTCAATTATGGGTAGGTTCACCAAAGGCACTCTATCTACTTTCTTAAGCGGGGCTGTTAATTGGCACTCTGGGCATGTTTTACACAACTCTATTATATCTAGATGTTGTCTTGGCCAGTAAAACCTCATTGCTATAATATTCTATTATGGGTTTTTGCTTGTCCCAAGTGACCTGCCCATGGGTCAGAATGACCCAAGCGCATTACTTCATCCCTCAAGCACTTAGGGACTATCAGCTGTTCTACTCCCCCTTTTACTCTATACAGCTTATTTTCTTTTATTACTATGTGATTTCTAGCAAACTCTTCGTTAACAGCAAGTTTTTCAAAAAACGGTTGAAGAGTTGGGTCATCTCTTTGCAATTGTTCAATGTTAGCTGGCAATTTTTTAAAGTCACCTGGAGGAAGAGGTAATTGTTCATCTACCTGTGTACCCTTAATTTTTTCCTGCCTTCTCTCAGTTTTGGTTTTCTTTCTTTTACTCTCTCCACTGAAATGCATTTCAGTTAACAGGTTTTGTGTTTCCTCTACAGCTTTAATGTTTTTGGACTGCATTCTAGTAGTGACCATCACTTCAGCTGTACTTAGCTCATCCTTTAACAGATCTATTAAGATGGGAACATCTCTACCCAGGATAATTGGATATGGAGAGTTTTGGATAATGCCCACATTCAGTAAATAAACTTGTCACTCGATCTCAATGTTTACTTCGACCGTGGGGTACACTTGCTCATCGCCATGGATACACCTGACGCAAACTTTGCCTGAATGGTTACTATTGTAATCTGGTAAATATCGCTCTGCTACCAAAGTTTGACTTGCTCCCGTGTCAATCAGAGCCAATTTTGTCAGCTATTTTTACTTGGATTGTTGTATCTTTGTTATAGTCATGAGCTATACAACTATTATTTGCTCTAGGTACATAACAAAGGCTATTAGAGCTGGATGCGAGTTTAGGGCATTCCCTAATTATATGACCGCTTTGACCACAATTGAAGCACTTTAACGGAGCTTTTTCTCCCTGGCGTCTGCTAGAGTATTGAGTGGCTTTGCCTCTTACATTATTATTATACCAGCACCCCTGTGTGTTCACCTTGCCTAACTGTGTACTGGGACCAACACCAAACTTAGCCCCAGACTTACCGGCGGCACTGTTGTGCTCAGCTCCACTGTGGCTTCTTCGGTACACCACCTCAGACTGCCTCGCTGCAACAAACGCTTCTGCCATGTCAAGTGCTTGGAGCACCGATGCTGGACTTCTTTTGATGATCCAGCTTGTCACCTCTGGCTAAAGAACTTTCAGGTATTGTTCCATGATGATTGTTTGCCCGATCTCCTCTTTTGTTTTGGTTTGCGGTTTCATCCACTTCTCATATAGTCCTTTTAATCGCGTGTACAGTGGGGTCAAAAAGTATTTAGTCAGCCACTGATTGTGCAAGTTCTCCTACTTAGAAAGATGAGAGAGGTCTGTAATTGTCATCATAGGTACACTTCAACTATGAGAGACAAAATGAGAAAAAAAATCCAGGAAATCACATTGTAGGATTTTTAAAGAATTTATTTGTAAATTATGGTGGAAAATAAATATTTGGTCAATAACAAAAGTTCAACTCAATACTTTGTAACATAACCTTTGTTGGCAATGACAGAGGTCAAATGTTTCCTGTAAGTCTTCACCAGGTTTGCACACACTGTAGCTGGTATTTTGGCCCATTCCTCCATGCAGATCTCCTCTAGAGCAGTGATGTTTTGGGGCTGTCGCTGGGCAACACAGACTCCACAAATTTTCTATGGGGTTGAGGTCTGGAGACAGGCTAGGCCACTCCAGGACCTTGAAATGCTTTTTACGGAGCCACTCCTTCGTTGCCCGAGCGGTGTGTTTAGGATCATTGTCATGCTGGAAGACCCAGCCACGTTCCATCTTCAATGCTCTCACTGATGGAAGGAGGTTTTGGCTTAAAATCTCACAATACATGGCCCCGTTCATTCTTCCCTTAACACGGATCAGTCGTCCTGTCCCCTTTGCAGAAAAACAGCCCCAAAGCATGATGTTTCCACCCCCATGCTTCACAGTAGGTATGGTGTTCTTGGGATGCAACTCAGCATTCTTCTTCCTCCAAACATGATGAGTTGAGTTTTTACCAAAAAGTTTCATCTGACCACATGATATTCTCCCAATCCTCTTCTGGATCATCCATATGCTCTCTGGCAAACTTCAGACGGGCCTGGACATGTACTGGCTTAAGCAGGGGGACACGCCTGGCACTGCAGGATTTGAGTCCCTCTCGGCGTAGTGTGTTACTGATGGTAGCCTTTGTACTTTGGTCCCAGCTCTCTGCAGGTCATTCATCAGGTCCCTCCGTGTAGTTCTGGGATTTTTGCTCACCGTTCTCATGATCATTTTGACACCTCAGGATGAGATCTTGCATGGGGACTCAGATCGAGGGAGATTATCAATGGTCTTGTATGTCTTCCATTTTCTTACAATTGCTCCCACAGTTGATTTATTCACACCAACCTTCTTGCCTATTGTAGATTCACTCTTCCCAGCCTGGTGCAGGTCTACAATTTTCTTCCTGGTGTCCTTCGACAGCTCTTTGGTCTTGGCCATGGTTGAGTTTGGAGTCTGACTGTTTGAGGCTGTGGACAGGTGTCTTTTATACAGATAACAGGGTCAAACAGGTGCCATTAATACAGGTAATGAGGGGAGGACAGAAGAGCTTCTTAAAAAAGAAGTTACAGGTCTGTGAGAGCCAGAAATCTTGCTTGTTTGTGGGTGACCAAATACGTATTTTCCACCATAATTTACAAATAAATTCTTTAAAAATTCTACAATGTGATTTCCTGGATTTTTTTTTCTCATTTTGTCTCTCATAGTTGAAGTGTACCTATGATGAAAATTACAGACCTCTCTCATCTTTCTAAGTAGGAGAACTTGCACAATCAGAGGCTGACTAAATACTTTTTGGCCCCACTGTAAATCTCGCGGGGTGTCTCATCGGCATATACTTCTCCATTTCGGAAGCGCTGCCGGTAAGTTTCCACATTTATTTCATATTTCTTTTAAGACAGCGTCCTTCACTTTGTCGTAGTCGCACACCTCGGCACAGTCCATAGCAACATAAGTGGCTCGTGCTTTTCCTTCTAGCAGGGAGGCTAAATGTAATGCCCAATCTTCTTTCGGCCAGCGCGCCGTATGGGCAATACGCTCGAATGTAGTTAAATAGTTTTCAATATCATCACTTTCTTTGAGCTGTGGCATTCTTAATGCTGACCATGACGTGTGCTGACCATCCTCGTGATTCAGGTGCAACAGTCTCTCGGTGTGTACTCACCGGTCTCAAAACTTGAACATTAGATGTTAGTCCGTCTTCAGCCTCTTCTGTACCAGTTTGCAGTGGTATGTCTCTCTCCTTATGGACCATTTCCTGTAGCAGTCCAAACTGATGATGCATTGAACGCCACCTTTGTTCTTGCCTTGTTACTTCTTTATGCATCCTTTCATCCTTCTCATTCTGCTGCTTCACAAAGCTCTTGAACATTTCATACAGGTTCTCAATGCTCGCTGTTGTACTACTGGTTGCTGTGTGAGAAGTTGTAGGCTGATTTTGCAGGCTTTAATCATTGCTTTCTTGTATTTCCTCTGTGTGAGTACTTTGTTGGACTGGCACTTTCTTTGGAGCCATGCTGTTAACTTGTCTTTGTCCTCAGGTTGCTTCTGTTGTTCCTCTGCAAAGCTTTTCCTTGATGTTGTTCTTTCCGCTGCCACCATTTGTAACATGAATTGTAGTATGTTGAGCCAAGCATAGGAGACCCAAGGAGGACAAAAGCTCAAGAGTCCCAGTCCCAACACCTTCAACTTTATTTGTTCACACACACCAGGGATATTTACAAACGCGTTATTATTTTAAAAGAAAAAGAACTACAGCTGGTTCACATAGTAAATCCAGGCAGTTACTGGTGTTATACATTTCAGGCCTCCCGCCATTCTTTCTTCCCTCCCCCCTTACTTCCTCCTGTTTTATCAAAAAGGTCCCTCCCCTCTAGGACCTGGCAGCCAATCCAGCTACAGCTGAAACTGGAGGGAACATTCTCAACACATACAATTCCTAATAATTCAGCTAGCTTAATTTACAATTTATTCTATGCTTTCTCTCTGTTCAGGCACCTTCTACCCGGCAACGTCACGTATCATCCCCGATACCCGGACCATCCTCACCATGACAGGTAAGCATTTATTTATTTATACTATTTACCACATTAACTGGGTTAGCCCCTTTCCTCATTCATTACACCCAGACTTAGTGATGTGTAAGGTATCCTTACATCCTTACATCATCACACTGTTATAGCAAATTTTGTTTGATTGTATTGTGTGAACGTTGCAGCCCATTGGGCAAAATTTTTATATCCTTAAAATGACTACCTTTACTGCTAAGGACCTTAAAACTGCAGTCCTAAAACCCATAGAGTCCACCACCACTTCTGCCCAGGGTAAAACTACAACCATTAAATTGGCTAATAAATTGTTTGATCAATGGGAAAGTCAAGGTCTCTACCCAAAACCTGAAGATCCTGTCCCTGAGCAACCAGCCCGAGTGGCCATACTAAATTACTAAAATCAAGTTTTAATCAAGTTTTCTGCCAAAAGTACATTGGACAAACAGGGTTGTTTGAAAACCATATTAAATAAGGATAAGGTGAGCAAATTGTCTGATGAATTGAGCATGTCCAGATTGTTGGTTCAACGTATGGCATGTGCTCTCAGTGTTCATAGAGAAACACAAGCAGAGAGTGAACAGAAACCTGAAGTTTCTGAACCAGAACCATGTCCAACAGTTATCAAACCTGAACCCACCGCTTCACCCACTCCCCCAATGTATGGAGAATCCGTGAAAGCTCTACAGGAACACACACGTGTGTTTATTGTAGGCAGTGACAGCCAAGTGTGTGAAACTAAACCTGCTCCTAACATGACCGTTGAAATTACTGGGGGAACTGTTACAGGGTTTTCTCAAAATCAAGCAGAACTCGTAGAAGCGTTTCAAGAGATGAGAGACAAATTACAAGAAATCGCCTGCAAAACCGAATGTGCGGCCCACTCCACCGGACGACAATCAGTGCCTAATGATGATAGGGAAGCACTGCTAGTAACTGGATATGATCTAGATTATGAGTGGCAACAAAGTGGGGCTAAACCAAAATTGACAATGCCTAATAAAGTCACACACCAGAAACATAGATCGAACCAGCACACCGAAGAAGAATTCGAACAAATACTTCAAGAGGAGATAACATGCATGGAGAAACAACTTCAGAAACAACTCCAGGCCACACAAAGAACTATAGAAGGTGATCTCATTTGAGACAAAGTACATGTAAATGTCCAAAATGATCCACCCTTTGGACGGACCAGACCCGCCCTTAACCGACGAGCCAAGCATGAAGAACTCAAGTACTATCCTCTAATGACTGGACCCCAAGGTTCGGACCAGTATGTGCCCTGGACACATAGAGACATGCAGGCACTGGTTGATCAATTGCCAATTCTGACCAGAGGAGCACATGGATGGATCTTTGAATTCGAAAAACTAACAGCAGGAGATAGATTGTGTTTGGGAGACCTCAGGGCTGTGATGGTCAGGACAGAACAAATAGAAACTTGGTGAAGAGCTGAAATGCAAACCAACTGTCAGGATTTGCCATCTGACACACCTTTTGGACCATTAAGAAACACCCTGTGGCAGGTCCTTCGACAAATCCACCCAACTGAGCCGATTTATCAGGCATTGTCAGGAGTGACTTCAAAACCAGGTGAGAACTGCAAAGAATATCTTCAGCGATGCCAAAAACTCTGGAAACAAGAGACAGGAACTAGACATGACTCAAGTCACACCAACAATGTGCTATTCAGAATCCAAGTAGAAGAATCCCTGCCAGAACCGGTCAGATCAAAGCTGGAAGATGTAGTAGGATTGAGTCAGATGACCAATGAACTATGGCAAGCACAAGTGGAACATTTTCTGTCCAAACACAACCAAAAGATGGAGACGGCAAACAGTGAGAAAGTTTCAGTGGATCTCAAGTTGGCCAAACTAGCCCTACAAGATAAGACTAAGCCTACTAAAAGGCAAATGGCAGTTGTGGAGACCGAAAATCCAGTCACGATTTCTGTAAATCAAGCCCCAATTCAAGGGCCAAACCCGCCAAACCTTCAGACAGCACAATATTTGAGCCCGCCCTATCAGTCAATACTACAATACTACCCACAGCCCCAAACCTATGGTCCCAATGGAAGTAATCGCCCTCAAAGACCATTCAAAGGCTATCGAAAGAGACACCCATCTGGTCCTGGTCCAAGACAGTCGAATAATCCCAGACCGCCCCAATGCAATCAAGGATGCTTCTTGTGTGGAGACCCAATGCACTGGGTAAAGCAATGTCCATATAACCAACAGCAGAATTTCCCTGTTTATCCGCAACCTCACCCAATTCAGTCCCATCAGGTCCCAAATGCAAGCCTAACCCCGACCTTCCCTCCCTGGAGGGGTCCACAACAACACCGATGGTGCCCAGTGACCAGTCCTTCCCTGATTAAGACCCCACCAGAGCCAGTTATTGCAGCATCTGTGGAAGGACATGACACTGAATTTCTGGTAGACTCAGGTGCCACCACGTCAGTACTGACTGACAGTAGGTGGGATAGTATGCTGTCTGCAAGATCTATCAGTGCTACTGGTTTCGCGGGGACGACTAACAAAAGGTTTTTTACTAAACCACTGGTTCTGGAATTGGGGCCAATCACACTTTCTCATGCTTTTCTTTACTCTCCTGACTGTCCAGTGAACTTGCTGGGACGAGACCTTCTATAGATGTCAGCTTTCTGCTACTGTAAGGTGTAACCCTGACGGGTCCACTGAATTCTATGTAGGCGGAGATCGACCAACTGAACATTCTACCCATCTATTACACATGCAAATTGTCCCAGATTTATCTCCTACACCATGTGACATCTATTGGATACGTATAATTGACCAAGAACAACAGGGAGACACTACCAACATTCTCTTTGTCTTCCACACCTGGAGAGCATGGATGATGTCGATTTACCCACTTGCTCCTGTCTCTGACCCATTCCACTGCACCATGCATTACACCAGAATTCAAGATGATCTTTACCACGACGAATGGCTCGGAGACTACAACATGCATCTTACTGTGCTAAAATCTAGGGCTGTTTACTTAGGTCCAGAAGGGGCTGCCGCCTTTGTCAAGCTAACCAAAGACCAGAAATCAGCCTTTGAAACAGATCCAGAAAACCACAGTGTACCACACATTTCCCTATTGCTTACACCTGGACATGAAGCCAGATCCTTGGGTCCAATGGTCCACAAGGCAGAATCAGAATCAGATCAGAATCAGAATCACTTTATTTCGCCAGGTATGTTACACACACGAGGAATTTGCTTTGGTGATACACTCAATGATACACACAACAATCCACATAGTAGTACAAACAATACACATAATAGTACAGACACTTACACATGTATGACATGTAACATAGAACATATTTAACAGACCCGACAGCACACGGACTGTTAACCAGTATTTACCAACATTTGCCCAACAGAACAACTTTGGTTAAAATGTGTTACAGCTCTGGGGAAAAAGCTGTTAGCGTGTCTGGATGTGTTTGTTTTTATTGTCCTGAGTCTTCTGCCAGATGGAAGAGTTTGAAAAAGGTGATGTCCAGGATGAGAGGGGTCTGCTGTAATTTTGCCGGCACACTTCAGCACTCTGCTGTTGTAAATGTCCTGAAGCGTTGGCAGACTACATCCAATGATTCTCTCCGCTGTCTTGATTATACGCTGGAGTTTGGCTCGTTCATGTGATGTTGAGGAACCAAACCAGATGGTGATGGACGATGTAAGGATGGACTCTATTATTGCTGTGTAGAACTGGATCAGCAGACTCTGTGGCAGGTTGAATTTCTTCAGCTGTCTCAGGAAGAACATTCTCTGCTGAGCCCTCTTGGCGATGGAGAGTGTGTTCTTTTCCCACTTTAGGTCCCTGGATAAGGTGGTGCCCAGGAACTTAAGTGACTCCACCACTAAGGCCATAGAGCCATTAATTGTGAGGGGGTGTAAGGAGGGTGCGTTGCGCCTGAAATCCACCACCATCTCTACAGTCTTTTGTGTGTTGATCAGCAGGTGGTTGTCGCTGCACCAGGAGACCAACTGCTCGACTTCCTTTCTGTAGGCAGACTCGTCACCATCGGTTATGAGGCCCACCACAGTGGTGTCATCAGCAAACTTAAGGATCTTTACAGCTGGTTCCTTAGAAACACAGTCATTGGTATAAAGACTGAAGAGAAGGGGTGAAAGCACGCAGCCTTGTGGTACACCAGTACTTAGGTTCCGCTGGTCTGAAATGTGTTTTCCTAGCCGTACCTGCTGTGTCCTATTTGTCAGAAAGTCCATGATCCACCGGCAGATGGCATCCAGCACTGACAGCTGGGACAGTTTGACCTGCAGCAGCTCTGGCACTATGGTGTTAAAAGCTGAGCTGAAGTCCACAAACAGAACTCGAACATAGGTTCCAGGACTGTCGAGATGCTGTAGCATGAAGTGCAGGGCCACGTTGACTGCATCATCGACAGATCTATTTGCTCTGTATGCAAACTGCAGGGGATCCAGTAAAGAATTTGTGATGGTCTTCAGGTAGGCTAGGATCAAGCGTTCGAAGACCTTCATGACTACAGATGTCAGGGCTACAGGTCTGTAATCATTCAGTCCAGAAATGTTCGTTTTTTGGGGGACTGGTATGATGGTCGATGTTTTGAAGCATGAATGAACAGAGCAAAGTTCTAATGATCTGTTAAAAATGTGAGTGAAGGTGGGTGCCAGTTGATTGCTGCAGTGCTTAAGGGTGGATGGAGAGATTCCGTCTGGCCCAGGAGCTTTTCTCACCTTTTGTTTCTTAAAGAGTCTGTTAACGTCCCGCTCGTTGATGGTTAAAGGAGCCGGGGACAGAGGTGAGAGAGCCATGGTGGAGGAGGAGGATGAAGAATTAGCTGAGAAAGGCTGAGAATTGTCCTTATTGTATTCGAATCTGCAGTAGAACTCGTTCAGGTCGTTGGTGAGTTGACGGTCATTCAGGAGAAGGGGGGTCTTTCGCACCTTGCACCTCACATTTTAGTGATCTCTTCGGGGCCCCTCCAGACTGAAGTTGGGTCGTTAGCAGCAATCTGGCTTTTCAGCTTTTCTGAATATTCCTTTTTTGCTGATCGGATACCTTTCTCCAGCTTGTATTTGGCCTCTTTGTAGAGAACTCTATCTCCACTCCTGAATGCTGACTCCTTTTCCCTCCGAAGCTGTCTGAGTTCAGCCGAAAACCATGCTTTATTGTTGCTGTATTTAACCCGTGTTGTAGTAGAAATACAGCTGTCCTCACAGAAACTGATGTATGATGCTACAGCGTCTGTATATTCATCCAAGCTGTCTGTCGCCTCCTCAAAGACAGACCAGTTTGTGGATTCAAAGCAGTCCTGTAGTATTTCGATGTCTTCGCTGGTCCACTTCTTCACTGTTGTAATGACAGGCTTGTTAGTTTTGAGTCTCTGCCTGTATGTGGGAATGAGGTGAACGAGATTGTGGTCGGAATTTCCGAGAGCCGCACGCGTGACGGAGCGATAGGCATTTTTAACAGAGGTGTAGCAATGATCCAAAATGTTCCCTTCTCTTGTGGCACAGGTGACATGTTGCTTGTATTTCGGCATTTCTTTCGTAGGATTTGCGTTGTTAAAGTCTCCCATGATGATGAGCAGTGAGTCCGGGTTGTCCCTTTCTACTTTCATTATCTGATCGGCCAGCAGTTTCTGCGCATCTCTCGTGCGCGCATCCGGCGGAATGTAAACAGCGACCAGAATTAATGAAGAAAACTCTCTGGGAGAGTAGTACGGTCTACAGTTAATGAAAAGTGATTCAAGATGAGGAGTGCATGATTTTAACAGTACCGTTGCATCTTTACACCAGCGTTCATTGATGTAAAAGCACAGTCCTCCTCCTCTTGTTTTGCCGCTGAGCTCCGCGTCTCTGTCCGCTCGGTGCAGCTGAAAGCCGGGGAGATGCAGCGCGCTATCCGGGGTCAGCTCCGAAAGCCAGGTCTCCGTAAAGCACAGCGCAGATGTATTTCAAAAGTCCCTGTTAGTTTGGTTGAGCAGGAGTAGTTCTTCCAGTTTGTTGTGCAGAGATCGCAGATTGGAGAGGAAAAAAGACGGTAAAGGTGTTCGGACTCCACGTCGCCTCATCTTTACGAGCGCTCCGGCTCGTCTGCCTCTCCGCCGCTTTTTTGCCAGGTTGAGTAGAGCCAGCGCACCAGTTGTGAGGATTTCCAAAAACTCTGAAGCATTTTGAGAAAACTCCGGAATAAAAGTTGGTGAAACATTGTCTCTGAAGGTCAGTAACTGTTCTTTGCTCCAACTGACCGAGTTTGACGCACAATAAATAACATTAACAAAAAAAAACCAACACAAAACATAGAGAGCTCTCACCGAGGCAGCCATCTGCGGCGCCATCCTAAGAATCCCTTTATTATGTCCGCACTGAAGTACCATTGCTACGAAGATCAAATTGTGGGCAGTACTGGAAAATTGAGTGTGACTGTGAGGACTTGTCAATTTATGAACACATACAGCTGTCCAGACACCATGGGCGTGAGCAAACAGATCACCCAGGTGCAAAAGACATGCTCTCCAAGGTCCCCGACACATTGTGGACCACCAGTAAAATTGACATAGGGTGCGTCTCACACAATCAAGCCCCTATATCATTGAAACCTGATGTCTTGCCTATCTGGAAACCACAATACCCTTTGAAGGCTGAGGCGGAGGAGGGTATACAAGAGACCATCCACCAACTTTTGTCTTACGGGGTTCTTGTCCCAACTACCTCTGAATGGAACACTCCTATTCTACCAGTGAAGAAGCCAGGAAGAGATGAATACAGGATGGTCCATGATCTACGTTTGATTAATCAGGTCACTGTCACTGAGAACATTCCTGTCCCAGATCCTTACCGTGCCCTGCAGAACATCACTCCTGCCCACTCCTTCTTCACTGTCATTGATCTAGCCAATGCTTTTTTCAGCATCCCACTGTCCCGAGAGATGAGTCCAGTCTTTGCTTTTACCTACAGAGGTCTACAGTACACTTATACCAGATTGCCACAAGGTTACAAAGATAGCCCTGGTATCTTTAAAAAGTGCCTCCTACAGTACTTAACCAAGCTCACTGACAATTCTCAACTTCACAAAGATACCATTCTCATCCAATATGTGGATGACTTATTGATTGCCTGCATCTCACCAACTGAGTGTCTGGAAGACACCTTTTCCACATTGTGTCACTTAGCCACTTTGGGCTACAAAGTCAACAAAGCTAAGATCCAGGTCACAAGACCCATCGTTACATTTCTTGGCCGATTAATCTCAGCCAAAGGGCATTCCTTAACTCCTTCCTGCAGGCAGAGCATCTTAGCCTTCCCAAAACCAGAAACTGTCAGCCAGATGTTGTCCTACCTTGGTCTTACAGGCTACAGTAGAAGCTACATTCCCAATTACACAGGTTTGACTTCCTCCCTCCGTGCTGAAGTCACCAGATTGGGCCAAAGAAACCCCACGGCGAAAATCCAGTGAAACGCACAGCTAGAAGCTGACTTCATTCAGACGAAACAAGCTTGGGCCAATGCTGAAAATCTGCAGTCCCCAAACTACAATAAACCATTCTTCTTGGATGTTTCTGAAAGAGATGGCGTTGTGAACGCTGTTCTCTTTCAGAAAGGGGGGAGTAGTACAGCAGGACGAAAAATTATGCAATATCACAGCTCAAAACTTCACCCTGTGGTGCTCGGACAACCAGGTTGCACCAGACACATGGCATCACTAGCTATTGCCATTGAAAAAACATCACACATTGTAATGTGTCATCCACTACACATTAACACAAACCATGGAGTAGTGGCTTTTCTAACTTCCAAGGCTTTTACCCTGTCAAACACAAGAAAACAGAGAATCCAAAATACCTTGACACAACCACATATCACCTTTGTACCAGCCAACAGCGCTGTTAACATGGCTGAAACAATCCAACTACCTGCCAACGCAGAAATGCATGAGTGTGAGAAGCTCAGAGAAGATCTGTCTTCGGAGCCTCTGGAAGATCGTGAAATTTCATTGTTCTGTGACGGATGTTGCTACAAGGGAGACCAAGGGTTAATAGCATCATGCACTGTGATTGAACACACTGGATCAGGACTTTCAACAGTGGATGCAGGACTGGTGCCACAACCAGCATCAGCACAGCTGGCAGAACTGATCGCACTGACCAGGCCGCTAGAAAGAGAAAAAGACAAGGCAGTAAACATCTGCACAGACTCAGCATACGCTCATTCCGCTGTACATGTAGATGGACCACAATGGTTACAAAGAGGATTAGTAACACCGCAAGGAACCCCAATTAAACACTTCCATTCCATCAAAACATTGATAGATGCTATAAAACTGCCAAGGAAAGTGGCCATGGTCAAATGCAAAGGACATGGAAAAGGGAATGATTTCATCACTCGTGGAAATGAGACTGTGGATGCAGCAGCCAAATTAGCAGGAGGTTACACCATTAGAAGAGTAATGGTGTTGACTGAAAATCACCTACCTGAATTGACATTTGAGCACCTCACTGAAATCCAGAACAAAGCCCTAGCTTATGAAAAGAATGTATGGTTGTCCAGAGGTGCAAAGGAACATGAGGGAATCTGGAGAAGTCCAGATGGCAAAGTGGTAGTACCAAATTTGCTACTTTAGCTCTTGATGAAGGAAGCACATGGCCCCACCCACGTGGGAGTACCAGTGATGCTGGAAGCCTTGTCAAAGAACTGGTGGCACCCTCATTTTAAAGACATGATACAACAGCACGTTAGGGAATGTGAAATTTGCCTAACTTCCAACCCAAAACCCGCCTACAAACCGAAAACAGGAGTATTTCCTACTCCAGAAGGTCCCTTTAAAGAAATCTGTATTGATTACACTGATATGGGAATAGACAAAAGGGCAAAAGGTTATAGGTACATTTTAGTCATGGTTGACAGATTTACCAGGTGGGTGGAGGCCATTACTACAAAAAAAGAAGGATGCCCGATCAGTGGTGAAGTGGCTGAAAACTGAATTGATCCCTAGATATGGCGTACCAAAAGTAATAAGATCTGATAATGGTACTCATTTTAACAACAAAGCCCTACAGGAAGTGGAAAAGTACCTTGGAATTACCCACAGGTTTGGGTCAGTGTATCACCCCTGTTCCCAGGGAATTGTCGAAAGAGCCAACCAAACTATCAAAAACAAATTGAGCAAAATTTGTGGAGAGTCCAAATTGTTCTGGGTAGATGCACTACCTCTTGTGTTGATGTCTATGAGGTCATCCCCTAGGGGGGACACTCATTACTCTCCACACCAATTATTGACAGGCAGACCCATGCCAGGCCCACCCAGAGATTAGTAGAGTTGTGGGAAAAACTCTGGAGGTGTGGGAAGAAGAGCTGGATCTGTATATGGGGGCCTTAACCAAGCTTATTTCTAGCCTTCCTCAACAGGGTAAGGAGAACACAGAAGACACCACATCACCCAGTGTTTCTATAGGTGACTGGGTTCGAGTGAAAGTCCACAAGAGGAAGTGGGACGAACCCAGGTGGACAGGACCATGGAAAGTGACTGAAGCTACCTCACATGCTGTGAAGGTCCAAGGGAAAAAAAGGTAATTGTTGGTATCACCTAAAACATTGTGCTCCTGCAGATCCGCCTTTAAGAAGTCTCAAGGAAGTGAGAGAAGATTTGAAGAATCTGCTGGAGGTCATCTGGGAAGAACCCCCTCCTGGAAAAGAAGACCCCACCTGGTGGGAGAAAAAAGAAGGTGATTTGCTGAGAGAAGGAGGTAAGTATATAGCCAATTGCATTGGAGCTGATCTCGTTTTAGGTGCTGAGATTGCTCTACAAATCCGACAACAACTCAGAGTGGAAGGACTTTGCACAGGATCTGTAGGTGATTGTGTGGTACATTTTGGTAAGGGTGTGACCATCTTTAACCTGATTACCAAACCAGTGTCTAGAAGACTACCTAAAGTAGTTGACTTTGAAACAGCAGTAAAGAGCCTGACAGTACAATTATCAACCCACCAAGTGAAGCACTTATCCATTCCAAAATTGGGCTGTGGGCTGGACAGATTGCACTGGCCAGTTGTTAAATCCATCTTGATTAAACACCTAAAGCCATTAAACATTACTGTCACAGTTTATGCTAAGCCTGACCACCCGTAAACATGCTGTTCAATCCTGAGAGTGATGTGCTTGTCCAGTCGCTAAAACGACTGGGCTGTAGAACTAAATTCATAACTATGGTAGTGATTATGACAATATCAATAATACTGGTGGCCACAGTATTTGGAATTGAGCACCTAGTGATACCAGCAGCTAAAAGTAATGACACAAAACAAACTCAGTCTAAAAGCTATCTAACCGGCAATAATGAGATCAAACACAGAGTCAGGAGGTCAGTAGTCAAAAATCCAATGAGTTCTTGCCTACAGGTGAGAGTGAATTACAACACCACCAACGCCATTCTTTTTGACCTTTGTGCGGTAATTGACTGTGGACAGGATGCCGAATGGTACAGTCAACAGGACATCTATGGGTGTTTGTGGACTGCCAGGCGATTTGAAAACCCAAAGGAGTGGTATAACAATAATGCCTATTGCCCATATTGGAAATTTGTCTTTGCTCATACTAATAATGCTTATCAATCCTGGTACCAACCTACCTACCTAAAGAAACTGTTTGCATGGTCCACGGGAGCAACCAAACAAGACCAGGCATGGGTGTATGCCCAGCTGAGTTTCTCAGGTGCCAAGGTGTTATTAACCACTCCTGTATTGTCCCAATATGGCTACGATAAAGGGGGAATTAACATTACTATAGGAGTGGATCAGGCAGGGACAGATCATCTCGGCTTGCTATGTATCCTGCCACTCGAAGAGATCAGTACTCAGGAAAAGCAGAAGAAGCCTGCCGAGTCTGATAGCCAACGAGTGATAGTAATGTCAGGGAAAGAAATGACCTGGAGGGATCAACTAGCTATTGAAACAGGATATGATGATACTAACACCTGGTTGGAATGGGTTAGGTATACTGTTAACTCTATAGGTACAGACAATTGTTTTGTTTGCGCAGCAGCTATGCCTAACTTAGCCACACGACCAGTTAGAGCATCAGAGGGTAATTGGACATGCCTCCTGGACCTGTTTAACTCGGATAGTAATGCAGGCTGCAAAAACCTGTCTAGATCGCATCCTGCTACTACACAACACACACCCACCAACATTAGAACATATAAGGGAAATCACACTTGTTTCACATCGAATCAGACAACAGGGATAAATAGGGGGCAATTTGACGATGATTGGTGTTCTGAAGTAATTAACATTGGTGACTCGGATAACTATAATGAAAATGTGTTCAACAATCAAAGTTTCTCTAGAGCAGATATATTGTGGCTTTGTGGGGACATGAAAATAAGGAGAAAATTAGTGGGACAATGGAAAGGACAGTGTGCGTTGGTATATCTAATCATGCCTTTCAGAATCTACAAGCAAAAAGGAGTTGTAGACCCTGCAGATGTGATGAGACATCACAGAGTCACCCGAGAAGTCAAACCTGGAGGCTTCTTCGACAAGACCGTCTGGATCGATGGTATAGGTGTCCCAAGGGGGGTGCCTGATGAATTCAAGGCCAGAAATCAAATAGCGGCTGGCTTTGAGAGTGCGTTCTTTTCATGGGTTACAATTAATAAAAATGTTGATTGGATTAATTACTTATACTATAATCAACAAAGATTTGTGAATTTTAGCATCCAAGCCATTGACGGACTAAGAGATCAATTGGACAAGACATCTCTGATGACCATCCAAAATAGAATGGCTCTGGATATGCTCCTGGCTGAAAAAGGAGGAGTTTGCCAAATTGTAGGGACCTCCTGTTGTACTTTTATCCCTAATAACACAGCACCTGATGGTACAGTCTCAAGAGCATTGGAAGGTCTAAAAGCATTGTCCACAGAATGGAAAGAAAATTCAGGTATTACTAACCCATTCACCCAATGGATGAAGAATTTTTTTGGCTCATGGAAAGGTTTGATTACACAACTAGCTATGGCAGTTTGTGTAGGACTAACCATCTTGGTAGTATGCGGTTGTTGCTGTGTCCCATGCTTAAGGACCTTAACCGAAAAATTCATTGTGAGTGTGATCTGCCGGGGAGGCCCTACTGATAAGGCTGGACAAGTCACTGAATTGCGCTTGAGGAGTCCACCTGAACCTGAAGACTCGGAGTTGGAAGGGGGGTTGGCTTGAGAAGTAGGAATGTGTTTTGTTCACAGGTCTTCCTGCTGATTGATGGATGGTCCACATCAAGGGGTAAAGAAAGAAAGCCAAGAATTAATTTTGTTGTTATAGTTGCTTTTTCTCATTTTGTTTGGAAATGCTTAGCTTAAGACACTGATTTTCATAAACATAACATTAGTTTATTAAGGTTAATTGCATACACATAAGAACATATTGCACACACATACCACACCTGCTATTAAAAATGTTAATCAAAGCACATTTGCATATGTTGTACTTCTTGGAACTAAGAGTCTTTTGAGCTGATCTCATAACCATGTAACGTTAAACAACTAGAGTGGAGGTGGCTGGCCCACTCTGGTTCGCCAAAAAGACATGGTTCATGCCAGTGAGTGTGTTTGGGGCTCTGACATTCTGAGGAGTCTAGCTTATGAATTAGGGTTTTTTTTGTTTGTTTTTTATTAGTTTGCATCACAGCTGTTTTATTGTTTTTCAGTCACTGTGACCATGTATCCTAGCAGGCACCCAGTGATGTACAGTTTGGTCAGGGTGTTTTCTCTGTCCAAGTTAAGTGTGGGAATATTTTATATTCCCAAGGGGGGAGTTGTTAGGAAAATAAAATAATACCCACTTTTATTAGGCCCTGACTGACCGTGACAAATAGTGGCAAAAGACAGTAGATATGTCTGTACGTGCTAAAAGCACACACTGTTCCTCCACAACCATTGTTTTTGGTACGTGGTGTTGCTTAACCCCCAAGGCCGCAAGAGGCGACAACTGCAGATGTTGAAAAACATCTCCGTCCGTATCTGATAGTAAGTCCACTCTCCCCGGAACCAAGGAAGTGTTAGATATAAAAAAAAAGCCTCTCATGCACTCGTGGTCTGTTTTTCCTCCGATCACTTGCTGAGACAGAGAAAACAGTCCGTGGCCACGCTGAGCCTGGCGAATTGCCGTTTCCTGCTTTTGAATATCAGTAAATAGCTAAACTAAACTTTAGTGTTGTGTGATCAATCAAACCAAAGATTCATCGATGACACCACCTTTAGCATTGATAAATGCTAAAATGAAATAAATGAATGAATTAACAAATTAATACACTGACCAATTTAATCAACCCCAGATCATAATACAGTACACTGGGCACCATACATAATAAGTGCATTACTTTATGTACCTACCATGACACACACATCTTTCTTGAACAGGGTAAATCTGAACTTATCAGACCACATGACCTTTTTCTGAGTTTAAGCTGTATGCTCCCTAGCAAAGTGAAGCCTTTTGAAGTAGAATTTCTGCCTGTCCAATTATGAAATAAAGTTCAAGCACACAAAAGAAACAAAGAAGTGGCCGAGTCCTGACTTTAGGATGCTGTGTCAAGATGCTCTAGCTAGACTTTACAAGTGGCAAAATTTGCACTTTATTTGCTTTTTTAAATCCATATTTTAGTTATTTTGCATATTATGTTAATTTTAAAGTGAGTCTTGGGTGGCACAGTGGCTCAGTGGTACAAGAAGGTCCTGGGTTTGATCCCTAGGTGGAGCGGTTCGGATCCTTTCTGTGTGAAGTTTGCATATTCTTCTCATGTCTTTATTTATAAATATAAAAATAAATATAAACTGCCTGCATATATTATTTAACAGTCTATTCTTGTTTTAGACATTTTCACTTACTTGTTCTGACAGAATGCTTGCTTTAAAATATTTTTGGAACCATCTTTTATGATCTGCTCTCAATTTTTTAATGTTTAAGTCAGTGGATTGTGAGGACCACAATAAATACTTTAGCTTTTTTTCAAAATAGTGGATTTGAATGTACATTTTAAACCATTGCCCTGATGTAAAACCTTTTCAACTGTGTCAAATTTGTTTCCATGAATGTTTTTATATTTAGTAGAATCCAGTCAAGCATTGTTTTTACTGGTCTTTTTTGGTCTTCCAGATTTTTTGCTGGCTTTTAGTTTCTCTTATGTTAAATTTTTAATGTCATTTGACACAGTGGACATTTTATAGCCTTCCTTTCTTTTTAATCTTGTCTCAAAACATATTTTAATTCTTTGACTTTTGAATCGTATGAAGGCTGTTTATCTTTTGTGTAAACTGGTATCTCTATAGGCGGCACAGTGACTCAGTATTGTAAAGAAAAATAAATTTGATTTTTGTTGGACAAATAAACTTTTATTTATTTATATTTTAACAGGAACATTGAAATAATGGATTCTCAAATTGCCAAGAAAAACCAAAGCCTTACCACAGCCAGTGATGGCATAGTTAGCTTGAAAAAGAAATCTGATTACTTATTACTCCTTTAAAAAGTAACTTAGTTACTTTATTGATTACTTGATTTTAAAAGTAACTAAGTTAGATTACAAGTTACTTTATTAGTTACATTCAGCAGCTGCCAACAACACCCCCCGCCGCCTCAACATAAAAATGACAACCAGTTTTGCCAATACTCACTTTATTGGAAGTGCATTTTTAACAGTAACAATGTATCTCCCGACATTTAAAGTTGAACTGAAAAACAATTTCCTGAAAAAAATACATGTTTTTATAAAAATAAAATAAAGACAGTTTCTCTTGAATTAACTTAACATAAATATTTGTTTTTATAAAAAATAAAATACGGTCTTTCTTGACTTCACTTAACATAAATACTTGGTTTTATAAAATATAAAATAAAGACAGTCTTTCTTGACCTGACATATTTAACTGTTAACACTGTAATGGCAAAACTGAACAATGAACCTGTTGTTCACAGCATTAGAGCAAGCAAGGAGTGGTTTTACAAAACATATGTGTATAACATATGTTTATAACACCACATGTAGACTGACATCATGTCTACTTTTGTTACTTTGGCCTAATCTTATGTTGTAATCGCATGTTATGTGTGAAACAGTGGAGTGGGGCGAGTAAACCAGTGGTTGTACCTCATTAACAGAAGCTTCTCAAACCTCTTGTCAGAAAGTCTATTTCTTCTAGGCATGAGCACCAAACCTCCCTGACTGAAAAGCCGCTCCACAGGAGCACTTGATGGGGTTGGAGTGTTATACTTCAAGAAAATGTTCTTTATGTTTGAAAATGTATGCAGAATCTGAAGGTCATAGGCTGACCTCAGGTAGTCCATGACTTCCTTTTCTGCAGAGTAGGTCTCCTCTGGCTCTGCCTCAAAAGTGAAAAAGTCCATCTCACCTTGGCTGGCAGATGTGGTGGGCACACTGGCAGGGCTCTGTGCTGCAGGAGCAGTTGTGCGACACTCTGCTGTCAGAAGCTCTTTTACTCGCTCCCTCCTACCTGCGTCTCTCAGCCATCGGAGTTTGAATTTTGACAGCTGACAACTGACAGATGCGAGAAGGGCATCTTTGTCGTCCAACACACTGGCAAAACGAGTCTGGATAGCCTGAAAAATATAATTAATATGTTTATGCCTAGAAGGCCTACTATTTATTATGTCATTGAATTACTTGCAAACCATGCCTAATGTTATGGATTTAATTTTGTTTTAGGTTACTTACTGACATTTGTATTTGTTTTAATCTTCTTTTGCAATGATAAGGAATATTCTGCTCCATGTTCATGCTCCGTCTCACCCTGGTCATCACCTGTTTCGGTGCCTTCCATCAGGCCGACGCTTCAGCCACATGAAGACCCGAACGACCAGGCTACAGAGAAGCTTTTATCCAAACTCCATTACGCTCATGAACAATTGAACACTACTGTACTGTTAATACTCGGGACACTTGCACATCAAAACTACCTATTTAATTTATGTAATAGCATACACAGGATTTTCACTTTTACTTCCATTTCTTATTTATATATTTTTATATTTTCTATAGTTTTTATATTGCACAAAACTGCACCTTTTTAAAATTACAATGTAAATTGCACATGCTAAATGTTTACAAATGTTTTCTATGTTTACGGGTATGAATGTGTGTGTAAGGAGAGAGTGAGCTGTGTGAATAAGATTGTCTTTACTGTATTTTTCGTGCACTGCAAGCATCTGTGTAACCAAAAACAAATTCCTTGTATGTGTGAGCATACTTGGCCAATAAAGCCCGATTCCGATTCCGAATAGTGTGATGCAAGAAATTTTAACTAGCTTAAAGATGGAACATACCTGCACTATGGCATCTGGAGAGTGCATCTTTCACAGCCAGGGTCTTCTGCATCAGAACTTCAAGTGTGGGTAGTAAAGTCCCATAAGGACAGTCACCTTGTAAAATGTCCAGTGCTGCAGTCAGAGGCTTCATGACGGTGCAGTACTCATGCAGGAACTGGTACTCTCTGTCTTTGAAGCACTTAACTCCCAGCTTGGTGCACAGAGTATTCAGCTCACTCATGGGGATTTCTGCAATTCTCCTTACAGCATCAAAAAAGGAATTCCACTTTGTGGATGTTGGTACCAGGAGCTTTCTTTTGCTGACTTCCTCCACTGCTTCTGATGCAAGGGTAGATGTACTTGTTTTGGTCCAAAGAGCTGTGCATTTTGCTGTGCTGCTCCTATACACAGTTTTGCTCTCTGCATGGGAAGTTAAATATTTCTCCACATCACTTGTGGAAATGATGTTGATGGTGTGTAAAGCACACCTGTGGTGCGGGGGAAGAGACAGATGGCCATCACTTTCATTCTCAGCTGAGAGGATTTCTGACAGATCTAAAAAAGTTACATCATCTGTGGGGATGGACTCTTCCTCCTCCATCTCATCATCAGACTCTGTGACAGGCTGATAAACTTTAAACGCCTTCACAAAGTTGGATCCATTATCAGTCACTGTTGCAACTACTCTGTTGAGTAGTCCATATGAGTGAATGTTTTCGATTTCTGCACCAATAACATCATACGTGTGTCTACCGCGAATTCTCCTCCATGCCAATGCAGCCTTGTTGCGCTCTAATGTGGATCTACTGATCCAGTGGAGCATTACTTCCATATAGCTTCTGTTGTTAGCAGTCCAAATATCCGCGGTAGTTGACACAAAGTTGACCTCATTCAGCGCGGCCTTCAGATTTCTCTCCATCTCTGCATACTACTTCTCCAGGTAAGAAGAAAAAGCTGCTCTGTGAGGCAGCTCGGCATTGATAGTAGTAGGGATCTTGTTTATTATGGCACGAAACGAGGGCGAGTCAACCGTGTTTAAGGGCAGCATTTCCTCTACTACATACTGCCCGACCAACTTCTTCAACTCTCCCCGACTTACTTGTTTTACACCGAAGTCCAGCTTTTGTTGTTCGGGTGGTGGGGGAGGGGGACCTCCTGCATTAGTCACAGTTCTCTGCTTCACACCACCTGGTGGGACTTGCTCTGTAAGTTTGACTGTGCCGTGCTGCGACTCCAAATGTTTCTTCAAATTTGACGTAGTATTTTTGAAGCTACACTGTGTTCCAAATTATTATGCAAATAATATTTTCTCAGATTTTCCAAAATTACCTATATGAATTGCAGTCATTGTAATTTTCCAGTCATCAACTATTAGAGTACAATTGAAAGGTTTTTGAACAAACTGCCAATGATAACAGTATATTTTTTAAAAAATAAAACACTCAAAATGCACTCAAAATGCATGTTCCAAATTATTATGCACAGCAGAGTTTTCAACCTTTTCATTTTTATAAAGAACAAAAAAATGGTCATTTGTGAAATTATAAGCATTAGCAGGTTATTACAAACTGAAATCAAACAGTTTTCAAGTCAAAACTTTATTCTAGGTGATGTTACATTTGCACATAGGACCCCTTGTTCGAAAGGAGCTTCTGAACTCTCTCGTCCATTGAATTTGTCAGGTTTTGGATGGTATCTGCTTCAATTGTTTTGCATGAGGACAGAATACCCTCCCAGAGCTGTTGCTTAGATGTGAACTGCCTCCCGCCATCATAGACACTCCTTTGGATGATGCTCCAGAGGTTCTCAATGGGGTTGAGGTCAGGGGAGCATGGGGGCCACACCATAAGTTTGTCCCCTTTTATGCCCATAGCAGCCAGAGATGCAGATGTGTTCTTTGCAGCATGAGACGGTGCATTATCATGCATGAAAATGATCTTGCTGCGGAATGCACGGTTCTTCTTCTTGAACCATGGCAGGAAGTGCTGTTTGAGAAACTCCACATACATTATGGAGGTCATCTTTACCCCTTCAGGGATCCTAAAGGGGCCGACAATCTCTCTCCCCATGATTCCAGCCCAAAACATTACTCCACCTCCTCCTTGTTGGCGCCGTAGCCTTGTTTGCATGGGGTGTCCATCAACCAGCCATCCTCCACTCCATCCATCTGGACCATCGAGCGTTGCACGGCACTCATCGGTGAACAAAACAGTTTTGAAGTCAGTCTTCATGTATTGTTTGGCCCACTGGAGCCGTTTCTGCTTGTGTGCAGTGGATAGAGGAGGTCGACAGGATGGCTTACGCACAGCTGCAAACCTCTGAAGGACCCTGCATCTTGTTGTTCGGGGGACGTTGGAGGCACCAGCAGTTTCAAAAACTTGTCTGCTGCTATGACAAGGCATTTTTGCAGCTGCTCTTTTAACCTGACGTAATTGCCTGTTGGAAAGAGTCCTCAATTTTCCCTTATCAGCACGCACATGTGTGTGCTCTGAATCAGCTACATACTTCTTGATTGTGCGATGATCACGATGAAGTGTCTTGGCAATGTTGATTGTAGTCATGCCTTGACCTAAACACTCCACAATTTGTTGCTTCTCAGCAGCCGACACATCCTTTTTCTTTCCCATTTTGGCTGAAAATGTAGGCTGCTTAATAATGTGGGACAGCCTTCTTAAGTAGTCTTGCCTTTAATTGGACACACCTGCCAAACTAATTAGCACAGGTGTCTGCAATTGCTTTCAGTGATATAAAGAGCCCTGACACACATCACGATCAATGAGTTTAACTGACAAACAAAAAAATTCTTACCTTATCACTCCTAAACACTTTTTGCATAATAATTTGGAACACAGTGTAGATAGCACTTTGTTGCCAGCACAGAGTGTACAACGAACCTTGATATTGTCATCTTTAGCTGACACAAACTCAAAATAGTGCCTGTATTTCCAGCTAGAAAACGCGCATCTCTCTCCTCCCTCCATCGTTTACGTTTGTGGCGCTGCGTGGTATTACACGTGAGTTGTCCTCATGCTGAAAACGTAGCTGCGTCCGGAATCGCATACTTCCATACTCAATAGTAAGCGAAATGAGGACGCAAGAGCGGTTAGTATGTCCGATTTCGGACGCAGCTCGTGACTTAATTGTTGCATAGGCCAGACGTCACTCCCCGAGACGCAAGAAGAAAGCAAAAATTTATCTTTTTACTAAGGAAAATGACAAAAATAGTAACACACAGTAACTTGGATAAGTAACTTTAATCTGATTACTGGATTGGAAATAGTAATTCGTTAGATTACTCGTTACTGAAAAAATTTGGTCAGATTAGAGTAACGCGTTACTGACATCAGTGACCACAGCGGAGGAGATGAGAAACCAAACAAAGCTTGTGATGCAACCTTATGCTAACTGGGAGGAATACCTGACTGCTGCACCACTCTTCATAGCCATCATGGCAGAGCTGGTCTTTATATCTTTCAAAACCGATTTTTCCATTAACAGAAACCCACCGAAGGATGGCTTCAAGTGCATCAAATACCCAGATTCATTTCGTGCATGCCTCATGCAAGTGTTTAACTCTGGCTAGCATTCAATGAGGCCCACAAGAACATGGACCAGATTAGACTGATCCAGATTACATGAAGACTGCTGTGAAGATTCTGTTCCAAGGTAACAGTGAGGTTGTTGAAGCTCATCTCCCTGACCAGCTGGAGAACATCCGTACCATTGCAGATGACTGTCTTCTGCTGGCTACTGCAGCTGAAAAACACTTTGATGATGTCATCAATATTATCCAAGAATTGCTGGAAGCCTGTGTAAATGCTGAGCACTTTAATGGAGAAGAGTTGGAGAAAATCAAAGAGAAACTGGAGGAGAACAAAATGAAGAAACTGTCCTCAGAAGAGGCTCTTGAACTCTCTAAAAAGGCAGCCAAAGAAATGGAACAGAAAATGAAAGATGCACAAGAGATGTACAGCCAAGCAATTAAATCCATACCCACTGGATGGGAAATGATGGCTATGGATCTTTTTGGAGCTGTGAATGAGGGCATTACAGATTTAGTTCAAGGAGTAACAGCTTTAGTCGCACAGCAAAGGAAGAGAAAAGCTGCAACAACAGTTGCTGATACAAAGAGCGACACTGAAGGTGAAGACAATGTAATTGATGTTGTGGATAAAATTACCATCTTTAGCAAGTCTGCAGAAATCCTGACCTATGCTGAAAGTATTCAAGTTTGTGGTTGATGACCAGATTAACTGGAAACGCTTGTACAATCAAAAAAACAAAGCCACACTGACAGATTTTTTTGCCACACAGCTCAAAAGAATCAAGGGCGATCTGCAAAAGATACAGAAATGCAAACCAAATACTCACACCCAAAGCATGTGTGAAGAAGGAATTGAGATCTGCAAAGAACTTGCAAAATATGCACCAGATGGGAAATGTGAGGCCAGCATAACAAAAGTGTTAATTAAAAAAAATCTTAGATTTGACTGTCAGCTCGCAAATTTGACAGCAAAAGCAAAAACGTCCCAAAATCTCCTGCCCTGGCACCCAAACCACCAATGATGTACAAGGAAGAAAGTAAATCAGGGAGGATTAGTTCTTCACAAAAGGCATCCAAGAATGCCATGTTCCGTGTGGAGCAGAGCCGTGCTCAGCTGAACCAGACTAGAGAAATCTACAATAAGAGTATTGAGAACATGGAGAAGAACCAAAAGGAGCTGACTGAAATCTTAACCCAGATGAGACAATGTAAAGTCAAAGAGATAGACTTTAATACCACCATAGAGATGCTGATCAAAGGTATGGATGCCATGGGAAGGGTGAAGGAGCAATGGGAGAAAATGGTGCACTTTTTTCAGATGGTGTCCAACATTGTGAAGATCAGTCTGACAAGAACTCTTAAAGATTTTGCACAGACATCAGAAAAGACACAAGCACTTTCCTCCAATGCAAAGCTCTACTTAAAAGATCTGCTTTATAATCAAGCCTTTCAAGCCACCAACATCGCCAGTCTCGTCCACATGATTTCAGCCACCTACACCGATGTGTCCAACAAATACTTGATGAATCGGGTCAGCTCTCACTTATGGCCATAGACAAGAGCAGTCCAGAGTTTGAGAAGGAGCGTTTGGATCTGGGAAACTCTTGCGATTCAGCTCAGGAAGCTATTTTGCGCCTCGTCCTAGAGAACAAGGAGGAGTTTGAAAGAAAGAGTGAGTCAAGAATAAAGAAGATTGACCAAGAGCTGCTTGCCATTCTTCCCTCCATGGCTCCAGAAGAAATTGAGATTATTCAAGCTGCTGCTCAAAGTGGATTCACAGAGGAGGAAGAAGACATGTATGCTTGAGGGAATGGACAAGAATGAAACTTGTCTACCATTACAAATCATAGAGCATACAAATTGTTGCATAATAAACATGGCATATGAATAGAATACCAGTTAGTTATTTGTCTGGACAAAACTCAGTAACATACTCAAGTTAAATATGCAGAAGTTTCTCTAGAAGGGGAAGCAGCATGTAGTTTTTAACAATCTTTAACAATCTATATCCTTGTTTATTTAAAATCAAAAGTTAAATTCTTTTTTAGGTTTAGGTGACTTTAGGCTGTTATTGCTTGCTTTTAGTTGTATGTATGAATATTAAAGTTCAGTATAGTACATAGAGGCTGCAGTCCATTCTGAACTAGTCATCACTTTGCAATAACCTGTGTGCACTCAATGTAGTAAGCAATCTTTAGCTATATTTTATGAGCTTAGTTTCATTGGTAATATTTAAAACTTAAATTGCATTTATATGTAAACCTGATGCATTTTTATTTAAAGTAAAAATAAGGCATTTGAAAATTATAACCCTGAAATATACATCAGTTTAAACTGTTAACTTCAGTTTGAATCACAGCCAAACACATTGTTATATTAACTGTTTATGATTTTTAACATTTCAGATTAATTCAGAAACTATATTTGATTAAGAAAATGTTCATATGAGATAAGAATTCTATTGATTGTTGTTTTATTTCAACCAGTCAAATAAAAAATGTAATTCAACGTCCACTGTCTGATTCTTTACAGCAGATTCAGAAAGTATTTAGATCCCTATTTGCACACTTCATTTTGTAGTGGTTTTGACTTTTAATGGCTATAATGGCCATTTTATGCATCAACTTACACTGTCAGTCAGTGATCTACTTGAATTTTGATCTAGTGAATTATAAGGGAAATAATCTGTTTGTGAAGATTAGTTAAAAAAATTGTCATTTACAAAGTTTTATAAATCGCTCAAACTATAGTTTGTTGACATGGAATATGGGGAGGAAATAAATATGAGTTTTATTGACTTTAATTTAAGTGTAGGAAGTGTAGACTTTCGACTTTGACTGTCAGTTGACTGTAAGTTATGCAAGTCAGGCCTGCAGTTCAGTTCTTTAGATGATCATCTGGATGCTTTGTCGATGAATTCTTGGTAAAATTTTGCAAGCTGGGGAAATCAGTGAAACACTCAGTGAGTAGCGCTGTCACCGCACAGCAAGAAGGTCTTGTGTTCGATTCCTAGGTGGAGCTGTCCGGGTCCTCTCTGTAAAGAGTTAGCATGCTCTCCATGTGTCTGTGTGGGTTTCCTCCAGAAGCTCTGGTTTCCTCCCACAGTACAAAGACATGCAAGAAAGGTGAACTGGAGATACAAAATTGTCCATGACTGTGTGTGACAAATCCTAATAAATAAATATACAATACAAAAGACCTTCCTAGAGTGTCTTTATGTGAATTAATTATACGTATATCTGCTATACATCTTTCTATATGATCTCAATTCATCTAGTATAAATATTACCAGGTTATTTCTCCCTCCCTTTTCTTTTTCTTGCTTTTTTCCCTTATTTTTCAAAATTTTTCTTCATCCTTGTTTCTCCTGTAACGTTTTTTTTCTGTTTCTGACTTGAGTTTTCTCTGTATCTCAATTTCTCTTTTTCCTTCCAGCTCTTTTTTTCTTCCTTATCATACTCTTCAGTTTCTCCAGCAATTACTTTTTTAGTTTATCTCCATTCATTCAGCCAAACACCCTGCTTTCCTTACATATATAGGTCATTTCTGACTATCCATTCTCTCTATATATGTTAACGTATTTTCCCATTTCCCCCTGAGTTATCTGTTCATCCAGCTGCAGTTGTTTCTCCAGCTCTCTTGAGTTTCTCCAGTTCTTTTCCTTTATTCCAGATTGATCTTAAAAGATCCTCCACTTTGCATGTAATACTTATCTGTTCTTCCAGCAGATTCCTTCTACAGATTTGTTTCCTCGGTCTACCACTCCTCATCCCAGCATCCATGACAGAAGAGGCATTTTAGAAACTTTGGGGAACATGACAAAATTACTTTCTCTTTTAAATGTCACTTTCCTGTTTCCTGTGTGTGCAGCAAACAGTTATTGTATCACTAGTTTTTCCATGATGATACTTTTAGATTGGGCAGAATTTTCCCCCAAATAACAGCACATAACTTTCATTTTATCCATCTCAAAAAGGCTGTGCAGCATTCAGAATGTGATGTCTTTTAAAAGCTTTCATGCACTTTTATAAAGTAATAAAAAAGATAACAAAGACTACCAGTAAACAACCAAGACATAGACTAGAGTGGTGTGATGAATATTTAGAACTGTGACAACATGAGTCCGAGTACCAGTACCTTAGCCATACCTTAACCATTGAGCTACCACAGCCCATACAGCCATGGTTTGATGAATTTGGTGTGGAGGAACTCTGTCTGGAAGCCCTGACATCAGCCCATATAACAGTTTTTCTGATTTGCTAAAACACATTTTCTAAAATGTCCTCTCCTTTTCTCAAAACAGTAAACACAAAATTTAAAATATAAGCTACTTTCACAAAACCTCTGACTTGTCTCGCAAAATCAATCAACTCAAAACTGTTTTATCTTTGCTTAAAACCAAATACTACCGTCAAAATACACACAAAGCCAGTCAATACATAAACACTACACAACAGTTATTAAACACTACATAAAACATTACAAAACACTACACAGCAGTTATTACATACTACATAAAACATTACAAAACACTACATAGCAGTTATTACATACATAAAACATTACAAAACACTACACAGCAGTTATTACACACTCTCATAAAACAATACAAAACACTACACAGCAGTTATTACACACTACATAAAACAATACAAAACAATACACAGCAGTTATTACACACTACATAAAACAATACAAAACAATACACAGCAGTTATTACACACTACATAAAACATTACAAAACACTACACAGCAGTTATTACACACTACATAAACATTACAAAACACTACACAGCAGTTATTACACACTACAAAAAACAACACAAAGCACTACACAGCAGTTATTACACACTACATAAAACATTACAAAACACTACACAGCAGTTATTACACACTACATAAAACAATACAAAACAATACACAGCAGTTATTACACACTACATAAAACAATACAAAACAATACACAGCAGTTATTACACACTACATAAAACATTACAAAACACTACACAGCAGTTATTACACACTACATAAAACAACACAAAGCACTACACAGCAGTTATTACACACTACATAAAACAATACAAAACACTACACAGCAGTTATTACACACTACATAAAACATTACAAAACACTACACAGCAGTTATTACACACTACATAAAACATTACAAAACACTACACAGCAGTTATTACACACTACATAAAACATTACAAAACACTACACAGCAGTTATTACACACTACATAAAACATTACAAAACACTACACAGCAGTTATTACACACTACATAAAACATTACAAAACACTACACAGCAGTTATTACACACTACATAAAACATTACAAAACACTACACAGCAGTCATTACACATTACATAAAACATTACAAAACACTACACAGCAGTTAGTACACTACATAAAACAATACAAAACACTACACAGCAGTTATTACACACTACATAAAACAATACAAAACACTACACAGCAGTTATTACACACTACATAAAACAATACAAAACACTGTGCTTTTATCATAGCAAAACAAAATATCTTTATTCACTGATGTGTTTATATATTTATATACTAGAGAACCAACAAAGAAATAGAGTATATAATAGTCTCAGGATCATGTCTCTGGGCTGGGTCAGACCACAGGACTTCATCTACATCACAGGCAATATTCTCCCTATCTAGACAACGCAAAAAAAATCCAGAATCCTGGCTTGAACAGAATCCACTCTAATGTAATCACATGCTGCATCCATTGACTGGAGTAGATTTTCCTGGGTATGCTGAGAAGAATTCCTCAAATGGGTTTAGAAAGAGAGAGTTTGGTGTAAGGCTTAGATTTATGAAACTGATGTTTTTGATAAACCACTCATGTGTTTTGAGAACGGTAAAAGCTCACATTGTCCCAAACGACAACGTACACAGGATGTGCAGCGTACACAGAAGTCCAAGCAAGTGTCTTGTAGACCATCCAGAAATGTTAGATGTTCTGTGTTGTAGAGCCCTAACGTAACATGGTGATGCAGAACCCCATTGCTAATGATGGCTGCACATTCATTTTACATTTTCAGCAATAAGTTTTTATCCAAAGCAACCAACAGTACTGTGCCAGTATACAGTCTAAGCAACTGAGGGTAAAGGGCTTTGCTCAAAGGCCCAACAGTGGCAACCTGACAATTTCAGGAAATGTGTTTCAGCAACTCAGAAAAACTGTTATATTATGGTATGTCTCCCTCTGCTGGATCACATTAATTCGGTTTTAAGGTCACACTTCCTGTTTCATATTCCATCAACAATAGATACTGTAAGGCAAAATGTATGTGGACCCCTGAGCTTGTTGGACATCACATTCCAAAACTATGGAAATTATAATACAGTCATAAGGCCCATTGATTTAAAAGATTAAAAGAAAGAATGTACACTTCCCATAATATGAAGTACACCTTGTAAATGTATCCTGAAAGTTTAATTGAAACAGTCCTGGGTTTGATAACAGCTGGAGCTGTCTGGGTCCTCTCTGTGTGGAGTTTGCATGTTCTTCCAGTGTCTATGTGGGTTTCCTCCTAAAGTCCAAATACATGCAGTCAGGGTGATATGAGATACTAAAATTACCCTTATTGTGAGTGTATGTGTGTGTGTGTGTGTGTGTGTGTGTGTGTGTGTGTGTGTGTGTGTGTGTCATGTGATTAACTGGTGACCTGTCCAGGATGTTTTCTACCTTTTGTTTACAAATTCAGGGTTGTTCCAGATTAGCTGCAGTGTTTACAGTATAAATAGCAGATGGTGTTTTACTTCACCCTTAAGCGTCTTTGAGTATCTTGAAAAGCGCTATATAAATAAAATGTATTATTATTATTATTATTATTACCCTTCAAGACCAGAAATTTAAAAAATAAATTGGACCAAGTGAACGCAGCACTGAAAGTAATTCTAGTGGGAATATACACTCAAGCACTTTATTAGGAACTCCAATCTGGTACGTACATTCAGTGATTATTTTCTAAGCTAGAGCTACAATTATGGTGGCCAGCCATCTGGCTTTAGGTCGGACAGTCCGGCTTTTCAGCTGCCAGTCCTCCATCACGCAACGCTAGGACGGACACTTAAAAATCCTTCTTTTGAAGTGAACTGGTTTCATTTTTTATCAATATTATCTGTCATTGGCTCAGGTACTGTACATGTCAAAACAAATGCTTTGTATTTCATTGGTTTAACAGCCTCATTTGACTGCTTATAGTGCTACCACTGGACAATCGCAGAAGGTCCGCCCTCTAAATGGTAGTCTGTGATTGGGTGGTTAAATTTCGCCCGCCCGCTCTGTTCTGCATACACCTCCACTAGAGTTAATTAGTCAGCTCTCATGCTCAGGAATGCTGTGAAAATGCCAAAAAGTAAACTTTTGGAGGCAGCGAGGAACGAACTTAAATATGAAAAGTAGACACAACATTTAGTGAGTAAAACAGTAATTTGTTATAGAATTCTTGCTTAAATTGGTCAAAAACTCTGTTATATGGGTTCTGGAATCATTCAGTGTGTTGCAGTATCATGTCCCCCTGTTGCTGGTAAGATGTCCTCCTTTTGGGTGTAATGTCCTCTTTTTTGGGGTGTAATGTCCTCCTTTTTGTGACTATGAATGTGGCCACCCTAGCTACAATATAGGTAAAGTTTATGAGTATACAATTACTGACTGTAGACCATCTTTTACTGTACACTTTGTCACCCCTCGTTCCCTGTTTATTAATTAAAAGAGACCCCCGACTAACCAGATGATGATTTGGTGGTGGAACATTTTATAAGATAAGATAAGATAAGATTCCTTTATTGATCCCCATGGGGGAAATTCGGGTGATACAGCAGCTCCAGTACAGTGTAAGTACAGTAAGTAGAGTAAATAAAAATAGAATAAAAATAAATAAAAAAATAATAGGGAAAGAAATTTGCTATGCAATGCAATTACTATTATACATCAGTATGGCAATTACTACAGTATCATACAAACACTATAAATTCTAATATATACATATGTGTAAATAATGAAACAGAGTCCAGTGCTGGGCAAAAGGGTAGAAGGGGGATCTTGAGTTATTGAATGGGGGGAGCTGGCTCATTAGTGTGAGGACAGTCTGTGTATTCTTCTATTGTTATGTAGTCTGATGGCAGTTGGCACAAAAGAACGTCTGAAGCGCTCCGTCTTGCTTTTTGGTGGAATTAGTCTATGACTAAAAGAACTACCCAGTCGCCATAGTTCCTCATTAAGAGGGTGAGAAGGATTATCCAGGATGGCCCTGATTTTGTCCTTTGTTCTTTTCTCACATACCACCTCCAGACTGTCTAGCTGTAGACCCACAACAGAACCGGCTTTCCTGACCAGCTTATTGAGTTTGTTGGCATCTCCAGCCTTGATGCCACCACCCCAGCACACCACAGCAAAAAAGAGGGCGCTGGCAACCACAGACTGATTTTGTCTATATTAGCAACACATGCTCCATTAGCACTGGTTAAATTTACATTTTCAGTGTTTCAGCAGACACCTTTATCCAAAGCAACTTACAGTACTGTGACAGTATACAATCTAAGAAATTGAAGGTTAAGGGCTTTGCTTAAGTGCCCAATATTGACAACCTGACAGCGATGGGGCTTGAACCAGCGACATTAAGATTACTAGTCCAGTAACTTAGCTGCTAGGCTACAACTGCCCACTGGTTCTAGGAGTTTAGTTAAAGAGCTATATCCTTTCTTCTTTGACAGTCTGTAGTTGTCCTCCTCTGTTTTTTATCAATGGAAACCCTTTGATCACAGGATGCTGCTGGCTTTACATTTTTGGTTGGAGCTTCCAGCACTGAAATAACAGCTGTTTTAAAATCCCAACAACACTGCTCAACCTGATACACTCATTCAAGTACAACACATTACCATGCTGTTACCATGTAAGTATCATTGCATCATTGAATGGTCTATCACCCCGACACCATGTGATAAATGGTACTCTGAAATGGTACTATTGTGAAATACTTTTTAGTACAGTGCTTCGCAGTTTGGACAGAGACTCTAGCCTGAGTAGAGCTTCAATTTCCACATTTCAAAAGCATGGGCATTAATATTTAGTTGCATCCTGTGGTGTTACGACCCAGATGCTTAGTAACACTTAGTTGTAAAGGAGATGAGGAAATAATGAAAACCATAAAAGAGACGGACAACCAAGTGTACGTGTCACACTCCCGGGTTTCCACTCTACCGCTAGCGCTCCGGACTACAATACCCATAATCCATCGCCGCATGACGTCAACACCACGAGTTCACAATCAGCCAATCGCGAACTGTTTTCCTGCTCGTCATAACCAGAATTCTAATCACACACACCTGTACCTCATTACCTGAAACATATTTATACCCCATTGTTTGCATTGCGTCTTTGCGAGGTATTGCCAACGTAGTTGTCTTGCTGAGCGTTTGTATTGCATTTCGTGTCTGTTTTATGGTTTTGACTATTGTTCGTACAACCCCAATTCCAATGAAGTTTGGACGTTGTGTAAAACATAAATAAAAACAGAATACGATGATTTTGCAAATCCTTTTTAACCCATATTCAATTGAATACACTACAAAGACAAGATATTTAATGTTGAAACGGATAAACTTTATTGTTTTTTGCAAATATTCACTCATTTTGAATTAGATGCCTGCAACACGTTCCAAAGAAGTTGGGACAGGGGCATGTTTACCACTGTGTTACATCACCTTTCCTTTTAACAACACTCAATAAGAATTTGGGAACTGAGGACACTAATTGTTGAAGCTTTGTAGGTGGAATTCTTTCCCATTCTTGCTTGATGTACAACTTCAGTTGCTCAACAGTCCGGGGTCTCCATTGTAGTATTTGCGCTTCATAACGCGCCACACATTTTCAATGGGAGACAGGTCTGGACTGCACCACTTAGTATCTGGTGCGCACCACTTAGCATCTGGTGCTCACCACTTAGTATCTGGTGCTCGCCACTTAGTATCTGGTGCTCGCCACTTAGTATCTGGTGCTCGCCACTTAGTATCTGGTGCTCGCCACTTAGTATCTGGTGCTCGCCACTTAGTATCTGGTGCGCGCCACTTAGTATCTGGTGCGCGCCACTTAGTATCTGGTGCTCGCCACTTAGTATCTGGTGCGCACCACTTAGTATCTGGTGCTCACCACTTAGTATCTGGTGTGCACCACTTAGTATCTGGTGCTCACCACTTTTTTTAGTTAATTATTTTTTTTTTTTACTTAAAAAAAAAAAAAAAATCACCATGTCACCTCAGGGGCTCCGTACACAGTTGAAGTGTGCCTACGATAAAAACTACAGGCCCCTCCATTCTTTGTAGGTGGGAAAACTTGTAAAATAGGCAGTGTATTACTACTTATTTTCCTCACTGTATATATATATATATATACAGTATATACGTATATTTTGTTTGGTCAAATTCAATTCATGTGTTCATATAATTCCAGGCCTGCATTTCAGGCTTGCAACACATTTCAAAATTTTGGGACAGGGACAATTTAGTGCTAGTAATAAAAAGACAACCACATATTACTGTGATTTCAAACATGTGATGTCAACAGGTGATTGTAATTATAATTTGGTTCAAAAGCAGTTTCCACAAAGGTCTTTGAGAAGTGAAAATTGACAGATGATCTCCAGTTTGTTAACAAATGCATAAGAAAATTAGACTACACCACAAACTGTATGCATTTTACGTTAAAAGGTGTTATTGAAGTATAAAAGGCACAAGTGTTAACAGTTTGTGGAAGGTCTGGTCAGAACCGGTCTGAAGCCTTACCGCTAATGTTACGTTCTTAAGAATAAAAGGTATTCTTAACTCCCAAAACAAACTGGTCTGGTCTGATTAATATCGCGGAAAACATTTCCATGACACCTATTACACCAAGGTTGTACAAGACATGCTTGAACCTACACTTGTATGGGTGTAATTCACTGGAAGCTAGATAATAACCGCAAATCAGAAAACATTAGGATATTGTGAGGGGAAAAAACAATGCAGTGTTTCTTACATTTACTTTAACTTCTATTTAATTGCAGACAATATGAACCTAAGCTCTCTTATATTTTGTTTGGTCAAATACTTCAGTATGAATCTAAGCTCATATTTAATAATTAACATAATTAACTCAAAATATAGACAGAAAAGTACCTTGTTGGCTGCATGCTACAAAAGGAAATCATAATCATCTTTAAGACTTGTTCATGTATTATTCAAAGTTCCTTTAACGTTTTAACTCTTTATCCTTGAAGCGTGCATGTCTCTTTGCATTGAAACAAACAAACTTGGTGATTGTAATTATAATTTGGTTCAAAAGCAGTACCCACAAAAATTTTTGAGAAGCGATAATTGACAGAGGATCTCCAGTTTGTTAACAAATGCATAACAAAATGACACTACACCAAAAACTGTATGCATTTGACATTGAAAGGTTTTCTTGAAGTATAAAAGACACAAGTGTTAACAGTTTGTGGAAAATCTGGTCAGAACCGGTCTGAAGCCTTACCGCTAATGTTACGTTCTTAAGAATAAAAGGTATTCTTATCTCCTAAGACGAACTGGTCTGGTCTGATTGATATCGCAGAAAACATTTCCATGACACCCATTACACCAAGGTTGTGCAAGACATGCTTGAACCTGCACTTGTATGGGTGTAATTCACTGGAAGCTAGATAATAACCGCAAATCAGAAAACATTAGGATAGTGTGAGGGGAAAAAAACAATGCAGTGTTTCTTACATTTACTTTAACTTCTATTTAATTGCAGACAATATGAACCTAAGCTCTCTTATATTTTGTTTGGTCAAATACTTCAGTATGAATCTAAGCTCATATTTTGTTTAGTCAAATTCAATTCATGTGTTCATATACTTCCAGGACTGCATTTCTGGCTTGCAACACATTCCAAAAATTTGGGACAGGGACAATTTAGTGCTAGTAATAAAAAAAAAATCAAATATTACTGTGATTTCAAACATGTGATGTCAACAGGTGATTGTAATTATGATTTGGTTCAAAAGCAGTATCCACTAGTGGTGTGCGATACTGCAAAATTAGCAAAATCCGATACCAAGTAAATACAGGGCCAGATTTCGCTGATATCGATCCGATACCGATACCTTTTAATAATTAAGGTACAACCCCAATTCCAATGAAGTTGGGACGTTGTGTAAAACATAAATAAAAACAGAATACGATGATTTGCAAATCCTTTTCAACCCATATTCAATTGAATACACTACAAAGACAAGATATTTAATATTCAAACAGATAAACTTTATTGTTTTTTTGCAAATATTCACTCATTTTGAATTTGATGCCTGCAACACGTTCCAAAGAAGTTGGAACAGGGGCATGTTTACCACTGTGTTACATCACCTTTCCTTTTAACAACACTCAATAAGCGTTTGGGAACTGAGGACACTAATTGTTGAAGCTTTGTAGGTGGAATTCTTTCCCATTCTTGCTTGATGTACAACTTCAGTTGCTCAACAGTTCTGGGTCTCCGTTGTCGTATTTTGTGCTTCATAATGCACCACACATTTTCAATGGGAGACAGGTCTGGACTGCAGGCAGGCCAGTCTAGTACCCGCACTCTTTTACTACGAAGCCACGCTGTTGTAACACGTGCAGAATGTGGCTTGGCATTGTCTTGCTGAAATAATCAGGGACGTCCCTGAAAAAGACGTTGCTTGGATGGCAGCATATGTTGCTCCAAAACCTGTATGTACCTTTCAGCATTAATGGTGCCTTCACAGATGTGCAAGTTACCCATGCCATGGGCACTAACACACCCCCATACCATCAGAGATGCTGGCTTTTGAACTTTGCGCTAATAACAATCCAGACAGTCCTTTTCCTCTTTGGCCCGGAGGACATGACGTCCATGATTTCCGAAAACAATTTGAAATGTGGAATCGTCAGACCACAGCACACTTTTCCACTTTGCGTCAGTTCATCTCAGATGAGCTCGGGCCCAAAGAAGCCGGTGGCGTCAACCATGTGATGTCAACAGGTGATTGTAATTATAATTTGGTTCAAAAGCAGTACCCACAAAGGTCTTTGAGAAGCATAAAATGACAGAGGATCTCCACTTTGTTCGTGACGTTCGTGAACCTTCTGATTACATGGTGACGTCACTTCCGGTGGTACGCACGCTGAAACTCTAGCCTAGTTGTTTGTTTGTAGCCTTTAGCTAAATAACTTTTTATATACATATGTTTTAAACATATAATTTATACGTTAATCTTCCGTGTGTTGTTGATTTAGTTTTATTTTTGTTTATCGTAAAAAAGCGCTTGTGTTTACTAACGTAAACTCGTGCTGTGTTGGAAACTAAGCAACTTCTGCTACCGGCATCCGAACGAAGCCCGGTTTTGTTTGTTTGTTTTGTACTTCAGCGCATAAACATCATAATTATCCAGAATTAAAACCGTTTTCGGTCCGCACGAAGCGCGTTTGTGTTTGGTTGCTTGTGTTTGGTTGTGTTCTGTATTTTAGCTCTTAAAACACCTCTGTTTTGTGGGGAGTTATAACCGTTTCTGTTCGTAGGAAGCGCGTTTATTTGTTTTGTACACCAGCACATAACACCGTTCTCCTTTAGAATTACAGCCGCTTTTGTCCGAACGAAGCGCGTTTGTGTTGGTTTGGTTGGTGGTTTTTGTATTCCAGCTTATCATCGCCTGTTTCATCCGGAATTAAAGCCGTTCTTCTGTGACTACCAGCAGAAGCGCCGGTGAATCCAACATAAACATCATCTCCAACTCATCTTGTAAAGCTAAGTATATTTCTCTGTTATTATGGCCCCAGCAGGAGCATTATATCCATGTTCCGAGTGTAACATGTTCAGTTATTCCTTCTCCGTGTTTAGTGATAACTTTACATGTGATAAGTGTAGATTAGTTGTTAGTCTGACGGAGAAGATCTCAGTGTTAGAAGGGCGCATTCGGGCGTTAGAACAGACCACTACTAGTGAGGGCTTAGATTTAGCTGTAGCAGTCCCGAATGCCAGCAGTTCAGGTATAGAACCCCAGACTCCGGCATTAGAGTCCTCGCAGCGGGGCGACTGGGTGACGTCTCGGCGACATAGTCGTAGGGCAAAGCACCGACCATCTCAGTTGCACGTGTCCAACAGGTTTTCCCCACTCAGTGAGCCACCCGCTGAGAAGCCTGTTAATGTAAGTGCTCTGGTTATAGGAGATTCTCAGCTCCGACACGTGCGTATTGCAACCCCCATAGAGACACCAGCAACCATAGTCACTTGTATTCCGGGGGCCAGGGCGCCTGACATCAGAGCAAATCTGAAAGTGCTGGCTAATGCTAATCGTAGATTTTCGAAGATTGTTATCCACGTCGGCACTAATGATGTTCGTTTACGGCAGTCTGAGGTTACTAAGAGTAATGTTAAAGAGGTGTGTGAGTTAGCTAGGTCGATGTCTGAGGCAGTAGTGTGCTCTGGCCCCTTACCGATTCGACCCAGTGGCGAAACCTACAGCAGGTTGTTGTCGCTGAACCGCTGGATGTCTAAATGGTGCTCAGAAAACTGCATTGATTTTGTAGATAACTGGTCCACCTTTGAGGGAAGGCCTGGTCTTTTGAAGCGGGATGGTGTCCACCCCATGTGGGAGGGTGCTGCTCACATTTCTTGCAGCATAGGTGACAGGCTTTACCACCGCGTTAGTGTAGCGGCAGATAGTGTTAAATGACTATCCAGAGCCAAGACCAGGCAGCAGACTAACAGGCCTAACCAACTGTCTGCGAGTCGCCATCGGACGTCACCCGGAATCCTTAGGTCACAAACCATTGAGACTGTGTCTGTTTACCGTGGCAGGTGTAAGCCAAAACTAAATCAAAAAGTATGTCATAATAACTTAATTAAAATTAATCTAAATGAGCATCATGAAAACCCTAGTAAGGCTAAACTAAAGTTAGGACTTCTAAACATCAGGTCACTTGCATGCAAAACAGTAATTGTAAATGAAATAATTACAGATAATAGTCTTAGTGCCCTTTGTTTAACTGAAACATGGGCTAGACCTGATGAGTATCTAGGTTTAAATTAAGCATCTCCGCCGGGTTACAGTTATGAACATAAGCCACGTCTTAGCGGTCGTGGTGGAGGAATAGCCACAATTTATGATAAAGACATAGGTCTTACTGTAAAATCATCTCCCATAACAAACTCGTTTGAAGTTCTTATATCTGACATAACCAATAAATGTTCATCTGATAAAACTAGTATGTTTAAGCTGGTTACTGTTTATCGACCCCCTGGTCCTCACTCAGAATTTCTTAACGAATTTGCCGATTTTCTTTCTAAATTAGTCTTATCAACTAAAAAAGCTTTAATTGTTGGTGACTTTAATATTCATTATGAGGATAAGTGTAATCCACTCAAAATTGCGTTTGACTCTATTTTAGAATCTTTAGGCATCACCCAAAATGTAACGGGACCCACTCACCGCTGTAAACATACCTTAGATTTAATACTTACTTATGGTATAAACATAGACAACCTGGAAATTGTACCACAGAATGACTTAATTTCTGATCACTCTCTACTAATTTATGAAGTGTCCCTGTCCAATAAGGTACAGCAACCAAATCGTTTTAAATGTAAGCACACTATTACATCTGCAACTGCAGCAGCGTTCATAAACTGCCTACCACAATTACCAAATATACCAGCATCAGAACCTAAAGAACTAGATCAGGCAACTCAAAACCTAGAGACTGTATTGCGCGCAACCTTAGATAACGTAGCCCCACTCAAAACCAAACTGATTAGGGAGAAAAAACTTGCTCCTTGGTACAATGACCACACATGCGCACTTAAACAAGCAGCACGGAAATTAGAACGCAAGTGGCGTCACACTACACTGGAGGTGTATAAGATTGCTTGGAAAGATGCTCTAACTGAGTATAAACATGCACTTATAAAAGCTAAATCTTTATATTATTCGTCCCTAATAGAGAAAAATAAAAACAATCCCAGATTCCTTTTTGAGACAGTGTCCAAATTAACTAAAAATGTCAATGAAACTGAATGTAATATACCACCTGACTGTACCAGCGATGATTTTTTAAAATTCTTTAATGACAAGATAGAAAAATTACGACTTCTGAGTCAAAGTGTGTCACTTGCCAATGTTAAGTATGGACTCACTCCGAGCAGCATTGGTGATAATAGTAACGAGTTAATCCAACTAAATTCCTTTAATCCAATCTCCCAAAATGAACTAACTGTGTTGATTAAATCATCAAAGTCATCATCGTGTATACTTGATCCTGTTCCAACTCGTTTACTTAAAGATTTACTCCCAGCTATTGTAGAGCCCCTGCTTACATTAATCAATGCATCCCTTAGCCTTGGGTATGTACCTAAATTGTTTAAAAGTGCTGTTATTAAACCCCTGATTAAAAAACCTAATCTTGATCCACATGTTTTATCTAATTATAGGCCAATTTCAAACCTTCCTTTTGTCTCAAAGATATTAGAAAAAGTTGTTTCCAAACAATTATGTTCTTATTTGAATGAAAATTGTATTCATGAAAAATTTCAATCAGGATTTAGACCCAACCATAGTACCGAAACCGCATTAATTAGAGTAGTTAACGAGTTGTTAATGTCTTCTGATAATGGATGTGTCTCTTTTCTTGTTCTATTAGATCTTAGTGCAGCGTTTGATACGGTCGATCATAACATTTTACTGGAGAGGCTAGAAAATACAGTAGGGGTTAAAGGACTCGCACTCTCTTGGTTTCATTCATATTTGACTGACCGCTCGCAATTTGTTTATGTAAATAATAAATGCTCAGAAACTACAAAAGTAAAGTGTGGTGTTCCACAGGGGTCGGTACTGGGACCCCTATTATTTACACTCTATATGCTTCCACTAGGTGAAATTATTCATAAACATGGCATAAAATTTCACTGCTATGCAGATGACACTCAGCTGTATATATCAGCCAAACCAAATGATACCGACACAATCAGTAAGATAGAAGATTGTGTAAACGACATAAAAAACTGGATGTCGTGTAATTTTCTTTTACTTAATTCAGATAAAACTGAGGTTTTACTTGTTGGCTCTAAAGCTGCAAGAGACAAGTTGTCTAACCTGGTGCTAAACCTAAACACTTTCTCTGTTACTCCCAGCCCAGATGTAAAAAACTTAGGTGTCACACTAGATTCAGATCTTTCCTTTGATACACACATTAATAATATTACTAGAGTTGCTTTCTATCATTTGCGTAATATCTCTAAAATAAGAAATATACTATCTGCTAATGACGCCGAAAAACTGATCCATGCGTTTATAACTTCTCGGTTAGATTATTGTAATGCTCTTCTAATTGGATGCTCTGGTAGATCCATAAACAAACTCCAGTTAGTTCAAAATGCAGCAGCTCGAGTGCTAACTAGAACTAAAAAATTTGATCATATTACTCCTGTTCTATCGTCTCTACACTGGCTGCCAGTTAAATTCCGCATTGAATACAAAATACTTTTACTAACCTATAAAGCGCTACACGGTCTGGCTCCACAGTATCTGAGTGAACTTATTAATCACTATAATCCAGCGCGTCCACTTCGTTCACAAGATGCAGGGTTACTTATAGTTCCTAAAATTAAAAAGACCACAGCTGGTGGAAGAGCATTTTCTTACAAAGCTCCACAACTTTGGAATAATCTTCCTGCCTCTATTCGGGATTCGGACACAGTCTCAATGTTTAAGTCTAGACTGAAAACATATTTATTTTCTCAAGCTTTTGAGTAATATAGACAAAGGCGCAGAGCTTGGGGGTTCTTGGTCATAGAAACTTGTGGTGATCAGGGATGTTGGGTTGCTGTCGTTCTGCCTCTCTTATCCGATCACTCAGGTTTGATGACGGTGGGGAGATGGGCGCTGATGTCCTGTGAAAGCCTTCATGACCTTGTTACCTGCTCGCTCTCCCTTTTAGTTATGCTGTAATAATTAGGGCTGCCGGAGTCTAAAACTCTCTGTAAAACTGTTTTACTCAACTAGCATTGTACATTATTAACTACATTCTTTGTTGTTTTACTCTAAGGGCATTCTGGTGGGAACCTGTTTACACGCCAAGGTTAAGGATTAAAGTCGAGACTGCCGTGGCGACGACACTGTTCCTGCCGGATGTGACGGGTCTGGAGTAATTTCCACCAAGAATGACAAGAAATCACTACAGACTTTATTGAAGACTATTTATCTATTTATTACCAGTTATAACTTTTAGTTCATTTAATTCTGTGTTTAGATGCTTTGTGTAAATTATGTATTTATTTAAAGTATCCTCCAGACCACCCAAGAAGGATGGGCCCTGCTGAGTCTGGTTCCTCTCAAGGTTTCTTCCTGTAATTTTCAGGGAGTTTTTCCTTGCCACAGTCGCCCTCGGCTTGCTCAACAGGGGTTTTTGTATCTATTGGTCATGGATTTTGTAAAGTTGCTTTGTGACAATGTCTATTGTAAAAAGCGCTATATAAATAAAGTTGACTTGACTTGACTTGACAGTTTGTTAACAAATGCATAAGAAAATGACACTACACCACAAACTGTATGCATTTTACGTTAAAAGGTGTTATTGAAGTATAAAAGACACAAGTGTTAACAGTTTGTGGAAGGTCTGGTCAGACACGGTCTGAAGCATTGCCGCTGGCGTTACGTTCTTAAGAATAAAAGGTATTCTTAACTCCTAAGACAAACTGGTCTGGTCTGATTAATATCGCGGAAAACATTTCCATGACACCTATAACACCAAGGTTGTGCAAGACATGCTTGAACTTGCACTTGTATGGGTGTAATTCACTGGAAGCTAGATAATAACCGCAAATCAGAAAACGTTAGGATAGTGTGAGGAAAAAAAACAATGCAGTGTTTCTTACATTTACTTTAACTTCTATTTAATTGCAGACAGAATAAACCTAAGCTCATATTTTGTTTGGTCAAATTCAATTCATTTGTTGATTTACATCCAGGCCTGCATTTCAAGCTTGCAACAAAAAAGTTGGGACAGGGACAATTTAGGGGTAGTTTGTACTCCCTCTCAAGCACGTGCATACACAAGTGGTTTCCTTTACTGATTTATTAAAGTTTTTGTACTCCCATTAAACCGTGAAAACTATTAAAACAATTTTACACATTCATACAAACCTGTTAACATGTTAGCTATAATTATACATAATTAACTCAAAATATAGACAGAAAAGTACCTTGTTGGCTGCATGCTACGAAAGGAAATCATAATCATCTTTAAGACTTGTTCATGTATTATTCAAAGTTCCTTTAACAAATCATAATTTTTAACTCTTTATCCTTGAAGCGTGCATGTCTCTTTGCATTAAAACAAACAAACTTGGTGATTGTAATTATAATTTGGCTCAAAAGCAGTACCCACAAAAATCTTTGAGAAGCGAAAATTGACAGAGCATCTCCAGTTTGTTAACAAATGTATGAGAAAATGAGACTACACCACAAACTGTATGCATTTCACATTGAAAGGTTTTCTTGAAGTATAAAAGACACAAGTGTTAACAGTTTGTGGAAAATCTGGTCAGAACCGGTCTGAAGCCTTACCGCTAATGTTACGTTCTTAAGAATAAAAGGTATTCTTAACTCCTAAGACGAACTGGTCTGGTCTGATTGATATCGCAGAAAACATTTCCATGACACCCATTACACCAAGGTTGTGCAAGACATGCTTGAACCTGCACTTGTATGGGTGTAATTCACTGGAAGCTAGATAATAACCGCAAATCAGAAAACGTTAGGATAGTGTGAGGGGAAAAAAACAATGCAGTGTTTCTTACATTTACTTTAACTTCTATTTAATTGCAGACAATATGAACCTAAGCTCTCTTATATTTTGTTTGGTCAAATACTTCAGTATGAATCTAAGCTCATATTTTGTTTGGTCAAATTCAATTCATGTGTTCATATACTTCCAGGACTGCATTTCTGGCTTGCAACACATTCCAAAAATTTGGGACAGGGACAATTTAGTGCTAGTAATAAAAAAACAACCAAATATTACTGTGATTTCAAACATGTGATGTCAACAGGTGATTGTAATTATGATTTGGTTCAAAAGCAGTATCCACTAGTGGTGTGCGATACTGCAAAATTAGCAAAATCCGATACCAAGTAAATACAGGGCCAGATATCGCCGATATCGATCCGATACCGATACCTTTTAATAATTAAGGTACAACCCCAATTCCAATGAAGTTGGGACGTTGTGTAAAACATAAATAAAAACAGAATACGATGATTTGCAAATCCTTTTCAACCCATATTCAATTGAATACACTACAAAGACAAGATATTTAATATTCAAACAGATAAACTTTATTGTTTTTTTGCAAATATTCACTCATTTTGAATTTGATGCCTGCAACACGTTCCAAAGAAGTTGGGACAGGGGCATGTTTACCACTGTGTTACATCACCTTTCCTTTTAACAACACTCAATAAGCGTTTGGGAACTGAGGACACTAATTGTTGAAGCTTTGTAGGTGGAATTCTTTCCCATTCTTGCTTTATGTACAACTTCAGTTGCTCAACAGTTCGGGGTCTCTGTTGTCGTATTTTGTGCTTCATAATGCACCACACATTTTCAATGGGAGACAGGTCTGGACTGCAGGCAGGCCAGTCTAGTACCCGCACTCTTTTACTACGAAGCCACGCTGTTGTAACACGTGCAGAATGTGGCTTGGCATTGTCTTGCTGAAATAAGCAGGGACGTCCCTGAAAAAGACGTTGCTTGGATGGCAGCATATGTTGCTCCAAAACCTGTATGTACCTTTCAGCATTAATGGTGCCTTCACAGATGTGCAAGTTACCCATGCCATGGGCACTAACACACCCCCATACCATCAGAGATGCTGGCTTTTGAACTTTGCGCTAATAACAATCCGGACAGTCCTTTTCCTCTTTGGCCCGGAGGACAAGACGTCCATGATTTCCAAAAACAATTTGAAGTGTGGAATCGTCAGACCACAGGACACTTTTCCACCTGTGTCAGTCCATCTCAGATGAGCTCGGGCCCAAAGAAGCCGGTGGCGTCAACCATGTGATGTCAACAGGTGATTGTAATTATAATTTGGTTCAAAAGCAGTACCCACAAAAATCTTTGAGAAGCAAAAATTTACAGAGGATCTCCAGTTTGTTAACAAATGCATAACAAAATGACACTACACCACAAACTGTATGCATTTTACGTTAAAAGGTGTTATTGAAGTATAAAAGACACAAGTGTTAACAGTTTGTGGAAGGTCTGGTCAGACACGGTCTGAAGCATTGCCGCTAATGTTACGTTCTTAAGAATAAAAGGTATTCTTAACTCCTAAGACGAACTGGTCTGGTCTGATTGATATCGCGGAAAACATTTCCATGACACCTATTACGCCAAGGTTGTGCAAGACATGCTTGAACCTGCACTTGTATGGGTGTAATTCACTGGAAGCTAGATAATAACCGCAAATCACAAAACGTTAGGATAGTGTGAGGGGAAAAAAACAATGCAGTGTTTCTTACATTTACTTTAACTTCTATTTAATTGCAGACAATATGAACCTAAGCTCTCTTATATTTTGTTTAGTCAAATACTTCAGTATGAATCTAAGCTCATATTTTGTTTGGTCAAATTCAATTCATGTGTTCATATACTTCCAGGACTGCATTTCTGGCTTGCAACACATTCCAAAAATTTGGGACAGGGACAATTTAGTGCTAGTAATAAAAAAAAAAATCAAATATTACTGTGATTTCAAACATGTGATGTCAACAGGTGATTGTAATTATTTTTTGGTTCAAAAGCAGTATCCACTAGTGGTGTGCGATACTGCAAAATTAGCAAAATCCGATACCAAGTAAATACAGGGCCAGATATCGCCGATATCGATCCGATACCGATACCTTTTAATAATTAAGGTACAACCCCAATTCCAATGAAGTTGGGACGTTGTGTAAAACATAAATAAAAACAGAATACGATGATTTGCAAATCCTTTTCAACCCATATTCAATTGAATACACTACAAAGACAAGATATTTAATATTCAAACAGATAAACTTTATTGTTTTTTTGCAAATATTCACTCATTTTGAATTTGATGCCTGCAACGCGTTCCAAAGAAGTTGGAACAGGGGCATGTTTACCACTGTGTTACATCACCTTTCATTTTAACAACACTCAATAAGCGTTTGGGAACTGAGGACACTAATTGTTGAAGCTTTGTAGGTGGAATTCTTTCCCATTCTTGCTTGATGTACAACTTCAGTTGCTCAACAGTTCTGGGTCTCCGTTGTCGTATTTTGTGCTTCATAATGCACCACACATTTTCAATGGGAGACAGGTCTGGACTGCAGGCAGGCCAGTCTAGTACCCGCACTCTTTTACTACGAAGCCACGCTGTTGTAACACGTGCAGAATGTGGCTTGGCATTGTCTTGCTGAAATAATAAGGGACGTCCCTGAAAAAGACGTTGCTTGGATGGCAGCATATGTTGCTCCAAAACCTGTATGTACCTTTCAGCATTAATGGTGCCTTCACAGATGTGCAAGTTACCCATGCCATGGGCACTAACACACCCCCATACCATCAGAGATGCTGGCTTTTGAACTTTGCGCTAATAACAATCCGGACAGTCCTTTTCCTCTTTGGCCCGGAGGACATGACGTCCATAATTTCCGAAAACAATTTGAAATGTGGAATCGTCAGACCACAGGACACTTTTCCACTTTGCGTCAGTTCATCTCAGATGAGCTCGGGCCCAAAGAAGCCGGTGGCGTCAACCATGTGATGTCAACAGGTGATTGTAATTATAATTTGGTTCAAAAGCAGTACCCACAAAGGTCTTTGAGAAGCAAAAAATGACAGAGGATCTCCAGTTTGTTAACAAATGCATAAGAAAATGACACTACACCACAAACTGTATGCATTTTACGTTAAAAGGTGTTATTGAAGTATAAAAGACACAAGTGTTAACAGTTTGTGGAAGGTCTGGTCAGACACGGTCTGAAGCATTGCCGCTGGCGTTACGTTCTTAAGAATAAAAGGTATTCTTAACTCCTAAGACAAACTGGTCTGGTCTGATTAATATCGTGGAAAACATTTCCATGACACCTATAACACCAAGGTTGTGCAAGACATGCTTGAACTTGCACTTGTATGGGTGTAATTCACTGGAAGCTAGATAATAACCGCAAATCAGAAAACGTTAGGATAGTGTGAGGGGAAAAAACAATGCAGTTTTTCTTAAATTTACTTTAACTTCTATTTAATTGCAGACAGAATGAACCTAAGGTCATATTTTGTTTGGTCAAATTCAATTCATTTGTTGATATACATCCAGGCCTGCATTTCAAGCTTGCAACAAAAAAGTTGGGACAGGGACAATTTAGGGGTAGTTTGTACTCCCTCTCAAGCACGTGCATACACAAGTGGTTTCCTTTACTGATTTATTAAAGTTTTTGTACTACCATTAAACCGTGAAAACTATTAAAACAATTTTACACATTCATACAAACCTGTTAACATGTTAGCTATAATTATACATAATTTACTCAAAATATAGACAGAAAAGTACCTTGTTGGCTGCATGCTACGAAAGGAAATCATAATCATCTTTAAGACTTGTTCATGTATTATTCAAAGTTCCTTTAACGTTTTAACTCTTTATCCTTGAAGCGTGCATGTCTCTTTGCATTAAAACAAACAAACTTGGTGATTGTAATTATAATTTGGTTCAAAAGCAGTACCCACAAAAATTTTTGAGAAGCGAAAATTGACAGAGCATCTCCAGTTTGTTAACAAATGTATGAGAAAATGAGACTACACAAACTGTATGCATTTTACATTGAAAGGTTTTCTTGAAGTATAAAAGACACAAGTGTTAACAGTTTGTGGAAAATCTGGTCAGAACCGGTCTGAAGCCTTACCGCTAATGTTACGTTCTTAAGAATAAAAGGTATTCTTAACTCCTAAGACGAACTGGTCTGGTCTGATTGATATCGCGGAAAACATTTCCATGAAACCCATTACACCAAGGTTGTGCAAGACATGCTTGAACCTGCACTTGTATGGGTGTAATTCACTGGAAGCTAGATAATAACCGCAAATCAGAAAACATTAGGATAGTGTGAGGGGAAAAAACAATGCAGTGTTTCTTACATTTACTTTAACTTCTATTTAATTGCAGACAGAATAAACCTAAGCTCATATTTTGTTTGGTCAAATTCAGTTCATTTGTTGATTTACATCCAGGCCTGCATTTCAGGCTTGCAACAAAAAAGTTGGGACAGGGACAATTTAGGGGTAGTTTGTACTCCCTCTCAAGCACGTGCATACACAAGTGGTTTCCTTTACTGATTTATTAAAGTTTTTGTACTCCCATTAAACCGTGAAAACTATTAAAGCCCAATTTTACACATTCATACAAACCTGTTAACATGTTAGCTATAATTATACATAATTAACTCAAAATCTAGACAGAAAAGTACCTTGTTGGCTGCATGCTACGAAAGGAAATCATAATCATCTTTAAGACTTGTTCATGTATTATTCAAAGTTCCTTTAACGTTTTAACTCTTTATCCTTGAAGCGTGCATGTCTCTTTGCATTAAAACAAACAAACTTGGTGATTGTAATTATAATTTGGTTCAAAAGCAGTACCCACAAAAATCTTTGAGAAGCGAAAATTGACAGAGGATCTCCAGTTTGTTAACAAATGCATAACAAAATGACACTACACCACAAACTGTATGCATTTTACGTTAAAAGGTGTTATTGAAGCATAAAAGACACAAGTGTTAACAGTTTGTGGAAGGTCTGGTCAGACACGGTCTGAAGCATTGCCGCTAATGTTACGTTCTTAAGAATAAAAGGTATTCTTAACTCCTAAGACGAACTGGTCTGGTCTGATTGATATCGCGGAAAACATTTCCATGACACCTATTACACCAAGGTTGTGCAAGACATGCTTGAACCTGCACTTGTATGGGTGTAATTCACTGGAAGCTAGATAATAACCGCAAATCAGAAAACGTTAGGATAGTGTGAGGGGAAAAAAACAATGCAGTGTTTCTTACATTTACTTTAACTTCTATTTAATTGCAGACAATATGAACCTAAGCTCTCTTATATTTTGTTTGGTCAAATACTTCAGTATGAATCTAAGCTCATATTTTGTTTGGTCAAATTCAATTCATGTGTTCATATACTTCCAGGACTGCATTTCTGGCTTGCAACACATTCCAAAAATTTGGGACAGGGACAATTTAGTGCTAGTAATAAAAAAAAAAAAAAATATTACTGTGATTTCAAACATGTGATGTCAACAGGTGATTGTAATTATGATTTGGTTCAAAAGCAGTATCCACTAGTGGTGTGCGATACTGCAAAATTAGCAAAATCCGATACCAAGTAAATACAGGGCCAGATATCGCCGATATCGATCCGATACCGATACCTTTTAATAATTAAGGTACAACCCCAATTCCAATGAAGTTGGGACGTTGTGTAAAACATAAATAAAAACAGAATACGATGATTTGCAAATCCTTTTCAACCCATATTCAATTGAATACACTACAAAGACAAGATATTTAATATTCAAACAGATAAACTTTATTGTTTTTTTGCAAATATTCACTCATTTTGAATTTGATGCCTGCAACACGTTCCAAAGAAGTTGGGACAGGGGCATGTTTACCACTGTGTTACATCACCTTTCCTTTTAACAACACTCAATAAGCGTTTGGGAACTGAGGACACTAATTGTTGAAGCTTTGTAGGTGGAATTCTTTCCCATTCTTGCTTTATGTACAACTTCAGTTGCTCAACAGTTCGGGGTCTCTGTTGTCGTATTTTGTGCTTCATAATGCACCACACATTTTCAATGGGAGACAGGTCTGGACTGCAGGCAGGCCAGTCTAGTACCCGCACTCTTTTACTACGAAGCCACGCTGTTGTAACACGTGCAGAATGTGGCTTGGCATTGTCTTGCTGAAATAAGCAGGGACGTCCCTGAAAAAGACGTTGCTTGGATGGCAGCATATGTTGCTCCAAAACCTGTATGTACCTTTCAGCATTAATGGTGCCTTCACAGATGTGCAAGTTACCCATGCCATGGGCACTAACACACCCCCATACCATCAGAGATGCTGGCTTTTGAACTTTGCGCTAATAACAATCCGGACAGTCCTTTTCCTCTTTGGCCCGGAGGACAAGACGTCCATGATTTCCAAAAACAATTTGAAGTGTGGAATCGTCAGACCACAGGACACTTTTCCACCTGTGTCAGTCCATCTCAGATGAGCTCGGGCCCAAAGAAGCCGGTGGCGTCAACCATGTGATGTCAACAGGTGATTGTAATTATAATTTGGTTCAAAAGCAGTACCCACAAAAATCTTTGAGAAGCAAAAATTTACAGAGGATCTCCAGTTTGTTAACAAATGCATAACAAAATGACACTACACCACAAACTGTATGCATTTTACGTTAAAAGGTGTTATTGAAGTATAAAAGACACAAGTGTTAACAGTTTGTGGAAGGTCTGGTCAGACACGGTCTGAAGCATTGCCGCTAATGTTACGTTCTTAAGAATAAAAGGTATTCTTAACTCCTAAGACGAACTGGTCTGGTCTGATTGATATCGCGGAAAACATTTCCATGACACCTATTACACCAAGGTTGTGCAAGACATGCTTGAACCTGCACTTGTATGGGTGTAATTCACTGGAAGCTAGATAATAACCGCAAATCACAAAACGTTAGGATAGTGTGAGGGGAAAAAAACAATGCAGTGTTTCTTACATTTACTTTAACTTCTATTTAATTGCAGACAATATGAACCTAAGCTCTCTTATATTTTGTTTAGTCAAATACTTCAGTATGAATCTAAGCTCATATTTTGTTTGGTCAAATTCAATTCATGTGTTCATATACTTCCAGGACTGCATTTCTGGCTTGCAACACATTCCAAAAATTTGGGACAGGGACAATTTAGTGCTAGTAATAAAAAAAAAAATCAAATATTACTGTGATTTCAAACATGTGATGTCAACAGGTGATTGTAATTATTTTTTGGTTCAAAAGCAGTATCCACTAGTGGTGTGCGATACTGCAAAATTAGCAAAATCCGATACCAAGTAAATACAGGGCCAGATATCGCCGATATCGATCCGATACCGATACCTTTTAATAATTAAGGTACAACCCCAATTCCAATGAAGTTGGGACGTTGTGTAAAACATAAATAAAAACAGAATACGATGATTTGCAAATCCTTTTCAACCCATATTCAATTGAATACACTACAAAGACAAGATATTTAATATTCAAACAGATAAACTTTATTGTTTTTTTGCAAATATTCACTCATTTTGAATTTGATGCCTGCAACGCGTTCCAAAGAAGTTGGAACAGGGGCATGTTTACCACTGTGTTACATCACCTTTCATTTTAACAACACTCAATAAGCGTTTGGGAACTGAGGACACTAATTGTTGAAGCTTTGTAGGTGGAATTCTTTCCCATTCTTGCTTGATGTACAACTTCAGTTGCTCAACAGTTCTGGGTCTCCGTTGTCGTATTTTGTGCTTCATAATGCACCACACATTTTCAATGGGAGACAGGTCTGGACTGCAGGCAGGCCAGTCTAGTACCCGCACTCTTTTACTACGAAGCCACGCTGTTGTAACACGTGCAGAATGTGGCTTGGCATTGTCTTGCTGAAATAATCAGGGACGTCCCTGAAAAAGACGTTGCTTGGATGGCAGCATATGTTGCTCCAAAACCTGTATGTACCTTTCAGCATTAATGGTGCCTTCACAGATGTGCAAGTTACCCATGCCATGGGCACTAACACACCCCCATACCATCAGAGATGCTGGCTTTTGAACTTTGCGCTAATAACAATCCAGACAGTCCTTTTCCTCTTTGGCCCGGAGGACATGACGTCCATGATTTCCGAAAACAATTTGAAATGTGGAATCGTCAGACCACAGGACACTTTTCCACTTTGCGTCAGTTCATCTCAGATGAGCTCGGGCCCAAAGAAGCCGGTGGCGTCAACCATGTGATGTCAACAGGTGATTGTAATTATAATTTGGTTCAAAAGCAGTACCCACAAAGGTCTTTGAGAAGCAAAAAATGACAGAGGATTTCCACTTTGTTCGTGACGTTCGTGAACCTTCTGATTACATGGTGACGTCACTTCCGGTGGTACGCACGCTGAAACTCTAGCCTAGTTGTTTGTTTGTAGCCTTTAGCTAAATAACTTTTTATATACATATGTTTTAAACATATAATTTATACGTTAATCTTCTGTGTGTTGTTGATTTAGTTTTATTTTTGTTTATCGTAAAAAAGCGCTTGTGTTTACTAACGTAAACTCGTGCTGTGTTGGAAACTAAGAAACTTCTGCTACCGGCATCCGAACGAAGCCCGGTTTTGTTTGTTTGTTTTGTACTTCAGCGCATAAACATCATAATTATCCAGAATTAAAACCGTTTTCGGTCCGCACGAAGCGCGTTTGTGTTTGGTTGCTTGTGTTTGGTTGTGTTCTGTATTTTAGCTCTTAAAACACCTCTGTTTTGTGGGGAGTTATAACCGTTTCTGTTCGTAGGAAGCGCGTTTATTTGTTTTGTACACCAGCACATAACACCGTTCTCCTTTAGAATTACAGCCGCTTTTGTCCGAACGAAGCGCGTTTGTGTTGGTTTGGTTGGTGGTTTTTGTATTCCAGCTTATCATCGCCTGTTTCATCCGGAATTAAAGCCGTTCTTCTGTGACTACCAGCAGAAGCGCCGGTGAATCCAACATAAACATCATCTCCAACTCATCTTGTAAAGCTAAGTATATTTCTCTGTTATTATGGCCCCAGCAGGAGCATTATATCCATGTTCCGAGTGTAACATGTTCAGTTATTCCTTCTCCGTGTTTAGTGATAACTTTACATGTGATAAGTGTAGATTAGTTGTTAGTCTGACGGAGAAGATCTCAGTGTTAGAAGGGCGCATTCGGGCGTTAGAACAGACTACTACTAGTGAGGGCTTAGATTTAGCTGTAGCAGTCCCGAATGCCAGCAGTTCAGGTATAGAACCCCAGACTCCGGCATTAGAGTCCTCGCAGCGGGGCGACTGGGTGACGTCTCGGCGACATAGTCGTAGGGCAAAGCACCGACCATCTCAGTTGCACGTGTCCAACAGGTTTTCCCCACTCAGTGAGCCACCCGCTGAGAAGCCTGTTAATGTAAGTGCTCTGGTTATAGGAGATTCTCAGCTCCGACACGTGCGTATTGCGACCCCCATAGAGACACCAGCAACCATAGTCACCTGTATTCCGGGGGCCAGGGCGCCTGACATCAGAGCAAATCTGAAAGTGCTGGCTAATGCTAATCGTAGATTTTCGAAGATTGTTATCCACGTCGGCACTAATGATGTTCGTTTACGGCAGTCTGAGGTTACTAAGAGTAATGTTAAAGAGGTGTGTGAGTTAGCTAGGTCGATGTCTGAGGCAGTAGTGTGCTCTGGCCCCTTACCGATTCGACCCAGTGGCGAAACCTACAGCAGGTTGTTGTCGCTGAACCGCTGGATGTCTAAATGGTGCTCAGAAAACTGCATTGATTTTGTAGATAACTGGTCCACCTTTGAGGGAAGGCCTGGTCTTTTGAAGCGGGATGGTGTCCACCCCACGTGGGAGGGTGCTGCTCGCATTTCTTGCAGCATAGGTGACAGGCTTTACCACCGCGTTAGTGTAGCGGCAGATAGTGTTAAATGACTATCCAGAGCCAAGACCAGGCAGCAGACTAACAGGCCTAACCAACTGTCTGCGAGTCGCCATCGGACGTCACCCGGAATCCTTAGGTCACAAACCATTGAGACTGTGTCTGTTTACCGTGGCAGGTGTAAGCCAAAACAAAATCAAAAAGTATGTCATAATAACTTAATTAAAATTAATCTAAATGAGCATCATGAAAACCCTAGTAAGGCTAAACTAAAGTTAGGACTTCTAAACATCAGGTCACTTGCATGCAAAACAGTAATTGTAAATGAAATAATTACAGATAATAGTCTTAGTGCCCTTTGTTTAACTGAAACATGGGCTAGACCTGATGAGTATCTAGGTTTAAATGAAGCATCTCCGCCGGGTTACAGTTATGAACATAAGCCACGTCTTAGCGGTCGTGGTGGAGGAATAGCCACAATTTATGATAAAGACATAGGTCTTACTGTAAAATCATCTCCCATAACAAACTCGTTTGAAGTTCTTATATCTGACATAACCAATAAATGTTCATCTGATAAAACTAGTATGTTTAAGCTGGTTACTGTTTATCGACCCCCTGGTCCTTACTCAGAATTTCTTAACGAATTTGCCGATTTTCTTTCTAAATTAGTCTTATCAACTAAAAAAGCTTTAATTGTTGGTGACTTTAATATTCATTATGAGGATAAGTGTAATCCACTCAAAATTGCGTTTGACTCTATTTTAGAATCTTTAGGCATCACCCAAAATGTAACGGGACCCACTCACCGCTGTAAACATACCTTAGATTTAATACTTACTTATGGTATAAACATAGACAACCTGGAAATTGTACCACAGAATGACTTAATTTCTGATCACTCTCTACTAATTTATGAAGTGTCCCTGTCCAATAAGGTACAGCAACCAAATCGTTTTAAATGTAAGCGCACTATTACATCTGCAACTGCAGCAGCGTTCATAAACTGCCTACCAGAATTACCAAATATACCAGCATCAGAACCTAAAGAACTAGATCAGGCAACTCAAAACCTAGAGACTGTATTGCGCGCAACCTTAGATAACGTAGCCCCACTCAAAACTAAACTGATTAGGGAGAAAAAACTTGCTCCTTGGTACAATGACCACACATGCGCACTTAAACAAGCAGCACGGAAATTAGAACGCAAGTGGCGGCACACTACACTGGAGGTGTATAAGATTGCTTGGAAAGATGCTCTAACTGAGTATAAACATGCACTTATAAAAGCTAAATCTTTATATTATTCGTCCCTAATAGAGAAAAATAAAAACAATCCCAGATTCCTTTTTGAGACAGTGTCCAAATTAACTAAAAATGTCAATGAAACTGAATGTAATATACCACCCGACTGTACCAGCGATGATTTTTTAAAATTCTTTAATGACAAGATAGAAAAATTACGACTTCTGAGTCAAAGTGTGTCACTTGCCAATGTTAAGTATGGACTCACTCCGAGCAGCATTGGTGATAATAGTAACGAGTTAATCCAACTAAATTCCTTTAATCCAATCTCCCAAAATGAACTAACTGTGTTGATTAAATCATCAAAGTCATCATCGTGTATACTTGATCCTGTTCCAACTCGTTTACTTAAAGATTTACTCCCAGCTATTGTAGAGCCCCTGCTTACATTAATCAATGCATCCCTTAGCCTTGGGTATGTACCTAAATTGTTTAAAAGTGCTGTTATTAAACCCCTGATTAAAAAACCTAATCTTGATCTACATGTTTTATCTCATTATAGGCCAATTTCAAACCTTCCTTTTGTCTCAAAGATATTAGAAAAAGTTGTTTCCAAACAATTATGTTCTTATTTGAATGAAAATTGTATTCATGAAAAATTTCAATCAGGATTTAGACCCAACCATAGTACCGAAACCGCATTAATTAGAGTAGTTAACGAGTTGTTAATGTCTTCTGATAATGGATGTGTCTCTTTTCTTGTTCTATTAGATCTTAGTGCAGCGTTTGATACGGTCAATCATAACATTTTACTGGAGAGGCTAGAAAATACAGTAGGTGTTAAAGGACTCGCACTCTCTTGGTTTCATTCATATTTGACTGACCGCTCGCAATTTGTTTATGTAAATAATAAATGCTCAGAAACTACAAAAGTAAAGTGTGGTGTTCCACAGGGGTCGGTACTGGGACCCCTATTATTTACACTCTATATGCTTCCACTAGGTGAAATTATTCATAAACATGGCATAAAATTTCACTGCTATGCAGATGACACTCAGCTGTATATATCAGCCAAACCAAATGATACCGACACAATCAGTAAGATAGAAGATTGTGTAAACGACATAAAAAACTGGATGTCGTGTAATTTTCTTTTACTTAATTCAGATAAAACTGAGGTTTTACTTGTTGGCTCTAAAGCTGCAAGAGACAAGTTGTCTAACCTGGTGCTAAACCTAAACACTTTCTCTGTTACTCCCAGCCCAGATGTAAAAAACTTAGGTGTCACACTAGATTCAGATCTTTCCTTTGATACACACATTAATAATATTACTAGAGTTGCTTTCTATCATTTGCGTAATATCTCTAAAATAAGAAATATACTACCTGCTAATGACGCCGAAAAACTGATCCATGCGTTTATAACTTCTCGGTTAGATTATTGTAATGCTCTTCTAATTGGATGCTCTGGTAGATCCATAAACAAACTCCAGTTAGTTCAAAATGCAGCAGCTCGAGTGCTAACTAGAACTAAAAAATTTGATCATATTACTCCTGTTCTATTGTCTCTACACTGGCTGCCAGTTAAATTCCGCATTGAATACAAAATACTTTTACTAACCTATAAAGCGCTACACGGTCTGGCTCCACAGTATCTGAGTGAACTTATTAATCACTATAATCCAGCGCGTCCACTTCGTTCACAAGATGCAGGGTTACTTATAGTTCCTAAAATTAAAAAGACCACAGCTGGTGGAAGAGCATTTTCTTACAAAGCTCCACAACTTTGGAATAATCTTCCTGCCTCTGTTCGGGATTCGGACACAGTCTCAATGTTTAAGTCTAGACTGAAAACATATTTATTTTCTCAAGCTTTTGAGTAATATAGACAAAGGCGCAGAGCTTGGGGGTTCTTGGTCATAGAAACTTGTGGTGATCAGGGATGTTGGGTTGCTGTCGTTCTGCCTCTCTTATCCGATCACTCAGGTTTGATGACGGTGGGGAGATGGGCGCTGATGTCCTGTGAAAGCCTTCATGACCTTGTTACCTGCTCGCTCTCCCTTTTAGTTATGCTGTAATAATTAGGGCTGCCGGAGTCTAAAACTCTCTGTAAAACTGTTTTACTCAACTAGCATTGTACATTATTAACTACATTCTTTGTTGTTTCACTCCAAGGGCATTCTGGTGGGAACCTGTTTACACGCCAAGGTTAAGGATTAAAGTCGAGACTGCCGTGGCGACGACACTGTTCCTGCCGGATGTGACGGGTCTGGAGTAATTTCCACCAAGAATGACAAGAAATCACTACAGACTTTATTGAAGACTATTTATCTATTTATTACCAGTTATAACTTTTAGTTCATTTAATTCTGTGTTTAGATGCTTTGTGTAAATTATGTATTTATTTAAAGTATCCTCCAGACCACCCAAGAAGGATGGGCCCTGCTGAGTCTGGTTCCTCTCAAGGTTTCTTCCTGTAATTTTCAGGGAGTTTTTCCTTGCCACAGTCGCCCTCGGCTTGCTCAACAGGGGTTTTTGTATCTATTGGTCATGGATTTTGTAAAGTTGCTTTGTGACAATGTCTATTGTAAAAAGCGCTATATAAATAAAGTTGACTTGACTTGACTTGACAGTTTGTTAACAAATGCATAAGAAAATGACACTACACCACAAACTGTATGCATTTTACGTTAAAAGGTGTTATTGAAGTATAAAAGACACAAGTGTTAACAGTTTGTGGAAGGTCTGGTCAGACACGGTCTGAAGCATTGCCGCTGGCGTTACGTTCTTAAGAATAAAAGGTATTCTTAACTCCTAAGACAAACTGGTCTGGTCTGATTAATATCGCGGAAAACATTTCCATGACACCTATAACACCAAGGTTGTACAAGACATGCTTGAACCTGCACTTGTATGGGTGTAATTCACTGGAAGCTAGATAATAACCGCAAATCAGAAAACGTTAGGATAGTGTGAGGGGAAAAAACAATGCAGTGTTTCTTACATTTACTTTAACTTCTATTTAATTGCAGACAGAATAAACCTAAGCTCATATTTTGTTTGGTCAAATTCAATTCATTTGTTGATATACATCCAGGCCTGCATTTCAAGCTTGCAACAAAAAAGTTGGGACAGGGACAATTTAGGGGTAGTTTGTACTCCCTCTCAAGCACGTGCATACACAAGTGGTTTCCTTTACTGATTTATTAAAGTTTTTGTACTCCCATTAAACCGTGAAAACTATTAAAACAATTTTACACATTCATACAAACCTGTTAACATGTTAGCTATAATTACACATAATTAACTCAAAATATAGACAGAAAAGTACCTTGTTGGCTGCATGCTACGAAAGGAAATCATAATCATCTTTAAGACTTGTTCATGTATTATTCAAAGTTCCTTTAACGTTTTAACTCTTTATCCTTGAAGCGTGCATGTCTCTTTGCATTAAAACAAACAAACTTGGTGATTGTAATTATAATTTGGTTCAAAAGCAGTACCCACAAAAATCTTTGAGAAGTGAAAATTGACAGAGCATCTCCAGTTTGTTAACAAATGTATGAGAAAATGAGACTACACAAACTGTATGCATTTCACATTGAAAGGTTTTCTTGAAGTATAAAAGACACAAGTGTTAACAGTTTGTGGAAGGTCTGGTCAGACACGGTCTGAAGCATTGCCGCTAATGTTACGTTCTTAAGAATAAAAGGTATTCTTAACTCCTAAGACGAACTGGTCTGGTCTGATTGATATCGCAGAAAACATTTCCATGACACCCATTACACCAAGGTTGTGCAAGACATGCTTGAACCTGCACTTGTATGGGTGTAATTCACTGGAAGCTAGATAATAACCGCAAATCAGAAAACGTTAGGATAGTGTGAGGGGAAAAAAACAATGCAGTGTTTCTTACATTTACTTTAACTTCTATTTAATTGCAGACAATATGAACCTAAGCTCTCTTATATTTTGTTTGGTCAAATACTTCAGTATGAATCTAAGCTCATATTTTGTTTGGTCAAATTCAATTCATGTGTTCATATACTTCCAGGACTGCATTTCTGGCTTGCAACACATTCCAAAAATTTGGGACAGGGACAATTTAGTGCTAGTAATAAAAAAACAACCAAATATTACTGTGATTTCAAACATGTGATGTCAACAGGTGATTGTAATTATGATTTGGTTCAAAAGCAGTATCCACTAGTGGTGTGCGATACTGCAAAATTAGCAAAATCCGATACCAAGTAAATACAGGGCCAGATATCGCCGATATCGATCCGATACCGATACCTTTTAATAATTAAGGTACAACCCCAATTCCAATGAAGTTGGGACGTTGTGTAAAACATAAATAAAAACAGAATACGATGATTTGCAAATCCTTTTCAACCCATATTCAATTGAATACACTACAAAGACAAGATATTTAATATTCAAACAGATAAACTTTATTGTTTTTTTGCAAATATTCACTCATTTTGAATTTGATGCCTGCAACACGTTCCAAAGAAGTTGGGACAGGGGCATGTTTACCACTGTGTTACATCACCTTTCCTTTTAACAACACTCAATAAGCGTTTGGGAACTGAGGACACTAATTGTTGAAGCTTTGTAGGTGGAATTCTTTCCCATTCTTGCTTTATGTACAACTTCAGTTGCTTAACAGTTCGGGGTCTCTGTTGTCGTATTTTGTGCTTCATAATGCACCACACATTTTCAATGGGAGACAGGTCTGGACTGCAGGCAGGCCAGTCTAGTACCCGCACTCTTTTACTACGAAGCCACGCTGTTGTAACACGTGCAGAATGTGGCTTGGCATTGTCTTGCTGAAATAATCAGGGACGTCCCTGAAAAAGACGTTGCTTGGATGGCAGCATATGTTGCTCCAAAACCTGTATGTACCTTTCAGCATTAATGGTGCCTTCACAGATGTGCAAGTTACCCATGCCATGGGCACTAACACACCCCCATACCATCAGAGATGCTGGCTTTTGAACTTTGCGCTAATAACAATCCGGACAGTCCTTTTCCTCTTTGGCCCGGAGGACAAGACGTCCATGATTTCCAAAAACAATTTGAAGTGTGGAATCGTCAGACCACAGGACACTTTTCCACCTGTGTCAGTCCATCTCAGATGAGCTCGGGCCCAAAGAAGCCGGTGGCGTCAACCATGTGATGTCAACAGGTGATTGTAATTATAATTTGGTTCAAAAGCAGTACCCACAAAGGTCTTTGAGAAGCAAAAATTTACAGAGGATCTCCAGTTTGTTAACAAATGCATAAGAAAATGACACTACACCACAAACTGTATGCATTTTACGTTAAAAGGTGTTATTGAAGTATAAAAGACACAAGTGTTAACAGTTTGTGGAAGGTCTGGTCAGACACGGTCTGAAGCATTGCCGCTGGCGTTACGTTCTTAAGAATAAAAGGTATTCTTAACTCCTAAGACAAACTGGTCTGGTCTGATTAATATCGCGGAAAACATTTCCATGACACCTATAACACCAAGGTTGTGCAAGACATGCTTGAACTTGCACTTGTATGGGTGTAATTCACTGGAAGCTAGATAATAACCGCAAATCAGAAAACGTTAGGATAGTGTGAGGGGAAAAAACAATGCAGTGTTTCTTACATTTACTTTAACTTCTATTTAATTGCAGACAGAATAAACCTAAGCTCATATTTTGTTTGGTCAAATTCAATTCATTTGTTGATATACATCCAGGCCTGCATTTCAAGCTTGCAACAAAAAAGTTGGGACAGGGACAATTTAGGGGTAAAAAAAAAAAATTAAGTAAAAAAAGTGGTGAGCACCAGATACTAAGTGGTGCGCACCAGATACTAAGTGGTGCGCACCAGATACTAAGTGGTGAGCACCAGATACTAAGTGGTGCGCACCAGATACTACGACATACTATCACCTGCGCATCTGATAGCATCAGGTGACACTGACCGCTATTTTGCTTTGCTCCTGGCTGTAATCGGTATCCTCAATTTTTCCCATAATGGAAGAAGATATTTATGACTTTTTAGAGTCGCGACAGGTGTCAAAGGAACAAATAAAGCGACTTAAAGATGACAAGGTAAGTTTGTCAGCTATACATACTAATAATTTACCAATTTGTTTCAGTCATATAAATGAAGGCTGCCTTTTCTTGATATCGTTAGCTAACTAAATTAGATGGCTTGCGTTGCTATGTTGCTCTGATAGCTAACATTAGTTATAAAACTCTACTGTAAACGGGAATGTAAGTAGCTACTCAGCGAGATGTTACAGTAAGTCACTAAATTAAACCTTTGTTTACGTTACGGCGTATTTTACCGTTTAAGTTAAGGATATTTAGCTACCAGATCTGTCCCACAGTTTGTTAACAGTGGTATTTTATTTGTAGTTTATTATCCAGCGAGCTAACTAGCCAAACAACTGTTGCTTATACTACATAGTTTCCTTGTACGGATTTGGTTTTTTGCATCAAAACTATACACAACCGCTGCAAAATTTCATTAACATATGATCAGACAGTCTCTTTATATACAGGGGTTGGACAAAATAACTGAAACACCTGGTTTTAGACCACAATAATTTATTAGTATGGTGTAGGGCCTCCTTTTGCGGCCAATACAGCGTCAATTCGTCTTGGAAATGACATATACAAGTCCTGCACAGTGGTCAGAGGGATTTTAAGCCATTCTTCTTGCAGGATAGTGGCCAGGTCACTACGTGATGCTGGTGGAGGAAAACGTTTCCTGACTCGCTTCTCCAAAACACCCCAAAGTGGCTTAATAATATTTAGATCTGGTGACTGTGCAGGCCATGGGAGATGTTCAACTTCACTTTCATGTTCATCAAACCAATCTTTCACCAGTCTTGCTGTGTGTATTGGTGCATTGTCATCCTGATACACGGCACCGCCATTGGATGCACATGGTCCTCCAGAATGGTTCGGTAGTCCTTGGCAGTGACGCGCCCATCTAGCACAAGTATTGGGCCAAGGGAATGCCATGATATGGCAGCCCAAACCATCACTGATCCACCCCCATGCTTCACTCTGGGCATGCAACAGTCTGGGTGGTACGCTTCTTTGGGGCTTCTCCACACCGTAACTCTCCCGGATGTGGGGAAAACAGTAAAGGTGGACTCATCAGAGAACAATACATGTTTCACATTGTCCACAGCCCAAGATTTGCGCTCCTTGCACCATTGAAACCGACGTTTTGCATTGGCACGAGTGACCAAAGGTTTGGCTATAGCAGCCCGGCCGTGTATATTGACCCTGTGGAGCTCCCGACGGACAGTTCTGGTGGAAACAGAGTTGAGGTGCACATTTAATTCTGCCGTGATTTGGGCAGCCGTGGTTTTATGTTTTTTGGATACAATCCGGGTTAGCACCCGAACATCCCTTACAGACAGCTTCCTCTTGCGTCCACAGTTAATCCTGTTGGATGTGGTTTGTCCTTCTTGGTGGTATGCTGACATTACCCTGGATACCGTGGCTCTTGATACATCACAAAGACTTGCTGTCTTGGTCACAGATGCGCCAGCAAGACGTGCACCAACAATTTGTCCTCTTTTGAACTCTGGTATGTCACCCATAATGTTGTGTGCATTGCAATATTTTGAGCAAAACTGTGCTCTTACCCTGCTAATTGAACCTTCACACTCTGCTCTTACTGGTGCAATGTGCAATTAATGAAGATTGGCCACCAGACTGGTCCAATTTAGCCATGAAACCTCCCACACTAAAATGACAGGTGTTTCAGTTATTTTGTCCAACCCCTGTATATATATATATATATATATACTGTATATATACAGTGCCTTGCAAAAGTATTCAGCCCCCTTGAACTTTTCAACCTTTTGCCACATTTCAGGCTTTAAACATAAAGATATGAAATTGTAATTTTTTGTGAAGAATCAACAACAAGTGGGACACAATCGTGAAGTGGAACGAAATGTATTGGATATTTTAAACTTTTTTTAGAAATAAAAAACTGAAAAGTGGGGCGTGCAATATTATTCAGCCCCCTTGCGTTAATACTTTGTAGCGCCACCTTTTGCTGCGATTACAGCTGCAAGTCGCTTGGGGTATGTCTCTATCAGTTTTGCACATCGAGAGACTGAAATTTTTGCCCATTCTTCCTTGCAAAACAGTTCGAGCTCAGTGAGGTTGGATGGAGAGCGTTTGTGAACAGCAGTTTTCAGCTCTTTCCACAGATTCTCGATGGGATTCAGGTCTGGACTTTGACTTGGCCATTCTAACACCTGGATACGTTTATTTGTGAACCATTCCATTGTAGATTTTGCTTTATGTTTTGGTTCATTGTCTTGTTGGAAGATAAATCTCCGTCCCAGTCTCAGGTCTTTTGCAGACTGCAACAGGTTTTCTTCCAGAATGGTCCTGTATTTGGCTCCATCCATCTTCCCATCAATTTTAACCATCTTCCCTGTCCCTGCTGAAGAAAAGCAGGCCCAAACCATGATGCTGCCACCACCATGTTTGACAGTGGGGATGGTGTGTTCAGGGTGATGAGCTGTGTTGCTTTTACGCCAAACATAACGTTTTGCGTTGTGGCCAAAAAGTTCGATTTTGGTTTCATCTGACCAGAGCACCTTCTTCCACATGCTTGGTGTGTCTCCCAGGTGACTTTTTATAGATATCTTTGAGAAATGGCTTTCTTCTTGCCACTCTTCCATAAAGGCCAGATTTGTGCAGTGTACGACTGATTGTGTCCTATGGACAGATTCTCCCACCTCAGCTGTAGATCTCTGCAGTTCATTCAGAGTGATCATGGGCCTCTTGGCTGCATCCCTGATCAGTCTTCTCCTTGTTTGAGCTGAAAGTTTAGAGGGACGGCCGGGTCTTGGTAGATTTGCAGTGGTCTGATACTCCCTTCATTTCAATATGATCGCTTGCACAGTGCTCCTTGAGATGTTTAAAGCTTGGGAAATCTTTTTGTATCCAAATTCAGCTTTAAACTTCTCCACAACAGTATCTCGGACTTGCCTGGTGTGTTCCTTGGTCTTCATGATGCTCTCTGCGCTTTAAACAGAACTCTGAGACTATCACAGAGCAGGTGCATTTATACAGAGACTTGATTACACACAGGTGGATTCTATTTATCACCATCAGTCATTTAGGTCAACATTGGATCATTCAGAGATCCTCACTGAACTTCTGGAGTGAGTTTGCTGCACTGAAAGTAAAGGGGCTGAATAATATTGCACGCCCCACTTTTCAGGTTTTTATTTCTAAAAAAAGTTTAAAATATCCAATAAATTTCGTTCCACTTCACAATTGTGTCGCACTTGTTATTGATTGTTCACAAAAAATTACAATTTCATATCTTTATGTTTAAAGCCTGAAATGTGGCAAAAGGTTGAAAAGTTCAAGGGGGCTGAATACTTTTGCAAGGCACTGTATATTTTGATAATAATAATAACATCATTAAAGGTGAACCGTGCAATGTTATTTTATTCTGGAAGGTTGCATCAAACAAGTAGCCCTTCGTATTATTCAGTACCCTTAAAGTAGCTCTCGGTCTTGAAAAGGTTGGTGACCCCTGTTCTAGGACGTTATAGAGGTATAACTCAGCTATGAAGAAATATAAGAAATACATTGATTTGCTTAGCATTTACTTTTGCCACACTGATAATACAGTGCCGTATAGTACTTATTGTTCTTTTGGTTTGCTGTTTAAAATAATATTTTTTGCATTCAAGAAAACGCATAACAATATATCTAGTCATGGAAATTTAGCTTTTAGGTTTTGCCTTTTTTCCTTGTGTTATTTAAGTACTGTAATTTGTCTGTTGCACACATTCTGTTGAACATAAATTGTTTTTAAATGTCTCAATATTATTTACTGCAGATTGACATGAATGTGATTTCTGTCATGACGGATGAAGAGCTTGTAGAATACTTCCCTGGATATGGAGATCGTATTGCAGTGAAAGCTTTTTGTCGCCCAAAAATGGCTGCTTGCAGTTTCATGGGGGGAGAATCAAGTGCAAAGTCTTCAATTCTGCAAAAATTGAAAGCAAAGCTCATGAAAGGTGGAAAAGGGTATGACCAGTGTGTATCGGACAGATCATCTGCCCGTGGGAACAAATATGCATCTAAGGATAACAGGCGTTTGGAAATGGGGTGGCTGCATTTCCAGGATGAACAGTATCGGCAGGTGTGGACAAAAAACGGTGGAGGAACAAGACACCTAAGCTGTCAGAAAAACATTTCGTTTGAAGAATTACTTGGTGTTGGCAAAAACTTGTTTTTCCCCAAAGGTATCTCATCAAAAGGCCCTGCAGAAAAATTTGTTTTTGAAATTCGTGATTTCAGTCAAGGTATTATACCACCAGAAACCACATTGTGTCAGATATATGAAGATAGCAAACTACGAATGGTACGCCTATACCTTTGTTCAAAAGAAGTAGATGCAGAAGAGAGGTCATCCCTTGTCATTTCTTCAGATACAGATTCTGACTTTCAACCTGATGAATCTACAGAGAAGAAGAAAAGAAAGGTATGCAGGTGGCCCTTTTGGTACAATATCAGGGCAGAAATTATTTTAAAATCTTTTGTGGAAAATAACGACAAATAATATAGTACACATTTTAAAAGACTGGGTTGAAACTGCTAAAGACTTAAAATTGATGTATTTTTTAAAAAGGCCTGGCCAATCAAAAGAAAATCAAAACCAGAGAGGGAGCCTTCTGTTCAAGAAAATGAAAAGCTTGATGGTCATGAAGGCTTATCTTCAGATCCTGAAGTAGATTAATCGCAACTTAAAGAACAGAATGAGGTAAGCACTGCATTGTTTAATTATATCTTAATGTTTACATAACTCTATTTTACCATGGATATAGAATAGTATATGTTTTATTATTTTACACTGTATGTTCAAAAGTTTTATTTACCAGCTTATCCAGTGTTTCTTCTTAATTCAAGGGTTATTCATTGAGAGTTTGTCCCCTATTTGCTGCAGTAACACCCTCTACTTTTCTGGGAAGGCTTTACGTTAGATGTTGGAACATTGCTATGAGGATTTGATTGAGCATTAGTGTGAGCATTAGTGGGTTTAGGTACTGATGTTGGATGAGCAGTTATGGGTCACTCCAACTCATCCCAAAGGTGTATCACTCCAGAGAATGCTGTTCCACAGTTCCACAACCCAGTGCTGGGGGGCTTTATACACCTCCAGGCCATGCTTGGCATTAGACATGGTGCCCTTAGACTCATATGTTGCTGCTCCACAGCACCCTGTTGTATTGGTACAACCCCAGATCAAGTTGTAACAGTATGAAAAAAAACGAGAAAAAAAAAAAAAAAACTGCAGTGTTTATTACATGTACTTTGAGTTTTATTTCATTGCAGACAGTATGAAATCAAGGTATTTCATGTTTTGTTTTTTCAACTGTATTTTATTTAATATACTATATATTTATATAAATATTAATATCCAGCATTTCAGACCTGCAACACATCCCAAAAATGTTGCCATCCCTTCTCACAACAGCATCAATGCTGCCAACACACAAAATTAAATGTAAATGTGTAAATTATCTTTGCCAGTTGCACTGACACGACCCCATACAATGATAGACTTGGACTTTTTGATGATAACAGTTTGAATGGTCTTTTTAACTTCGGTCTGAAGCTCACTACATTTTTTTAAAAATATCTGGAATACTGGTTTGTCTGACCACAATACATGTTTCCACTGTGTGATGGTCCATCCTAGATGCCTCAGAGCTCAGACAACTCATAGCCGCTTCTGGACATGGTTAACATAAGGCTTCTTTTTTGCACAGTAAAGTTTTAAATATCATTTGTGCATGTAACTCTGTATTGTAGTGCTTGACAAAGGTTTGACAAAGTAATCCCTCACCCATGTGGTTATATCAGCTATTGTTGAGTGGCAATTCTTGATGCTTATGCTCTGAAACTCCCCCAGATTCCTTGATGCATTTAATGATATGATGAACTGTAGAGGGAGAGATATGCAAATGCCTTCCAAGCTTTCTTTGAGGTTCATTGTTTTTAAACATTTCATTATTTTTTTCACACATTTGTTGACAAACTGAAAATCCTCTGTTCATATTTGCTCCTCAAGGACTCAGCTTTTTGTGGATAAATGAAAAGGTGACCAGACAAAACTTAAAATATATTGTCTGCAATCAAATAAAAGTAAGAGTAAATGTAAGAAACACTGCCCTTTGTGTGTGTGTGTGTGTGTGTAAACTATCCAAGCTGTGTGTATGTCAGCAATGTGTTCATCTTAAAGTAGTAGAATTCACTGACTATTCACTATTTTTGGACATAAGGTGTTTGGTGTTTAAGCATTTGCTTGGTTACTATAAGTTATGGAATACAATTTATTTAGAGGCTTAGTCATTTGCATTCTTAAATAGCTTTCTACAGCACAGCGAAAATCAAGAAGGAAAAAGAAGACAGATAAGACAACGCAAGAAAACCATGATGACAGAAATACTGGAAGTATGTCTTCAGATCTTGTGACTGGTGAATTTGCACCTGAAGAGATGAGTATGGTAAGATGTGAACTGAATGACCTTACTATCTGCTAATTAACTGTAGTGACTGCAGTACAATTTCTAGCAGGCAGAGTTGTGTAGTAGATAGCAAAACCTTTTTTTTTTTTTATTATTACCTTTACTCAAGTTTGGATGTTATGGAGTTATACTTCTATGCGTATTTTAAATTTTTTATTTTTTTTTTACCTTTATTTAACCTCTTTTTGTTTGTTTATTAGGATTTTAACATCATGTTCTACACCTTGCTCACATTCATGACAGGACAGGCAGTCACTCATTACACAAGGTTCATCAGTTCACGCAAGGTTTTATCGAACACAGTCACAGACAATTTAGTGTCTCCAATTTACCTCGGAGTAAACCCACATGGACATGGGGAGAACATGCAAACTCCAAACAGAAAGGACCCGGACCGCATCACCTGGGGATCAAACCCAGGACCTTGTTGCTGTGAGCTTCTTGCTACCCACTTAGCTGTTTTGTTTAGTGTTTACAGTAGCATGTGCAGTAACAGCATTTGCTATGACTGCAGCCAGGGTCATTGCAGTTTTATACTTTCTTTTACAGTTATTTTGTCCCTCAGTACTTTGCCTACTGAGGATAGTTTAATGTCATTTTAGACTTAAGTTTTTTTTCCTTTCCTTTTTTCCCTATTTATCTGTGCAGTTTTTAACTAGCTCACCTGTTGGGAATACTGGCACAGTAACTCTGGATCTTCACACATCATTTGAAGACCCAGAGATCCACTTTGGCAATGTATGTGAAGACAACAGAAGTGATGTATGTGAAGACAACAGAAGTGATCTTTCTACAATCTTATGGTATTCACAAAATGAGGTATGTATCTTGTCATCTTGCATCTCAGACAAATTCTGTGAAGTGTTTTAATTTATAATGTTGGTATTAAAGCAGTCTGTGTTTGAATTTTGATTTATTTTCCTTAATGCCAGTTTATTAGGTACTTTATTAAGTACTAAAAATAAGCTTCCAAAATATTTGTCATTTGTGAGTTATGCCATGGATTTACAAAGGGACAAACTGACACACCTGTTGTAATGCACACTTTGCACAGTGACACTGCCTATTCCGATACCAATATTATCGTAACATGCACATGCTCAAAAAGAAGGTCCACCTTGATGTTTAGATCTTAAATTTAAAATCAACATTATACAGATGAACATATTATGACAATAGAAGATAATTTACTTACATCCTAAAAGATGTCTCTGTCTTTCACCATTGACATAGTGGTATTTGCAAAATATTAAGAGTAAATAAGAATAACAAATGGTTGGAGAACAGTTTGCAAAATTTGCATGGGCAAACTGGTTTTGTTTTGCCACATACAGTACCAGTCAAAAGTTTGGACACACCTTCCCTTCAATGGTTTTTCTTGATTATTTTTATTTTCTACATTGTAGATTAATACTGAAGACATCCAAACTATAAAGGAACACGTATGGAATTATGTAGTGAACAAAATTTTTTTAAATAAACCAGAATATGTTTTATATTTTACCAACTCTACCTCTGCACAGCACAACTGATGTTCTCAAACACATTAAAAAAGCAAGAAATTCCAGAAATTAGCTCTTGACAAGGCACACATGTTAATTGAAAACCATTCCAGGTAACTACCTCATGAAGCTGATTGAAAAAATGCCAAAGAGTGTGCAAAGCTGTCATCAGTGCAAAATATGGCTACTTTAAAGAATCTAAAATATAAAACATATTCTGGTTTGTTTAACACTTTTTTGTTTACTGCATAATTCCATATGTGTTTCTTTATAGTTTGGATGTCTTCAGTATTACTTTACAATGTAGAAAATAAAAATAAAAATCAAGACAAACCACAAGAATGAGAAAGTGTGTCCAAACTTTTGACTGGTACTGTATATGCACTGACATTTTTTGTAATTTTACATTAAGTCTAATATACCATTTGTCTTGCAGGAGGCAGTCCAGAATCACCAACCTCTTGCTGTAGCATCGTCAGCACATCCAGTGGCAGCCACATACGAATATGCACATGTGAGAGAGGTCCAGAAAGTTAAGATAAGACGAGTAAATATAATTCAGGATATGTTAAATATTTTTAGTAATGCTAAGGTTTTAGATGTAACCCTACGATTTGAGTTTGTCTGTGAGAGGGCATTAGATGATGACGGTGTGTCAAGGGAGGCATACACAGCGTTTTGGGAGGAGTTTCTGGAACAGTGTGAAGGAGAGGAGGAACGAGTGCCCAGACTCCGACCAGACTATTCAGAGAAACAATGGCAAGCTGTTGGTAGACTATGGGCTAAAGGTTATGTGGACCATGGCATTATTCCAGTCAGACTGTCACCAGTGTTTGTCCTAGCATGTACTCAGGGAATTGACTCAGTGGATGAAGCCCTTTTGATGTCATCATTTGTGAAATACTTATCATCTGCAGAGCGAGCATGTGTTGAGAAGGCATTACAGGGCCAAATAGATGAAACTGAAAAAGAGGACTTACTAGACCTCTTCACAAGAATGGGATCTCATAGCCTACCTCCAGAGGACAACTTGCAAATTGCCATTCTGACAATGGCACACAAAGTTTTATTACAAGAGCCCAAATTTGTAATTGATTGCTTCAGCAGTGTTATGAGAGCCATGCATTGTGATCTGGCAAATAAAGAAAGCATACTGAAACGGTATGAGACAAAGCAGGCCACAAACAGAAAAGTAGCACAGATTCTAAAACCATCCAAAGAGTTTCTGAACCAGCATGAGCAATTGGTCCTAAATCACTTGCTGCGCTATGTGAGTAGTTTAGACCAGCGGAGACTTGAAACCTTTCTGCGATTTTGCACAGGCTCCAATGTAATGTGCAAAGACAAAATTGAAGTAACTTTCAACAATTTGTCAGGTCTTAGTCGCAGGCCTGTAGCACATACATGTGGTGCTGTTCTTGAGGTACCATGCACATATAATTCATATCCTGAATTCCGTGTGGAATTTGACAACATTCTCTCAGCTAATTGGTTTACAATGGATATATTGTAGATATACACATGGCACACAATTCTTGCAGGTAATGACTGTAAGGGAGTTTGGTGGATTGAAGTGCTACAGGACACCTAGTAATATGGAAAATTACTTGGTAATTTTGGACAGGTTGTAGGCCTTGAATTGAAAAAGCACAGGTTTGTTAAATTTCTCACTAAAATTGCTAATTTGACCATTTGAAGTATTTTGTTGTTTATTTATATGATATTGTTTATACTGCAAATCAGTAGTTGAATTTTTTACATTATATCCTATAACTTAATCCACCCTCCCTATAAAGATGTGCAAGCAGTTGTTTTAATTGGTCATATTTTAAGCATATCTTAATGTTTTTGATACTCTCGTCCAAGTAAAGTTTAAAAATGTTCATACAAAATACTAAATGCTTCTTTCTGCTTGGTTATACACCAATCAGCAATAACATAAAAACCACCTTGTTTCTATATACATTGTCCATGTTATCAGCTCCACTTACCATATAGAAGCATTTTGTAGTTCTACATGTACTGACTGTAGTCCATCTGTTTCTCTACATGCTTTGTTAGCCCCCTTGGAAAGAATTCCATTGACTCTCTTCTTAGGATTCCCCACCAACTTTCTATTCGTTGATTAGCCGTGCTTGCCCCATTCAAGTAGCTGTCTATGGTGTTTCCATCATCTCTGTTGCGGCGGAGAAACCTTTGAAAATCCCTGATGTGTACATTTTCTGTACCACAATCTCCTCTAGCTATTCTCGGGCAACCTCTGAGTTTCTCCACAGCTTCTAGTAGCCTCCTACAATTTCTGGATTGCTGTTTGTAGTGAATGCATTCAACCAAATTATATTTCTAGAAAATCCATCAATGCACCCATTGATACAAATACCAAAAGGCTTTAGTTTATCATAAGAATCAAAATGCCAAATGTAGTTTGGTCCTCTTGCAAAGTAGTTACGGCGATGGAGTCTCCGTGCTTTCCTGAGCTGAACTCCTCTTGGATCCAGGGCCTTTAGAATTAACCGAACGTCTTCCTTCTTCACATGCAAACCATTTTCTTGACATTTGGTTTGCATCCACCTGTAACCATGAGCTGACCTGAACTTTGCAATTGTTGTTGAATAAACATGATAATGTCATCTATGTTGCTGTAGTTCTTTTGACGAAATAAACCCTTTGTTTTTAAAATGCGTTTTAAATGTCTCTCAGTGATAATATATCTATAACGACTGGCAAGAATAAATGTTATGTCTTTATATGTGAGACCTAGCCAAAAATACAGCTCAATAAACTTGTCAATATCCATAGAGTATAACTGCAAGATGGTGCTCGCTGCAAGACAGTATCTCTTGCTCACCACTTAGTATCTGGTGCTCACCACTTAGTATCTGGTGCGCGCCACTTAGTATCTGGTGCGCGCCACTTAGTATCTGGTGCGCGCCACTTAGTATCTGGTGCGCGCCACTTAGTATCTGGTGCTCGCCACTTAGTATCTGGTGCTCGCCACTTAGTATCTGGTGCTCGCCACTTAGTATCTCGTGCTCGCCACTTAGTATCTGGTGCTCGCCACTTAGTATCTGGTGCTCGCCACTTAGTATCTGGTGCTCGCCACTTAGTATCTGGTGCGCACCACTTAGTATCTGGTGCGCACCACTTAGTATCTGGTGCTCATCACTTAGTATCTGGTGCGCACCACTTAGTATCTGGTGCTCACCACTTAGTATCTGGTGATCACCACTTTTTTTAGTTAATTTTTTTTTTTTTACTTAAAAAAAAAAAAATCACCATGTCACCTCAGGGGCTCTGTACTATTCTGCACTCATTACCTGTATTTATTGCACCTGTTTGTACTCGTTACCTGTATAAAAGACGCCTGTCCACACACTCAATCAATCACACTCCAACTTTTCACTATGGCCAAGACCAAAGAGCTGTCTAAGGACACTAGGGACAAAAATGTAGACACAAGGCTGGGATGGGCTACAGGACAATAGCAAGCAGCTTGGTGAAAAGGCAACAACTGTTGGTGCAATTATTAGAAAATGGAAGAAACACAAGATGACTGTCAATCTTCCTCGGTCTGCTGCTCCATGTAAGATCTCACCTCGTGGGGTAAGGACGATCCTGAGAAAGGTCAGGAATCAGCCCAGAACCACACGGGAGGACCTGGTCAATGACCTGAAGAGAGCTGGGACCACAGTCTCAAAGATTACAGTTAGTAACACACTATGCCGCCATGGATTAAAATCCTGCAGGGCACGCAAGTTCCCTCTGCTCACACCAGCACATGTCCAGGCCCGTTTAAAGTTCGCCAATGACCATCTGGATGATCCAGAGGAGGCATGGGAGAAAATCATGTGGTCAGATGAGTCCAAATAGAGCTTTTTGGTATCAACTCCACTCTCCGTGTTTGCAGGAAGAAGGAGGATAAGTGCAACCGTCCCAACCGTGAAGCATGGGGGTGGAAACATCATACTTTGGGGGTGCTTTTCTGCAAAGGGGACAGGACGACTGCACCATATTGAAGGGAGGATGGATGGGGTCATGTATAGCAAGATTTTGGCCAACAAAATCCTTCCCTCAGTAAGAGCATTGAAGATGGGTCGTGGCTGGGTCTTCCAGCATGACAATGACCCAAAACACACAGCCAGGGCAACTAAGGAGTGGCTCCATAAGAAGCATTTTAAGGTCCTGGAGTGGCCTAGCCAGTCTCCAGACCTGAACCCAATAGAAAATCTTTGGAGGAAGCTGAAACTCAATGTTGCCCAGCGACAGCCCCGAAACCTGAAAGATCTGGAGAAGATCTGTATGGAGGAGTGGGCCAAAATCCCTGCTGCAGTATGTGCAAATTTGGTCAAGAACTACAGGAAACGTCTGACCTCTGTAAAGGTTTCTGTACCAAATATTAAGTTCTGTTTTTCCATTGTATGAAATACTTATTTCATGCAATAAAATGCAAATTAATTATTTAAAAATCATACAATGTGATTTTCTGGATTTTTTTTTAGATTCTGTCTCTCACAGTTAAAGTGTGCCTACGATAAAAATTACAGGCCTCTCCATTCTTTGTAGGTGGGAAAACTTGCAAAATCGGCAGTGTATCAAATACTTATTTTCCTCACTGTATATACTGTGTATATATATATATATATATATATATATATATATATATATATATATATATATATATACATACAGTATATATTAGGGATGTCCCGATCCGATCTCACAGATCGGGATCGGGGCCGATCAAGGCATTTTTAACTGATCGGAAATCGGCTTTACTAATGCCGATCATAACCCGATTTTTTGTTTTACGTCAGCATGTTTGCTGTGTGGAAATACTTTAAATTGGAAAGTGAAACGTGTCCAACAGCGGTGTAATGTCTGTAATGCGAGCGTTTCACGAGGCGGTAGTAGCAGAGCTGCGTTCATTACTGTAGAATTTTATTGTTTATATGGTGTGTGAGTCAAGGATCACTCCGGTTTACAAAACAATAACTTTTAATCCGAGTATGAAAACTTCAGGACCATAACATACAGCGTTTACAAGTTTACGTGTTACAAGACTGAACTACATCTCAGTATCAAGCACTCTGATTGGCTTAGTTATGTAACCGAGCGTTGTAGTGATGCACTCGCTTAATAAAGAAATAAAATACACGGTATATTCACAAATTGTCGGGAGCAAAACACTTTATTAACTTCTTCTGTTCCGAATAGCGGACAGCCAGAGCCGAGCACGCTATCCCATGCACTATGGAAGCCCCAAAGGTTCAAAACACATTCACTTCGCATAGAAACGTCCATCAAACCATTGTCACAATACAAGCACTTTAAGAACTGGCTTTCCTTCATAACAAAAGAGTGACTTTCCATTTTATTTTGGTATTCAGGTTTTACTGTAATGCTGTTAAGTAACTTATTTGTTTTTTTATATTTAAGTTAAGCTGCTACACCACTTGTGAGTGGAGATTTTTGTTCATTTTTAGTGTATCACTGCATTAAACAGAATTATGTTCTTTGAATATAAAGTTTAAAGTGAAACTGTAATTATCTCACTTTTTTTTGTACTACATTGCTGCACTAGGTTTGTTTACTTTTATTTTGTAAAATAACATTAAGCAATAGCTTGGATGCAGGCAATTTTTTTTCTTACAGCACTGCAGAGCTATTCAGTTGTTAAACATGTACATTGGATTAATTTGAATAACTGTAATGTACTTGAAGTGTGCACTGTGTAAACAGTATTATCTAGTTCTTATCTAGACAATATCTAGAAAATACAAGTATCGGTTTGAGAATCGGTATCGGATCGGGATCAAAATTAAAGATCGGGAACAAAAAAAACGTGATCGGGACATCCCTAATATATATATATATATATATATATATATATATATACAGTATATCCCTATTCCCTAACATCCCTAATATATATATATACTGTATATATATATATATATATACTGTATATATATATATATATATATATATATATATATATATACTATTTAAACATTCTTTGTAGGTGGGAAACCTTGCAAAATCAGCAGTGTATTAAATACTTATTTTCCTCACTGTATATACTGTATATATATATTTACTATTTAAACATACTCACACCACTGTTTATAACCTGCTGTCTCAGTCTTACAATAGCCATACTGCACCTTATGTGTATTCCAGTGTTATTGTTTGTGCATAAATGTCTGATTTATATTTATAGATGTATTTTAATTGTGGCACTGTTTAAATGTAATACTAATGTTAATTGTTATTGTGCCCCAATAAGTCACCATAAGCATAAGGTCAATGTTCATTGTTTCACCGTAACAGATATAAACAGATGGCAAAAACAGAATTCAATGGTTGAGCCATCACCTGCTGTCACGAAGCACCCACAGGCAGTATTAGGAATCAAGTGCAGGTTTTATTAAAGGCAATAAACAAGGTCAGAATCCAAAAACAGTCCAAGGTCATACACGGGGGATCCAAAATGTCCAAGCAAACAAATCCAAAGGGCAAAAGAGAATACTCACAATCCAGATACAGAAATAATCAAGGTCATACACTAATAAACAGATATACTCTAGAAAACGCTCAGAATTGCAAAACAAGACTTCGCAACAGGTGTTTCATCCTGTGGGGTATTTATACCCTCACAGAATGGCCGTCAAACAGGAAGTGGTTGCACGTTAGAAATCTGGAGACAGGGACCTCTGGTGGTGTGGAGGAGCAGCCACAGCCGGTGTGACATAACCCCCCTCCTGACGGGCGGCTCCCGACGCCGAGAACCCCTTCCTTTTGGGGCGTCCTCTGGGTTTAGGGGCTGGATGATCTGGAAAGTCCCTGTGAAAGTCCTCTATGAGTGAGGGATCTAAAATATCACTCGCAGGGACCCAAGACCGCTCCTCTAGTCCATAGCCCTCCCAGTCGACCAGGTAGAACAATGAACAATCTACCAGTCTTGAATCTAACAGCCAGCTTACACTGTAGGCGGGGGAACCATCCACGTCCAGCGGAGGAGGGGGTTCTGTCACAGCCAACTGCCTCTGGGAGGAAGAAGAAAACACTGGCTTCAGCAATGACACATGGAACGTAGGAGCGATACGATAAGAGGCAGGTAATTCCAATCTATATGATACCGGAGTAATTTGTTTCAATACCTTGAAAGGCCCCACAAATTTGGGGTTCAGCTTTTTACAAGGTAGTTTTAACTTTAGATCCTTTGTGGATAACCATACCCTCTGTCCTGGTCTGAAACCTGGTACTTCCCGTCTATGAAGGTCTGCTTTTACCTTTTGTCTACGAATCGCTCTCTGCAGCCTTACATGTGCCTCCTCCCATGTCTGCCTGCTCCTCCTCATCCAGTCGTCCACAGCTGGAACTGTCGAAGGTTCTCCTGACCAGGGGAAGAGTGGTGGTTGATAGCCTAAAATACACTGAAATGGAGTTATACCTGTCGACGAACTTCGCAGTGAATTTTGGGCATATTCCACCCAAGGCAAAAATCTGGCCAAATCCTGCTGGGAGCGGGAACAGTATGACCTAAGAAACCTGCCTATTTCTCCATTTAAACGCTCAGTTTGTCCGTTAGCTTGTGGATGGTACCCTGAGGTAAGGCTGATATTAATGTCAAGCAATCTACAGAACTCTTTCCAGACCTTTGATGTAAACTGAGGTCCCCGATCTGATACAATGTCCTCTGGCATCCCATAAAACCGAAAAACATTGCTAAACAACTCTTCTGCCGTCTCTAGTGCGGAAGGTAGTTTTCTCATAGGGATAAGCCTACACGCCTTTGAAAACCGATCTATCATCACTAAGATAACCGTATTTCCTTGGAAAATAGGTAAATCTGTTATAAAATCCACTCCTAAATGCGACCACGGACGCTTAGGGATAAGGAGTGGTTCCAACAAACCTGCAGGTAACTGTCTAGAGGTCTTAGACTGAGCACACACTGGACATGCTTTTACAAATGTCTGAACGTCTTTCTCCAGTTCGTTCCACCAGAACTTGTTTTTCACTAAGTCCAGGGTTCTACTGATCCCTGGATGGCCTGAACTCGGGTTACTATGAATTCTCTCGATCAAATTTTGGCGTAATGTACTAGGAACAAACTCACGGTCTGGTGGACACGTCTCTGGAGAAGGTTCGTTCTCCTGTTCCAGGTGTATCTCGTCCATAAAATCCCATCTTATGGGTCCAATAATACATTCTGGTTTGATGATAGGATATGGCTGAATCTCCTCTCGTTCTCCGTCCCACAGGCGAGATAATGCATCTGCTTTGCTGTTCTTGGATGCTGGGCGATAAGACACGGTAAAATCAAATCTCGTAAAGAAGAGCGCCCATCTAGCCTGTCTGGTATTAAGCCTTTTAGCGGTCTTTAAATACTCAAGATTCTTATGATCTGTCAAAACCAAAAATGGATACCTAGCCCCCTCTAACCAGTGCCGCCATTCTTCCAATGCCAGTTTCATAGCCAGAAGCTCTCGATTGCCCACATCATAATTTCTTTCCGCATTACTCAACTTTCTTGAAAAGAAGGCGCATGGATGAAGTTTAGAAGGAGAACCACTTCTCTGAGACAATATGGCACCCACTCCCGAATCAGAAGCATCCACTTCAACAACGAAAGGATATTCTGGGTTAGGATGCTTTAAAATGGGAGCAACCACGAACCGATTCTTAATAGATTGGAAAGCTATTTCGGCTTTCTCGGTCCATTCTAGTTTTTTCTTTTTTCCCTTTAACAGGGAAGTGAGGGGAGCTGCTTCAATACTAAGCCTCGAATGAATCGCCTATAAAAATTGGCAAACCCCAGAAATCTTTGCAGCTCCTTTATTGTGTTCGGTTGGGGCCATTGCACCACAGCATTCACCTTACCTTCATCCATGCGCACTCCTTCTTGGTCCACTACATAACCTAAAAACGAGACAGAGGATAAATGAAATTCGCACTTTTCCGCCTTGACGAATAGCTTGTTTTCGAACAAACGAGCTAACACCCTCTTAACATGATCAATGTGTTTCTCCAGAGTTTTGGAATAAATTAAAATGTCATAGATGTACACTATGACCCACCGGTCAATCATGTCCCGCAAAACCTCATTTATGAAGGCCTGGAAAACAGAGGGCGCTATAGCCAAACCATAGGGCATCACCCTATACTCATAGTGCCCCCTGGTGGTTATAAATGCCGTTTTCCATTCATCACCTTTACGAATTCTAATGAGGTTATATGCACTCCTTAAGTCCAACTTAGTGAAAACCTTAGCACCACGAAGTTGTTCCAATGCTGCAGGGACTAAAGGCAGGGGATACTTGTATTTTACTGAAATGTCATTTAATCCTCTGTAGTCTATACAAGGACGCAGCCCCCCATCTTTCTTTTCCACAAAAAAGAAGCTGGCTGCAGCTGGAGAGGTGGATGGGCGAATATACCCCAGTTTTAGAGCCTCCTCCACATATTTCTCAAGTGCCTCAGTCTCTATCCGGGATAAGGGATAAATCCTGTTTCTAGGTGGTGTGCTGCCCTGCAACAGTTCTATAGCACAATCCCAAGGCCTATGTGGAGGTAGTTCACTAGCACCTTTTTTAGAAAACACCTCCCCCAGGGGTTTATAACAATCTGGAACATTGTCTGTTTCAACAGTATTGGGGCTTTCAACTGAAGTAGCCCTAATAGGCAAAGTCATACATGATGTCCAACACTACTTTCCCCATTTCTCTATTTCATTCCTTCCCCATGAAATGTGAGGCTGATGCCTAACTAGCCAAGGAAACCCCAGAATAATGTCATGTTGGGGAGCAGTAATGACAAAGAAGGAAATACTTTCCTCGTGAAGTGATCCAATTTTCATGGTAAGTTCCGTGGTGCGCTCTGTCACCGAGTTCTTTCCCAGGATTCTACCATCCACAGCCTTTAGAACCATTGGAGAGGTGGTACTGGTTTGAGGGATCTGCAGCCTTTCAGCGATGGTGCGGTTTATGAAGTTCCCTGCGGCTCCCGAGTCAATGAGCGCTGAAACAAATGCAGACTCTGAACCCCAGAGCAACTGAACCTCTATGCTCATACACTTAACATTTATTTCAGGTTGAAGCATAAAACCTACCTCCAACACTTTTGCGGTCCTGGGGCGAGTTGGGCAGGATCTGCACAAATGATCATCTTTCCCACAGTAAAGACACCGTCTCTCTCGGAACCTCCTCTGTCTCTCCTCCTCGGAGAGGTGGGCTCTTCCCAACTCCATAGGTTCAGGATCCCGGTCCATTCTTTCTGTTGACTCGGTGGAGTTCATTACTCGCCTGATCATCCTACCGTCATACAGCAGATTGTCCAATGTAATGGTATGCCGAATATAATCATCCATGTTCATGGACGCACCTCGAACGGCCATTTCTGCCTGCAGTTCCGGTCTGAGACCTCGTTTAAACATTGTCAATAACGCTGGTTCATTCCAACCGCTCCCAGCCGCAATAGTTCGGAACTCCAGCGCATATTCTGATGCCTTTCTTCTTCCCTGCTTTAGTTCACAGAGTTTGGTGCCGCTATCACGCCCTGCTTGTGGATGATCAAACACTTCTTTAAAAACAGAATAAAACAGAGCTTCCGACTTTAACACATCGCTACCTTGGGTCCATAATGCAGTAGCCCACTCCTTAGCTTTTCCGGTGAGTAATGACATGACAAAATGGATCTTGTCAGCTTCACCACGGAATTGTTCAGGATGGTGTTCTATAAAAATACTACACTGCATCAAAAAACTTTTGCACAAGTCCATTGACCCATCATACCTCTCCGGTAGGGCGATATGTACTGGAGAACTCACCATAGTGGATGGTACTGTACTCACATGCCCTTGGGCTATGGTTGAGTGTTCCGGTTCAACATGGTCTGGTAGTGGAGGTGCCGTCCTCAGCAACATTTCTTGCAAGAGACAGGCAATCTCTTCCATTCGTTGTTCTTGCCGAGCCAATCGGTTATCAAAACCTGCTGATTCCATCTTAGGCGAAGTCTTCTGTCACGAAGCACTCACAGGCAGTATTAGGAATCAAGTGCAGGTTTTATTAAAGGCAATAAACAAGGTCAGAATCCAAAAACAGTCCAAGGTCATACACGGGTGATCCAAAATGTCCAAGCAAACAAATTCAAAGGGCAAAAGAGAATACTCACAATCCAGATACAGAAATAATCAAGGTCATACACTAATAAACAGATATACTCTAGAAAACGCTCAGAATTGCAAAACAAGACTTCGCAACAGGTGTTTCATCCTGTGGGGTATTTATACCCTCACAGAATGGCCGTCAAACAGGAAGTGGTTGCACGTTAGAAATCTGGAGACAGGGACCTCTGGTGGTGTGGAGGAGCAGCCACAGCCGGTGTGACACCTGCAACAAGGTAACAGTTTTAATTGTGCTTTTCCCATATCCAAGGCATCTAGTCACAAATACAGCAAAATAACCGCAACATATCAGTAAGCCTTATCCATGTATGTTTTATGGGAAGTGTTTTTTATTGCTTTGTTTAGTTTGCTGTAAATATAGCGGTCATATTTTCTATTGTCGATTTAAAACCAAATTAGAGCTGTTTAGTAAATCACATACAGTGCCTTGCAAAAGTATTCAGCCCCCTTGAACTTTTCAACCTTTTGCCACATTTCAGGCTTCAAACATAACGATATGAAATTGTAATTTTTTGTGAAGAATCAACAACAAGTGGGACACAATCGTGAAGTAGAACGAAATTTATTGGATATTTTAAACTTTTTTTAGAAATAAAAAACTAAAAAGTGGGGCGTGCAATATTATTCAGCCCCTTTACTTTCAGTGCAGCAAACTCACTCCAGAAGTTCAGTGAGGATCTCTGAATGATCCAATGTTGACCTAAATGACTGATGGTGATAAATAGAATCCACCTGTGTGTAATCAAGTCTCCGTATAAATGCACCTGCTCTGTGACAGTCTCAGAGTTCTGTTTAAAGCGCAGAGAGCATCATGAAGACCAAGGAACACACCAGGCAGGTCCGAGATACTGTTGTGGAGAAGTTTAAAGCTGGATTTGGATACAAAAAGATTTCCCAAGCTTTAAACATCTCAAGGAGCACTGTGCAAGCGATCATATTGAAATGGAAGGAGTATCAGACCACTGCAAATCTACCAAGACCCGGCCGTCCCTTTCAGCTCAAACAAGGAGAAGACTGATCAGAGATGCAGCCAAGAGGCCCATGATCACTCTGAATGAACTGCAGAGATCTACAGCTGAGGTGGGAGACTCTGTCCATAGGACACAATCAGTCGTACACTGCACAAATCTGGCCTTTATGAAAGAGTGGCAAGAAGAAAGCCATTTCTCAAAGATAACTATAAAAAGTCACCTGGGAGACACACCAAACATGTGGAAGAAGGTGCTCTGGTCAGATGAAACCAAAATCGAACTTTTTGGCCACAATGCAAAACGTTATGTTTGGCGTAAAAGCAACACAGCTCATCACCCTGAACACACCATCCCCACTGTCAAACATGGTGGTGGCAGCATCATGGTTTGGGCCTGCTTTTCTTCAGCAGGGACAGGGAAGATGGTTAAAATTGATGGGAAGATGGATGGAGCCAAATACAGGACCATTCTGGAAGAAAACCTGTTGCAGTCTGCAAAAGACCTGAGACTGGGACGGAGATTTATCTTCCAACAAGACAATGATCCAAAACATAAAGCAAAATCTACAATGGAATGGTTCACAAATAAACGTATCCAGGTGTTAGAATGGCCAAGGCAAAGTCCAGACCTGAATCCCATCGAGAATCTGTGGAAAGAGCTGAAAACTGCTGTTCACAAACGCTCTCCATCCAACCTCACTGAGCTCGAGCTGTTTTGCAAGGAAGAATGGGCAAAAATTTCTGTCTCTCGATGTGCAAAACTAATAGAGACATACCCCAAGCGACTTGCAGCTGTAATCGCAGCAAAAGGTGGCGCTACAAAGTATTAACGCAAGGGGGCTGAATAATATTGCACGCCCCACTTTTCAGTTTTTTATTTCTAAAAAAAGTTTAAAATATCCAATAAATTTCGTTCCACTTCACGATTGTGTCCCACTTGTTGTTGATTCTTCACAAAAAATTACAATTTCATATCGTTATGTTTGAAGCCTGAAATGTGGCAAAAGGTTGAAAAGTTCAAGGGGGCTGAATACTTTTGCAAGGCACTGTATATAAAGTACAATCATGCTAATCTACCCAATGATGACCCTATACATTCTCAACCATTCTTATACAACAGTGGAAGGATTCTGAGCCAAAGAGCGACGGGTTGATTTTTTTGTCTTTGAGTTCAAACATAGACCAATCAAAGAAGGGTAGTATTTTGTACAAAACACAACCACAAAATTTTTATATAATTTGTAAAATAACATACAGTATAATATATTTAATAAATTACTTTAAATGAAATAAAAGATTACAAGTTTACAAGTTTTTGATCTCTCTCCTTTAGTTCTCTCCTTCCTATTTTAGTTGCATGTTTGCATTAATAAGTTGTGTACATAATAATCCAATAAGTGAGAAGCTCATGTCAATCTAATGTTTCTCATAATTTGATTACTAAAGTGTCTCAAGATCATGGTGCTTTTAAATTTCTAGCATGAGTAATCTGAATTGTTACAATGCCGAATAAGATATTAGTGCAGGTTACATCTGATCTTTTACCACTTAGGTCCACTGTGATCTGTGAAAAAGCATTTTCCCTTTCCAATTCCTATATTTTTGTATACTTGTCACACTTGTATGCTTCAAATTAGCAAACTACTTTTAATATTAAACAAAGAAAACCCAAGGAAACACAAATGTTGTTTAAGTAAATTATTTTTTTTTTTATTGAAGAATTTTTGCTCAGCCCTTCCTGGTCATATGTAAAAAATTAACCTCAATAAACCTGTTAACCAAATTCAATTGGCAATGGGTTTAATTTCACTAGCAGAGAATGTCTTAAAAAGCAGTACATGGTGCCACAATGTAAAGAGTTTCAAATACAAATGCAAAATTAATAATTAAAATCTACCAGGATTACAAAGCCATTGCTAAGACACATTTAGAGCGGCCAGGAGTGGCTGGCCTACCAACATTTCACCAAATTTCACATCAACAACTAATTCAGAAAAAAAGAGGAAAAACAGAGGAACATTAAAAAAAACTACAGGCCTCTATTGTGATAGTTTAGGTCTTTATGCATTGTATACAAAAGGAATGCTGGGCATAAATTGCATTTATGAGAGAGTAGCTAAGCTCAAACCAGTGCTTATAAAAAAAAAACATGTAGATAATCCCCAAGACTTTTGGGATAACATTCTGTGGACTGATAAGTCAAAGGTCCTGTGGGTCCAAAAAGCTAACACCACATTCCACCGAGAGAGGGGGATGTACTTTAATTTCGTTGTGCAAGTGTACAAGTACAATGTACAATGACAATAAAGGATTTATTCATTAATTCATAAGAACAAAATACCAACAGTCCAACATTATGGTGGTAGTATGACACTGGAACTGCTTTGCATAATTAATCGAAACATTAATTCTGCTCTTTGTCAAGAATTCCTAAAAAACCTTGTATGTAGCAGTTTGTGATCTACAGCTCAATAGCAGCAGGAATATGCAACAGAATGATTTTTTTTCACATGGGTGATGTAGGTTTTAAAATCTTCAGTAAATAGAATGATTTTAACAAATGCTTGCTTGAGTACCATGCAACCATGTTTGTTTTTTATTTGTTATCCTTCCCATGTCTATAACAATTTCAAATCTATTTGTCTATTGATTTTATAGATGGAAAATATGTGTTAATAAGAAGAAAGAGGATATACATAAAATGCTTAAGGGGAGCACACTTTAGGATGTCTGTCCATCTTATGCATATTCATTACTTGTATCTGCAGCACAGATAGCTGCAAGTTTCTGGTGGTTCTCTCTTATCTGACCAATGAGACTCGATATTCCGTTGTTATTAAGAAGCTGGTTGCCTGATATTTGCTCTGCGGCCTTCATCACTTCATCCATCACCCTCATCACAGGCTCCTGAAGGATGAATTTGCGAGTCTGGTGCTCCAACACACTGGCACGGCCACTTAAAACACTCAAGATTCTAACAGCATCTCTTACTTTTCTCTGGAAATCTGATACATTGCCTATTAGTTTTATCAGCTTTTGAATATCTTTCTGAATTTGCTCCAACTTGGTGTTTTGATTTATGATGTCACCCTTTGTGTTGGAAATCTTGGATTCATATTCGGACACTTTGGCTTTGTATTTTTCCACTTGATTCTTAGAACAGTGTACCTCACCTTCAGCATCTTTAATAGCTTTGGAGGCTTCAACTAGTTCTGTAGCACCGACAGCCATCATAATAGGACCTGCAAAAAGAAAACATGCATAACATAGTTGAACCATGACAAAATGTATCCTCTGAAATAAGTTTTTAAATATTCAATACCTGCTTGAATGGGATTCTTTTTAACAGAGTAAAAAACAACTCACTCACATTTAGTAGGGCACTATTGAACTAAAGCTGAATGTTTATTTGTTTATTAGGATTTTTAATGTTTTACACTTTGGTTACATTCATGACAGGAACGGTAGTTCATTAAACACGATCCATCAGTTCACAAGGTTATGTCAAACACAATCATGGACAATTTAGTGTCTCCAATTCACCTCACTTGCACGTCTTTGGACTGTGGGAGGCAACTGGAGCATCCAAACGAAACCCACGTGGACACTGGGAGAACATGCAAACTCCACAAAGAAAAAATCATCATTGGAATTGACTTTCGGTGTTATTAGATATATGAGAATATTGCATATTCAAGATGTGAAACATTTTATTAATAAAATGTCATTTACTTATTTAATTTATTTTGTTATCAATATTTTTTTTTTTACCAGCAATCCATCCAAGCACTGGAACAGCCAACACTCCCAGTCCAATGTTCCAGATAGTGTCAGCATAATGTTTTCTGTCTTCCTGATTTTGAAGCGTCTGTCTTGCTGAATGCAGATTTCCTTGAGCATGCTCCAAAGCTCCTTCAGATTCTGCGAGTAACTTTTCATTAGACTCCTGATTTGTTTTCAAGTCGTTTAAAGTTTGTTCTGTTGCATTCTTGTCTTGTTTAATTTTTCCCTCATCTTGTGTAAGTCTCTCCAAGGTTTCATCCAGACGCTTCAATCCTGAAGAGGCTTGCTGCTCTGACCGTTGCAGGCTTTGCTCAGCACTCTCAATCTGCTGTCTAATGGCGTTGTAGTTGGAGCATTTCCCACTGATGGGATCTACATCTGCATCAATGAGGGTCTTGTAGACCATGTTGAGGGAGCAGATACCATCTTTCAGTGGCACCATAACAGCCTCAACTGTGTTTTTTACCACAACACTGGAAACATACATAAGAGGCAAACAGAAAAAAATGTCAACAGAAAAAAAGCATGTGTTTAGTCAAGACATTGGTACTTTATAAGTAACTGAAAGGGGTCGTAATGAAACCAGATGAACTGTCTTTCAAAACAAGCCAGAGCCCTTGCTTTTTCTTCTCAAGGAAAGCTCGAATGTATGCATTACTTTCTTGGCAAAAACTTCACGTTCAAGGCGTTCACTTGCAGGTCAAAGTGGAAAGCAAGCACCCCTCCTATTTGTCCAATTTGTATTTACTGTTTATTATAGATGTTTTCTTTTCTTTTGTTTAATTTCGCTGTAATTGTACTTGTTGCAATTTATAGTGACAATAAAGACTACTACTACTAAAGATTTCTTACATTAATTACATACTAGTAGTTGGCAAAAGGGATTCTGGTTGATTTATCTTGTTTACAGCAAAGTTGGGAAATTTTGAAATGCAAATAAAACAAAAATCTGTTATTTGTTGTCTCTATGTAGAATAGAATAGAATAGAATGTCTTTATTTGTCATGTATACATATACAGATGTACAGTACAACAAAATTCTTTTTTCGCATATGTATAAGACATTATACATTTAGATGAATTATTATTTTTATATATTACTATTTTTTGTTAATTTTTTACTTCTCATTGAGAATTGATTCTGATAACTTTTTAATATGATGTACAGTGTCATTTTTTTCTATGCATAGTTGTTGAAAAATGACAATTTCTACTATATCTGGTGCATGTGAGTGTTACTCTACTTACTCTGATGATTGGATCTGGGTCATGTTTAGCTTCTAGAAACACCAACAAAAAGAAAAAAATTTTAACTAAGAGCATAAAATCATTTTAAATCTAAAACAATCATCTTCATTCATCTCTGGTATATAAACCTAATTTTTTTTCACCTTGTAAAATGTGATCAACACAAGTATCTGTAATTTGTTTAATCTCTTGAACTGTTATTGTCTTCCTAAAAACAAGGTAAAACATGTAATCATTTAACCACAGCACATGTTTCTACTGTTAATCTAAGATTAGCTGGGGCCCAGAGAAATTAGGTCACACAATAGTAACATGATGTATGATTCCTCAGGATTTCCTAAATCTTTTTACAATATTATGAAAGAAAATTTTAACCTAAACCTAAAATCTTGCTTTAACACCCTTGCTGCCTTAACCTCTTGTGTTGATGATTTCCCATGGAAGCACTCAAATGTCATATATACTTTTCTGTGTTTTGGAAAATTAACGTTATTACAGGACGCTTATAAAAGCAGGTGAATTAGTAACAAGTAGTGATGGGCAGATGAGGCCTCATTGGGTGTATGGCACATTTCCCAAACTGTGTCGACACTGTGTTGCTGTATCAAATAATGGCGACATCTGCTGGATTTAAAAAGTCATTGCAGGCAACTTCAATAAAGACTGGAAACAAACAAGGTTCATTCATACGTTTTTATTTTACTTTATTAATTACTTAATTATTAATTATAAATTAGTTACTTTATTAATACAATTTAGCGCGCTCGAAACCAAACGATACAGGAACTGTATCGGTCACGTGGTTTTCCTTAAAGTGATACGTGCACCGATACGGGGTTTCGCTTTGTTTACTCGGCGCAAGCGCCGACGCTTCAGTGTCGTCAGACCCATCACTAGTAACAAGTGAGGGTATCATAATTGTCTGCCTTTGGACAAAGGTGCGGTGCTTGGAGTTTCATGGTCATGGACATTTGCAATCTAGTTCCTCAGCCTTTGTCCCGTTTTTCGATTACGGGGTCGGCATTTCCGGCTTCTTCCCATTAGGGGTTGCCGGCGGGATTTGGCACAATTTTTACGCCGGATGCCCTTCCTGACACAACCCTCCCTATTTGGGACCGGCACTACAATGCACTGGTTTTGTGCATCTAGCGGCTAGGTATCCATAGGACAATTCAGTGTTTCCAATTTGCCTGGTGGCATGTTTTTGGACTGTGGGAGGAAACCGGAGCACCCGGAGGAAACCCACGCGGACACGGGGAGAACATGCAAACTCCGCACAGAAAGGACCAGGACCGCCCCACCTGGGGATCGAACCCAGGACCTTCTTGCTGTGAGGCGACAGTGCTACCCACTAAGCCACCGTGCCGCCCATCATGGACATTTGCAATGATCAGAGTAATTCAAGTTGAATTGCTGTCATTCAATGTCAGAAAGTTTGATACTTTAAGTACATTAAATATCAGTTACTTTAAGCCTTTTACACAGGCAATATTTTAAAATGTGACTTTTAGGTCTACCATTTAGGTTAATTCTGCTAGCCAATTATCTTGTTTACAGTCATAGTTTATATTTTAACATTGCTAGTTATTTACTATTTTTCTCGTTTTTGTAAGATTGTTATATTTCTACCACTTGAAATATATGCATAAATAAAAATACAACATTAAAAGTCTGTCAAAAAAAGCTCTTTTAAAGGATAAAATCTTACCTCCTGTTGTTTCTTTTGTAGCTCTTTGAAAACATGAGAGTTTAAGATTGATATTTCTAGACTGATGCTGGCTTTTATGGTGGGTTTTATTGGTAAAGGCGTGGCAGAAAGGGAGGAGATTTATCAGGGTATAAAAATAGATGGTTCTACTGGGGATGTCAGAAGGGGCAGAGAACTGAATTCAAACCTTTACAGAAAACTTTCAGGATATCAAGGTAAAGAAACACTATTATTTACTGTATTATGTTTTATTTGGTGCATTAGATAAAACAGGACACATTTGTACAATCATACAGTATCTTAAATGATTAATTTATTGGTGCAGAAATTTTTGTCATTTTGTGACAGAACCTCCTTATTGTTAGTGATTTAAAGTTTGACTATATCTGGTGACTTTTCTAAAACAGAGCTAGTCTGACTAAACTTAATGTAAAATAATAGATGGACATCGATCATGCACATTCAAACATTGAGTGCTATAGTTTAGATAGCCCAGGTAGAATTTTCTCAGTAAAATAAAATTAACACAAGTCAAAACACTCCAGAGGTAGGGTGAAGGTAGAACTATACACATTTCAGCTGTGTCTTTAATAATGAAGATGTGTAAAAAAATGTGAAATTCTTCCTAAACCCAAAAAAAAGCAAAAAGGCTATTTACAGGTTACAAGTTTACACTGCAGCTGAAACTAAAGCTTTAAATTAACAGTTACATGTTACAATTTTTGGTTCCATTTTTAAATGAATTAAATTTTTTAATTAAAACCACTTTTGTTATTTAATATATGTACATTGGCTGGGCAAAAAAAGAAAAAAAGTTGCACTTTTTTGCATGCAATTATATATATACAGTGGAACCTCGGTATACGTCTGCTTTGGTATAAGTCCAAATTGGTATACGTCCTGTTTGGAGACGAAATATTTTGCTTGGTATAAGACCTTTGTTTGGAATACGCGTGCTAGAACTTGTATGGGTCAAAATGAGTCATGACACCGCGCGCTAATCTTGTTTACCTCTCGCGAGGCATCATTACGCCAGTTGCTACCATTCAGTGAACAACCCGCGCTATTACTCTATAGCTATAACGCGCTATAACTCTCTGTTCAGGTACTGTTTTACAGGTACTGTAGTCCCGTTAACGGCGTGCCGTGTTGCTAGGCAACATGAGGGCGAACAAAACATTCGCAAACTATTACACTATTTCTTGGACGAAACACTCGCTTAATGATCAGGATTACTGTTTATATTAATCTGGACATTTCCATGTATAGTACATGACTTAAAATAGTGTTCAACCAAGTTTGTACTTTTTCTTTTCAGTGGCGTATTAATATGGAATGATGTGAGGTGGTCATAGGTGTGTGTACATCAGGGATTAATAGTTTTCCCTTTATTTCTTATGGGAAAAATTCGTTTGGTATACCGAGGTATCACTGTATATATATATTTATATACTTAAACGTGAAATAAATGAATGAATTAACAAATTAATACATCAATTTAATCAACTTCAGATCATACTCAGTGTTGCCAACTTAGCGAGTTTTCAGACCCCTCTAGCAACTTTTTTCCAAAAAAGTGACTAGCAACAAATCTAGTGACTTTTTATGGTGTCATTGAAGACTTTTGGCAACTCAGACGTGAAAGCTTATATCCTTCAGCAGTTACAGTGGGTGCTACCGTTGTTCTGTTGCTTTATCCTAGTACCCATTGATTTGTTCTATCAAGCATGTGCACATCTGTTTTGGACTTGTGTGGGGAACGCCTATAATTCTTTCTGTGCTACGTTTTCCTAATTTATTTCTGCTAGTGGTTGGTAATATGTGGTTTTAGTTTTAATACCTTTAAAAGTTTAACGTTTAAGTGTATGTAATGCCGTTATTGTGCGAGTTATTTTTTATTCTATTTCAGAACTATGCAAGGTGCTCAAATTAGCTATACTTGATTGCATACAGCTGAATAACAGTTGTTTATCTAATGCTATGTGTAAACGTTTTATTTAACTTTATGCTCTTACCTTTATGCAAATTACACGATGACATTATTTAGCGACTTCTTGCGAATTTTAGGAAAGCCAATAGCTACTTTCCTTACTAAGGAGTTGGCAACACTGATCATAATACAGTACACTGGGCACCATACATGATACGTGCATTGCTTTATGTACCTACCATGACACACATTCACATTTTTGAATAGGGTAAATCTGAACTTATCAGACCACATGACCTTTTTCTGAGTTTAAGCTGTATGCTCCCTAGCAAAGTGAAGCCTTTTGAAGTAGAATTTCTGCCTGTCCAATTGTGAAATAAAGCTCAAGCACACAAAAGAAACAAAGAAGTGGCCGAGTCCTGACTTTAGGACGCTGTAGCAAGATGCTCTGGCAAAACCTTCACTTTATTTGGAAGTGTGCTTTTAGTGTGTATATCTTCAAATGTACATTCAATCATTTATTTACTCAATAATTCATTCATTTATAAATAAATAAATATAAACTGCCTGCCTACTGTATACTATGTAACAGTCTATTTTTGTTTTAAACATTTTCACTTGCTCTGACAGAATTCTTTTGAAACTTGTAGTTTCAAAATATTATATAAGTTTTATGATCTGCCCTCATTTTGTAATGATGTTTAAGTCAGTGGATTGTGATGACCACAATAAATACTTTAGCTTTTCTTTCAGAATAGTGGGTTTGGATGTACATATTAAACCATTGCCCTGATGTAAAACCTTTTCAGCTTCAATTTCTTTATGACCAACTGTGTCATATTTGTTTCCATGAATGTTTTTATATTTAGTGAAATCCAGTCATGCATTGTTTTCACTGGCTGACACACAACCCCTTAAAGACTTAGCCCCATGCAGAAAAGTTATCAAAGCATCATTTTCATTTAGTACATCCCCTATTTTCTCCAAACTTACATTTTGTGACTTAAGTGCTTTATTTTTATTTTCACAAGTCCAAAGCAATTGTTGACCCTTTGGTCAACATAAGAGTAGTTATTCCTGAGCTTTTTTTGCTCTTCCAGATCATGTGTTGGCTTTTAGTTTCTCTTATCTGAAATTTTTAATGTCATTTAGTGGACTTAGTGGACTTTTTATAGCCTTTCTTTCTCTGCTTTGTGGTAATCAACCAGTTTACTTCTATTGTACAGTATTATCAGTCAGCTGCCTAGCAAAGCCCATGTCTGTTAAGCACAGAGTTTAAAGAGAGAATTAATCAACTTGGAACCATTTAACTCAGCCCATCCACATAGCCAATACTTATTTTTTTCAATCTTGGAAAAAGTCGTTGTGAAAAGTTAACTAAATTATATCCTCCAAACAGTGCCTCTGTTAGACTGGCCTCTAAATGGCTGTTTTTTAATCCTGTCTCAAAACACATTTTAATTCTTTGGCTTTTGAATTGTATGAAGGCTCTTTATCTTTTGTGTAAACTGGTATCTCTATAGCAGGAACAGTGACTCACTGGGCAGTACTGTACCTCATTATATTTTATTGTAAGGAAAAATACATTTGACTATCGTTGGACAAATAGAGAGTAAAAACTTTTATTTATTTATATTTTAACAGGAACATTGAAACAATGGATTCTCAAATTGCAAAGAAAAACCAAAGCCTTACCACAGCAGAGGAGATGAGAAACCAAACGAAGCTTGTGATGCAACCTTATGCTAACTGGGAGGAATATCTGACTCCTGCACCACTCTCCATAGCCATCATGGCAGAGCTTGTCTTCATATCTTCCAAAACCGATTTCTCCATCAACAGAAACCCACCCAAGGATGGCTTCAAGTACATCAAATACCCAGATTCATTTCGTGCATGCCTCATGCAAGTGTGTAACTCTGGCTGGTGGGCATTCAATGAGGCCCACAAGAACATGGACCAGATTAGACTCTACACGTTAACTGTTCCAGATTACATGAAGACTGCTGTTAAAATTCTGTTCCAAGGTAACAGCGAGGTTGTTGAAGCTCATCTCCCTGACCAGCTGGAGAACATCCGTACCATTGCAGATGAGTGTCTTCTGCTGGCTAATGCAACTGAAAAGCGCTTCACTGATGTCATCAATATTATCCAAGAATTGCTGGAAGCCTGTGTAAATGCTGAGTACTTTTATGGAAAAGAGTTAGAGAAAATAAAAAACAAACTGCAGGAGAACAAAATGAAGAAACAATCCTCAGAAGAGGCTGTTGAACTCTCTAAAAAGGCAGCCAAAGAAATGGAAAGGCAAATGAAAGATGCACAGGAGAACTACAGCCAAGCAATGAATTCCATACCCAGTGGATGGGATATGTTGGGTATGAATGTTGCTGAAGCCATGACAGAGAGCCTTACAGCTTTAGTTCAAGGATTAACAGCTTTAGTCGCACAGCGAGGGAACAGTAAAGCTGCAACAACAAATGCTGATACAAAGAGCGACACTGAAGGTGAAGACAATGTAGTTGATGGTGTGGATAAAATTAACATCTATAGCAAGTCTGCAGAAATCCTGAAATATGCTACAGATATTCAGGAGTTTGTGATTGATGACCAGATTAACTGGAAAGGCTTGTACGACCAAAAAAACAAAGCTACAATTACAGATTTTCCAGCCGAACAGTTTGAAAGAGTCAAGGGCGATCTGCAAAAGATACGGAAATGCAAACCAAATAATCAAGCCCAAAGCATATGTGAAGAAGGAATTGAGATCTGCAAAGAACTTGCAAAATATGCACTAGATGGGAAATGTGAGGCGAGCGAAACAAAAGTGTTAATTAGAAAAATCCTAGGTTTGACTGAGTCAGCTCGCAAATTTGACAGCAAAAGCAAAAATGTCACAAAATCTCCTGCTCTGGCACCGAAACCACCAATGATGTATAAGGAAGAAAGTAAATCAGGGAGGATGAGTGCTTCACAAATGGCATCCGAAAATGCAATGTTCCGTGTGGAGCAGAGCCGTGCTCAGCTAAACCAGACTAGAGAAATCTATGATAAGAGTATTGAGAACATGGAGAAGAACCAAAAGGAATTGACTGACATCTTAATCCAGTTGAGACAATGTAAGGTCAAAGAGATAGACTTTAATACCACCATAGAGATGCTGATCAAAGGTATGGATGCCATGGGAAGGGTGAAGGAGCAATGGGAGAAAATGGTGCACTTTTTTCAGATGGTGTCCAACATCGTGAAGACCAGTCTGACAAGAACTCTTAATGATTTTGCACAGACATCAGAAAAGACACAAGCACTTTCCTACAATGCAAAGCTCTACTCAAAAGATCTGCTTTATAATCAAGCCTTTCAAGCCACCAACATCGCCAGTCTTGTCCACATGATTTCAGCCACCTACACCGAGGTGTCCAACAAATACTTGATGGATCGGGTCAGCTGTCTGGGAAAACTTATGGCCATGGACAAGAGCAGTCCAGAGTTTGAGAAGGAGCGTTTGGATCTGGGAAATTCTTGCGATTCAGCTCAGGAAGCTATTTTGCACCTCGTCCTCAAGAACAAGGAAGAGTTTGAAAAAAAGAGTGATTCTAGGTTGAACAAGATTGACCAAGAGCTGCTTGCTATTCTTCCCTCCATGGCTCCAGAAGAAATGAAGAGTATTCAAGCTGCTGCTCAAAGTGGATTCACAGAGGAGGAGGAAGAAGACATGTATGCTTAAGGGACTGGACAAGAATGAAACTTGTCTACCATTACAAATCGTAGAGCATACAAATTGTTGCATAATAAACACAGCATATTAATAGAATATAGCATATGAATAGAATATCAGTTCGTTTTTTGTCTGGACAAAACTCACTAACATACTCAAGTTAAATAGGCAGAAGTTTCTCTAGAAGGTGTAGCAGGATGTTGTAGTGTTTGTGTGTTTTACATCTTTAACAATCTATATCCTTGTTTATTCAAAATAAAAAGTTAAATGCTTTTTAGGTTAAGGGGACTTTAAGAAATAAGGCTGTTATTGCTTGCTTTTAGTTGTATGTATGAATATTAATCGTATAGTACATAGAGGCTGCAGTCCATTCTAAACTAATCATCACTTTGCGATAACCTGTGTGCACTCAATGTAGTGAGTATTCTTAAAAGCTCACTGTAAAGGGCAAACATAAATCATAGCTATCTTCAACTATATTTTAAAAGCTTAGTTTAGTTTTATTGGTAATGTTTAAACTTGAATTGCATTTATATGTAAACCTGATGCATTTTTATTTAAAGTGAAAATAAAGCATTCTAACCCTGAAATATACATCAGTTATTCTCAGTCATAACTCAGTTCAAACTGATAACTTCAGATTGAATCACAGCCAAACACATTGTTATATTAAGTTTATGATTTTTAACATTTCAGATTATTTCAGAAACTATATTTGATTGAGAAAATGTTCATATGAGATAATTATATTGAATTATATTGATTGTTGTTTTATTTCAACCAGTCAAATAAAAAATGTAATTCAACGTCCACTGTCTGATTCTTCAGATTCAGAAAGTATTTGCACACTTCATTTTGTAGTGGTTTTGACTTTTAATGAATAGAATGACCACTTTATGCATTAACTCAGTGATGTACTGGAATTTAAATCTAGTAAATTATAAGTTAAATAATCTGTTTGTGAAAATTTGTTTAAAAAATGTTTTTAGCATTTACAAAGATTTCCCAAACAAATCGCTAAAACTATAGTTTGCCGACATGTAATATGGGAAAAAAATAAATATGAGTTTTATTGACTTTAATTTAAGTGTATGAAGTGTAAACTTTTGACATCAACTGTCAGTTGACTGTAAGTAATGCAAGTAAGGCCTGCAGTTCAGTTCTTTAGATGTTCATCTGGATGCTTTGTCGATGAATTCTTGGTAAAATTTTGCAAGCTGGGGAAATCAGTAAAACACTCAGTGGGTAGCACTGTCACCTCACAGCAAGAAAGTATTGGGTTCGATTCCTAGGTGGAGCTGTCCGGGTCCTCTCTGTAAAGAGTTTGCATGCTCTCCCTGTGTCTGTGTGGGTTTCCTCCAGGAGCTCCGGTTTCTTCCCACAGTACAAAGACGTGCAAGAAAGGTGAACTGGAGATACAAAATTGTCCATGACTGTGTGTGACAAATACTAAAATAATAAATAATAATAAAAAATAAATAAAAAATAAAAGCTTTCAAGCACTTTTATAAAGTAATAAATACCTTAACCATTGAGCTACCACAGCCATGGTTTGATGAATTTTGGTGTGGAGAAACTCTGTCTGGAAGCACTGACATCAGCCCATATTACAGTTTTTCTGATTTGCTAAAACACATTTCCTGAAATGTCCTCTCCTTTTCTCAAAACACTAAACACAAAACTTAAAATATGAGCTACTTTCACAAAACCTCTGACTTATCTTGCAAAATCAAACAACTCAAAACTATTTTATCTTTGCTCAAAACCAAACACTACCTTCAAAATACACACAAATCCAGCCAATGCATAAACACTACACAGCAGTTATTACACACTACATAAAACATTACAAAACACTACACAGTAGTTATTACACACTACATAAAACATTACAAAACACTACACAGTAGTTATTACATACTACATAAAACATTACAAAACACTACACAGTAATTATTACACACTGCATAAAACATTACAAAAAACTACACAGCAGTCATTACACACTACATAAAACATTACAAAATACTACACAGCAGTCATTACACACTACATAAAACATTACAAAAAACTACACAGCAGTCATTACACACTACATAAAACATTACAAAATACTACACAGCAGTCATTACACACTACATAAAACATTACAAAAAACTACACAGCAGTCATTACACACTACATAAAACATTACAAAACACTACACAGCAGTTATTACATACTACATAAAACATTACAAAACACTACACAGTAGTTATTACATACTACATAAAACATTACAAAAAACTACACAGCAGTCATTACACACTACATAAAACATTAAAAAACACTACACAGTAGTTATTACATACTACATAAAACATTACAAAACACTACACAGTAGTTATTACATACTACATAAAACATTACAAAACACTACACAGTAGTTATTACATACTACATAAAACATTACAAAAAACTACACAGCAGTCATTACACACTACATAAAACATTAAAAAACACTACACAGTAGTTATTACATACTACATAAAACATTACAAAACACTACACAGCAGTTATTACACACTACATAAAACAATACAAAACACTACACAGCAGTTATTACACACTACATAAAACAATACAAAACACTGTGCTTTTATCATAGCAAAACCAAATATCTTTATTCACTGATGTGTTTATATATTTATATACTAGAGAACCAACAAAGAAATACAGTATATAATAGTCTCAGGATCATATCTATGGGCTCGGTCAGACCACAGGACTTCATCTACATTACAGATAATATTCTCCCTATCTACCCAAAAAAAAATCCAGAATCCAGGCTTGAACAGAATCCACTCTAATGTCATCACATGCTGCATCCATTGACTGGAGTAGATTTTCCTGGGTATGCTGAGAAGAATTCCTCAAATGGGTTTAGAAAGAGAGAGTTTGGTGTAAGGCTTAGATTTATGAAACTGAGGTTTTTGATAAACCACTCACATGTGTTTTGAGAAAGGTAAAAGCTCACATTGTCCCAAACGACAACGTACACAGGATGTGCAGCATACACAGAAGTCCAAGCAAAGCATCTTTAGACCATCCAGAAATGTTAGATGTTCTGTGTTGTAGAGCCCTAATGTAACACGGTGACGCAGAACCCCATTGCTGATGATGGCTGCTGTTGGGGTTTTGAAAGGCTAACTGTCAACCGCAATTCAACTTTTTCACAAAAGTGTGTGTTAATTAAAGTCGTTATGACACGAAAGTTGTTATGATAAATCGTAAAGTTGTTATGATAAACCATTCTCAGCTGAGAGGCACTTGATGTGCTAGGTCAGAATGTACAGTATAGGATAAGCGGAGTCGGATAACATTGTGTAAGATAATGAATTGACAATATACCAGAGGAAGTCCATATATGGTGTAAACAAGGACACAACAAACTGGCACTGGAACTGGCAGCGGGCCCATGGAAGAGGTGACGAGAAGAAATGGACTGAAACAAAGAAATGGACAAATGGACTATGGGTGTGGTTAAGAATATTTAAGCCTTGGTGTGAAACTGCACATACATTTTCAGCAATAAGTAGATGCTTTTATCCAAAGCAACCAACAGTACTGTGCCAGTATACAGTCTAAGCAACTGAGGGTTAAGAGCTTTGCAGGCCCAACAGTGGCAACCTGACAATTTCAGGAAATGTGTTTCAGCAACTCAGAAAAACTGTTATATTATGGTATGTCTCCCTCTGCTGGATCACATGAATTTGGTTTTAAGGTCACACTTCCTGTTTCATATTCCACCAACAATAGATACTGTGAGGCAAAATGTATGTGAACCCCTGAGCTTGTTGGACATCACATTCCAAAACCATGGAATTTAAATATAGTCATAAGGCCAATTGATTTGAAAGATAAAAAGAAAGAATGTACACTTACAATAATATGAAGTACACCTTGTAAATGTATCCTGAAAGTTTATTGAAACAGTCCTGGGTTTAATAACAGCTGGAGCTAGCTGGGTCCTTTCTGTGTGGAGTTTGCATGTTCTTCCCGTGTCCATGTGGGTTTCGTCCTAAAGTCCAAAGACATGCAGTCAGGGTAATATGAGATACTAAAATTACCCTTATTGTGAGTGTATATATGTGAGTGTATATATGTGTGTGTGTGTGTGTGTGTGTGTGTGTGTGTGTGTGTGTGTGTGTGTCTGTGTGTGTCGGTCATGTGATGAACTGGTGACCTGTCCAGGGTGTTTCCTACCTTTTGTCCAGTGAAATGCCACAACACTGAATAGGATAAAGAGGTGGTAAAACAGACAGTGAATAAAGTTTAGAGAAACATTAGAGAAACCTTGACAGTAAAGAACTTTGTAACAAATTACAATGCTTCTGTGAATCCTTCTGGGAAAATGGACAAATGAACCGATACTAGAGCTCTGTGGCAATGTATACCACAGTTATGTTTATAGATGACAAAATTAAATGAGAGCTTGAGATAATTGCAAAGGAGAAAGTGGAAGAAGCTTACAAATGGTTACAAAATGCATTTAAAGGCTGTCATTGTTGTCAAAGGCTGTGCAACCAGAGACTGTGCAAAGGAGCGATTCGTCCTGACCATGTTAAACATACCCCCATACAATTCCTGGGGGGGTGCAGCAGTGGCAGCATAACTAGGAGCTTATGGGACCCAGTGCAAAAAATAATTCTGGGCCCCCCTCAACAAATTTCATATATATATGAGTGGATCAGACACAGCAGTGCTGCTGGAGTTTTTAAACACCTCACTGTCCCTGCTGGACTGAGAATAGTCCACCAACCAAAAATATCCAGCCAACAGTACCCCGTGGGCAGCGTCCTGTGACCACTGATGAAGGTGTACAAGGTGTATCAACTAGGTAGGAGTGTCTAATAGAGTGGACAGTGAGTGGACAACCGTATTTAAAAACTCCAGCAGCACTGCTGTGTCTGATCCATTAATACCAGCACAACACACACTAACACACCACCACCATGTCAGTGTCACTGCATTGCTGAGAATCATCCACCGTCTAAATAATACCTGCGCTGTGGTGGCCCTGACCATTGAATAACAGGGTGAAAGCAGGCTAACAAAGCATGCAGAGAAACAGATGGACTACAGTCAGTAATTGTAGAACTACAAAGTGCTTCTATATGGTAAGTGGAGCTGATAAAATGGACAGTAAGTGTAGAAACAAGGAGGTGATTTTAATGTTATGGCTGATCAGTGTAATGTACAACACAATGGCTTTCTCTCTCTACATAGTGCACTATACAGCTAATACTAAAGCATTAAAGATCAACCCTGTTAAAACTTCGACAATTCTGGCAGTATTTCCTTTATTTTATAAACATGAATCTAGCTCAGGTCTAAACTAAATCTAAATGGTAAGAAAATGATAAACTGATTATTGTTACTGGTTCAAAGCAATCATATTTTTTTATTAAAGGTGGAGCCCCCTGAAATACAAGTATGTTGAGTGTTACACGTTTCCATTCACATTTTAACACATCTCTGTTATAACAGCCACTGATTACATAAATATAACAAACAGACTAGTTTTTTTCACACTTTGAACCTTAAACTCAAGCAAAGTTTAAAATACAAACTGGTGTAGCAATTTACTGCTGCTGGCAAATAAAGGATCTCTCATTATATAGTCTTATACAAACAGTCATTGAAATCTCAACATAACAGCATCAGCACAATCATCATCATTTCATAGCTTGTTGCTCCTGTTCAGATGTCAAAGGTACAGAACACAGTTATTCCCCAAATGTGTCGTCAATCAGCCAAGACATGTAGCCAACATTTGTGTCCTAAGTTTTGCACTGGAACTACAAAGCTGTTTTACATAATACATGCTGAACACTTTAACCTTTGACTCCTAAAGATGCTGCTGATCTAAAACTGAGAACTGGTGATGACTCTAGATCAGGGTTTTTCAAACTTTTTTTTTAAGCGACCCACATTTTGTCCATGATTTTTTTATGCAACCCAGGCAACACAAACAAAGCATCTCTTTCTGTTTGGAGTTTGCATGTTCTCCCCGTGTCGTGTGGGTTTCCTCCAAATGCTCCGGTTTCCTCCCACAGTCCAAAGACGTGCAAGTGATGTGAATTGGAGATACAAAATTGTCCATGACTGTGTTTTACATTAAACTTGTAAACTACCGCTCCTGTCATGAATGTAACCAAAGTGTAAAACATGACGTTAAAATCCTAATAAACAAACAAACAATTGACCAGTAGAGAAAATAATAAACCCCATCTGTCTGATCTCTCATCAACCCACTGTGTACCCACTGTGTGATATAACCTTGTGAACTGATGAATCTTGTGTAATGAGTAACTACCGGTCCTGTCATGAATGTAACCAAAGTGTAAAACATGACGTTAAAATCCTATAAATATAACATCCTATAATAAACAAAGCAAGTATCTCACTCTCTTTATACAAGATGTAACACAAAGCCTCCACAAGGGGGCGTCAGCGTACAAGTTTATTTAATTATTACAGCGGTACCTTAAAACTCAACATCAATTGGTTCTTGGAGTGGCGTTGAGTTTAAAGGGTGTTGAGTTTCCAGGTATTTTTTCCCATAAGGATATATGGGAAACCTGTTAATGTGTTCCATGGTCCCATGGAGCTGCAGATATTTTAGGCTAATGTAAAATAATGGGGTTGTTTTTGACACTTATACACTAAAAATAACACAAATATACACTGTAAAAAATCCTTGTTTGGTTATGTTCTGAGAATGTAAAAATAGATGTTGGCACAACATGAATTATGGAAATAGTTGGTCCAAAATCAAAAAATGTGTTGTGCCGTCAGCTGTAGTAGTTTTACTCTTCAACTTAAAATGTTAGGTTCAGTAAACGAGTACAACTGTTTTCACTCAACATTTCAAGTCCAATGAAAAAAACTGATTTGGGTGAGCAACTACGGTGGCCCGCTGAGTCAAAACACTAACATTTACAAAACAAACAAAAGCTGACAACACAACAACATTAAGGAAAAACGCAAATACAAAAAGGACAACACAACAACATTAAGGAAAAACGCGAAAACAAAAAGGACAACACAACAACATTAAGGAAAAACACGAATACAAAAAGGACAACACAACAACATTAAGGAAACACAAATACAAAAAGGACAACACAACAACATTAAGGAAACACGAATACAAAAAGGACAACACAACAACATTAAGGAAACACGAATACAAAAAGGACAACACAACAACATTAAGGAAACACGAATACAAAAAGGACAACACAACAACATTAAGGAAACACGAATACAAAAAGGACAACACAACAACATTAAGGAAACACAAATACATTTCCACAACGGAAATGCTCCCGGCCACTAGAGGGCGTCTCTATCATTTTTTATCTGTATGAACACTGCAGCAAAAGAAGCAAGAAGCAGAGCAGCGTAGTGCAGCGCATCAGGCTTCGGTTTTACTTTAACATTCAGTGATATAATTCTAAATAAAATCGAGCTTTTGATACATTTATGTCAAACCATTTTTATACAAACACATCAATGTTTCTCACCTACTACAAACTATTCTATATTAATTTTAAATAAAGATCAATAAATCTGATCATTTTATATTGGAGATGAATTAATCTATGCAGGTCTCGTAATTTCATTTATTAGTGTAAACATCAATGTTTCCCATTTAATACAAACTTTTTAGTTACCTTTTTAGTTGTGTTTTATTTAAATTTATAGTTAAGATAAAAAAAAATTATGATCATTGTACTGTACATCTGTATATGTATATATGACAAATAACGGATATTACCTTATTTCATATAGGATTATTGTAAATTATAGAATTATTTGATATGATTAGATTTATTAATGTAAACTATTTTATATTTACACATACAGTACATTTCCCTCACCTACAAACTTCTTTATATTATTAAATCAACTATTTTAATTTCTAGTTAGGATCAATAATTGTATAATAATTATATTTTACAGTTGTGTCCATTTATCTGTCTATATAAATATAGTTTTACATTAATCTAAGTGCTTTTTCAAGCACTTATTTAAACCAGAATGCCGAATGTGAAATGAATGTTGAATATTAAACTAATGGGCATGAGTATGTACACTTAAAATGGTTATTGATAACTAACTAATACATTGTGAATATACTGTTAAATGGTTTATGACATTAAAACATGTTAAACTGTAAAAGCGTGGCACAATATTACAGTCTGGTTAAAGCTCAACTTAGTTGATTTTGCAAATATATTAGAAATTTGGCAAGCTAATAGCTGCCTGATGTTTAAAAAACAAAAAAGGTGCTATACAGTCAAACCACCGACACTAAAAAGCTCGATTTTATTTAGAATTATATCACTGAATGTTAAAGTAAAACCGAAGCCTGATGCGCTGCACTACGCTGCTCTGCTTCTTGCTTCTTTTGCTGCAGTGTTCATACAGATAAAAAATGATAGAGACGCCCTTTAGTGGCCGGGAGCATTTCCGTTGTGGAAATGTATTTGTGTTTCCTTAATGTTGTTGTGTTGTCCTTTTTGTATTCGTGTTTCCTTAATGTTGTTGTGTTGTCCTTTTTGTATTCGTGTTTCCTTAATGTTGTTGTGTTGTCCTTTTTGTATTTGCGTTTCCTTAATGTTGTTGTGTTGTCCTTTTTGTATTCGTGTTTCCTTAATGTTGTGTTGTCCTTTTTGTATTCGTGTTTCCTTAATGTTGTTGTGTTGTCCTTTTTGTATTCGTGTTTCCTTAATGTTGTTGTGTTGTCCTTTTTGTATTCGTGTTTCCTTAATGTTGTTGTGTTATCCTTTTTGTATTCGTGTTTCCTTAATGTTGTTGTGTTGTCCTTTTTGTATTCGTGTTTCCTTAATGTTGTTGTGTTGTCCTTTTTGTATTCGTGTTTCCTTAATGTTGTTGTGTTGTCCTTTTTGTATTCGTGTTTCCTTAATGTTGTGTTGTCCTTTTTGTATTCGTGTTTCCTTAATGTTGTTGTGTTGTCCTTTTTGTATTCGTGTTTCCTTAATGTTGTTGTGTTGTCCTTTTTGTATTCGTGTTTCCTTAATGTTGTTGTGTTGTCCTTTTTGTATTCGCGTTTTTCCTTAATGTTGTTGTGTTGTCAGCTTTTGTTTGTTGTGTAAATGTTATTGTGTTTTGACTCAGCGGGCCACCGTAAGCAACAGTAGGAATGAGGAAACTTCTGCGCATGCGCTCCAGAGGGACGTCTTCGCGCCAGTTTTTATGGAGAGAAGAGGACTTTCAAACAACCGTTTTATATAGACGAGGAGATTTCAAACAAACAGTAAGTATCTTAACATCATTACACGCCCTCGGCTTGCTCAACAGGGGTTTTTGTATCTGTTGGTCTTGGATTTTGTAAAGTTGCTTTGTGACAATGTCTATTGTAAAAAGCGCTATATAAATAAAGTTGACTTGACATCTTATTCACGTTAAGGTGGAGGGTTTAACGAATCTGAACAACTCTGTGGTTTGTTTGATTTTGAATTGATGAACTGAAAGCTGCACAGAGGACGTTTTATCATCATTTTAATGTTTTTAAACGTAACTCCACATGCCACCACTACCTATTTTACTTTGGGCTGAATACTAAATAACTACAGACAGAGTCTGTTAAGCTGTGATAAAACACCGTATCAAACTAGTGATAGAGTTACTGAATCAATTCGTATGACTGTTTATTTATTTTCATCTGATTCAAATGATTCATTGGGGCTGTTCAAATCGAGCACCTGCAGCTTGTTGCTAAAGTTCACCATTCCACCTCAAATCAGGTAGCAGTTACATCCAGGGGTTTTTAAAATATACCTCAAATAAAATAGTTTTTGTTATTATTATAGTTAACTCTGTACAGCCTTGTAACATCGGAGTCAAATTAAAGAATCGGTTTTGTAAAACGAACTTTTCACCACTAGCCGTGTCTATTAAGGAACCGACTCTTACACTGTTAGCGAACCGACTCTTGGACCGTTACTCTGCAGTTTACTAAAATATTTTGGAAGCCTGTTGAGTTACTGCATTGTAAATAACGTTAAAACATCTGGATGCTGCTGTCAGATGCTTCTGCATCCACATGCGTGTGTGAAACAGTGACTTCGCTTTTATAAACGTTGTTAACAAACCCTGGTGTATAGATATTTTTAGTTGTTGAAACGCAATTCTAAACGCAGCACATTATGTAAGTAAAAAGCATTAATTAATTAATTAATTACATTTGAGTAAGCTCTGTTAATCTCTGGGGAATCTAAGTAAACCTTTCTTCAGTTTTATTTTTACGTGCTGACTAACGTACTACAAGTACCATTTTATTAGTATGTCAGTGCTTGTGTTAATATGCAATTTCTTACACATAAATGAGGCTCTGATATTATTATGTGTTCCAGAGGATACAGAAGCATTACAGGACCACAAAGAACATGAGAACGGGGATTCTTGAAGTGGTGAAGGAGAGTGCTGTTTTATCAAGATCACTGTCCAGTGCAGTCAATGTTGCAGTTGTAATTGAAGATGTAGTAATGGACAACCTGCCCCACTACACTAATGCCTTCAAGACACCAAACCATCGAAACTGGTTTTTATTCCACCTTTAAAATTAGCAATTACATTTAGGTGCTTAGTTGACTTGTAATTTGTAGTTGCCCGTGCACCTTAAAAACTACATTTAGGCTCTACTTACATTTTCTAATGTAAATTGTTTCAATTACACACTATAACATGTATAACTTGTCATTTGTTTGATGCTTGTGAATACTGAATGTTTAAAAAAAAAAATTATTGTTTATATGATACATGCAAATAAAATGTATTTGTTAAGAATTTACATTTGCTATGCAGGGTTCACTTATTCAGTATATTTTACATTTACTTTGATACTAATTAATAATTAACTGGACTAAACAAATGTAGTTGACAGAATTGAAAATTTATTGTTGGACCAACAAGATGTATTTGATGAATTTCATTGACACAACTTCAATACTAAATTTTTTTTTAGTTGGTCCAACATTCTATGGTTGTCAGCAGAACTTAAATTATGCATTTCAGAGAACTTAAATTAGGCCAACTAAAAAAAATAGATGCAACAAGTCACTAAGAATTTTTAAGTTGGAGAGACTTGAAATTTTTTACAGTGTAATAATAAAAATGAATAATAATAATAAAACACTGAAATACAATTGAAAAGAGTCAAAAATAAAAAAATTTAGACTCTTTTGGAAACGCTGATTCTCACATATAAGCTATAACACAAATTTAAAAGTGAAACAGGAGAAAAATGCAGCTGAACACAGATACATGTGGAGCTTTCAGAGTGAATCTGATGGTTATTCCACACAAATGCAGATTCGTCTCATATTCGCGCTTTGATGACATTTTACTGCACCGCTCAAGCCGAGCGCTGAACAAAAAGGCTGTTCATTGTTAATTGGAAAAAAATGAATCAATTTTTTAAAAAGCTGAACATGTTGAGTTTAAGGTTAAAATTGAGTTTAAGGGTACAATTCTTTGCTGAAGGGTGTTCAGTTTCAAAGATTTTGAGTTTAGGGGATGTTGAGTTACAAGGTACCACTGTATTACATTTCTGTGCGACCCTTAGGTGAACAGCAGTGTGAAACCTCTGATAACTGTCAAACACCTTAAAAAAATAATTTAATGTACAGGATTTTGCATAGAATCATCCAGTGTGTTCAGGCTTCAGCTGAGGAGTTATTAGCAACAACACTTCTATTAGACAGCTATTCAATAAAATACAGAAAACGTTGTGGGGTTTTGTAAACGAAACAAGCTTAATAAAATACTGAAGGATTCATTAATGGTACGAAAAATAAATAAACACTTTACTTTGTAACTAAAACACTTGGTTATAGTAACCAAAACCCTGACGAAATAGGAGCTACAATGCTAATGACCAAATGACCAAACCTAATTTGTGTTCCTGTCCTGGCACACAGTGGGTACACAGTGGGTTGATGAGATATCAGACAGATGGGGTTCATTATTTTCAGTACTGGTCAATTGTTTGTTTGTTTATTAGGATTTTATCGTCATGTTTTACACTTTGGTTACATTCATGACAGGAGCGGTAGTTTACAAGTTTAATGTAAAACACAGTCATGGACAATTTTGTATTTCCAATTCACCTCACTTGCATGTCTTTGGACTGTTGGAGGAAATCAGAGCTCCCGGAGAAAAACCCACGCAGACAAGGGGAGAACATGCAAACTCCACACAGAAAGGACCTGGACCGCCCCACCTGGGGATCAAACCCAGGACCTTCTTGCTGTGAGGCAAAATTTTGAAGACCCCTACCGAAAGCTAAGACTAGATGAGACTCTATACTCAATCAGGGTGAATTAAAGCAAACAATATAAAAGAAATTAAAGAAGCAAACAGGCAGCAAACATCTCCTACCCTACCAACTACATTTGGGCTACGAGGAAAATTGCTGAACATTACCCTTTGATGTGGTATTAGTATTGTGAGCTGGCTACCAGAGTGCAGAAACTGCAAGTGCTTAATAATAGATTGAGGAATGCATATAACACAAGACATGAGCTCCGAAATGGAACAAGGAGGTGAGTTTTTAATCATGTCCTCCCATCGCCTCTGGTAACACATAACACAAAATACAGTTTTCCCTTTTCCTAGGGAGAACATGCCATTGTTACATTCTGTACAGCAATAAACATAAATCATCATGGTCACACAGAAGACCAGTAGTAGCCATAACAAGGCAAATCTGTATGATAACAGCAGCATGTCTCATTTAAAGCCATAGTTCCCCAAAAATACTACGTACACATCATCTCCTACACCTCAGATATAATCAACCAGCCAGAACATGTTTGCACTTTTGCACTAGGACTACAATGCTAGTCTAGATACAGCTGTGTTTTAATAAATAGACAAGTCACTGCTGTTACTTATCATTTCTAGTTTTTAGGCATGTGAGAAGCGTAATCATCATTACTAATACCGGGCACTGTTTATAAAGTGCTTAAATAACAAAGATTAAACTCTACTGCAGAATTATTAAACACCACTGTTTTACTTTTGATTAAAAGTGGTAGAATTATTATTGTAGTGGTTACAAGGTGAACTACAGCAGCAGATCCTGTTTTATACTGTAACAATGGTATCAAGAGTCTGCCATGTTTTCATTTAATGTTGTGAGTGCTTAATATTATACAGTAGACCCTTGAGTTACGAACGGTTTACCATACGAACATTCTGGGTTACGAACGATTCTTTTCAACTTTTCGAACAAACACATTTCGGATTACAAACCGAAATTCACGTAACACGTGACGTCATGAACAAGTTGACTTCGACCGTCTCTCTCGCTCTCTCTTTATATATATATATATATATATATATATATATATATATATATATATATATATATATACAGTGTATCACAAAAGTGAGTACACCCCTCACATTTCTGCAAATATTTTATTATATCTTTTCATGGGACAACACAATAGAAATAAAACTTGGATATAACTTAGAGTAGTCAGTGTACAACTTGTATAGCAGTGTAGATTTACTGTCTTCTGAAAATAACTCAACACACAGCCATTAATGTCTAAATAGCTGGCAACATAAGTGAGTACACCCCACAGTGAACATGTCCAAATTGTGCCCAAAGTGTCAATATTTTGTGTGACCACCATTATTATCCAGCACTGCCTTAACCCTCCTGGGCATGGAATTCACCAGAGCTGCACAGGTTGCTACTGGAATCCTCTTCCACTCCTCCATGATGACATCACGGAGCTGGTGGATGTTAGACACCTTGAACTCCTCCACCTTCCACTTGAGGATGCGCCACAGGTGCTCAATTGGGTTTTGTCCATCACCTTTACCTTCAGCTTCCTCAGCAAGGCAGTTGTCATCTTGGAGGTTGTGTTTGGGGTCGTTATCCTGTTGGAAAACTGCCATGAGGCCCAGTTTTCGAAGGGAGGGGATCATGCTCTGTTTCAGAATGTCACAGTACATGTTGGAATTCATGTTTCCCTCAATGAACTGCAGCTCCCCAGTGCCAGCAACACTCATGCAGCCCAAGACCATGATGCTACCACCACCATGCTTGACTGTAGGCAAGATACAGTTGTCTTGGTACTTCTCACCAGGGCGCCGCCACACATGCTGGACACCATCTGAGCCAAACAAGTTTATCTTGGTCTCGTCAGACCACAGGGCATTCCAGTAATCCATGTTCTTGGACTGCTTGTCTTCAGCAAACTGTTTGCTGGCTTTCTTGTGCGTCAGCTTCCTTCTGGGATGACGACCATGCAGACCGAGTTGATGCAGTGTGCGGCGTATGGTCTGAGCACTGACAGGCTGACCTCCCACGTCTTCAACCTCTGCAGCAATGCTGGCAGCACTCATGTGTCTATTTTTTAAAGCCAACCTCTGGATATGACGCCGAACACGTGGACTCAACTTCTTTGGTCGACCCTGGCGAAGCCTGTTCCGAGTGGAACCTGTCCTGGAAAACCGCTGTATGACCTTGGCCACCATGCTGTAGCTCAGTTTCAGGGTGTTAGCAATCTTCTTATAGCCCAGGCCATCTTTGTGGAGAGCAACAATTCTATTTCTCACATCCTCAGAGAGTTCTTTGCCATGAGGTGCCATGTTGAATATCCAGTGGCCAGTATGAGAGAATTGTACCCAAAACACCAAATTTAACAGCCCTGCTCCCCATTTACACCTGGGACCTTGACACATGACACCAGGGAGGGACAACGACACATTTGGGCACAATTTGGACATGTTCACTGTGGGGTGTACTCACTTATGTTGCCAGCTATTTAGACATTAATGGCTGTGTGTTGAGTTATTTTCAGAAGACAGTAAATCTACACTGCTATACAAGCTGTACACTGACTACTCTAAGTTATATCCAAGTTTCATGTCTATAGTGTTGTCCCATGAAAAGATATAATGAAATATTTGCAGAAATGTGAGGGGTGTACTCACTTTTGTGATACACTGTGTATATATATATATATATATAGAGAGAGAGAGAGAGAGAGAGAGAGAGAGAGAGAGAGAGAGAGAGAGAGAGAGAGAGAGAACACCTACAAAATACAACGCTATTGAAATAAAGAAGGAAATAATAGAGAAATATGAGAGTTATTGTTGTTTCTGGTAGATACATTTTATATAAAAAGAAGGAAATGTGTTATGGTGAATGGTACAGCACACGTACTGTACTGAAATGTGGTGTGTGTACAGTACTACTGTGTATTGTTGTTTATTATTGTTTATTACAGGAATGTCGATTCTATAATTTAAGATTTAAGGGAAAATATACTGTATTTATAACAGAAAAGACCGTTTAAGACATTAGAAAGATTACTAACGAACATTTTGACTTAAAAACAGCCCTTCGGAACCAACTAAATTCATAAGTCAGGGGTCCACTGTAAGCAAGTGATATGTAAACTTGCCAATAAAGCTCTGTGCTTGTCAGATGATGTTTATTTTGTTCTCCAAATTTCCACTTTATTTGCAAAAGTCACAATGGCTAAATATTGATTGAGCCATCTTTAAATAATGAAGTTTAAAGATGATATAAGCTCTTATTCGGTGCACCAAACAGCTAAATGGAAGTTTAATTTACGATGCCCCATCTTCACAAACTACACCCTTAATCAAAAAAGAAAATGGGCCAAATCCAAAACTGCACTGCAATATATTTTGGATAATTAAAAAAAAAAAACACCCAGACATGCCAATTAGAGTTTTACTATTTTGTGAATGTAACCGTTTCCAGCTTTTTTTCCCCACAATTACTTTTCTACAGCAATAAGCCTTGATGAGCAAATGCTGAAACAGGTCTTAGGAGTTCCTTTTTTTGTTCCTGCTAATTTCTAGCCAATTATTTGTTGTTATTGGTGTCTGTCACATTTTTTGCCCAGGAGTGTGTACAATTGAAATGCTACAAATTACCTTTATTAATTAAAAATGACTACATATTTTAAATCTACATAATATTACATTTGCACACACACACACACACACGAAGACCTTGAACATTGTTAACATTGTACATCCATGGTGTGTAGACATTTGAAACAAAGTGTGCATGTGAGTGCGCCAAATATCTTTAGCAACATGGCGTCAATGCTTCGACTACCCTGCTTGGCTAACATTTTGGATAGCACATTCTCAGATCTCTTAACTCCTTTTATTTTCATGTGCCAATCATGCAAAATATGTTCTTTGAGTTTGATTTGCACTTTTGTTCTCAGGATGGGTTAAAAACCTCTACTTCCGATTGAAAAGGTAACTGATACAGAGATGTATATTAGGATTTTAGACACACGTGCTGCCATCAAGATGCCATCTTTTTACGGGAAGTCTGTCAGCAAGATGATGCCAGGCCTCATTCTGTACATGCTACAACAGCTTGGCTTTGTAAACACAGAATGTGTGTGCTTGATCCGTTTCCTAATAAAAATGTATGGTGCAGCATGAAGACTGTGTACTGTTGAGCAGCTGAAGTCTCATATCAAACAAGAACAGACAAAAATTTCACTTGCAAAACTGCAACAATTAGTCCTCAGTTCCTAAACCATTTAAAAGACTCATTATATAGGAACGCTGAAGAAATGTTCTGTACATGATTGCAGACATAAGAAGAACAGTATAGTCCCCCCCACATTATCCCCCAATTATTACCCCTAATCCAGTCGTGTCTAATTACCCTGATTGCGTCCTCTATACTGATTTGACCCTTTACCGCTGACCGGGGACGCCTCTCAACTGACTTGCACGCCCCTCCGGCACGTACAGTCAGTACAGACTGCATTTTTCACCTGCATGAGTCGAGTTCATACACTGACAGGCACTGTGTATGGAGGGCCACACCCCCATCAGCATTATTCCTCAGCCCTGTGCAGGCGCTATCAGTCAGCCAGCAGGGGCCGCAGTTGCACCAGTTATGAGGACCTATGATACGACTTTTAACCCCTAACCCTAAACGACAGCCAATCGTTGTTCATGCTGCCGCCCAGCCCAGTCGGAAAGGCAGAGCTGAGATTCGATACGATGTATTCGAAACCCCAACTCTGGTAAGCTAGCTTACTTTACCAGTATAGTTTTTTTTTAATACCACCCAAAAACTAATGTCTCCCAGGTGTTAGTGAGTACTACCTTGCGATAGACTAGCATTCTGTACAGAGTATATTCCAATGCGTAAGTTTTTCCCAGGTGGCTCCAGACTTATTACAACCCTGACATAAAAAGTGGTAGGAAAGAACAAAATTTTAGAACTTTACATTCTTCACATTACTCAAATTTATCTGTTACGCTACCCCACCAGCTCTGAAATCCATATGAACCTTAGCAATGCTATCGGCCAGCCGGGCATCAACACAGACAAGACTGACCAAGCGGGGATATGCAAAAAAAAGAATTTCATTGTACTGTACATCTGTATCTGTACATAAAGGTATTCTATTCTATTCTATTCTATTTATTTTTTGCCAAAACCTGAAACAGTGTTTTTTGGAGTCCAGATTAGCTGCAGTGTTTACAGTATAAATAGCAGATGGTGTTTTAGTTCATTCGTCAAGACCACAAATTAAAAAAAAAATGGACCAAGTGAACGCAGCACTGAAAGTAATTCTAGTGGGAATATACACTCAAGCACTTTATTAGGAATCCTGTTTGTACATTCAGTGATTATTTTCTAAGCTAGAGCTACAATACAGGTAAAGTTTATGAGTATACAATTACTTTCACTCTGTACACTTTGTCACCCCTCGTTCCCTGTTTATTAATCAAGAGACCCCCCACTGACCAGACGATGTTTAGGTGGTGGAACATTTTCAGCACTGCAGTGTCACTAATTTGAGTATCGGGTACAGCAGTGTTGTTGGGATTAAATATTATTCCAACAAAGTGGCTTCTTTATAAGAAATATACACTGATCAGCCATAATCATTTAAGCCACCTTGTGATGGTTTTAGAAGATGACCAACTCAAACAGCAGCAATAGATGAGCGATCGTCTCTGACTTTACATCTACAAGGTGAACCAACTAGGTAAGAGTGTCTAATAGAGTGGACAGTGAGTGGACACGGTATTTAAAAACTCCAGCAGTGCTGCTGTGTCTAATCCACTCATACCAGCACAACACACACTAACACACCACCACCATGTCAGTGTCACTGCAGTGCTGAGAATCATCCACCACCTAAATAATAACTGCTCTGTGGTGGTCCTGACCATTGAAAAACAGAGTGAACGCAGGCTAAAAAAGTACATAGAGAAACAGATGGACTACAGTCAGTAATTGTAGAACTACAAAGTGCTTCTTTATGGTAAGTGGAGCTGATAAAATGGACAGTGTGTGTAGAAACAAGGAGGTGGTTTTAATGTTATGGCTGATCAGTGTATATATTGACAGTCCGTGGTTGTCCTCCTTCTTGTTTTTTATCAGTGGAAACCTTCAGATCACATGATGCTGCTGGCATTATATTTTCGTTTAGAGCTTCATTGTCCTTCCAGCATTGACATTACAGCTGTTTAAAAATCCCAACAACACTGCTCCACCTGATACACTCATTTAAGTACTGCACAATACCATGCTGTTACCATGTTAGTATCATTGCAGTCCTGGGAATGGTCTACCACCCCATGGTCTACCACCCAGACACCATGTGATAAATGGGGTGGGGGGTGACAAAGTGTGCAGAGTAACAGATGTCTAAAAAAAAAACATGGATGGATGGATCAGTCTGTGCTTTAAATAAGTGCTTTAAAAGCAGAAACACGTCCACAACTGCATACACTTGTACTGTTACGAGTTAGTACTCTGAAATGGTACTATAGTGAAATACTAGTTAGTACAGCGCTTTGCAGTTTTGGACAGAGTCTCTAGTCTGAGTAGAGCTTCTGTGTATTGTTGTGACCGTGGCATTCCGTTTAAAACCAATTTGCTCGTACATATTATGGCCAAAAGTATGTGAACACTAGACCATGAGGTTGTTGGACATCACATTCCAAAAGCATGGGCATTAATATAGAGTTGTCTACTCTTCTGCAGCTATAAGAGCCTCCAAACATTTTGGAAAGCCTTTTGTCATGATTTTAGAGCAAGTATGTGGGAATTTGAATCCATTCAGTCAAAAGTGCATTTGTAAGGCAATCCGACTGTATTTCCCCTACACCAAACCCATCCTATCATGTATTTATGAACTTCTTTCTGTGCTCTGTCCAGTGTTATACTAAAACAGAAGTGCCTTCTTAAATTTTTGCCATGACATTGGCAGGAATTAATAGTTTATACACAATTATTTTTTTGGTATATGTACATTTTATCAGATTTTTTAGCGTATCCAATTACCCAATTGTATTACACTTCCTCTGTACTTATGTTGACCTCAACTCTGACTGAAGAGAGCCATGACTGACACACGCCCCCTCCGACACACGTGCAATAGCCAACTGCATCTTTTCACCTGCACGAGAGGAGTTCATATGTGGATCAGCTTTGTGCATGGAGAGCCATACCCTGATCCTCATTATCCCTCATCTCTGTGCAGCACCATTAATCAGCTAGCAGAGGTCGCATTTGCATCACTCACTCGCTCACTTTCTTAACCGCTTATCCAATTAGGGTTGTGGGGGTGGGGGTTGTTACTGAAGCCTATCCCAGCTTTTCAATGGGCGCAAGGCACACAGTAAAACCCTGGACGCCACAGGGCAGACACACACACACACATACCCGGGGCAATTCAGTGTCTCCAATTAACCTGACTGCATGTTTTTGGACTGTGGGAGGTAACCGGAGCTCTCGGAGTAAACCCACGCAGACACGGGGAGAACATGCAAACTCCGCACAGAAAGGGCCCGGACTGCCCCGGCTGGAAATTGAACTCAGGACCTTCTCACTGTGAGGTGACAGTGCTACCCGTAATTGCATCAGTTATGAATAATCCCCTCTGGCACCCGCCCTGAATGAACAGCAAGCCAATTGTTGTTCATAGGTGCCCTGTCTGCTGGATAGCAGCCACTGGAGCGCCCCTTAACTTAATATTTACAAGGGGTGGCCACATACTTTGGACCATATAGTGTAACTTATGATAAAAAAAAGAGTCACATCTTTTGAGTAGCAGTGCAGCTTAGAAATTCTTTACATCCTACATACGTTATGGTAACCCATCCGTTTATCATGAGTATTTTTGGTTAAAGGCACCAACGTGGCTTAATGCGCTCTTCAACACGTTTACTGTTACATAAATATAATCTGAATTAAGATTAGATAAGTTTTGTCCCATTATAAAGGAAGCAGCTTAATGTGGATTTATGCACCAAAACAAAGAACAGCGAATGGTCAAGTTGGTGAAAAAAAGTTGGTGAGCTACTTATAGCCATATTAGGCTTTTAAATTCAAGTGAAGTGTTAATGTTTATGGCTTGTTTAATTAATGGCTAAAAACCTTTCCCACTTTGCTAAGCCATAAAAGCTCTATTAAGGTCTGATGCACTTTTAAGTTAGCATATCGCAGCCTTACTTCATAGCTCCAGTGCAAAACTAAGAGACGCAAACATGCCCTGGGTGATCGATGACTCCTGCTGAAGTGAAAACATTTGGCATTTTTGGCTGAACTACTCCTTTTACCCGTCCTACTTTAAACAGGGCAGCACGAGGCGGGGACTTTTCTCAGTCGTGCAGCATAATATTTAATATCAATTCCATTTTAAATACAAACGTGTCTCTAAATCATCAGTCTTCAATACCATTGAACTCAGCCCTTGGAGAAACAAAGAAAAAAAACCTACTCGATTATAAAGGAGCGAAAGAAATACTAAGCTTCCCTGATCTGGAAAATTAAGACGCTTCATTTTTTTTAACTTAAAATCTCTTTTATCTCTGCTATCAATCAGTGTTCGAGTCTGTGTCATCATTAATGTAGTCCTCCTCTAAAGGGCTCGCTCTGTTCTGCGTGCCCCACTCGTCCTCATCATACTCTATACTGTCATTATCCTCCAGCAGCTCGTCTTCAGGCTCCGCCCCCGCCGCTCCTTCTTGACCTGCCTCCGCCTCAACCTCCGCCTCAACCTCCGCCTCTTCAAACCCCGCCTGTTCCTCCCCGCCCGGTGCCTGCGCGTTGTTGTTGGAAAACGGCGGGCGCTGGGGTGAATCGTCCTCCACGTAAACCCTCTGGTGGCACATGGGGCACGTGTCCTGAATGTAGAGCCACTTGCGCAGGCAGAGCGCGTGGAAGTAATGGTGGCACGGCGTGACGCGGGCCGCCGCCACGAACTCCTGGTAGCAGATGGCGCACACGTCCTCCACGTCCCGCAGTTCGGCGCCGGTCACCTCGGGCAACGAGTGGATCCTGCGCACGGCGGACCGCCGCTTGACGAACGTCCTCCAGCCGCTCTTGGCCTGCAGGTAGATGTTGAAGTAGGCGTGCAGGCACATCATGCAGGCGCGGATCTTGCTCCCCGACTCGAATGCCATGGTGTAGGCGCCGTTCCCGAACATCACGATGCCGAAAATAAATTCGACGATGTTGCCAGCGGAGCGTACGTAGTACACGTAGTCGTCAAGTTTTTCCCAGAGCGTCCCGTAGTAGCCGTCCACCATGAACAGGACGTAGACCGTCAACGAGACCAGAACCTTCAAGCAGAGCTCCACGCAGAAAGCCGTGACCGCAAACAGCCACGTGTTGAGCGCGTAGCGCTGCCACAGCATGCAGCTCAGAACGATGGGTAGTGTCAGCAGGGTAAATGAGACCAGCAGCGCAGGAGCATGTCGCCGCACCGACTGGACATGCGAGGCACTCAGTGCCATCAGGACCGGTTCGGTCATGCCGTGCACGAAATGCAGAACGGCAGTCAGCAGCAGGCACAGATTTCTACTTAGGCGGACCAGGCGCTCGCCGGGTTCTAGACCGCTAAGGCCGGTCTGTAGCGCAAGTATGAAAAACAGCACAGGCGCTACGAATCCCAGCCGCCTGTCCTCCTCGTCCTCGGCCGACCCGATGAACAGAAGGACGCCTAGTCCTAAGTAATGCGCCGCGGATGAAATCACAGCGCTCATCCCTAACACGGTGAGCGTCGAGTCACATCCGCTGATGATCAGGCTGCTACACAAATCCCAAAACACGTCCCACGTCATGTAGGGCCCGCTCTCCCCGTTCTCCTCCACCTGAGCCATTTTTACCGCGTATAACAAAACCACAGCCTGCGCCACCACACGAGTGATCCAGAAAACCCGCAGCACATCCGGCACCCGAATCCTTTTCCACGTATCCTCAAGGAGCAGCTGCAATCCATAAATACGGTACATATGCCGCACCAGCAGGTACACATAGCGGCACGAGTAGTACAGGCTCTTGAGCCGGATGAGCAAGCACACGGCAGTGTTCAGGCCCAAGAGAAAGCACGAAATCACAGCCAGCACCCGGCGCACGTCCAGCGGGAGTTCAATAAAAAATCCAGTCACCGGCAGCAGGACATCCAGCATGACGAGGCCGGAGTACGGTGACTTTACATCCAGCAGAAATACGTAACCAGTGGCTAACACGAGCTGCAGAGCCACCAAGGCCAACCACAGCGCAGGTTTGGCACGTGGAAGCAGCCTGAAGCCTGGCGACGCCTCATGGTGTCCACTGTAGAAGTCTACATAAGACATCACATAGTAGTTGATGAGAACGGACGTGGCGCAAAGCAGGACTCCGAAGAACAGGCTGTAGAACTTCAAAAGGGATTTCTGGGATAACACCAGCACAATGCTGCACACAATAATACCTGTAACACACAAACAAAACAATACATTACAATGCTGGACTGGAGAGAAACTGGTCGGCTTTTCAACTCGATCCTTTATAGATGACATCATGTGAACATGCAGCTTTGATCGGAGCTACAGTGGCATTATTATACAAGCTGTTACCACTTTTTACCACAGATTTTACATAGCTAGTTACGGTAAAACAGCTTTCTAAAGTACAAGCAAAAGAGAAGCAAGGAGTCACTCATAAATACTGCAGGATGACCTGAAAGCAACAGGAACAACAGTTAAACGAAAAAATAAGAAACAACAAAATTCCTCTGTTAAAAAGAAGCAGAGACATTTATTTATGTGGGTTTTAACGCCATGTTTAACACATACAGTGTATCACAAAAGTGAGTACACCCCTCACATTTCTGCAAATATTTTATTATATCTTTTCATGGGACAACACTATAGAAATAAAACTTGGATATAACTTAGAGTAGTCAGTGTACAACTTGTATAGCAGTGTAGATTTTTGGTCTTCTTAAAATAACTCAACACACAGTCATTAATGTCTAAATAGCTGGCAACATAAGTGAGTACACCCCACAGTGAACATGTCCAAATTGTGCCCAAAGTGTCAATATTTTGTGTGACCACCATTATTATCACTGCCTTAACCCTCCTGGGCATGGAATTCACCAGAGCTGCACAGGTTGCTACTGGAATCCTCTTCCACTCCTCCATGATGACATCACGGAGCTGGTGGATGTTAGACACCTTGAACTCCTCCACCTTCCACTTGAGGATGCGCCACAGGTGCTCAATTGGGTTTAGTCCATCACCTTCACCTTCAGCTTCCTCAGCAAGGCAGTTGTCATCTTGGAGGTTGTGTTTGGGGTCGTTATCCTGTTGGAAAACTGCCAGGAGGCCCAGTTTTCGAAGGGAGGGGATCATGCTCTGTTTCAGAAAGTCACAGTACATGTTGGAATTCATGTTTCCCTCAATGAACTGCAGCTCCCCAGTGCCAGCAACACTCATGCAGCCCAAGACCATGATGCTACCACCACCATGCTTGACTGTAGGCAAGATACAGTTGTCTTGGTACTTCTCACCAGGGCACCGCCACACATGCTGGACACCTCTGAGCCAAACAAGTTTATCTTGGTCTCGTCAGACCACAGGGAATTCCAGTAATCCATGTTCTTGGACTGCTTGTCTTCAGCAAACTGTTTGCGGGCTTTCTTGTGCGTCAGCTTCCTTCTGGGATGACGACCATGCAGACCGAGTTGATGCAGTGTGCGGCGTATGGTCTGAGCACTGACAGGCTGACCTCCCACGTCTTCAACCTCTGCAGCAATGCTGGCAGCACTCATGTGTCTATTTTTTAAAGCCAACCTCTGGATATGACGCCGAACACGTGGACTCAACTTCTTTGGTCGACCCTGGCGAAGCCTGTTCCGAGTGGAACCTGTCCTGGAAAACCGCTGTATGACCTTGGCCACCATGCTGTAGCTCAGTTTCAGGGTGTTAGCAATCTTCTTATAGCCCAGGCCATCTTTGTGGAGAGCAACAATTATATTTCTCACATCCTCAGAGAGTTCTTTGCCATGAGGTGCCATGTTGAATATCCAGTGGCCAGTATGAGAGAATTGTACCCAAAACACCAAATTTAACAGCCCTGCTCCCCATTTACACCTGGGACCATGACACATGACACCAGGGAGGGACAACGACACATTTGGGCACAATTTGGACATGTTCACTGTGGGGTGTACTCACTTATGTTGCCAGCTATTTAGACATTAATGGCTGTGTGTTGAGTTATTTTCAGAAGACAGTAAATCTACACTGCTATACAAGTTGTACACTGACTACTCTAAGTTATATCCAAGTTTCATGTCTATAGTGTTGTCCCATGAAAAGATATAATGAAATATTTGCAGAAATGTGAGGGGTGTACTCACTTTTGTGATACACTGTATGTCATTGGTACAGTGGTAGCCTTTACATGGTGTAAACATTAGGTTGGTGTTAAAGTTCTCACCGGTTGCTCTGGGCAGGATGTGTGTGTGTGGCCGACTAATCAGGTGTGTGTGTGTGTGTGTCGGACTGGATCAGAATGATCAGATGTGTGTGTGTGTGTATCAGACTGATCAGATGTGTGTGTGTGTGTGTGTGTGTGTATCAGACAGACACTCACCGGTTGCTCTGAGCAGGATGTGGACCGCGGTGTGGGAGCAGATCGGACCTGTATCAGACTGATCACATGTGTGTGTGTGTGTGTATCAGACAGGATCAGGTGTGTGTGTGTATCAGACAGGATCAGGTGTGTGTGTGTGTGTGTATCAGACAGGATCAGGTGTGTGTGTATCAGACAGGATCAGGTGTGTGTGTGTATCAGACAGGATCAGGTGTGTGTGTGTGTGGTGTATCAGACACTCACCGGTTGCTCTGAGCAGGATATGGACCGCGGTGTGGGAGCAGATCGGACCTGTATCAGACTGATCACGTGTGTGTGTGTGTGTGTATCAGATTGATCAGGTGTGTGTGTGTGTGTGTGTGTGTGTATCAGATTGATCAGGTGTGTGTGTGTGTGTGTGTGTGTGTGTGTGTATCAGATTGATCAGGTGTGTGTGTGGTGTATCAGACTGATCAGGTGTGTGTGTGTGTGTGTGTGTGTATCAGATTGATCAGGTGTGTGTGTGTGTGGTGTATCAGACACTCACCGGTTGCTCTGAGCAGGATGTGGACCGCGGTGTGGGAGCAGATCGGACCTGTATCAGACTGATCACATGTGTGTGTGTGTGTGTGTGTGTGTGTGTGTATCAGATTGATCAGGTGTGTGTGTGTGTGTATCAGACAGGATCAGGTGTGTGTGTGTGGTGTATCAGACACTCACCGGTTGCTCTGAGCAGGATGTGGACCGCGGTGTGGGAGCAGATCGGACCTGTATCAGACTGATCACGTGTGTGTGTGTGTATCAGATTGATCAGGTGTGTGTGTGGGGTGTATCAGACAGGATCAGGTGTGTGTGTGTGTGTGTGTGTGTGTGTGTGTGTGTGTGTGTATCAGATTGATCAGGTGTGTGTGTGGGGTGTATCAGACACTCACCGGTTGCTCTGAGCAGGATGTGGACCGCGGTGTGGGAGCAGATCGGACCTGTATCAGACTGATCACATGTGTGTGTGTGTGTGTGTGTGTATCAGACAGGATCAGGTGTGTGTGTGTGTATCAGATTGATCAGGTGTGTGTGTGGTGTATCAGACACTCACCGGTTGCTCTGAGCAGGATGTGGACCGCGGTGTGGGAGCAGATCGGACCTGTATCAGACTGATCACATGCTGAGTTGGAGTTACAGATGGAGTCGATGATGAACACACTCGGGACCCGCAGCGCCACATCCAGCACCGCCAGCGCCTGCTGACTCATGCGGCCGCTGGTCGAGGCCATCCCGGCGCAGCACCACCTCCCCGCTCCGGGTGGAAACGCGAACAGATCCGCACGCGTTTGTTTATCTCACCCCGGACTATCTGCTGTCCGCCATATTTACTTTATCGCCTGTTGCTACGCGAAGAACGCGGAAGTGAACTGCGGCCTGTTAGACTGCGCATGACAGAAGGAGAACGCACGCGGGTCAAAAATAACGTCATCACGTCGCTTCAGAAAGTTCAGTTAAAAATGACAAATAAGTTTAATTTTATTTACTTATTGTGCATTCTGCATGTACAACAGCATTAAAATGTTTTTGTAAATTAAATGATTGGCTCATGGGAGGATGCACCCAGTGTTTCACCCGCCGCAACCCTGACCATGGAAAATAAAATGAGTAAACAAGAAATAAATGTATAAATAAGTAAATAAATAAAACAAAGTCAAAATAAATACATAATTAGAAAATATTTAAATAAATTAGTCATTGTTTTACCACCGCTTCATGCTGGTCAGGGTCGCAGTGGATCATATTCATCAGGTGAAAAGCAGGAAACGCACCAGTTCGCATAACTGCATGTCTTTGGACTGTGGGAGGAAACCGGAGCACCTAGTGGAAACCCAGGTAGGACAGTGGTAGCCTAGTAGGTAGGGCTTTGGGCTATCAACTAAAAGGATGAGAGTTTGAATCCCAGCTCTGCCATGCAGCCACTGTTGGGCCCTTGAGTAAGGCCCTTATAACCCTCTCAGCTCCAGGGGTGCCGTACAGTGGCTGACGCTGCGCTCTGACCCCAGCTTCCAAAGCTGGGATATGCAAAGAAAGAATTTCATTGTACTGTACACCTGTATATGTATATATGACAAATAAAGGTATTCTATTCTATTCTACCTTGGTCACCTGGCTGGGGAATCAAACCTACGCCCTTCTGGCTGTGACAGTGCTACCCACTGTGCCACAGTGCCATCTGATAAATTAATGAATAAATGCAGGACAAAATGTGTAAATAAATAAATATAAGAGGAAATGTATTAATTTAAAGAACTATGTGTCTATAATGCTTAGATAGATCATTTAATTGCACCAAGAGGGAAGTGGGTAAGAAGATTTCCCAGAGCTTGTCCAGAAGTTCCATACTTATGGCACAGAAGCAAACCTGTCTGGCCAGAGGAGAAAATCCCAAAATGTCACCCAGAGGAATCAGTGAAGAAAAAAACATTGTGTTACTGCCTACTGACCTGATTAAGGCCAGAACAGATGTATCAGTGGCATTCTTAAGAATATCACTTAACAACCAAAGACTTCATGACTGAACTCCACGATGAACACCTCTCTTGTACAGGTCTGTACTGTACACCCTCATTGCACACTTTGCCTGATGTAGTACTTTTCATGCTGCTGCTATATTGTTCATTATACGTTTATAGTGTTCCTTTTTTTATTATTTAACTTGATGTATGTATGTTGACACCTGCACCAAAAGAAATTCCTTGTACATCTGGTACTTGGCTAATAATAAAGATTCTGATTCTCTCTTGACCAATAGTTCTAAAGCCAATACAGTTAAGCAGAGGGTTTTTTTTAGAAATATTACAGCTAATGCAGGTAACCAGAGTTCTGGAAATACTAGTGGATAGATGGATTGATGGATAAAAATAGAAATATAGAAATGTTAGCAATATTCAGGTCGATTAGTGTTTTAAAATTACCACAGTTCTAAAGGTAATACAGTTAAACAACGTTCTAACAATACTAGTGGATGGATGGATGGATGAGTGGGTTGGGGAGGTGTGTTGGAGGGTGGATGGATAAAAATATTTTAACAAAATATTAAGGTCAACCAGTGTTCTAAAATTACCACACTTGGTAGTTCTAATGAATCAGACCCACTGTGACCCTGATAAGGACAAAGTAGTGATAAAACAGACAACGAATGGATGAGTAGAAAACATCACATCCAGAAGATTTTCCTTAGTAGCTGGGTCCAACAGTCTTGCACCACACAAAGCCATGCCAAAGTCCTTACGGTCAGGGACCAGAGCTTGTCCAGAAGTTCCACACTTACGGCACAAGAGCAAACCTGTCTGGCTGTAGGAGGAAGCCCAAAATGTCATCCAGAGGCATCGGGGCAATAAAGAAAAACCACTGTGTTACTGCATAAGATGACCATTTAACAACCAAGGAATTCATGACTAACTCCACGATGAACACCTCTCTTGACCCAGAGTTATAAAGTTAATACAGTTAAACAAAGTTCTAGAAATACCAGTGGATAGATGGATGGATGGATGGATGGATGAATTAATTAATGGATGGATAAATGAGTGAGTTGGGGAGGTTGGTGTTGGAGGGTGGATGGACGAAAATATTTTTAAAGAAAAATGGGTCACAGTTGTGCACCACACAAAGCCATGCCAAAGTCCTTATGGTCAGGGACCAGGGGTGAGGATCAATCAGAGGTCCCCAGAAACCATGTCGCTGTCCTTACATACTGATTATGGAATGATGTCCTGGTCAAAGTATATTCCTGGGGCAGCGGTAGCTCAGCGGTAAAGGTACTGGAAGGTTGCCCGTTCAAACCCCACCACTGCCAAAGCAGCCACTGTTGGGCACCTGAGCAAGGCCCTTAATGCTTAATTGCTCAAATTGTATTCAGTCATAATTATAAGTGACTTTGGATAAAGTTCTAAAGCCAATACAGTTAAACAATACAGTTTTAGATCTACCGATGGATGGATGGATGGACAAGTGACCAAGGTAGCTATACCATGCTTGCATGCCACATCAACCAGCATAGAGACGTTCAGGGTGGGACCCAACTTTATTCTGACCAATAAACCTGCACCAGTTGCTAACTTTCATATAGAATATTTATTAAAATGGGTTTTTGTACAGTGATCAAACTCTTAGAGTGTGTGAGAGAAACCTGGACATCACAAAAGAGATCCACTGACTGATGAACTCAAAACGAGCTCTTACACCGTCAGGGTTTTATCATACAGGCATAGAAAGTATGGAGTTCTATAGTATCAGCTTCCAGTAAAGAACACTTTCAGTGTGTTGTTGTAGATAGTTTCAGCCAGCTCTACTGGATCCTCGTTCCTCACCGCTGCCATCACCTCCAGCACTTGTCTACAAAGACATACAAGATTATTTTATGAATAACTTTCTTATGTTGAGTTCATTTAAGATCAAAATGTCAAATGTCAAAAAATAAACAAAAATGTTATTTATTAAACAAAAATTATTGACCTAGGCTTACTGCTAGCTGTTACTGTACTGCAGATAGTGTTAGCACACAGACAGTTTGTTCTTAAACTTGGTCTATGCATCGTCCTTGGTGTGCCCTTGGTTTAATTTTGATGTTGGGTGTATTTCACAGAGTTTGTTTAGTTTAGTTTGCATTTAGTTTGCAATTTTTTCTTGATGTATATATTTATTAGTGGGTTTTATATCTGTCGGAGGAATTTTGATGTTTGTATAGTTGCTAGTTGATCCGCTTTTTCATTTCCTGTTATCCCACTGTGTCCTGGAATCCAGCATAGACTTACAGGGGTTGGACAATGAAACTGAAACACCTGTCATTTTAGTGTGGGAGGTTTCATGGCTAAATTGGACCAGTCTGGTGGCCAATCTTCATTAATTGCACCAGTAAGAGCAGAGTGTGAAGGTTCAATTAGCAGGGTAAGAGCACAGTTTTGCTCAAAATATTGCAATGCACACAACATTATGGGTGACATACCAGAGTTCAAAAGAGGACAAATTGTTGGTGCACGTCTTGCTGGCGCATCTGTGACCAAGACAGCAAGTCTTTGTGATGTATCAAGAGCCACGGTATCCAGGGTAATGTCAGCATACTACCAAGAAGGACAAACCACATCCAACAGGATTAACTGTGGACGCAAGAGGAAGCTGTCTGAAAGGGATGTTCGGGTGCTAACCCGGATTGTATCCAAAAAACATAAAACCACGGCTGCCCAAATCACGGCAGAATTAAATGTGCACCTCAACTCTCCTGTTTCCACCAGAACTGTCCATCGGGAGCTCCACAGGGTCAATATACACGGCCGGGCTGCTATAGCCAAACCTTTGGTCACTCGTGCCAATGCCAAACGTCAGTTTCAATGGTGCAAGGAGCGCAAATCTTGGGCTGTGGACAATGTGAAACATGTATTGTTCTCTGATGAGTCCACCTTTACTGTTTTCCCCACATCCGGGAGAGTTACGGTGTGGAGAAGCCCCAAAGAAGCGTACCACCCAGACTGTTGCATGCCCAGAGTGAAGCATGGGGGTGGATCAGTGATGGTTTGGGCTGCCATATCATGGCATTCCCTTGGCCCAATACTTGTGCTAGATGGGCGCGTCACTGCCAAGGACTACCGAACCATTCTGGAGGACCATGTGCATCCAATGGTTCAAACATTGTATCCTGAAGGCGGTGCCGTGTATCAGGATGACAATGCACCAATACACACAGCAAGACTGGTGAAAGATTGGTTTGATGAACATGAAAGTGAAGTTGAACATCTCCCATGGCCTGCACAGTCACCAGATCTAAATATTATTGAGCCACTTTGGGGTGTTTTGGAGAAGGCGAGTCAGGAAACGTTTTCCTCCACCAGCATCACGTAGTGACCTGGCCACTATCCTGCAAGAAGAATGGCTTAAAATCCCTCTGACCACTGTGCAGGACTTGTATATGTCATTTCCAAGACGAATTGACGCTGTATTGGCCGCAAAAGGAGGCCCTACACCATACTAATAAATTATTGTGGTCTAAAACCAGGTGTTTCAGTTTCATTGTCCAACCCCTGTATGTTGTATTTCAGGTCTGTTTGTATGTTAACAGATTTTGAATACTACTGATGATAGGGTGGTCTGGTGTGTATGACTCTAGTGCTGTGAGTCTCTGCACGGAGTCTGTGCATTATATGATTTTAGGTTGTTGGGTCTCTTCTGTGTATTTTAATGCCATAAGTATGGCATGGACATGTGGTGTAGATGGAAATTATTATGGGTCATTTTTCTTTTCTTGAGTATCCGTTTGTGGTTATTGCTGCTGCTACTTGGTTTGTTAGTTCAGATTGAAAAGGAACAACTCATTTTGATTCTAAATACCTATTCTGAATACTAACGGTCCAATACCAGCTGTTAATCAAGTGTCAAATGATCATCAAGCATGTGAAGCATAAGGTTTGTGACCTACATGATGTGACAGGGTTCATTTCTATCCTTCAGACAGTGTCCAGCCTCCCACTTCTTCTTGGTGGGAAATGTTGTTTTAATGAACTTAGATCCTGCATGAGTGTTTTTGATGCCACACCATGGAGCGTCTGGGAGGGAAGAAACAGAGACAATCACAGTTTGTGATCAGAACAATCAGAAAATGAAGCTCTGCGCAGACTGATTGTTCAGAACCGATTTAAAGCAAATTCCAATGAGAAAGATTCTATCATCTGTGTTACAGACTATACATGTAAACCATGTGGCCAAAGGTGTGTGAATTCACCCCTTGCTAACAGAAGGGTTTAGTGACTGCACCACTGTTTCCACAAGTCAGTTCATGAAATTGCTACCATCCTTGAATCTGTCCCTGTTAACTGTTAATAAACAGCTCAGCCACAAAGCAGTGGACCATGTAAACTCAGGGGCCGCCGGAAATATTGGAAAATGTACAATTTTGATTTTGTGGCAACATCATGTGAAAGATCTTGTCCTGTTCCAGCATGATTGTGCCCCTAAGCTCAACCCCACTGAACATAGATGAGCTAAGCTGAAAGGCTTTCTTGTGTAACATCAGTTCCTGACCTTACAAATTCTATTTATTCTAACAGACATACTCCAAAATCCTATGCAAAGCCTACCTAGAAGTATGGAGTCTGTTCTGAGCTGGCTGTTCAATAGATATGAATCTATATTTCATACAGATGCCCATAGTTTTATGGGATGTCCAACAGGTCCGACATACTTTTGGCCTCAAAGTAATCTGTCAGTTATTACTAATTATTACATTTACATTTTCAGCATTTAGCAGACGCTTTTATCCAAAGCGACTTACACAATGATCTGAACACGATGAGCAATTGATGGTTAAGGGCCTTGCTCAGGGACCCAACAGTGGCAACTTGGTGGTGGCGGGGCTTGAACCGGCAACCTTCTGTTTACTAGTCCAGTACCTTAACCACTGAGCTATCACTGGCCCCCAGTGATTATTAATTATTTAAAACATTTTTGTAAGGAACACATGAAAAGATGTCACCGGTCTATTTTAGTTTTGTCAGACCTGTCTCAATCATGAGTCTTTCTGTGGGAATCGACTTCATTGCTTCCAGATTGGCCTCTGTCTTCAGGGAGCTGAAATCAGAGAGAGAGAAATGAGTAATCATCACTGGCTTCATTTAAACTCTGTGTAAGCGGCTGTATTTAATCAGAGAAAATAAATGAATTAACCTACAACATACAGTACATACAGTTTACATACAGTACACACACATGTGGTTTACTAAAGCAATAAGCCACGAGAGACCGTGCGTCACTGCGATTTTACCATGGGGAAGGTTGTTTTGGCACGACACGAGGTGGCGTGCCTAAAACGTCTTTCCCTGTGATAAAATCATAGCAGTAACGCACGGTCTCTCGTCTCAACGTCTTGAGTGGCTTTTTGCTTTAGTAAACCACATGTGTGTGTACTGTATGTAAACTGTATGTACTGTATGTTGTAGGTTAATTCATTTATTTTCTTTGATTAAATACATATGTCTCGAGTGGCTTATTGCTTTTATAAAACGGCGGTCAACATAAAATATAATAAAATACAACAATGTTCAATTTATAAATGTTTTTATTTACAAAAACACTTACATAAAGCATTCTTCCGCGAAATCAGGTAGTCCGTTAACAGTGTTGCTAGGCAACATGAGGGCGAACATAACATTCACAATAACTCCACAAACACTATTACACTATTTCTTGGACGAAACACCCGCTTAAAGATTAGGATTACTGTTTATATTAATCTGGACATTTCCATGTATAGTACATGACTTAAAATAGTGTTCAACAGAGTTTGTACTTTTTCTTTTTAGTGGCGTATTAATATGGAATGATGTGAGGTGGTCATAGGTGTGTGTTTATCGGGGATTTTACAGCGGCTTCGAACGCGGCTCAGCCAATCAGATTTTAGGACCGGAACTATCCGTTTTATAAAGTGTCATGAAAAAGTAATAGCTCCCTTCTGATTTCTCTCTTTATGTGATGATGTTACATTATTATAATCTAGCAGGGTATGTCTAGTCTAATTGACCTTAATAATTATTTTATTTCAATGAACTGGTTGATTAAATTGGCATTTACTATTTTTATACAGAATAAGTAAAATGGTCATTACATTTTGTATTTAATTAGGTTGTGAAAAATGTGACAATAAAGGAATCCAACATAAAAACTGTAAACGTAAAAATCAGGTTTGCAGACCAGATTAAACAGCTGTAGCAACCACTATTAGGGAGCAGCTGGAAATAATAATGCATGTACTATTATTTTCTCTTTTCAAATTTCAATGAGTGGACATAACATAGACATAACATGGGCAGTTGTAGCCTAGCAGGTAAAGTAACCCTTATGTTGTCTAAAGCCACTTCAATACTGTTGTGGTTGTTGAAAGTTGAACTGTCTCGCCAGTCTGAGTTGGGGGGGTTTTCTTCCAGAATGTTCCTGTATTTGGCTGCATTCATCCTTTCAATTGGTGCCCTAAACTGGGAGCCCCTTTAGACCCTGATGTGTGCCTTTCCAAACCAAGTTCCCCATACATCACAGGGACAATTAAAGTAAACAGGATGCATCTGACCACAGAAAAAGGTCTGAATAGTTTTATAAATGAGATTTTTTAGTTTTGGATTTCTAATTCATTTTCTTTAACAATAGCTTAAAAAACAGGTTTCATGTCATCATTATGTGTGATGAAGTGTAGATTGATAAGTAAAATGGCAAGTTTAATTTAATATCTATTTAATATCAAATCTACGACACAAAGCTCATGGTCAAGTGTCCACATACTTTTAGCTATGAAGTGTACAGAATGATACTGGAAGAGATTCTGTCATGTGCAGAATAGATGTGAATTCATTCTTTTACATAGTCTGAATATGAAAGTAAACTCCAGATGCTCACCAGCCGTTGATGCCGATATAAAGGTACAAATCTATAAAGGCAGCAGCATCCTCTTTGGTTCCATCAAATGAATGAACCTACAAAGCAGAAGCACATGAGATACTGAAAATATCAGCAACAAAAAGAAAAAAGCTCAGCATAAATGTTACACCTACCACCCCTCCAACACATCTGTCTCTGTTTCTCTTCATAATGTCTAAACACAACAGAGAACAATTACAGATTACCCTTATTTTTAAAGGCTGGTAAAACTAGGTTTTATCCAACTGTTACAAACCAGGAGAAACGTAGAAATAAACCTACCTAGGAATTCCTGGTGAGAATTTCTGCAGTGCAGGAACATGGGCAGTTTGGTTTCTTCAGCCAAATCAAACTGCTTCTCAAAATACCTGTTTATAAATGAATAGAAGAGAAATTTTATCATTTGCATTGAGTTCAGAATCACCAAGGAACATTAAGTCCAGAACAGGGTGCCATTGCATTACAAAACATTACATACAAACACCAGGGGGGCATTTAAGTGTAGCCAATTTACATACTGGCATCTTTTTGGGACCTCAGTACCTTGAAAAACTTAGAGACAACAAAAAAAAAGATGTTAAATGCCTTCCAGACAGTAAGCACAGGTCAGATTAGAACCTCGGTGCTGTGCAACAACCATGCCACCTGCTGCACCTCTATGATAAGCAACAAGTTACAGCATGGGGCAGCTAAATTCCAAATGGTGGTTTAATGGGCATATAGTGCACCAAGTTGGTTCTGCAATGCCATTATGATAAACCTATGCTGAACTTACAGTACACTGATAAGCCAAAACATTAACCCCCGTCCCCCTCATATTGTCCATGGGAATGCTGTGGTGGACAAACCCTTAATGAAATACCCCAGAGACTATGAGGATTATGAGTAGAAAAAAGTTTTATTATCGTCTGCTGAGAAGGATCACACTGACAAAGTCTCACATAGAAACTCCCATCAGTGACCTTGAAGGGCAGCGGAGGATTCAGCTAGAATGTAGAAACTGGTCTAAACCAGCTAGAACTGGGTTTTAGACGTCATAAAATGCAACTGATGCACTTCTTATCATGTACGCCACTTTCCAGTCCAAGACATACTGATGCCAGAGTACATGAAGGCTATGACGAACCCCTCTGTGTATGAAGCTGAGTAGAACAGGCCAGTCAAAGTGCCCATGCTAACACATGTCCACCATTAAATTCTCCTTTGATGGGCACCTAGATTCTACAATGCTTTTATGTTATAGTCTATGTAACAGGATACTGTAGGAATTTGGCCATTGTGTGATGGTGGTGGATGCCAGATGCCCTTCCTGACTCAACCCTCCTATTTTTATCCAGGGATCTGCACTGAATGCACACTGAGTTCACCTCCCAATGGCTAGGCAGTTCGCCCTCCACCAATCATGTCTGTGTAGACACCCGAGAGGCCGATAGCACCAGTGAGATTCAACCCCAAGCTAGAGTGATTGCTTTACAGACTAAAATATATAAACAAAAAGTAGGCGTTAGATGACATGGACTTGTACTGCTTACTTCAGCTGGGTCTCTTTCGGGCAAAATTCCAACCTGTCGAAATCTGCAGGATGCAGGAAAACAGTCAAAAGAGAAACTAAAGAACCAATATAACATTTTAAAACATTTAAAAATGGTATGGTTGTAGTTGTGTATTTTGGTTTATAAGAGTACATAATAGTTCTAAATCTGAATGAGTACATTACCCAGACCACACTCCCCGATGGCCACCACCTTTCCTTTGTTCTTGATGGCCAGCTCCATGAGTGCAGAGAGGTACTGCTCTGGTTCCTGTTGTTTAAACTCAGAGCAACGTGTCGGATGGCAGCCAACAGTACCGAAGAACTCATCTACAGACGGTACACACACACGCACACACACACACACAGCTCACTTTCAGGCTACAAACTAATGTCTCATAATTTAAGTGTGAGATTAAGCCAATTATACTACAAGTACATTTTTAACCTTTTTATCCATCTTTCCTGGCACTTGGGTGGTTCCACGCTAAATCATGCTAGCCCAATACCAGTTAGACCCAGGGTGGACTCAGGCATCTACACAGACATGATTGGCTATGCCTAAAGAGGGGCGTGGCAAAACAGCTTAACTACTGGAAGATGCACTTGTCAGTGTGTTCTCAGTGCTGGTCCCAAGCCTGGATAGTAAGTTTAACCCTCCTGTTATGTTATGTTATGTCAAATTGACCCATCTTAATGTTTCAAAATCTAAAAAGATATAGTTAAAAGTATTTTTTGGTATGAAACTTCATTGATTTCACTTATTAAGCCAAGCAGAAGGAGTTAATAATGAGATATAAACAATGATTATTGGGATTTTTTGGTTTCTGACACTTTTGGATAATTAAACATGCCCCGGGTCAAATTGACGAGAAACGAACATAACAGGAGGGTTAAATCAGAAAGGGCATCCGGCATAAAAACTGCACCAAATCAGAAATGCAGACCAGAACACTGTGGCGACCCGTTAATATATAGTAGCAGGGGTGTCAATAAATCTAAAGGTTATACTTAGAATTTGAACATAACATAATTACTCATATTTAGATTTTTATAAAAGTATTTAGTAGTTAAACTGGCTGAATAGCTGTGATATATAAAGAATAACAAATACATTAAGCCATTATTGTGAAGCCCTGTGTATTGTAAAAGCATATGACCAAACCATTGTGTAATCTATAAAAGTCTCTATTTGATAATAATGATCAGTATCAGGGTGGATACTGACTCTGATCCACTTCCATATGTTCTGCTGTGAATGCAGGTGATGTCCACTTAGGACCCAAATTCTATAACAGTCTGGTGCTCTGTAAGAATGTGAGTTAGTATTGGAATTGCCTGATTCTTAGAGAATGGTACTAGAGTCAGTTTAAAAATGGTATTAGGACACATCCTGATCACCAGTGTGTGCAATGTGTGTTGTTTCTTACCTCTGGTCTGTGCTAGTTTCAAGGCATCTCTACTGTCTTGCAGATTCCCAGCAGTGATCATAAACTGTAAACAGAACATGAACTTTTCAAGTAAGTTTTAAGAACATATACTGTATGGCCAAATGTATGTGGGCACCTGACCATTAACTTATTGGACAGTAATATGGATTACAGTAATTGCTCCACATGTGTTTGAGATTTTGTCCCTGTGAAAGTATGTGCCCATTCCAGCACAGTCATCCTGGGGCCTTCCCCAAAATGTTGCCACAGATTTAGAAGCATATTGTTCATGTTATGTAATTTTTTTTATAGACTTGTTACAAATGGGTGTGGCCGAAACACCTAAACCTAATAAAAAGGAGGGTGTCCACATACTTTTGGTGTTATAGTGTGTGTTGGGAGGTAATTAGTAGTGATATATCATACCTTTTGGACACCGACACTAAGAGCTCTTTCTATGATTTGAGGAAAATCATCTAGAAGCAGAGAATTAATATTAATAATTAGAAGAATGCCTTTATTTGTCATATATACTGTACATATACACATGTACAGAACAATGACATTTTCCTCATATCTTGGCTTGTTTGGATTCTGGGGTCAGAGCGCAGGGTCAGCCATTGTACAGCAAGGGCCTTGCTCAAGAGCCCAACAGTGGCTGCATAGCAGAGGCTGGATTTGAACTGAGAATCTTGCAACTCTACCCTTTTACAAAAGCTCTACCCTTTTATGGCAAGCCGTAGCCTAGTGGTTAAGGCACAGGACTAGTAATCTAAAGGTTGCTGGTTCAAGCCCCACCACTGCTAGGTTGCTGCTGTTGGGCCCTTGAGCAAGGCCCTTAACCCTCAGTTGCTCAGACTGTATACTGTAACTGTAATGTAAGTCGCTTTGGATAAGGGCGTCTGCTAAATGCCAAAAATGTAAATGTACCCACTAGACCACCACTGTTTTAAAGCACATATGTAGAGTAGTTTAGTGTACCTAGGTAGAATTTTATGTTCATCAGGCACTTTACCCTAGTCAGGTCCAGTACCATGGGGGAACACTGGGCACAAAGCAGGAATACCCTGGACAGGGGGCCAATCTATCTCAGGACTTCAACCATCAACCCTTAGACACTGCCAATAATGTGTAGATGCCGACCGGCTAATAGCAACACTAAGACTCTAAGCCAGATCTAAGCCATAATATCTGTAAACATTTCTTTTACTTTATTCCTGATACTTCTACTCAATACATAATTCATATTTTTATGGACTACATTTTAAAAACAGACTTGTTACACTACAATTTTACCAAATGATTAAATATCAGACAGATTTTACCAAGATCCCAAAAAAGTATTCACATATATTGAACATTGAGTTGAGTCCAAAACTTAAGCATCAGTTTTACACATTAGCATGGATTTGGCTCAGGTTTACATTCAAACAGTTTGTGATTTTACTGTCTGACATTTTCCCCACCTTTACACCAAGTAGGTGTCAAAATCATACCAAACTTCCAAAAATCCAACTCTGACCTATGTTTCAAACATAATGTAACAGAAACTGAAAATAAACAAGGACAAGAAAATGCACTTCTATTTGACATACTGCATAACAGTAATATATGTAATATCATAAGTGGATGAGGTATTACCTTCATGCTTCTGATTTCCTCTGTAGATTCCCCGAAACATGCTGTCGGTAAGGTTAATACCTATATCTGCAGACAGAAAGAATAACAGACCCCCTATTAGACATAGTCAATCATGTCTGTGTAGACGCCTGATCGGCCACAAGGACATTATTTATTTATTTATTAGGATTTTAAGGTCATGTTTTACACACTTTGGTTATATTCATGACAGAAATGGTAGTTATTCATCAGTTCACAAGGTTTATTGTCAAACGCAGTCATGGACAATTTTGTATTTCCAGTTCACCTCACTTGCACGTCTTTGGACTGTGGGAGAAAACCGGAGCTCCCAGAGGAAACCCAAACAGAAAGGACCCGGACCTGTGAATCGAACCCAGGACCTTCTTGCTGTGAGGCAACAGTGCTACCCACTGAGCCACCGTGCCGCCCCAAAGACATTTGTCATAGTGAGCTGGCGTATTTTAGTGCTGTGCCACCCTATATAATAATGACCTAAAACTGTACTAACAAACTGCAACTATGTTTTATAATTACATTTTTAGCAGACTAGGTGAGGTTAATATACATTTACTGTTATACTAAAAACTTTAAGGTTAATTTAATGTACACGCAGAGATTGTATTTAAGGTTTTTCTACTGGCAGGGCAGTTGTACTTTCTAGGGCAGTTGTACTTTCTAGGGCAGTTGTAGCATAGCAGTTGAGGTACTGGACTAGTAATTAAAAGGTTGCTGGTTCAAGCCCCACCACTTGACAGGTTGTCACTGCTGGGCCCTTGAGCAAGGCCCTTAACCATCAATTGCTTAGACAGTATACTGTCACTGTACTGTAAGTCCCTTTGGATAAATGCTGAAAATGTGAATGTACTGCTGTTATACAAATAAAAAAAGCATTTAAATACACCAGTGATATTTTCAAAGCACTATTTTAATTGATATTTCTGGTGGCATTACTGAGATGATTTTAACAGGGCTGGTGTAACTGCCCCTTTTACCCTACGTTCACACCTATATACAACCGATCAGGCATAACATTATGACCACCTTCTTGTTTCTACACTCACTGTCCATTTTATCAGCTCCACTTACCATATAGAAGCACTTTGTAGTTCTACAATTACTGACTGTAGTCCATCTGTTTCTCTGCATGTTTTTTTTAGCCTGCTTTCACCCTGTTCTTCAATGGTCAGGACCCCCACGGAGCAGGTATTATTTAGGTGGTGGATGATTCTCAGCACTGCAGTGACACTGCCATGGTGGTGGTGTGTTAGTGTGTGTTGTGCTGGTATGAGTGGATCAGACACAGCAGCGCTGCTGGAGTTTTTACATACCGTGTCCACTCACTATCCACTCTGTTAGACACCATGTCAGTGTCACTGAAGTGCTGAGAATGATGCACCACCTAAATAATACCTGTTCTGTGGTGGTCCTGTGGGGGTCCTGACCATTGAAGAACAGCATGAAAGGGGGCTAACAAAGCATGCAGAGAAACATAGATTACAGTCAGTAATTGTAGAACTACAAAGTGCCTTTATATGGTAAGTGGAGCTGATTAAATGGACAGGAGGTGGTTTTAATGTTATGGCGGATCGGTGTATCTTCTTTGGTGTTGTGATGGTCTCGCTCCATTCATGGATAGTTAGATGGGTGCTGACACACTGTACACAGCAACAGGTGGACTACATTCAGTGCTTGTATACCTATAAAATGCACATGATAAGTGGACCTGATCAACTGGCAACTGAATGTTAATACAATGCAGTTGCACTTGAATAAACTGGTACTTCAAGTGCATCTGCAGTTCCTGAACCTGATTTCTGTATCCTACAACTTTTAAAAAGCATGTTATTTACATGATGAACGTGTAAAGCTTACCTACAAATCTGAAGTTTGCCATGGTTAATCTGACAGCAGTAAAGTGGCAAAATCTAAACCCAAGCTGTACCATTAGCACAACGTGTCTACCGTAATGACTGACATTATATCGCAACTATTTCCATAAATGGTTAGACTTTTGGTGAAGTGAAGTATTTAATTATAATAATTGTAATCATATAAAAATTAATATTATAGCTAAAATGATATTAGCTGAGCATTTGATTTCAAATGAGTAATATCAGAGAACCAAGTATGATAAAAATGTACGTGCGCGTTTATTACTGATACTTTGTTTACACTGATCGAAATGTGGTTGCATCTCAAACTGCACAAAATTAATTCCGTAGTGCACTTAATAGGTTGTCTAAGATTTGCATGAAAAACACTAAAGGTCTCCTATATAGAGAACGAAGGATATTTGGGATACAGCCGGTTGATATTATTGCGCATGCGCAGTTGGGGGCTGGTCGAGGCTAGGAGAAGATGGCTGCGTTCCTCAGCCACCAACAAAAAGTGTTACGGCTGTATAAAAAGTCTCTGAGGCACCTGGAGTCCTGGTGCATCTTCAGGTATTGTTGAAATGGTTTTATATGTCGGTAAAAGTTGAGAAGCGTGTCGAGGTTCGTTGTGTGAAATTCAGGCGCTGCTCGACCGTTGGGACGTTCAGGTCATTCTGCTAGTTAGCATTAGCATGTCGCTAATGTTAACAACACATATGACAACACATATAAAGGACATAAATGGACAGAATAGACCAAAAATAAAGCTCTAGCATGGTTAGATGGTGCAGTATCATATACGTGTTTTACATTTATAAAATCAAACCATTAGGCATCTGATAACACGATTCTTTAAATAGCATGTGAGTTCAATATCTGTATTAACTGACCCGACACCGCTAATGACGGGTAGACGAGTCTTTTTAGACTGTGTTTATAGTTTTTGCATGTTGTCTCTGTGTGGGTTTCCTCCGGGAGCTCAGGTTTCCTCCCACAGTCCAAAGACATGCAAGTGAGGTGACTAGGACATACAAAATTGTCCATGACTGTGTTTGACATTAAACTTGAACTGATGAATCTGGTGTGACCAGTAACTACCTGTCCTGTCATGAATGTAACCAACGTGTGTGAAACATGAGGTTGAAAATCTTAATAAATAACACCAATGGTTCTCAACCAAAGGCCCTCTAGGGGGCGTCAGTGAGCCTAGATGGGTATATCGTTCCCTTATACAGCATTGAGATAAGTAAAAAAAAGTTTACAAATAAATCACGATATGGGACAGGAAGATCAATAGGCTGTTGGCATATGGGAGATCTGTTTTAAACTATTTACACTATGGCTACTCCTAAATATATTCGTAGCCCCCAAATAATCTAAGTTATTTCCAGTGCTGTCAAGTTGATTGTGACACCTGGTGGTCATGTGGATAGTGTTTCTTCAGAACATTCTTTCTACTGTTTGGTTTTTCAAAGAAAAAAAAGACATTAGCTTTTGTTTTATGAACTGTTTTCATTTACGTTTTCTGCATTTAGTAGACGATCTTATTACAGAAGTGCTTTCATAGTAAACATTACATTACTCTAGTTTAAGTAGACAACAGTCCAAGAACACAAATCTGCTAAAACCTGTTAGAACCAAAGTGTTTATTTTTTTCTTTTCTTTTCTTTTTTTTTTCTCTTGAAATGGAAAAATTTTAGTGAATAAGTACAAATCAGTTCAAGCACTTAGTGAAGACAGCAAGAGACTCAGACGTTCGGACAGACAGATGAAGTTCGTTCCACCACTTGGGTGCCAGCACAGAGAAGAGCCTTGATGCTTGTCTTCCTTTAGTTCTGGGTGGAGGATCAAGTCGAGCGAGACTAGTGGCTCGGAGGTTGCGTGGTACAGAGCGTGGTTTGATTAGACCGTGAAGGTAGCTTGGGGCCGGTCCATTTTTGGCTTTGTAGGCGAGCATATGTTTTTTGTTTTTTTTATCTGAACTAAATTACTAATATGGCATTCTTGTTGTTGTAGGGATAAGTATCGTTTCTACGCCTGTGTGCTGAGGGCACGCTTTGATGAGCATAAGAATGAGAAGGACATGGTAAAGGCTACCAAGATGCTAAAGGCCGGAGAGGAGGAGTTCTGGGCTAAGCAGCATCCTCAGCCCTACCTGTTCCCTGACTCACCAGGTGGAACCTCCTACGAGAGATATGAGTGCTACAAGGTATGAGAGTTGTTACTTTTTTATTATTATTATTTGTTTATTTCTCCCATTTTTTATCGAGTTGTATCCAATTCCCTGATTGTAACTTGTAACCACCACCCTGACCAAAGAGATCCAGAGACTATCACCTGCCCCCAGACATGCGTGCAGTTGCTGACCGCTTCGTTTAATTTGCATTGGCCAGAGCGGTAACGCATACAGTCATGCACTGCTAGCTTCGTGCAGGGTCCTCAGTCAGCCAGCAGAGGGCACAGTTGCAGCAGCATTGTGTAACCTATTTGATCATTCCCTTCTTGACAGCCGATCATGTCTGTATGGGCGCCTGGCTGGATAATAACACAGCTGAGATTTGAACATGAGAGCTCAGCGCCACTCGAGCTCGATTAATTTCTACAGGAGTGCTGTAAATGTTCCAGCAACACTGCAGTAATATGGTTACTCAATTTGCTATAGTAATATCAAAATCAATGGCTTTAATGTCACATCATCAGGGAACATGTAAGATTCATTATGACAGCAGCTGATTGACCTGTGTGGTTTTTTTAGGTTCCTGAATGGGTTCTGGATCACTGGCATCCCTCTGAGAAGGCCATGTACCCTGATTACTTCTCAAAAAGAGAGCAGTGGAAAAAGCTGCGAGCCCTGAGCTGGGAGAAGGAGGTAAGAATCTACTGGCATTGCAGATCAACACAAGAATCTCTACTCCTAATAATACCAACAAATAGTAGTAATGTAGTAGATGTATAGACCAATGGGGGGCAATTTTGTCTCTAACTGGAAATGTCTGGAGAAACTTGTTTGGGATTTTGCAAGACTAATGTGTATTTCCATCTAGGGGTGGGCGATATGGCCCTAAAATAATATCACGATATTTCAGGTTATTTTTGCGATAACGATATTTTTGGCGATATAACAAAACACTGAAAAATATTTTATTTTGAGAAAACACTATTGCAAAAAAACATAATGTTCAGTTTTTATTTAGAATTAATATAAGTTAACACTTCGTAAAAAATTACGTATGTAAGAATTACGCACTTTTCTGTATTTTGTCTCTCCAGTAAAAATAATGTAACATAATGTAATGGCGGAGTCAGACGATTTCCATAGGGGTGGCCAGACTGAGACCATTGCTCACACAGGGGTCGCACAGAAACGTGTGGTCACTCACTCATTTACCTATACAGGCAGTGAGTGCCATGTAGAATTACATCACGAAGACCCGCATAATAATAATAAGCTTTTTTTCTCTTCATTTTCCCTGACAAGTAAAAAAAAAAATATATATAGCAACCTTAACATTATGAGGAAGAATTTCAAAGATATTCCTTTGCAATACTTTATCATTTGGCTGCCAACTTGTGTGTAATGATGAGACTCAATTGAACCCCAGAACATGCCAGTGTGAATGCATGGAAAACTAATTTTCATTTTCTTTTAACAATATGATACAGACTGACCAACACTATTAAGATAAATCAGCACTGAAAATTGACTTTACTTTTAATAACCTTCTTCAATGCTGGAGCTTCTTAAAACGGAAGATTTTCTTTAAAATAGAATTGTTATTTAACTGCTATTAATTATTACGACATGGTTTAATGAGTTGAGTGTGACATCAGTGGCTTGCATAAAGCCTTGGCCACAACACTACTGAACTCTAGGAAAAAATTAGAACATTATTTGCTGGCCAAACCTTTTTGCCAGCAATACCTGATCTCACAGATGCTCTTACCTCATGGGCACAAATTCCTACAAACACACTTTAAAATGTTGTTGAATGCTTTTACAGAACAGAGTAGGCTGTGACATGAGCAAAGTTGGGGCCAAATCTACAGTATATCTATACATATGGTTTAGGAATGGCATGTCCAACAAACTTATGGTTGCCCATATAGCGTACGTCACTATGATGTGAAGCTTTCTGTCATTAAAACCTGATGCTGATGGATCTGATTACTCCACAGGTGAAACAGCTGAAGGAGGAGACCCCAGTCAGTGCACCCACATCCGAGGCTCTTCCTCCTGCCCGTAAGGAGGGCGAACTCCCCCCACTGTGGTGGCAGTTTGTTACCCGGCCCAGAGAGAGACCTATGTGAAGGTCTACGTGAAGCACTACAGGAAGCACATGCACTGCAACCACCTCCTGCTCCTCAGATCTCCCACCTGGAGGATAAAGTTGAGTTTAAGCTTCATCTAGTCGTTTTATCTTAGCAGTGGACGATTAAATTATAAGTCATGTGTAATTATGCTGAGGAGTTTGTGTGTGTGTGTGTGTGTGTGTGACTGAAGTGTAGACTGTACAGAGCTGTAAAGCACCCAGTGTGCTTCAGAGTATAATAAATATGTTCTAATTCATGCTCGTTTGCTTGTTTTTATTGGATTTTAAGACTGCTTTAGTAAAATTAATTTACGGGTTTGCTAATCTAAACGTTAACACTTGCTTTTCTATTTAATAATACGAGGGATCTTCAAAAAGTTTCCGCACTTTTATATTTTGGTTGGAAACGGTGAGGGTGGGAGGAGGAGTAATTGGTCGTGTCTGAGAGTCTGAGAGACGCTTATAGTCCGGTTTCAGCACCATCTGATTTCCACCTTTTTGGACGCTCGGAAGCTTTAAGGCAGTGGCCCCCAACCACCGGGTCCAGTACCGCTCCATGGGTCATTTATTATCGGGCTGCAGAGAAAGAATAAGTAATGTATTTTTTTCTGTGTCCATTTCCAACATCCTATCTTTGTTTTGGTTGCCATCACTGGAGAAAATCCCTCTTCACAAAGTTAAGGAGTAGACTGGACGTAAGGAACACACTTCGGGTGTTACTGTGTTATCACCCCCAGGTGGAACGTCTCGATGCAGTGAAAAAAGCTCAGGGTTCCCACTGACTTTCCATAATTGCTGAGTAGTACGGTTATGCACTTTGTTTCTTTTATTATGCTCGTCGTATAATTTTATTTTAAATTCTCCCGCCCATGCTGGTTCGTGAAATCATATCTTATATGAAACCGGTCCTTGGTGCAGAAAAGGTTGTGGATCGCTGTTTTAATGATGATGTGAAAGCAGCGGTGCATCAGTGGCTACACGCTCAACCCAATTTTGCTGATGGCATTAAAAAGTTGGTAAATGTCTTTTTACTAAGGAAAATGACAAAAATAGTAACGCACAATAACTTGGATAAGTAACTTTAATCTGATTACTGGATTGGAAATAGTAACGCGTTAGATTACTCGTTACTAAGTAACGCGTTACTGACCTTCACTGGATACGACCACATTAGTAAAAATAAACTGCTTTGTTATTTAAAGTCAGTTTATCATTGACGGGGAGCCCAACTCTCCGAGTTTGAATCACAGCTCTGCTCTCGGCTGGCAGTGCCTACAGCAGACAAAACTGGCCCCTAGTTTACTGGGTGGGAAAAAAAACTGGACTGAAAGGAGGGTGGGGTCTTCAACACTGTGTAAGGACCGTAGTTAGTAGCCCGAGAAGGAATGTGGAGATCACTGTGTGACTCTCCGTGCATGAGACTGGCCTCACTTGCGAATCCATCGATGTCTGGGTGAATTAGGGGTGGATGGACGGCACAAGCATCAAACCACTATACCCTCCTCGGATGCGATCGGGGTCTCCAGCAGCGGAAGACTAATCGGCTATGCTGAACTGTGAGAAAAGGAAATAGTACGAAAAGATTATCACTGCGAGACGTAATTTGATATAATTTTATTAGCTAAAACAGCATTTTGACAATAAATAAACACTCTTCAGAACAGCACAGAGCTGCAGTCTATTCAAACAACTTCAACCCCCAAGCTTTCCTCCTGAATAACCTGCACTATGCTTTACATTCATGAATACTAGCCACTTCTACACATTACCAGAGCAGCTATAGTACAGATCGGTAAGAATATCACTGGGCTGAATACACATATACATTGTTTATTTACACACTATCAGCGTCATATGCGTGAGGCATCGGCTAAGAGGAACAGTGTTGGACATTCTAGCCCTTTCTGCACGAGCATCACACAGGCCTACAGTTACTATACAGCGGAAAGCACACAGAGCATTGATTATACCACCCAGCATATAGGAGCGGACGAGATTTAGCCCCAGATATACAGTTTACATTCAAAATCAGGTAGAAAGAAAATAAATTAAAAAGCCAAGATTTGTGACTTCTTGTTATGGTTACAGTCTAGCAACTGGTTTAAAAGTAGACTCCACAAAGTTGAATCAGTTCATCTGGACACAAAGTTTGAAACATGCATGTTTTGGGTCATTGTCTCTCCACACCAAACTTTGTGTCCAGATGAACTGATTCAACTTTGTGGATTTGTGTACCTGGTAGAGGATTGGGCACCAGGGGGCGATGTGTCCTTACCCTATACACCGATCAGCCATAACATTAAAACCACCTCCTCGTTTCTACTCACTGTTCATTTTATCAGCTCCACTTACCATATAGAAGCACTTTGTAGTTCTACAATTACTGACTGTAGTCCATCTGTTTCTCTGCATGCTTTGTTAGCCCCCTTTCATGCTGTTCTTCAATGGTCAGGACTCTCACAGGACCACCACAGAGTAGGTATTATTTGGGTGGTGGGTCATTCTCAGCACTGCACTGACACTGACATGGTGAGTGGATCGGACACAGCAGCGCTGCTGGAGTTTGTAAATACTGTGTCCACTCTCTGTCCACTCTATTAGACACCCCTACCTAGTTGGTCCACCTTGTAGATGTAAAGTCAGAGACGATCACACATCTATTGCTGCTGTTAGAGTTGGTCATCTTCTAGACCTTCATCAGTGGTCATATTTTTGGTTGGTGGACTATTCTCAGTCCAGCAGTGACGGTGAGGTGTTTAAAAACTCCATCAGCGCTGCTGTGTCTGATCCACTCATACCAGCACAACACACACTAACACTCCACCACCATGTCAGTGTCACTGCAGTGCTGAGAATGATCCACCACCTAAATAATACCTGCTCTGTAGTGGTCCTGTGGGGGTCCTGACCATTGAAGAACAGCATGAAAGGGAGCTAACAAAGCATGCAGAGAGACAAATGGACTACAGTCAGTAATTGTAGAACTACAAAGTGCCTTTATATGGTAAGTGGAGCTGATAAAATGGACAATGTGTAGAAACAAGGAGGTGGTTTCAATGTTATGGCTGATAAGTGTAAGAGGTCACTTTCCTTCAACACTGCACTCATTGTTATCTACATGTCACATTGATAACCAGATGTTGTCACACAGAGGTAGAATCAATCCAAGAAAGTCTATTTTGTGGTTGTTCACTCACACTTGCAGCCTTATTAGCTTTGTTTCTACAGTACCAAAGCAGTACACATATCTTGGCTCTTGTGAGATGATCTGGGGTAGGACGAACCGTCTTTCATTGCCGTTTTTTTCAATGCCCTTCATTGTCATCTTTAAATGCTATTAGTCGTAATGCATATACACAGATAAAAGTAAAGGACTGTGAACGACTGTAAACGACAACATTAATGTTTTGTAAAAACATGGTCATGTACAAACCACACGTCGCTACTTCTAAGCTCTTAAGATCTTCTGAGCTAAAAAAAAAAAAAAACGAGGCCAGGATACCCAATAAAACACATTTAGCTTGTAATGTTTTAAAGATACAGTAGGCTTGGTATATCAGGCCTTAAGCATTCTAGATGGTACACATTAGATACATTCAGCTTTAAGTCAAACTACGTCACACGAAGGTAAGAAGTTACTGGACCATCACCTAGACTGAACTGTTACTGGAGTAAGAGAAGTACAGCGTGCACTGAAGCTTGGTCCACTTGATTAGATATTGTGTACCAATTACCCAAATATGGTTGATTAGCGCATGTGTGTTTGGTGTGCAGTGTTTGCTTCTGAAGCCAATTTAATGTAACCTGTATGTATAAATCATCACACAAAACAAGCAAACCTCAGACATCAAACATCGACTGATCAACCACAGTTTGAGTATCTAAATGCAGAAGGAGATGGAGTGCAGAGGAGAAGCAGAAAGACATCTCTGCTACGTGGAAGGCTTGGATTCAGATATATTACATCTGCATGGCATGGACAACAGTTGGATGGATACAGGGAAGACAGAGATTTGAGGTGCTAACTTAGATGGGAGAGGGTTTTGTTTGTTATTTTGGCATGAGCCGATTTCTAAAGTCAAGGCCCTATGTTTTTTTGTGTACATTAAAAGAACCCGACAACGGCATCTTCTGAGTTCTGTGTGCGTTTGTGTTTAAGATTCCTTCTCCCTTTTATCCACTTACTAATCTGGTTATGGCCCGACCTAGGCTATGGTGTAACAGAAGTCAGGGCTCGTCCGGGATTAAACTGTAGCTACAGTTTGAACTTGTTGGCCAATTAAACACTGCCGTGTTTTGTCCTACTATTTACACAAACATCCACAACAACAGCACCCAAAACCCTTTATTTGTTTTCCACGTTAAATGTAACTTATGACTGTTTCAAGCCTACAGGATCGACCCATAGACCTGTTGTCAGTGATAAGCCCAAAAATTAACACCACCACCTAAGATGTCTTTGACGATGCCCATTTCATAACAGTTGTGCATGTGAGGGTCATGGATCTATCAAATGTTGGGCTGACGGAAGTGACTTGCAGTTCACATGTTGAATGCAGCAGATCAGCATAAAGACCTGAGTGACTTTAATATGAGCTTAATCATGAGGGTCAGACGACTGAGTCGAAGCACCTCCAAAACAGCAACTGGTGCTCTCAATCAGCCGTGGTGAGTACCCACTGTGGTCTGGGAATGGCCAAGCCACAAACCACAGTCAGTTTGTTGGATGGCCAGCTCCTCATGCTAGACCACCACCTATGAGAACCGGGTTTTAACTCTGTTGGCGGTACTATTAGCTGGTAAGGAGTCACAGCACAGACATTTACATTTTCAGCATTTAGCAGACGCTTTTATCCAAAGCGATAAAAGCGTTTGAGCAATTGAGGGTTAAGGGCCTAACAGTGGCAACCTGGCAGTGGTGGGGCTTGAACCACCGACCTATTGATTACTAGTCCAGTACCTACAAGTGCCTACTGCCTAAAGACATGACTTGCTAGGGTGGCACAATGGCTCGGTGGGTAGCACTGTCGCCCCACAGCAAGAAGGTCCTGGGTTCGATTCCCAGGTGGAGCGGTCTGGGTCCTTTCTGTGTGGTGTTTGCATGTTCTCCCCGTGTCTGTGTGGGTTTCCTCTGAGAGTACAAAGACACGAAAGTGAGGAGAACTGGAGATACAAAATTGTCCATGACACTGTGTGACTGATGAATCCAGATGTGAACTGATGTTAACCCAGTAAATACCTGTCCTGCCATGAATTTAACCAAAGTGTTTAAAACATTAAATCCTAATAAATAAATAAAAAACATAATTGGCTATGTCTGAGGGGAAGGGAAGCTATGGCCGAAGCCCTGTGATGAATTGACGCTCTGTCCAGAGTATTCCTGCTTTGCACCCAGTGTTTCCTGGTAGAACTGGACATGCCGTGACTGACCAGGACAGAAGTTGATGAAATAAAAAATAAAAAACAGCAACAGTTAGTGTGAAAGCCATAAGTTCTGGTTGGAACCTTGCCTCACACTTTCCAAAACCATGCCAGTATATGAACTAGCTACAAAGTGATAGTAAATAAAAGTGTGATGCCCCATAGCCACTCCATGCCACAACCTTATTTTTGGCTGCAGGCCTCATGCGACCCTGCTTTGGTTAAATAGTTCTACGTAAATGCTGAGTAGTCAGATCGAATTTCCTGTTCATGTATTGTTGTTGTTTTTTTAGTTTGCTGAGCTCAGTGTTGAAACTCCAGACCCAGCTTCACTCCTGGGATGTATAATGCATACAGTACTGAAGTTGCCCTGTGTGGTTAACAAAATGTTCTTTGTTGCCAATGCCAAGCAGAGGTAGCACATGTGAATCCAGTGTAAGCTGCTACAGGTCCTGTTCAAGTGAATATACACACCAAACAAACCTTGTCAGGAAGTGCGACAATACCGGGGGTCCTCAAACAGCCCAAATCTAATATAATGTACAATATACACACTCTCTTTAATTGCAGATCTCTGATTGCTGGCTGTGATTGCGTTCTGCAAATCCTGATTGAAGTAAAACAAAAAGGAAAAGGGCTATTCCGCCAAATTGGTGCCATTTCCATCCCCAGGACATTGTATGTATAAATGTATAAGTAAATCAACTTTAAAATGCATTTTCTAATTGAGCAAAGTGTCCTGCACATTGATCTAATTGCAAATTTAGGATATATAATTTACAGTGTTCATAAAAACTCTCTATTACACTGAAAAAAATAGTATTTTCATGTCCCCACTCTCTAACACTACACTTTACAATGAAATATAATCAGTACAATCTTTCAGAAATCCTTTTTTCCTTGCATTGTTTGGTGACTCCATATCCCATCTGTGTTTCAACATATAAATTCATAATTATGTGGTTAAAATACATGTTTTAGTCATGTCCCCTGATTTTCACTCAGTCCTGTTACTCTAACATATTCATCCTTCTGAAAAATGTGGAAATATTCTACAAGTCACATTTTAACAAACATTTACATTACTTGTATCTACTGAAAACCACTGAAAAGTGAAACTACTGAAAAGGACCAAAAGTAAGTTCTCCCTTTTTTTCTCTGTATGTTTGATAATATTGTAACTCTGACTGAGAAGATTCATCTCCATGTACATTCCTGTTATCTAAATTTGACCTAAGGTAGCACTATTACCTCACAGCAAGAAGGTTCTGGGTTCGATCGGCAGGCGGTCCGGTCCGGGTCCTTTCTGTGCGGAGTTTGCACGTTCTCCCCGTGTCTGCGTGGCTTTCCTCCGGGAGCGCCGGTTTCCTCCCACAGTCCAAAAACATGCAGTCAGATTAACTGGAGACACTGAGTTGCCCTACAGGTGAATGGGTGTGTGTGTGTGTGTGTGTGTCTGCCCTGCGATGGACTGGCGCCCCGTCCAGGGTGTTACTGTGTGCCTTGCGCCCATTGAAAAGCTGGGATAGGCTCTAGCACTAGCCCTTCCACCGCGACCCTGATTGGATAAGCGGTTAAGACAGTGAGTGAGTACATTTGACCTAAATCTTAGTTGTTATTTGTTTATTTAAAAATACAATTATTTGATAGATCACTAGACTGTGCCCGGTGTTCTCGTGCTTTTAGCATGAACTCCATGCTGCTATATTTTATGTATTAATTAATTCTATGTTAAAATCTTAGTCCTGTTACTCATATACAGCTCATCTTCCACTTAGAAACCTTGTAAAAATTTAACAAGTTGACTGAGACTGACCAAAACACATTCTGAGTAGTTAAGTGTGTGTTACTAGATTAATTTCATCAAGTTACCACACACAAATGGCACCCGTTCGGTGAAAAGGCCCAAAAACAGTACGAGGCACAAAGATTTGGCACCTATAGAAGGACTGGCTGGTAGTAGATAAAGACCTACAGTACCGCAAAACAATTACTTCAAATGAAATGAAATGGACAGGTACTGCATGTACAATACAATTCTTTGTCATGTGACATAGAACAATTAACGTCTCATCCAATATACAGACTTTACCCATCCTACATGAGACACCATGCAAGCACTGCTGCTATCTCCACCATGTCTACATTCAATCTTCATTCCAGTAGGGAAGCAGACCTGTCCTTGGTCACCTTTTTGATGCTCAGCCCTCTGCGCATAGATGCCACTGCATCACCTTCCTGGTTATCCGTCTCCCCCTCCTCCTGCTCAAGCAGAGCATCTGATTGGCTGCTGAAAGTTGGAGTTTTCTGTGTCGGAGACGGCGAGGGATCGCTGGCGTTCTCTCCGTCCCCGCTGCCCGCGGTGGGTGGCACGGTGGGTGTCTTAACAGGAATGACGGGGGTTCTGATGGGAATCGGGGCGTGAATGCTCGGCCCCCGCCACAGACTCGGTTTAGAAGAGGGTGCGCGACGGATGGTGGCCACGCCCGGGGTTATGGTAACCGGACCACAGGCCGATGCCCGCTTGGCTGACAAAGTCCTGCCATACGACTGGCTGCTGTCTGTGTTATGTGGAAACGAGGCATTCCCGTCGCAGTCATGTGGCTCTCTATCATGGTCTCCGCCCGCAGGTAAGCCATCATAATCAAACACTGCGGAGAGATGAAAATATGTATCAACCATTCATTCATTCAATGATTTCCAGTTTCTTAATCCAGACTGACACGGTCATGGTGGGGTCTATAGGTCACCTGAAAACACTGGGCACATGGCATAACCACGTCTTGGACATGCCACCAGTCCACCCCAGGTTACTGCTCATTACTTCTACACTGACACGGAGGAGGGACTTAATGCAGCCAATCCAATTGGCATGTGTTTGGTATGGGAGGTGATTAAAGTACCCACAGTTAGGGGCCCAGGTGACGCAGCGGGATATTCCGCTTGCACACCAGCGCTGAGATTCTGAACACCCAGGTTTGAATCTCAGTTTTGCTATCAATCAGCTGGGCGCCATCAAGTTTGCTGGGAAAGGACCAGACTACATAAGTGGGTGGGGTCTGAAAACACTGTTTAAGGACCCTGGTTAGCAGACCGAAGCACCTGTGCAGAAGTGCAGGAGCCTCATGTGCAACTCCACCAAGGCACGGGCGAAATAGAAGGAGTGGAGGGACTGCACACGTGTCGGAGGGGGTGTGGAGCAGGTGAATATACCCTCCTCAAACAGTCAGGATCTCCAGCAGTGGAACACTACCTGGCTACTCTAAATCAGGAGAAAATGCATAAATACATAGAAAAAAAGTACCCGCAGGCATGGTGAAAACATGCCAAACACCTTCTGTTGAAAGACATTTTGGTCAATTTTACACTATTCTACACACAAGCCTTACCATAGGTATCCTCACTGCAGCAGGGCGTGTTGGTCTGAGTGCTGTATCCACTGGAGCCTTGAACAGAATCCCTGCTACTGCATGGTATATCCAGTGACAGTCCACGGGACAGACACACAGCCAACTCTTCATGAGCTTCATCCTGTCACACACACATACACAACGGTTGGCCTTGGGGGAATCTGCAGACATGCAGTGTGTCATAAAAGTTAAAGGACAGTTACTACAGTTGACTAGTCATTTCAATAAATTTATTCATTTAATGATATCACGTGGGACATTAAAACAAAGATTACGAGTTTTGTGCCCGTTACCTTTTTTTTAGATGGTAATTCACTTTTTTTCACCAGAGGGAGCTCGTAGACAATCATTTCAACTGAGGTTATACTGTACATGAACTAGAGACTGGTACTTGTTCATATGGTTATAGCAAACTTTTCCTGCTCAATATGAATTTAAGCTTAAACCAAGAGTCAAGGCAATGTGACTTATCAGTCTAAAAACAGTGATTTGTTGATGCCGTTTGATTATCCAGGGTTGCAGGACTATCTAACTTGAGCTGAAACGATTCACTGCAGTATTTTCCAGTCATGCTATAGCTGACATACAGTGGTTGATCATGAGATGCTCAACTGTATCCTGTACTGTAGTTAAAACTGTATTTATTCTGTTTCCAATGAATGGAAAACCTGGAGCTTACATGGCTGGTGCTTGTAAAAGCATACTGTTTGGTTTCAAGGATTACATTAGTACAGCTGATGAGCTAACTCCATATTGTACACTTACAGGTGCAATTGGAAATTGTTAGGTGACACATTTGTCCCAGCCTTCATCAGATCATGTAAGTCTTTTTTTTTTGTCCTGATGTTATTACTAAAGCTCCTGGATAAAACGATTTTTGTTAATCTTGTTATCCCCATTGACCTTAAACACTTAAATCTCTGGGTCACGATGGTATGAAGCAAATGAAGGGTTGAAGAGTCCCAATAGTTAAAATGAAGAGTCCCAATAGTTTATAATAATTTTGTAACCCAACTTTAGGTCCTACAGACTAACAGTAGGCTTTAAGATCAGCAATATTACTATAAAGCAACATCCAGCTCTGCAGAGGTTTGGGACGCTGAATATTTCCAATAACATTTCCCTCAAGAAGGATGGGCCCTGCTGAGTCTGGTTCCTCTCAAGGTTTCTTCCTGTAATTTTCAGGGAGTTTTTCCTTGCCACAGTCGCCCTCGGCTTGCTCAACAGGGGTTTTTGTATCTGTTGGTCCTGGATTTTGTAAAGTTGCTTTGAGACAATGTATATTGTAAAAAGCGCTATATAAATAAAGTTGACTTGACTTGACTTGACTCACATGGCCACACATATGAAAACAATTTAGTAGAAACATCTCATTGGCTACCTGAACCTCCATATGCATACCTATACACACTTTAAATTGTAATTGCTGTGACAGCAGTTATATTTTTGAAAACATTTGTGAGGTACATGGCCTCCCCTCATTTAAAGTCATTAAAAGCATAAAAGTCAATAGTGAGCTAATGCCAATGACAAACTACACGACTATCGAAGTCGTCAGATCGCTGTGCTCTTCACACTACACAATTGATGTCTTGTAAGTCGGTGTCCCTAAGTCGTTGTGGTTTGCACACTATATGACTAATCAGCAATAGGGGGTCACACGTTTCACAACATTCTACAGGGAGGAATCATTAATTTGGTCTCACAAACTATATTTTTTAGGAAAACACATAGAAAAAGTGACAAGGGGGATGATGCAATACCATGCCTGAGACAGAGTTTTTCCCCTCCAAAAAATGATTCATGTTGTTTGTGCTGATCTGTGTGAAAGAGTGGATTGGGTAAATAAATACATTTGCAATGAAAACATAGAAATTCATGTTTGTCATGGATAATTAGGTCAAAATACCGTAAAGCTTGTGTGTGTGCCAATGTATTCTAATAAAAACTATATTATGCTGCCAACTGCTTGCTTCTTGACATTTATACAACTCCTCCATCGTGTTTCACCTCACTCCGTATCTTGCGTTCTCATTGGCTGTAGCTCGACACCGCACTTACTGCCAGTCATAACCAGCTCGCAACACTTTTCACACAACAGGATTTGGAGTCGCTGACAGGTCCAGATATTTATCATGCTAGATATTTATCGGGACTCAGCGGGATCACAAGCGAGTGATCGGGGAGCCTCTCAAATCTTTGAACAATTTACACAAGGTGACCAAGAGATTTTCAAACCCCGAGCAAACGCAGATTTTCAGCAACCTCCAAAACCTGTCAGCTAGTGGAAAATCAAAGCTAAAATCATGCAGTTTGCACCTAAGACACATGAGCTTTTTTGCATGAATTATTCAAATCCTTAAAGCCAAGGTCATTTTCCAAATGATAAAAAGTAATAATTGCCTAATATAAAGACAGGAAATGCATTTGAGAAAAAGCTTGAGGAAATGAAATGATGAGGAAATAATTTGCATTGTTAATTGTGAGAGATATTTTGCCGAGATGGTTTGGGCACACGTTTTCTCTAATCAGTAATGCTGTTTGAGGTTATCAACCTTCAAGATGATATACTAATGTTAGTAAATGATGCTGTCTATTTTTTTATGTTACAAGAGAACAGGGCACAAGTATAAAAATTATGTAATGAAATGATATGGCACTCCAAGTCACCAGCTTTCCAGATTCTTCACCACCATCATCAAAACACGAAAGTATAGGAAGAGCTTTTAAAAAAAGGTTGTTTCACCCCCCCAGTACAGTTCCAGTCCTTGTGTTATACATGCAGAGGCAGACTGAAGCTGTTATTGTAGCACCTTTAGGGTTGTTGATCAGAAGGCTGCTCGTTTAAACCCTACCACTGCCAAGAGTGGCTACATATGAGCCAGTGGAAATAGAAGGAAAAAAAAGGACAGCCTTTATTTGCCATATACACATATACACGTGTACAGTACAATGACATTTTTTCTTCACATTTGGTCAGCCACTGTACAGCACCCCTGGAGCAGACAGGGTTAAAGGCCTGCATTTGAACCGGCAATCTACCGATTGGTAGCCCAAAGCTCTACCCACCAGGCTACCACTGGAGCCCAACATTGCTACCACTCAAGATAGAGCAGAGCGTGCAGGTCCACTGAGGCACGGACACCGTACCACCATACCAAAATCCATGAGCATGTTTAGTTCCCAACACCACTGGGAGGTGAGTGTGGGGTTGTGCTGCTTACTCTGGGTTTTCTGGAGTTGGGACTTTCTTTCTGAGCTTCATCTCTGGAACTGCAGGACTCACTGTTCTCTCGCACTCTCTCCTTCACCCTACGTAGAGTGTTTATCATCGGCTGGTCGTACGGACCTGGCCTTGCCCAGTCCTACAGAGACAGAATGAGGGAAAGAAAAAAACAGAGAGACTGATCCAATAATGTTTTTAATGAAGATTACAAAGTGATGTGAAAGTGATCTCACTGGCTACATGAAATCTCCGACTGCACATTATTTTAGTTAATGGTCAGACTTTTATAATGGTTAGTAGTTGTTTAACACCATTCTGAGATTTCTTGCATGAAAAGACTTTTTGAATACATGCAGTGTTTATTATTACTAGTGCTTATTAGTTAAGGCAATACCCATAGAGAATATACACCGATCAGCCATAACATTAAAACCACCTCCTTGTTTCTACACTCATAATATTTTATCAGCTCCACTTACCATATAGAAGCACTTTGTAGTTCTACAATTACTGACTGTAATCTATCTGTTTCTCTACATACTTTTTTAACCTCCTTTTACTTTGTTCTTCAATGGTCAGGACTCTCCCAGGACCACCACAGAGCAGGTATTATTTGGGTGGTGGGTCATTCTCAGCACTGCAGTGACACTGACATGGTGGTGGTGTGTTAGTGTGTGTTGTGCTGATATGAGTGGATCAGACCCAGCAGAGCTGCTGGAGTTTGTAAATACTGTGTCCACTCACTGTCCACTCTATTAGACACTCCTACCTAGTTGGTCCACCTTGTAGATGTAAAGTCAGAGACGATCGCTCATCTATTGCTGCTGTTCGAGTTGGTCATCAGTGGTCACAGGACGCTGCACACAGAGCTCTGTTGGCTGGATATTTTTGGTTGGTGGACTATTCTCAGCCCAGCAGTGACAGTGAGGTGTTTTAAACCCCCAGCACCATTGCTGTGTGTTATCCACTCATACCAGCACAACACACACTAACACACCACCACCATGTCAGTGTCACTGCAGTGCTGAGAATGATCCACCACCTAAATAATACCTGCTCTGTGGTGGACCTGTGGGGGTCCTGACCATTGAAGAACAGCATGAAAGGGGGCTAACGAAGCATGCAGAGAAACAGATGGACTACAGTCAGTAATTGTAGAACTACAACGTGCTTCTATATGGTAAGTGGAGCTGATAAAATGGACAGTAAGTGTAGAAACAAGGAGGTGGTTTTAATGTTATGGCTGATCGATGTAAGTCCCTATGGAGTCTGGTATTTCTCAAGGTTTCTTCCTAGTAATAATAAGGTAGTTGCCACTTCTCTCCACTTGTTACTGTTGATCTCGGTTTGCTCATCAGAGGTTTCTGGTTCTAGAATATGGAAAGATGCTTTGTCCATGGTAAAAAGCACTATACAAATAAATTTGAACCAGGTAGTTTTTCACTTAGTTTATTATTACTGTATTTTTGTTTTGGGTCATTGTCTCGTTACATAATCCAACATCTATTTACCATAAGGTGACAGACTGCTATCCTGACAATGACTGTCCAGGCCCTGAAAAAGCAAAGCAGCTCCAAAATGAAGATGCTCCCACCGCCATACTGCTGACAACAACATCTGTTAGCAGTATTGTCCCAAAAATCTGTAGAACATTCATAGCAAACTTGAGACCAGCAGTTTTTTCAGACAGCAGTTGTTTTCTCTGTGGTGTGAAACAAGTACATTTCCATACGGTTTTGTAATGCCAAAATCCAATTGAGATGCAATAGCAGGACTGTTTATGCATGAAATTACACAATTATGTAAAAATTGTAAGCTGTGTAGTACTAAGAATATAAAAACAAGAGTTTCTACCAGCAATTAAAACAGAATTTACATATTTCTTTTAGTCTGGACTAGGAATGATGAATAGCAGTTTCTATTGTCTTACTAGTTTGAGCAAAATGTTTTGTATCATTATTAGATAGACTATCTTTAGATAGACCAAGACTAGACCATATTTAAAAAGTATGCCATAGCTCCAAAGACATTTAAACTTTATTTTTTACAATGTGTATGTTTCTGCTTGTTGTTTTCTTAGCATTCCGGATTTATAAATTACGTTTCAAAGGCACCAAGGATGGAAAGAATATACACAGGTAATATCTGTTAGTTTATCCTTCTCATGTTTCAGCTAATCCTTACATTTTACAAATAAAAGTTCACATCTTTTGACTTTCCCACCTTCATCTCCCAAACCATTTCTAATTCCCAACTGTGAATCCGCTGCTGCTTGCACAACCCCCAGTCTGAACAAGCAGAGTCGGATCACCACACGTCCCATGTGCTCCTAATCACCTGCCAGTGTTGGGTCCCCACACAGAGCCATGTCGTGTACGGCAGTGGTCCCCAACCACTCGGCCACGGACCGTGGGTCATTTATTATCTAATAAATAAATAGAAATCGCTATATATGGGTGTTACTGTCCCCAATCACCACTAGGTGGGAGCAGCGTCTCGTTGCAGTGAAAAAAGCTTAGGATTCACACTGATTTTCCATTCTATAGTTATTCTATTTTAAATCTCCCGCCCCCGCAGGTCCGTGAAATGATATTTTATATGAAACCGGTCCATGGTGCAAAAAAGTTTGGGGAACGCTGGTGTACGGAGAGTCATGCCAGGCTCAGTGTGATAACCCCCACTCATAAAGGTGCCTGGACCAGTCCCGGAAATCAGCGACAGCGGGAAGAGACCAAGTTCGAACTTTCCTCCCTCAAATATTATTTGTGTGAACGCTTTTCAATAGGGTTTAGGTCAAATGACTAAAATGACAATTGTAAATACTTGATCTTATAATTATTGATTTGGATATATGTTTTGAATTACTGTCCTGCAGGAAGATCTAACCATTAGACAGTTTTAGCTTTTAAAGAGACAGAAGTCTACAATGCCATGTCCGCTAACAGGGTCTCCGGGTCATCATCACTTTTTTTGGTTCATCTGTGTACTATAAAGTCTTTCCTATGTTGATGAATGGCTAAGAATGTTGGTCTTCATGCACCCTCATGTTTTTCCACAGTTGGGTTGCAGTGGGTCCAGTTTCTCCAAAATCACTGGGTGCAATATAGTAAAACAGCCCAGAGAGGATGCCATGTGTAAACAACCAACCAGCCAATAGCAGTTGTGAGCATTTGAACCATGGATCCCCGCGGTAGCCCTTCAAATAAATTACATTTTTAAGGTAATTTAGTTGACTATTTTTATTAACTTTAATTAATGGTTAGATTAAGCTAGTTAAGTTGTCTTATTGTATTAACAAAATTTGAGAATGAATAAAATGATCAAGCACATCATGTTGTTTTGTTAGTGGAGTAATGGATATATATATAAAAAAAAAAAAAGAACAGATAAATTAAAAAGAACTGAAATGGAACTGACCTTCCAGCTGGGCACTCTGTGAGAGAGAGGAAGGGTGCTGGGACCAATCGGAAAACAAGACACAAAATCTTGGGCCAGGTCGGGGCCAGGATGAGACCATTCCCAGGCAGGGCCAGGAAAGGGCGATGAGGGGGATGGAGAAGATGGAGGGTTGAAGATGGAACTTTGTGCACACAGACTAAGTAACTCAATGCCATTTAACAACTAAACCAGTAAGAAAAACAAGAAACAAACAAATACGTTGAATATGAAATCATATATGATACAAAGAACACAAAAATGAACTGAAAATAATGGAAAGCAATGCAATTATATCAGCACATGGACTTTATGTAACACAACTAAACCTGTGTTCTCACCAGTACTCGTTCATTTTCAGGAAAAGCTGGCAAACCTTAGACCAGAGACAAAGCAAACAGCTACAACAGTTTGTTCGGTTCCAGAACACTGGCTTTTTGGCAGGTGTTGTTGCGGAGCTACATTAAATTCTTCTCTAATGTGTCCCGCTACATCACACCATGATGTTTCTTTTAATGATGTGCAAGGCTCCAGTACCGCTCCGGTACCGTTTAAAGTAAAGCAGCCCTATATTATACTTTATACTTTACTGTCTGTACAGTGTTCTTGGGAACACACACAACCCTTCTTTCTTTATACATTTCATTTTTATCAACTACTTTATCCTGGTCTGGTTCCATCTGGAATCACTGGGTGCAGGGCAAGAACACCCTGGACAGGGCATCAATCCATCATCAGCCACCAAGACAAGACACAGCCAATCATGTCTGTGACGCCTGGCCAGCCGACAGGAGCACTGAGATTCGAACCTGGATATTTTTGTCCCACCCAAATGACCATGTACACATTTTTAAGCAATAAAGTGTGGGGTGTAGAAACTGAAATGACCATGGCACAATTTGTTGCTTATTGTTGTTAGGTCATTTGCAACATTTGTAAATGACTGCTGGTCTTCCTCTTATCGTATTTTTATTAGCTTTTATTAGATCCCAGATCCCAATCTCAGCACACATGACTGACTGTGGGTGTGTTCGAAAAGCTAGTGTGCTGTCTACATAGGCAGCATTTTACGTCATCCTGTGCTGCGCTCCCGAGAATGAGGCTGTTCGAAATCCTAGATGCCTTAAAATCCTCACTTCTGAGGCATCTTATTATTTCAATGTTATTTTGGCTCAAGAACGAGTGAGCATCGGACGCTGCCTTAGTGATCAAGACAATTCCAGCATTCTTCTCTCACAGAAAAATAAACATGGCTGATGGGGCGGAGAAACGAATGGAGTTATTTTCAAACATAAATAAAATATTACTGATTTTTAACTTGTATAAACTTGTACCGAGTGTTATTTGCAAGTTCGAGCTTGTCAGGAAATTTAACCGTTATCGGTACATGAAGGGAGATGTTATATTGACGTTAGCGTGCTGTGCTACCTCAGTTTATTGGTTTTAATGGCAAGATGCTAAATGCTAAACCCGATGGAAGCGCTGTCTAAGTAGCGCGTTCGAATAACCTGACTTATAAGTCACTGACTTATTAGAATCCTCTCTACTGAGGCAGCTGCCTATGTAGACAGTAAGACAGCAAGGCAGCTCACTAGGTTTTCAAACACAGCGTATGTCTGAGTGTGGGCAAAGCTCTGTGATGGCTTGGCGCTCTGTCCAGGGTATTCCTGCCCTGTGCCCAGTATTTCTGCCTTGTTGATCTGCTGCGACCCTGACTAGGATATGAAAATGGCAAAGGCCCCATAATGGACTGACGTCCTCTCTGGATCGTGTTACTGCGTTGCGCCCTGACCAGGATAAAGGAAAATGAAATGAACATGAAATTAAATAGAATCATGTATGGCTGCATCAATTCTTACATTAGCCTTAAAGCGGCAGTGAATAACTTCTCACAATAACAATGTATTATGTGACAGACAAAGTGAGTACCACTGTAAACATTTCGTTTCTAACTACAATGACTGATCCCGCTGCTGTAGGTGTATTTGCACAAGTGTAAATTTGTAAATGTGTCACCTTGTCTTCTGTGTTGATGTTGCAGTCAGGTAATGTGGGAGTGTGGCTGTCTGTGATTGGCTGGGAAGATTCGTCAGGGCAGGAGAAGTCATAGCACTAAACAGAAAAGCAAAGCCATGCAGAGCAAATGCACATAATTGCACACAAACATAAAAAGCCACAACAGGACGACAAAACGCAGACAGAGAAATCATTATAGCATTGCAAAGCCAAAGCCATGAACCACTAGAGATGTACATCAGCAAGTTACAGCTGCTCATGCCTGAGTGAACATGCAGAACACACAGTGATAAGCTCCTGTTTCATAATTTAGAAGATGAAATACAGAGTAAAAAAAAGAAATGTGTGTGTGTGTGTGCCTGCAGTCTAACCACATCTAAATACATGTACATTTTTAAAGAACCAAATTTCCAAATGTACAGTATATGTGCCAAAGTGCACTATTTTTAATTCATGTGTTTCAGCCACAACAATTGCTAACAGGTGTACTAATTCAATTATAAAGATATAAGGAAACTACAGTATATGCTTCCAACTTCACAGCATCAGTTTGAGGAGGGCTCTTTCCTGGTACAGCATGACTGTGCCCTTATGCCAGGTTGATGTACATTAAGAAAGGCTCGATTTAAAGAAACTCCAGTGGCCTGCACAGAGCATTGCACTGCCCTCAGCCCCACTGAACACTTTTGGAATGAACTGGAACATTAACTAAGGCTTTTTCGACCAATGTCAGCGGTCTAGACTAACGCTTCTCTGACTGAATGGACACACATTTCCACAAACATTAAAAATGACTTTAAAAGTTTGCCCTTTTCCACCAAACCAGGGCCGGCATCTAATCTGGATTTGTTCCTTTTTTGTGCTCCTGTATTTATGGGTTACAATAGCAGATCTGGTCTGTACAACCACGATTGGCCTCTAATCTGGATCTGATTCTTTTTGTGCTGCTCCTGTATTTAGGGGTTACCATAGTAGATCTGGTCTGTACAACCAGGGCCGGCATCTAATCTGGATCTGATTCTTTTTGTGCTGCTCCTGTATTTAGGGGTTACAATAGCAGATCTGGTCCGTACAACCAGGGCCGGCATCTAATCTGGATCTGATTCTTTTTGTGCTGCTCCTGTATTTAGGGGTTACAATAGCAGATCTGGTCTGTACAACCACGATTGGCATCTAATCTGGATCTGATTCTTTTTGTGCTGCTCCTGTATTTAGGGGTTACAATAGCAGATCTGGTCCGTACAACCAGGGCCGGCATCTAATCTGGATCTGATTCTTTTTGTGCTGCTCCTGTATTTAGGGGTTACAATAGCAGATCTGGTCTGTACAACCACGATTGGCATCTAATCTGGATCTGATTCTTTTTGTGCTGCTCCTGTATTTAGGGGTTACAATAGCAGATCTGGTCCGTACAACCAGGGCCGGCATCTAATCTGGATCTGATTCTTTTTGTGCTGCTCCTGTATTTATGAGTTACCATAGCAGATCTGGTCCGTATAACTGACCCTTTTAAAAAACGCTTTTTTTTTAAAGCAACCCACATTTTGTACATGATCTTTTTAGCCGACCCAGATAACACAACCAATGCATCTTACTCTCTCTGCTCTGCTCTGTACTATCTGGTCTCATTGTGGTTTACAAGATGTAACATAAAGCCTCTGCAAGGGGGTGTTCAGTTTATTTAATTCATCATTTTTTTCTCTGTGATCTTTTTTTTTGGCTTGCAACCCACCTAAATGTCACGACCCAGGGTTTCAATAACAATTTATAATATAAAAAAATTGAATATAAAAATACAGTGGTCTATCTGGGTTCAGTAGCAGTGTTATCGGCCAGCTGTGTATCTACACAGACATAAATGGCTATGTCTAAAGGAGGGGTGACCACCGAAGCCCTACAATGAATTATGGATTGTTGAATTCCTAGTATATGAGCCTTCTTGTCTGTTTTCATCTTGTGTAAGCACAGTACATAAATACAATCCCCCATCTAATGATGAAATGATTAAGGAAAATGCAGACTGTTTTTGGTGAAAGGTTCACTGGATTCCAGAATGAGCACCAGTCCCTTTTCTGTGGAAATGAGGTAAGTGTCTCCAGCTGCATGGGTTCCAAACTTAATAGTGAATGTTCCCTAGCAACATGAGGCAGTTCCCATGGCAGCAGGATTATGCACGGCATCGTAATAATGCATATTCATTGCTGCAAAGAGTGAAAGGCTCTCTGCTCCTGATGTAATATGCAGCAGGAAGCTATGCAATAATAAAGCTATTCGGAAAAAGCTGTATGTCATAGCTGTTTCCTGAAGTGCTCCGTCTCTTCCGTGTGAGATGCAAAAAAAGCTATAAAGACTGTATCGCTCATCGTTTATCTTTTCTTTATTATTAAGGTGTGTGTGTTTGTAAAAGACAGAGAGAAAGAGAGGGCATTCTATACCCCACATTTAAGCAGAAATGTGGTAACTAGAGGTAATACTGTGTTTTCCTTTATTGGTGCGTTTCATGGTGGGTGAAACGTCCGGATCACTTTCTGACCACACGTAAGCTAAGGTGTGTACAAGTCGCAGAGCTCACCTGTGTACTGCTGTCTGGAGGCATAGGTGAGGGGCTCTTTGACTGACAGGTGTCCTGAGAGGTGAAGCCCGAGTCATGTGAGGAGACACTGGGAAGCCGGACAGAGCCTTGCTGAGGGAGGATGGAGCCTCGGTAACGGAAATGCGATGTTGGCGAGTGGGAGTGTGAGCTGCTCGAGCGAGAATCACTGCTGTTCACACTGTTCAGACTGCTGCTGACAGAACGAGAGAAATATCCAGCGAGATTAGACTAACGTCCTGCTCAGAATTTATACAAAGTACACATTGATGAGTCCATCAAAATGTGCATGGCAATGACTATTTCAAAACAACTGTGCATGTGATGGTTAGGGATATATTAAATCTCAGGCTGGTGGTAGTTACTCGTACATGATAAATGCAGCAGATCTGATCCACTTAAGTAACTTTGACAAGGGCCAGACCACCAGCTGTCAGAAAACATGAAAGCCATGGCGTCTGGTATGTACCAACAGACTGGTGATGAAGTGAATGTGTCACAACACAGTGCTTCAAACCCTTCTGTGTAAAGGTACTGTGTAGTTGCAGGCCAGTTAAAAGTGCCCATGCTAATTCTAGTCCATTCTTGAAAACACCTACAGTGGGCATGAAGGCATCAGTACCGGACATCAGAGCAACTGAAGAAAGTCGACTGGCTCAATGAATCCTGTTTTCTCCAAGATCGTGTGGTCAGCTGCACATGGATGGGACCAAGATGCTCTGTAGGACGATCCACCTCACAATGCACAGAAGTTGAAGGACCTGCTGGTAATGTCCTGATACTGTACCAGATACCGCATTACGCCTTCAAATGTCTCATGGAGTTCATGTCTTGACGGGTCAGAGCTGCTTTGAGGGAATATTAGGCAGCCGTGCTATGAAATCCAGTTTTGTGATCCTCATGACAAACAGCTTTTGTGTAAACTGTTTCATCCGTAACATTCCCACCTGTCTGGCCAAACTGTAATTGTAGCTCTGACCAGTTTTGTAAAATTCGTAATGGTGGTTGGTAATTCTTTTGGCTAAAACACCTTGTTATTAAAAGAGGTCAGAGAAGAATGGCAAAACTGATTTAAACTGACATAGGGATGTCCCGATCAAGTTTTTTTGTTCCCGATCCCGATCATTAATTTTGATCCCGATCCGATACCGAGTCTCAAAGCGATACTTGTATTTTCTAGATATTGTCTAGATAAGAACTAGATAATACTGTTCACACAGTGCACACTTCAAGTACATTACAGTTATTCAGATTAATCCAATGTACATGTTTAACAACTGAATAGCTCTGCAGTGCTGTAGGAAAAAAAAATGCCTGCATCCAAGCTATTACTTAATGTTCTTTTATTTTTACAAAATAAAAGTAAACAAACTTAGTGCAGCATTGTAGTAGTAAAACTAGAACACTCAAAATGAAGTGAAGGTTCTTTTTGAGGAAAATCAGCATCTCTGCCGTGTTAGCGGACAGCCGGTTCCTCTTCTCATCATATAATAATAAACTCGCTGTATTCGGCTGAATGTTTATTTATTTATTTTTTTTTTTTTTATTATAAATTTTTACCCCTTTTTCTCCCCTTTTAGCACATCCAATTGTTCAATTAGCATCGTGCTTCCTCTCTGTCTATGCCGAACCCTGCCCTGACGGAGGTGATTGAAGCTAACCCGTATCCCCTCCGAAACACGAGCAGCAGCCAGATGCATCTTTGCCACCCGCACATTGACGAGTTTGGCGCCACCTAGCGTTGCATGCGGAGAGACACACCCTAAGGGCACCCTCTCCCATCTCTGTGTAAGCGCCTCCAATCAGCCGGCAGAGAACGCAATCGCATTCTGACAGAGAGAGACCCACATCCGGTTCTTTGTCCCACCCCCCATATGAGCAACCGGCCAATCGTTGCTCATATAGCCACTCGGCTTCGAACCGGTAAAGCAAGGCTGGATCCGATACCACGTTCTCAGAATCCAGCCCTGGTTGCAGCGTGTTTCTTTTTACCGCTGCGCCACCTGAGCGGCTTGAGTGTTTATTTTTTAGGTGCCGTATCAAATTGGTAGTAATTGTAGATCGTTTGGTTAAATGATATCTGGTCTGTTCATGAGCCACCGTACTTGTAGGCGTGTTGTAACTAAGCCAATCAGAGTGCTTGATACTGAGATGTCGTTCAGTCTTGTAACTCGTGCTGTATGTTATGCTCCCTGAAGTTTTCATACTCGGATTAAAAGTTATTGTTTTGTAAACCGGAGTGATCCTCGACTCACACACCATATAAATAGTAAAATTCTACAGTAATGAACGCAGCTCTGCTACTACCGCCTCGTGAAACACTCTCATTGCAGACGTTACACTTCACTGTTGGACTCTCCGTTTACGACACCTGCTTGACCGCTGACGTAAAACGAATGATCGGACTTAGGATCGCTCTTAGTAAAGCCGATACCGATCAGTTAAAAAATGCCTTGATCGGGCCCGATTCTGATCTTTGAGATCGGATCGGGACATCCCTAAACTGACAGGAAAGCTATGGCTATGCTAACTACAGTAGATAATAACATTACAAGTGAGCAGGTGTTTGTGTGATCCTTATTAGGATCTAATTTGCTGTCTCATTGGTTGTACCAATTTAATAATTAGATAACTAAACAGACAAACTGTAACAAACCCATCTGCAGTGGATATCGGTTAAAGAATTATGTCCTTCTGCCTTGCCATATTTAACAAGCAAAAGGAGGCATGGAGGTGCAGATGATTGACGTGGCAATTCCTCTTAACTAACAGTCATCTGCACCTCATCCGCTTGTTAAGTCGTGACGTGTCGACCTTATGAAACGTCACATCCGGGTCCAAGTTGGCTGAGACCCCTCGTATTTTCAATATACCACAGTGCTGTGTCCGAGTCGGAAAAAAACTACAAAACTGTCTTTCTACCGCTTTTCTTGCAATTAGATATCATGAAGTAATATTTTTGTTCATAATTTAATGTAAACTGTCAAATTGTATATTCATTACACGTGTTTCAAGCTGTTTTTAATTTACATGTAATATGTTCATATAATTTACATGTGATATCCTGGATTTTTGATTTTTATAAGCTATAAGCTATACTGATTAAAAGTAAAACCAAAGAGTCAGAAATGTCAGTTTTCATGTAATGAATTAAAAATATGACCGCTTACCTCTTGATGAGTTGACATGAAATTAAATAATGACATGAACTAGTGTACTGCACATCTTGTCTATATATATATATAAGACCTTTTCTCGTCCAGATCGCTATTGAGAAGGACTAGAAGTTTATGACTCGTGTTTGTAAACCCAATTTCCAATGACAGCGACACAGAGTTCCATAAGTTTTCCACAAACATTATTTATTTTAACTTTCTTCTTAAATTGGCTTATCCATTAATCCAAGTTTCTTATAAAAACAAAATAAAAACTCAATATGTTCGCAATTGGCGTATAACAAACAAAACTACGGTAAAAAATCTATTGCTCCGCGTCCTCTTTCTTTCCGTATATTTTATATATATTTTCCGTATATAAAGCCAATACAATTCTGCCCTCTTAAGGGCTAACCAAAGAGGACTAATGAATAACAGCATACATTGATTACCAGGAAAAATTATCAATAGTTAAAATACCAAGTCTCCACTTCAAATAAGTATTATTTAACCAAACAGGAAATATTTATGACAATAAACATAGAAAATTACAATTAGTGCAATATTGCTTTTACAATATATATAAAAAGGTTCAGAGGTTCAGCCTTATCTTATCTTATCATATCATAGTTGTTTGCGTTTGGACCCGGAAATGGTCCGAACGTCACGTGTGACGTCAGACTTAACAAGCCCATTAAGCATTCATTTGCTCCAGGTGGAAGTGTTTCTATTTATCATAGTTTCTTCTTCACAAACTTGCTGGCTCATCCTTTAGGAAACCTGCTTTTCTTTTAAACAGTGATGGACGGCTCAGTTTGCTCTGGTTTACTGTTGGCATATGATGCCAGCACACTTTATCGTCTGCGTTCCAATCTTTTCGGGTCAGAACTGCCCTGAAATAGTGGCCTTTTCAAAGCGAGCCCTAGAGTGGGTTTTGACCCAAGCTGGTCGCGAGCTGTGCCACTTTGTGTGGTTGTGTGCTGCTAGTGCATTTCCGTGTCCAGCTTGTTCTGGGTTTTCCTTTTGCAACAACTAGGTTGTTGTATGGGGGCAACTGAATTCTTGGTGAGCATCCTACATAGTTAATGTGGGTGTTTTTTTACACACCTGCACATGCTGGACTTCCTAGATGTCGTGCTGGGTGAGGAAGGCGGAGTCTGATATGACCAGCTGCACTCTGATCCCTTCAAATCAGCTATCACCTGAACACAAATACACAAAACACAATAAATATGCATAAATCAATCAAATACGTCTAAATCACTACACAATAATTGCATTTTTTTGGTGTAGCCATTGTAATAGTGGTATATTACAAATGTCCATGTAATGCTTCTTATAGCCAAAGAGTCTAATAGTCAAATTTGTGTTTATATACAGTAACTGCATGTGCAATTATCCATCAACTATCAAAAAATACTTATTAACAATAAACAAAGGGAGAGTGTTACCGCACATACAGTCTTTTGAGCCGCTGTTCACAGTGGTTTGCTTGTGTTACTTTACAAGTATGTTGAGGTGTCTGGGTTTTTTTACTAGAAGCCAAATTCCAAAAAAAGTTTGGTCAAAAGCCATTTGTGAAAAGCCAGTGTTTTACAGGTATTTAATTGAAAACAGCACAAAGTAGAGATTTTTTTTTATTATTTAATTTCCTTTTCATCAACCATCACTCTTTCTGGTGCCTAAACTAGTCCTTCCCACACTTAAGACAATGCAATTGTGTTTGTTGGATGCCCGGTCAGGTCAGAAGCACTGCTAAGATCTGAATTTGTCAGCTTGAATGCTACGCAGAGGCAAGCTAGTGTATTAGACTGCTTCACATTATTTTAAGTAGAGTTAAAGTTATTACATTTAAAGCTATTCTATAGAAATAGGGATTGTGTTTTACTGACATGGAAATAATGGTATGCTGGTGTTTGTGAGGTGGGCCATGGGTTAAAGGTGTGTTTCTGAGAGTGCAGGAGTGTGCGATGTGGTGCAAGTATATTTCCACCTGTTCACTGGAAGGAGGAAGCTTGTGGGGGTCCATGGTCAAAGCCCTGAGATCATCAGAGATCGACTGCAGATGAGTGACCTCGCCCAACATACACACTTCCTCTTCCTAAAAGAGACACACAAATGCCTTTAAGTAGGTGAACCTGTTTCAAATAGATATTACTCAACAGCAAGCGGTTTGTACGAGCGTGATCATCTTAGTCATATCATTTACGTGTAGTTAGTTCCAAGTTGCTGGTGTAGCAGGTATAATAAGAGACCGAATATTTAGTGGATATTAGTTGATTATAATATATTACATCTATTGTAAACAGCCAAAGACTATTTATAGACAAACATTTTTAAAAGAATAGGTCATAACAAAGAGTGCCGTTTTAGCATAGCAGTGTTATATGATGCCATCTTTACACCAATGAACCTTTTAGATCTGTTCCGGTCAACCTAAATTGGTATTACAGTGGACTGAAAAAGTCCAAGAGCGACAACAGTTTAACAATGAAGGGTCAGACCACACAAGCTTACAGAGCAGGACTGCCAGATTGTTTCGTTCCAATTGCCTCTGGTAGCAACAATGGCACAAGAACTGCTCACTGGACATTTTATAGGTTTCTTTTACTAAGCAACCACAACTACCACATACAACTTAAGATCACAATGGATTAAGTAAACCACTCTTGGACTCTGGAGCAAAGTAGAGCATTCATTTTGGTAGAGACAAAACCTGATTGGCCTCTTTGGCCAAGCAACCCCATACAACTTCAAATCACCATAGTTTAAAATGAAGCACTATTAGACTGGGCTGAAGCAAAGAAAACCCACTCTCATACAGTCTGATAGACAATTAAGAGTTTATGGTTTCAGTAGAGAGAAATTTAAATGAAGGTTATACAGTAGCATCTCTGTGGCAGCCTCTTAGGAAAAATCACTTTCCTTGTTTTCGCATGGCATTTATGTCATGTTAGGATTTTTTACAGTAAAGTAGTTTAAGAAAAAAATTAATCATGCCCATCAATTTAAAAAAATGACACTTAAAAAGTAAAAGTGGACCAGTTTTGATAAGTGCTTAAAGGTATGCCAAACCTTCAGAGCCTTTGAGGTCTGGCTTGTTTTGATCCACCAATTAGAACTCAAGAAAGACAGGCTTCTGTGTACTAGCACCCAGTTGGTAATATTAACGTCCTCTGTCTGTTCAAACAGCTGAGTCTCTTGCCATCTTCAGAAAATGACTAAAGACCTTTATTATCTATTTATTAAGCACTTAAATGGAAACTAACCCTGGACTAATGTCTCCTTACTAATCAAAACCTTCTGTTTGTTTACATATACTTTTGTTCTAACTAGAGATGCACGAGTACCGATACTGGTATTGGGTATTTGCCCGATACCGCGCTCATTAACTCGTACTCGTACTCACAAACGAGTCTCCGATACTAAACATCCGATACCGTGTGCCTAGTGCACGTTGCTGCGTTATGCCTGGTTCACACTACGCGATCTTTGCCCTGATTTTCGCTCGGCGACTGGTCGGCGCTAGATTTGCCGGCTCGGGAGCAACTCGGCTCGCCGAGCGCTCGGATCGAGTTTTCGAGCATTTCAGATATCTGATCCAATAGGTATTGGTATCGGCAAGTACAAAAATACATGTACTTGTACTCGGTTGGGAAAAAATGGTATTGATGCATCCCTAGTTCTAACCTACAGTTTACCTATAGTTTATAGCAGTTAAACTGTTGTCTACTTGTGCGTGAGAAATTGTTTACACAATTCTGTAAGTCTTTTTGAATGAGTGTTGGCTAAATGCTGTAAATGTAAACTGGAAGGAGAGCACGTCACTCACTATGGCCGGTCTTAGCATGGAAACAAACGTGCAGAATCGGGCTCTCTCTTCGATCAGAGCTTTTCTTACAGCCTGTCTCTCTGTCTCCTGCAGTGATGCATACTTATTATTTACACCCTGTAGAGCACTGTCCACCTGCGGCTGCAGATCTCCACGCCCTGCAGCACATACAAACACACATAAGCGGTCATCAGTAGGAGCACATAAAACCTGTATACTGCATGTCTTCAACATAACAAACCATTGTAAAAGAAATAACTTGGTTAGGTAATACTATCTGTCCCAAAAAAAATCTAAATGAGACTGAGCCTCTATATTACTGTATTTTTGTCCAGCGAATCTGATGCTTTAAATCAGTGACACTGATTATTTTAAGGAAAACTGTCATACAGTATCAGAAACTATGTCAAGCTATTAGTTTGCTCCTCTGCTAATTATTATATTATTTTGAGTTAAAAACCCAGTACTGTTAAATGTGCTACCACACCACAACGGAGTGTTCAATCTCAGGAGTTCGAATCTCATATTCACATGGAGCACAGCGTTTGTGATACGGCTGTGTATGGGAACCCAGCACTGGCAGGTAATAAGAATTGGATTGCAAGTTCTGCAAGTTGCCGGTGTAGCAGGTATAATAAGAGACCGAATATTTAGTGGATATTAGTTGATTATAATATATTACATCTATTGTAAACAGCCAAAGACTATTTATAGACAAACATTTTTAAAAGAATAGGTCAAAACAAAGAGTGCCATTTTAGCATAGCAGTGTTATATGATGCCATCTTTACACCAATGAACCTTTTAGATCTGTTCCGGTCAACTTAAATTGGTATTACAGTGGACTGAAAAAGTCCAAGAGCGACAACAGTTTAACAATGAAGGGTCAGACCACACAAGCTTACAGAGCAGGACTGCCAAACTGTTTCGTTCCAATTGCCTCTGGTAGCAACAATGGCACAAGAACTGCTCACTGGACATTTTATAGGTTTCTTTTACTAAGCAACCACAACTACCACATACAACTTAAGATCACAATGGATTGGATTGGACACACGTTGGAGGGGGTATGTAGTGATCGAGCTCTTTCTGATCTGATCAGGGAATTGTGCAATTGCACAGTTGGAAATTGGAAATGGCTTTACTGGGAGATAAAGGGGGAAAATCTCCTGTGTGATTTCTTAATTGTTTTAAAATGTTAGATAAAATATTACATAAGACAAATGCAACCTGAGTAAAAAATGAAGAAAAATAACCCACATCCACTCCTCTGTGTGAAAACTCAGATCCTAAATCCTAAAACTCAAGATCAGGTTTCGGTCCTGACATGGGCATGGGGAATCCATTTAGGATTTTGACTGGGCCACTTTTGTTTTCTTTATTTTCTTTTAAAGCTATTTTACTTTAATGTCTAATTTAAAAGTTATCAAATGTTATTCTTGCTCTATAATGCTCTTAAATAAAGCAATAAGCCACGAGAGGCCGTACGTTACTGTGATTTTAGCACGGGGATGACGTTTTTGGCACGACGTGAAGCGGAGTGCCTAAAACTTCTTTCCCCGTGCTAAAATCTTAACAGTAATGCACGGTCTCGAGTGGCTTATTGCTTTTATAAAACGGCGGTCAACATAAAATATAATAAATACAACAATGTTTAATTCATAAATGTATTTATTGTGTATAAACTTACAATAAAGCGTTCTTCCGCGACGCAAGGTAGTTCGATTAACAGTGTTGCTAGGCAACATGAGGGCGAAAATAACATTAATTTTTTCTATTCAGTGCACTTAAGCTTTAGATCACAGACTGATGACTAGACCAATTTTATGATAAAAAGCAATTTTATGATATGAGGTTCTGTCATCCGGCCCTAAAGCAACAACAACACACCCCTCAGACCATCACACTACCACCATGTTTGTCTAATGTTCTAATGTAGAATGTTAGCTTTATGGCAGATATAAAATGACTCATGTCTTTATATGTGTATCAGTTCAAAAGGCTTTGGGGATATTAAAGAGTTTTGGAATATTAAGGCAAATGTAAAGCAAGCCTTTGTGCTCCTCTTGGTTAGCAGTGAATTCAGTTTTCAACTGTACCATAGGTACCATTTTTGTTATTTTTATTTGAAAACAATAGCTCCTGCTGCGGTTTGTTAAAGTCTCAAAGCTTTAGAAGTAGCTCTGTAATCCTCTATAGACTGACTTTCATCCAAATGATTCTCTAGGCCACCCAAGGAGGATGGAGGTCCCTGTTGAGTCTGAGTCCTCTCAAGGTTTTTTACTTGTAATATTTAGAGAGTTTTTTTTATTACCACTGTTACCATCTGTGTAGTCATTAGGGGTTTTTACACCTGGAATCGGTAACATTACTTTAAAACACAGTGCTTTTGTTGAGACACTGTTGCTTTTACATCTGGGAAATTAGGTGCTGTTTAGATTATATGAATCTTACAATAATCATTCTAAAATTTGTTTTATTGCTTAATTAAGTAACTTTGTCATTTTTACCCAGTTCCAATTGCATTTACATTTTCGGCATTTAGCAGACACTTTTATCCAAAGCGACTTACAATACTGTAACAGTATATTGTCTGAGCAAGTGAGGGTTAAGGGCCTTGCTCAAGGGCCCAACAGTGACAACCTGGCAGTTGTGGGGCTTGAACCAGCAACCTCTTAGTTACTACTGCAGTACCTTAACCACTAGGCTACAACTGCCCATTTAAAGATCTGAATCTTGAAGTATGTCAGATATGCAAAACATCTGGCAGGGGTAAATATCTCTTCAAAGCACTGTACACTGAAGCACTGTAAGCACTGTAAACTGATACTGATTGCATTTTGTCTCACATACTCTAGATAGGACTAAACAGAACCCTGTTTAGATTTATCAGAGGAGCTCCAATATAATAACAGCATTACAAATAATAGATCAAGTGATTAAATACAACAGATAATCAATCAACATGACATGCAGCAAATTCAGCCACAAAACATCAGGAATTTTTATTGGATCATGTAATGCAAGTCTATCCAGGAACAGGATGCAGGACCCAGAAAAACTCTGAAACGGGTCATGTAGCCAACCGGCCTACTAGCCTTTCTGTTAGCTATGTGCTAATGCTACAAAATTAATAGTAATCATTATTGTACATTTTCACAAGGTTGGCTATATCTATATACTGCTGAAAACATCATGGGGTTAATACATGCTGACTAGCTGCTCGCTGCCATTCTAAAAACACAACCGCTACAATTAAACAAGTTACTGACCATTTAATAATGTAACCTAGGACTAATATTAATACTGCTACTGCAAGCATTAGCTAAATGTTATGTTAAGTGCTCAAGATTAACTCTTAAAAGCTAGTTCCATTTTAGCTTTTTTGAATGCTAGTTTTTTTTAATGGTGGGTCCAGTTTTCACTGGAATCCTTGACACAATACAGTAACACACCCCAGACAGGATGCCAGTCCATCACAGGGCCTTTTTCAGACCAATCATGCCTTTATCTAGATGCCTGGCAAGCTGATAGAACCGCTGGGGATTAAAATCCAGGATGCCAGTGGCAAGGGGCTACCTTAATTTACTGCGCAACCCGAGTGCTTCAATTCCATACTGTGTACCGCCAGTCAGAGTACTAAAGATACCACTTACTAAATCATAATACTAAGTGATTGATCAGTCACTTAAACTGCAAAGTGATTGAGGGCTGTGGAGTGCAGCTCTCACGCACAGAAGAGGGAATGAACTGTTACACACAAGTTCTGGTGCAGAAATGTTGGAAGCTGGAAGAGAGCAAAAATGTGGACCGTCTGAGGGAGTATATAAAATACACACTTCAAGTGGAAATGTACTTTCACAGGTCGCATACAAAAGCGGCAGAACTGGTTCCTGTCTGCCACTAGGGTCACAGCTGATTATGCGGTCAGGGAACATCAAATTACTCATGTGGGTGGCTGTCCTCTCAGAGAAGCCTCCTGTTTATGCAACACATATACCCACACAGTGTGGAGGAGTATAAACCATGTGATGTAGCACACAGGAACGTCAAGGCATTCCAAATTCCCTACCTAAACATGCAATTTAGGTATGATGTCTGAGAGCATAAACATAATCATTGCCAATGAAAGAAAGACATAAATAATAAAGGCTTAACTTGTTTCACACAAACTCTGGATAACAATTAGTGCACAGTAGGGTTTTAAACTTTAATTACAGGAATGAAGTGTTTCCAAGTGTGACCTGTGTGTGTAATTTGTCATGTTGCATCACACAGCACCAACATGACATTTGTGGTCATTGTACCATACAGCATTCACACATTTGCATACTTTTCCATGCTTGAATACACCATGGCCCCTAAAGCCCTAAAAATGCTGTACAAATAGAAATACTGAAATAAAATAACATTTTCATCAGTTATTTTGTACTGGTCAGGGTTGCGGCAAGGCCCAGTTATACTGGGAAACACTTAGTGCATGGCAGAAATACCCTAGACAGGGTGGCAATCCAACACAGGGCCTTAGACTAAGCCAATTACAGTGGGGGAAATAAGTATTTGATCCCCTGCTGATTTTGTAAGTTTACCCCCTTACAAAGACTTGAACAGTCTATAATTTTTATGGAAGGTTTATTTTAACAGAGAGAGACAGAATATCAACAAAAAAATCCAGAAAAAAAACATTAAATAAAAGTTATAAATTAATTTGTATTTAATTAAGGGAAAGAAGTATTTGATCCCCTACCAACCAGCAAGAATTCTGACCCCCACAGACCGGTTATGTGCCCATGAGGCACACAAATTAGTCCTGTCCCTGTATAAAAGACTCCTGTCACAGAATCAGTTTCTTCCGTTCAAATCTCTCGACCACCATGGGCAAGACCAAAGAGCTATCAAAGGACGTCAGGGACAAGATTGTAGACCTGCACAAGGCTGGAATGGGCTACAAGACCATCAGCAAGAAGCTTGGTGAGAAAGAGACCACTGTTGGTGCGATAATTCGAAAATGGAAGAAATACAAGATCTCAGTCAATCACCCTCGCTCTGGAGCTCCATGCAAGATCTCACCTGGTGGGGTAAGAATGATTCTGAGAAAGGTGAGGTCAGTCCAGAATTACACGGGAGGAGCTCGTCAATGATCTCAAGGGAGCTGGGAGCACAGTCACCAAGAAAACCATTAGTAACACACTTCGCCGTAATGGATTGAGATCCTGCAGTGCCCGCAAAGTCCCTTTGCTCAAGAAGGCTCATGTACAGGCCCGTCTGAAGTTTGCCAGTGAACACCTGAATGATTCAGAGAAAGCTTGGGAGAATGTGATATGGTCAGATGAGACCAAAATTGAGCTCTTTGGCATCAACTCCACTCGCCGTGTTTGGAGGTAAAGAAATGCCCAGTGGGGATGGTGTTCTTGGGGTCATATCCAGCATTTCTCTGCTCCCAGCTCCCTTGAGATCATTGACAAGCTCCTCCCGTGTAATTCTGGACTGACCTCACCTTTCTCAGAATCATTCTTACCCCACCAGGTGAGATCTTGCATGGAGCTCCAGAGCGAGGGTGATTGACTGTGATCTTGTATTTCTTCCATTTTCGAATTATCGCACCAACAGTGGTCTCTTTCTCACCAAGCTTCTTGCTGATGGTCTTGTAGCCCATTCCAGCCTTGTGCAGGTCTACAATCTTGTCCCTGACGTCCTTTGATAGCTCTTTGGTCTTGCCCATGGTGGTCGAGAGATTTGAACGGAAGAAACTGATTCTGTGACAGGTGTCTTTTATACAGGGACAGGACTAATTTGTGTGCCTCATGGGCACATAACCGGTCTGTGGGGGTCAGAATTCTTGCTGGTTGGTAGGGGATCAAATACTTATTTCCCTTAATTAAATACAAATTAATTAATAACTTTTATTTAAAGTTTTTTTTTCTGGATTTTTTGTTGATATTCTGTCTCTCTCTGTTAAAATAAACCTTCCATAAAAATTATAGACTGTTCAAGTCTTTGTAAGGGGGTAAACTTACAAAATCAGCAGGGGATCAAATACTTATTTCCCCCACTGTATGTCTATGTATACGCCTGGCAGCATTGCCGAGATTCAAACCCAGGGCTTAGTGGTGTTGGACTAGCAAAATAAATTGCTGTGCCACCCAAGAACCTACAAATACGTAAGTAAATTATCAAACCATGCCATGATTAAACATGTCAAATTACATTTTCAAGTTTTCAGCCAGACGCTTGGGTGGCACACTGGTCTGCCACACTAGCCCACACACACAGGGATCTAAGGATTCTCAGAAAACTGCAACCGTCCCACTGTGACCCTGACCAGGATAAAACAATGTTAGGACGTGAAAATGAAATGCAAAATATAAAACAATGTATTTGTAAGAACTGCTTGAATTTGTTAGAAATGTGTTTTAGGCCGCTCATAACACACACTAGCACACCGGAGCTGGGATCTCGAATACATCGTATCGAATCTCAGCTCTGCCATCCAGCTGGGTGATCAGCCATATGAACAACAATTGGAATGTTGTTCATATAGGGGTGGGGTAGTAGTAAGTCGGATAGGGTCTCCTCGTAACTGATGCAACTACAACCTCTGCTGGCTGATTGATGGCACCTGCACAGGGGCGGGGAAGGAGTGCGTTGATCAGGGTGTGTCTCTCCATACACAGGGCTGATTCGCATTAGCACTTGCTAGAGTTTGTCAAATGTGTTTTATGGGTGTCAAAATATATTTCACTTTGCATATACTGCAGAATAGAATTTGATTTGATGCCTTTTAATCTGGTGCATCATTGAGATAAACACTAATGTTTCAACTATGTGGGTTGAAAATAATAAGACCTTAAAAGGTAGGACAGAACAGTTAGAAACCAGTCTGCACTGTGTAAAATGCAAACATGAAAGTTCACTTTTAAGCCAAACGTTGACCCATGTTGGTAGTAAACATGCATGATAACTCTTATTTCTCTGCACCTATAAAAACCAACTGATTCTTATTCCTGATTGTAGTGTGTACTGTTTGTGTAATGAGGGGGGCAACACTAACCTTTCTTTGCTTTCTTTTGGAGCTTAAGCGTGTCTGAAGATTTCTTTTTGATCTCTTGTCGTGCTCGTTTGTATTCTGGCCAAAGATCAGTGTAGAGAGAAGACAGACAGAGCAGAGTGAGATCAGAACTCTGTAAAGCTTATAGAAGTTGTTTTAACGTCAAGCAAAAACTAAAAAACCAAAGAAACGGATCTAAGCCATCAAATGTGTTACTGATGACTGAGTAATGACAGACTATATAGAGCAAACAGACTGCAGAAAATTCCTGCAGCTACTCACCAACTGTGTGTGTGTGTGTGTATATGTGTGTGTGTTTATGTGTGTGTACCTTTGGCATGATCCTTATCCATATTGTTGGCGACTCTTTTCCACTCCTCCATCTGTTCCTGAAGCGGGTTACTCAGAGAGTCTACAAAAACCCTGAACACACAGCACACTCTTTCATTACTCTCACACAATAACAAATATTAATATCAAGTGTACACTCACATACACTGCTTCCACTTATATCCACAGTATAAGCACTAACCTCACTTCTAAATAAAAAAAAAAGTCGTGAAATGCAATAAAAACAGGAATCTATGATTTAGTATCTCTCCTAAAACTTTAATTACCCGACAAAAGTACAAAAAAATTGCTTTGGCTGACCAACATAATTGTAATTTGTAATAATAAAAAAATTATTTAATACCTGCAACACACTTAAAGAAAGTTGGAACAGAAACAAAATAACAGTGTAAACTTTTTAGAGCATTACAGTTCCACTGTTCCACAACAATCAGGTGAATTGGTAACAGGTATCAGGATTGAGTTTAACAGAAGGATCCACCAAAGGCTCTGAACATATTTCAATGCAAGACCTTTATGCCTTACGCTGTACACAATACAGGAAATCCAGAAAGATTCAGGAAATCTCAAGTAAAATTTATTTGTGTAGCACTTTTTACAATGAACATTGTCTCAAAGCAACTTCACAGAATCCAGCACCGACAGACCAAAAACCCCTGTCGAGCAAGCCAATGGTGACGGTAAAAAGGGAAAACTCCCTTACAATTACAGGAAGAAACCTTGAGTGGAACCAGACTCAGCAGGGACCTCTCTCCTTCTTGGGTGAATGTTAAATGTGCATGACCTTTGAACTGGCATTGCATGAAAAGCCATCATGCTACCATAAGGTCACATGGGCTTGGGAGTACTTCAGTGAATTGCTGTCACTCAACACGTTCCACCAATGCATCAACAAATGCAACCTGAAACTTTATTATGCAAAGAGAAAGCTGTACATCAATTCTATGCAGAAACTCTTATCCTGGGAAGTCCATGCTTATTTCAGCAAAATAATGCAAAGCTTATTCTTCACATGCTACAATAGCGTGTTTTTTATGAACAAGATTATAATGACTATTATTATTACTATTAGTAGTAGTAGTGGTGTTATTACTAGGGATGTAACGATGCACCACAACTTCCACAAGACAGTTAAAAATCGATTCACATGTGTAACGATTCAAATCGGTTTACACGTATGCCGAATCATTATTCACTTTAAACAGCGGAGGGCACTGGCGCTATTCACCTTGCCTGGTTGACGTCACTACAGGGTTGCCAGGTTCAGAATTTTCCAGCCAAATTATTTGTTCATTATTAGTTTTTTTTCCACAAAAAGGGAAATGTGCAGCATTGTTTTGCACAGTTTGTACCTACCTCAAAAATAAAAGGACATTCATTATTTTGATAAATATAAGATTTAAGACTTTGTCATAATCTGTCTTAAATTTAATTTTGTTTAAAAAATTGGGAAAAAAATCATATTATGAACCCAGTATCGTGAATCGCATCGCATCGTGGGTAGAGTGTATTGTTATATCCCTAGTTATTACAATGCATAAATTGGAGTGAGGGGCACAAAACCTGGACCAATGAACAATGAAAACATTTTGGTCAAAGTCAGATTTTAGCAAATAACAACTAACAAATATAAACAACCTTTTCAGGACAATAATTTCCCCATTCATACAGCTTTAATTGTACATGTAGAAAAGTGCTACAGAATAGTGTGTGTGTAGAGAGAGAGAGAGAGAGAGCTCACATTGAGAACTGTCTGAGTTTGGCCTCTATGCTGCGGTGTCTCATACACATCCTGGTCAGAGCTGAACCGATGTCCCTGGTTCCACCTGCAATAGACAGACAGGCACACACACACACACACACACACACAAGTGATGTATGAATATATGCCTTTGAACTAAAGACAGAGAGGTAAGCAATGTATTACTTCTTATTAAGGTAAAGGTGTGTATTGTGTCCTGATTTTATTGCAAACTCAGTGTACACTCGGTCTCCTTTACCAGTTTCACAAGGGCATAGGACAGAAATTAGGTCAGGGCCTTGGACTTACTACAGCACACACGTTGGAGATGGCTTTAATGCTGGCACAGCAGGTCATATTAAGACCCCACAGCACCATAAACGTTTTTTAACTTTACTTGCACTCGCAGTATGTGAGACGTTTGGAATACTTTCCCCGCGTCTGTGTGTGTTTTCTTTGGGTACTCCTGCTTTCCCACCTGCCAAAAAATGCAGTGGTTGGATTGGCAGTTCTGAATTTGCACTTGGGGTGAGTGAGATGCTTTGCAATGGACTGGTGCACTATCAAGTAGGGATGCATCGATACCATTTTTTCCCAACCGAGTACGAGTACAAGTACATGTATTTTAGTACGCGCCGATACCGATACCGATACCTATTTAGAATGATGCAATCTGGAGCATTATGGAAGAGTGTACTGTAGTTTTTAGTGTAAAATAGTGCAGTGGAACAGTTGCTTGGGTTGCCATCACTAATTGTAAAAAACAAAAAACACCGCACAGACATCATTGAGAAAGCTTCTGGCAAGCTAACCTAAACGTTCATTAATAAACGCACGTAATGAACGTTGTGCACATCATACATGCGATGCGATTCTGCTGATTGAAATATTTACTTTAAAAGGATAATACAGTCCCGATCCCATCTGAGCCGATTCTATCAGCACATCCGTTCGTGGTTCACCTCGGTAAATCGTAAACGACTCTGAGTCGGCTCCCGCTCTGTGGTAATAACCAGTATAATTAAGCCTGAGCTTTATAAGGTAAGCGAGTCACACAAAATGTTCTGTAGTAGTTGGTGTTTATTTACAACCGCATCATTTATTATAACAGTAAACACGGAGAGATGACTGAGAAAAGAAGCTTAAAATGAGTCGACTCCTGAATCACTTGTATCGACACTGTGAACAGAGTATTGAACACAAACACGTCCTATAACAGCGGTCGCTGCTTTTGTAACCGGTTATCTTCGCTGTTAGCTCTATTTTGAAGGTTTTTTTTTTTTTCTAACGGAACTAAATAACATTAAACGTGCGTGTGAGCGTGGTCAGTGAGAATAATTCAATCTGTCTCCCGTGGGTGAAAAATAAATTGCTTTAGTTTTAGAAGTAAAAAAATCTCGTAATGTCACGCCCCCCCAGACAAGCACTGCCGCCCCACAGGTTGAAAATCCCTGCGTTAACGCAGTAACGTGCACTAGGTACAAGGTATCGGATGTTTAGTATCGGAGCCTCGTTTACGAGTACGAGTACGAGTTAATGAGCGCGGTATCGGGCTAATACCCGATACTAGTATCGGTACTCATGCATCTCTACTATCAAGTGTGCATTCCTGCCTTGGTAACCTCAAAAGTGTCCGCCAGCACCAAAGGTCAAAACGCATCGATATTCTTCCAGTCCTGCTTTTTTAGTGGCCAGCTTTCACATCCATGAATGTAAATGAATGACACTGCGGGAATGTTATGCACTGTAGTATAAGTCACATGAAAATCCAAACTAGTTCGCTGTATCTGACACTTTTAATGCAAACCCCCACCCCTTGACAATAACAAACAATGTATGTGTCAAAAAAAGAGGTGCTCACACAGAGGTTAATATGCTGGCTACAAAGTCTGGATTCCGGGGTTTGAATCTCAGCAGTGCTATCAGCCGGTCGAGAGTCTATACATGCACGGTTGTCTATGTCTGAGATGAGAGAGACGACTGAACATCCCAGCCATTGGTAGTAGTCCCAAGTCTTGACAAAATAAGTGTAAAATAGGTGTAAAACTGTGCCAAATCAGGTATATTAATCAGAATAATCTGCTGTTGAGACCCCATAAATACCAGAGCAGCCAACAGAAAAAGTAATCACTTTATTAGACATTTTTTTTCTGTTGGCTGCCTTTTTAACACAGCAGCAGGATTATTGGACTGATTCCATCTTATTTGTTCTATGCAATACAAAAGTAAACGTGGCAGTAAAATTTATACACTAATTTACTCCAAAATAATATTAGAATACATTTAAAACCATTTTCATAAAGATTTTTGAAAGAAATCGACAGCCATAAGGCACAATGTCACTGTGTGTGTGTGTTTGTGTGTATGTGTGTGTTTGTGTGTGTTGCTCTACTGAGGTGCGTAATATGTTTCTTTCCCTTCTGCTCCTCTCAGCGTGTGTGAAAGAGACAGTGAGACAAGAAGCGAAGGAGAAAGATACAATCACAGATGTCCAGTAAACACATGCTGACCATAAAAAGGAGAGACTGAATAAAACTCGAGGGTTTCTCAGATAAGAAAGACTTGATTGAGTGAAAAGATGGACTGATATTGGATACGATTTTTTTAAATGCATCTTTCCTCTAATCTAGTCGTATCCAATTACCCAATCGCATTTTCACCAACTCTACTGCTGCTGACCGCACCAACACACACCCACTGTCATGATGTGCTTCCAACTTTGTAGCGACAGTTTGGAAAAGGTTCATTTCTGTTTAAGCAAGACTCTGCACAAAGCAAGGTCCGTACAGACATGTCTGGTGAGTGTGGTAAAGAGGAACCCTGACCACAACCCTAATGTACACCTATAGGATGAATTTAAAGATCAATTGTAAGCCAAGCCTTTTTGCCCAACATCACAACACAACCTCACAAAATGATTTCGACTAACTAGGCACAATTTCTCACCTGCACAATTTCTAGAAACCTTCCCAGAACAGTGGGGGGTCAACTCCAAATTAATGGCCATGCTTTTGGAATAAATGTCCAACAGGCTTATGGTCCAGTTTCCACTTACTTATGGCTGTATTCTGTTTATTCTGTGTGTGTAATATGCACAAGTTTGGGCACCACATGTCACATTTAGGGGTGGGGCGAAGCACTGACGTAATCAATGTAATCGATTACAAAAATATGTTGATTTGCAAAAACGTGCAACAACACATCACAAAGATGGCCACGCCCTCTGAAAACATGGATTTCTCTGAGGAGCAAGTTGCGGCTAAAAAATCTCATACACAAGCATCTAAGGTGTGGAAGTGTTTTTGACAAAAAAGAAAAAAAGAAAAACGGAGCTCCCAGAAGAAATCCACACAGACACATGGAGAACATGCAAACTCCACACAGAAAACCCAGACTTCTCCACCTTCTCAAATCAGGACCTTCTTGCTGTGAGGCGACAATGCTACCCACAGAGTCACCGTTTGTAATATTATCTTAAAAATGTAAAGTATTGTAAAATTAGTGCATGTTCACGTTTGTGTAACTTAAATCTATGTCAAGTTTGAGGTAATGTCCAAGTTCATTGTTTCTTAGTACTGCTTTATAAATACTTAAACGCTTGCTGATGATGTTTATGTTACATTCATAGAAATAAGTAAAGGAATCCCAGTGTAGCACTTTACTGCTCTCCTAACCCCGATTACTATAAATACTGCAGTAATCTATACAGGAGTCAGTCTACATTCTGCTTCTCTTAAGTACCAGCACTGACACCCGGCCTGTGTATAGCACTGCAATGCAGCAGCACCTCCCTTCTTCATCACACACAGTGTGTGTGTGTGTGTGTGTGTGATGGTCTAGGGCTACTTTTTTCTGCAGGACCTGGACAACTTGTCATAAGCGGGACATCGATCGAAGCACACAAGCAGGTCCACTTCTGAATGGCTCAAAAGAAACAAAATGAAGGTTTTGAAGTGGCCGAGTTCAATTCCATTGCTATGGAAAGACCTTAAACAGGCAGTTCGTCCTCGAAAACCCTCCGATGTTGGAGAATAAAACAATTTTGCAAACAAGAGTGGGCCAAAATTCCTCCACAGAGATGTACGACTCATCAGAATTAACTGGTGGTTACATAATTAATAGTCGTTTGTCTACTTGTGCCTATTACTAATGCTAACCGACGGCAGATGTTAGCAACGGTTAATGGGATGTGCTGACCTTTGAAAAAGACAGCTGGTCCAGGACCAACACACACACACACAGGCATGTGCAGCTCATCCCAGTCATCTTAAAAATCTAAGCTAAATGTGTGTGTACAGAAACATTCCTCTTGTATAGGGGTCAGACAGTGGCATCTCACATTCTCTCTATAAATAACATAAACATGAAATCCACCCCCACACAACCTGGTATAGAAGTACTAATCATACCTAGCATAGTCTTATGTTACATTCCTAGTCGATGAGCCTGCTTAAAGCGAGGTCGTAGCCATGAAATAAACTTTGGGAAGGGGTCAAATTTACTAGGCAGAAGAAGAGGAGGTGGTTCCTGACATTATAAAACATTCCAGCAACATCAACAACTGATGGGACTGCTGATGAATTGTAACATTATACAAAGCAGTATATTGGGGGGATATTTGACCATATGACCATATTTTAATATTGGGGGGGGTGTCAGTGTTCAGTGTTGTGCTGTGATTACAGGACTGCAATATAGACAGACAGACAGACAGACAGACAGACAGACAGACAGATAGATAACAGAGGCCTGTTACACTAACCTATCATCTAGGTTCAAATCTCATTGGGGCTATCGAACGCCCGGGCATCTACACAAACATGATTGGCTATCTCTAAGGGGAGATGGCCGAAGCCATGCCATGTATTGGCGTACTGTCCAGTGAAACCAGGCCCACTGAAAGCCTGACCAGATTAATGAGATCGGTGAAAATAAAATGGAAAACAAAACATTGATTCTTCAGAAAGTAAACATCGGGGGGGAATGGAAGAGGCCCTGCGATGGACTGGTGTCCTGTCCAGGGTGTGATCCTGGGGAAGCCAGACCCAAAGCAACCTTGACCAGATTGAAGTGGTGGTCGAACATGAAATCAATAAAATCAATTTTTTGGACTCAATTCCATTTCAGAATGAGTTTCTGTAACATAAGACTGGTGCAAGTATTTTCACACTGGTATATTTAGTAACACAGCATACTGTTAATATCCTGAGGATGTTAAATGTGTGTAATCCTTTACCATGGGCCAAAGTCTGCTCTAAATAGCACAAAAAAGGAGCCACCTCGTGAAGTTTACTGGAAAAGTAAAGTTTTTACAAGGTTCATGCACTGAGCAAAAACACAACAACATGACACACATAAATTAGAAGCCAAAAAACAGCAATTGTTCCAATCTGATTCTGGGTTCTGGACCTGAGGGCTGTGGCTGAACAGAACTGAAATAGAAATAAGGGAGTTATTAGCTAGGGATGTCCCGATCACGTTTTTTTTGTTCCCGTTCCCGATCATTAATTTTGATCCCGATCCGATACCGAGTCTCAAAGCGATACTTGTATTTTCTAGATATTGTCTAGATAAGAACTAGATAATACTGTTCACACAGTGCACACTTCAAGTACATTACAGTTATTCACATTAATACAATGTACATGTTTAACAACTGAATAGCTCTGCAGTGCTGTAGGTAAAAAATTGCCTGCATCCAAGCTATAACTTAATGCTCTTTTATTTTTACAAAATAAAAGTAAACAAACCTAGTGCAGCATTGTAGTAAAAATGAAGTGAGATAATTACAGTTTCATTTTGAACTTTACATTAAAAGAACATAATTCTGTTTAATGCAGTGATACACTAAAAATGAACAGAAATCTCCACTCACAAGTGGTGTAGCAGCTTAACTTGAATATAAAAAAACAAATAAGTTACTTAACAGCATTACAGTAAAACCTGAATACCAAAATAAAATGGAAAGTCACTCTTTTGTTATGAAGGAAAGCCAGTTCTTAAAGTGCTTGTATTGTGACAGTGGTTTGATGGACGTTTCTACGCGAAGTGAGTGTGTTTTGACCCTTTGGGGCTTCCATAGTGCATGGGATAGCGTGCTCGGCTCTAGCTGTCCGCTATTCGGAATAAGTTAATAAAGTGTTCTGCTCCCGACAATTAGTGAATATACCGTGTATTTATTTCTTTATTAAGCGAGTGCATCACTACGACGCTCGGTTACATAACTAAGCCAATCAGAGTGCTTGATACTGAGATGTCGTTCAGTCTTGTAACACATAAATTCGTAAAAGCTGTACGTTATGGTCCTGAAGTTCTCACACTCGGATTAAAAGTTATTGTTTTGTAAACCGGTGTAAAACAAAAGATCGGGATTACGATCGGCATTAGTAAAGTTAAAAAATGCCTTGATCGGCCCCGATTCCGATCTTTGAGATCGGATCGGGACATCCCTATTATTAGCAAAAGAATCACACACAGACTGCATGTAGCAGAGAATAAATGTGTGAAGCAAAGAATAAAAAATCAACTGCCCAAAGGCAGGATTTGGAAACTACACTTAAAGCATCAGGAGTGCACATGCTGTAGTGTGAGCCAGCTGGCTCAGTGGCAAACACGAGAAAAGGGCCAACCAAGCCCGGTAGCAAGTGAGCAGAGAAACCAACTCACTCAGTGAATCAGAATGAGGAATTAACACACTGTCTGAAGCTAAAAATGAGTCAGGTGACTGATCCAGACTCTAAGATATATTTTTCTAAGCAGGAAGTAAAACTAAGGAAGCGGACTTGCAACTGTTTACAGTAAACAGGACAATAGGCAGTTAACAAGAGAGCTCTTTCTGAAAAAATAGCTGGGTATCGCAACTCTGGCTGTCTGTCTTACCGACGGGGTCGATAACAGAGCAAAGACTCAGTGCTATTAAACGCTGGGATGTTTGTTTGTTTATTAGGATTTTAACGTCATGGTTTTACATAGAGATGGGACGATCGGGGTTTTTGGCACCGATTCCGATCTGCGATCTCCTTTCAGGGACATCTGCCGATAGCCGATTGCGATCGGGGGGGGGGGGGGGGGGGGGGGGGGGGTTAGCAGTAAATAAAATAAATAAACTTAAAAAGAGCCTCAGTGAAGATAAACCGGAGCAGCGCGCGCGCGTGTTTGTGTGTGTGTGTGCGCCTTTAGAAGATACGCTTTGTTCACAGTATCGCTATAAGTGATTCATTGATTCACGAGTCATTTTTCGCGAAGCGTAAGTTTCTCTTCTCAGTTATCTCTCCGTGTTTACTGTTATTAATTAAATGTCGTGGTTTAAAATAAACACCAGCTACTACAGAACATTTTGTGTGACTCTTACATTAAAAAGCTTCATTAAAAAGCTTAATTAAACTGCTATTACCACAGATCTGTAACCGACCGTCAGACTCGTTCCGTCTAAGGAGCTAAAAGTTCAGCAGATGATCCTGAACTAACGAATTTGGTAATGAATAAACTTTTGCCTCTGATTGGCTCTGTAACGTTTTCTGTTCTCATCTACATCACAAGTAAGAACCGCTTACGATTTACCGAAGTGAACCAGGAGTTTATATAACGTGCTGATAGAATCGACTCAGATGTGACCGGGTTGAATTATCTTTTTAAAGTAAATATTACAATCAGCAAAATTACATCGTATGTATGATGCACAACGTTAATGATGTTATTTTAGGTCATGAAGAGCTTTCACTGTGGTTTCTGTACGATTGTTGTTGAATGGTGATGTGATGGTTGGCGCTTCGTAGCTCAAAGTCTGGATCAATCCACTGAGCTGTTAACTTAACGTGATCTTTATATATCACACGATCGGATCGGCTACTTTTAGGAAATATCGCCGATCGCCGATAGCATATTTTGATTAAAAATCGGCCGATACCGATTCATAGCCGATCGATCGTCCCATCTCTAGTTTTACACTCTTTGGTTACATTCATGACAGGAACGGTAGTTACTCGTTACACAAGGTTCATCAGTTCACAAGGTTTTATCAAACACAGTCATGGACAATTTAGTATCTCCAATTCACCTCACTTGCATGTCTTTGGACTGTGGGAGGAAACCGGAGCACCCGGAGGAAACCCACACGGACACAGGGAGAACATGCAAACTCCACACAGAAAGGACCCGGACCGCCCCGCCTGGGGATCGAACCCGGGACAGTGCTACCCACTTAGCCACCGTGCCGCCCAACGCTGGGATGTGTAGTTCTCTTAGAACAATGGGGAGTTCTAATCTTCTTGCAGCAATAAAAAAATGATCGAGGGAGAGTCACCTGTTACAGAAGAATGTGCTTGCATGGTGTCTGGTACAACACTGTGATAAGTCATTTCAATTTGAAATACGCTCAACAATAATTCAAACACTAGACAGTCAATATACAGGGTATAATGTATGAAACAGTGCAAAACATTCAGGTGTAGGATTTAGCATGATCTCTATCTTAGCTCAGCGCTTTATATCATCACGGCCATCAGCACTGGTGGCTTAACTGGACAGACTCTGCTGCACCTCACTGCTTCTACATTGTTAAATGATGCTGTTTGATTTACACATTAAGTTCTGGTTTCAGTCCCATCGTTATTAATTAACCATACGCATACAGAGAGAGAGAGAGAGAACGAGAGAGAACGAGAGAGAGAGAGAGATGCTAACCTTCATCTGCTAATCTTTCTCCTTTCTCCAAGTATTAGAAATATAAAGTGAATATGGATTAGTCATCATTAGTAACATGATGTTTGGGAAGTCTTAGCAAAAGTAGTGAAAGGTAGCTCTGTTCAAAGCTGTTCCTAATCTGGTGATTTTTTCTATCCATGACAGCTTACAATTATAGTTATGAGAGCGTAACAGGGCGGGTCTCGTCAGGTTTGAGTCCCACACATGCAAGAATTGAAAATGAACCCAATTTGCAGGATGATTAACCAAGGTAGAACAAAACAGTGACTAAAAAGCCTAAAACAAAAAGGGTAATGGAAAACTAAATGCGGTGGCCAAAATAACAAAAACAAAGTAACAAAAGAAAGGCAAAAAATCCATGGGTCCATAAGTGGAGAAAAGGGCAGTTAGGCCACTCATCAAGGGTGATGCCCAGAAAAGGCTGTGACAGTGGATGAGCTCACAAAAAGACATTTTTCCCACGCCAGCATAAAATTGGAACGAATCTGGCATAAATAACGGAGCTGCCAACTCTGTGAGGAAGAAACCATAAATAAAAAAAAAGAAAACTTCCACCTTGAGTGAATTTTCGCTCAGGTACGTGTCAGTTAATAGAAACTGACGTCAATCATCTGGCCTCTATTTCCCCTCTGCCAACCGTATTTGGCAAGGCAGAAGGACATGATTCTTAATAGGGATGCACCGATCCGATATTAAGATCGGATATCGGTGCCGATATTACCAAAATGAGATGGATCGGATATCGGATAATTAGGCCGATCCATGGGCCGATACGCTGCCTCAGTAGAGAGGATTCTAATAAGTCAATATTATTCGAACGCGCTACTTAGACAGCGCTTCCATCGGGTTTCGCGTTTAGCATCTTGCCATTAAAACCAATGGATTGAGGTAGCACAGCACGCTAACGTCAATATAACACCTCCCTTCAGGTACCGATAACGGTTACATTTCCTGACAAGCCCGAACTTGCAAATAAAAACACTCGGTACAAGTTTATACAGGTTAAAAATCAGTAATACTTTATTTACGTTTGATAATAACTCCATTCGTTTGTCCGCACCATCAGCCATGTTTATTTTTCTGTGAGAGAAAGAGAGAAGATTTCGAACAGCCTCCTCCTCGGGAGCGCGCACAGGATGACGTAAAATACGCTATGTAGAGCGCGCACTAGCTTTTCGAACACACCCTTTATGTTGAATTGCACTAGATGTTTGCTTGTTTACGGTGTTTGATTACTGATTGTATTGTACCAAGGTATTCGTTTATTCTCAGGTTCTTCTTCCGCTGCTAGAGTTTGAATTACTGTTTACACTACATATTTAAAAAATAAGATTAATTACTGTTTGTGTAACTACTTCAGTTTCAGCTGATACATTTAATTTATTTTAAAATATTTTAAGAAGTTTGCCTTTTTTATTTTTATTATGCTATGTTTATTATTTTATTGACAAATAAATAGCAGTTCAGTACATTTATATCTGTGTTAATTATATTTTGTTTTGCAAGTAATGTTTAAGTCGATCCTGATGCCTTAAGTCTTTCCCACATGATAAAGTATACGGTTTATTAATTCAACAATGGTATCGGATCGGTATCGGGTATCGACCGATATGCAAAGTATATGTATCGGATCGGTATCGGAACTGAAAAAGTTGGATCGGTGCATCCCTAATTCTTAAATCAAAAGACATGATTCTTAAATTGTATGGACAGTAGTAGCTAAGTGAGTAGAGCTCTGTGCTATCAAACAAACAGTTGTGGGTTTGAAACCTGGCTCTGCCAAGCAGCCACTGTTAGGCCTGTGAGCAAGGCCCTTAGCCCTCTTGGCTCCAGGGTTCAGCCGTACCAAACAAGCTGGGAAATGCGGAAAACATTATTTCATTGTTCTGTACATGTGAATATTTTTATTTAAAAAATAAAGGTCATTCAATTGCCCTTTAGCATAATACCAAAGCCACACTAGAGTGGTTGAAGTCCAGATTTCAAGACTGTTAACCTACAGATCCAAATTTGCAAAAACCAATAGGGGCATATCCCAACATGCAACCGCAGCCAGGGATGGTTCGACTCAAGTATCGACTCATAAACAGTTACAGTGTATCACAAAAGTGAGTACACCCCTCACATTTCTGCAAATATTTCATTATATCTTTTCATGGGACAACACTATAGAAATGAAACTTGGATATAACTTAGAGTAGTCAGTGTACAGCTTGTATAGCAGTGTAGATTTACTGTCTTCTGAAAATAACTCAACACACAGCCATTAATGTCTAAATAGCTGGCAACATAAGTGAGTACACCCCACAGTGAACATGTCCAAATTGTGCCCAAATGTGTCGTTGTCCCTCCCTGGTGTCATGTGTCAAGGTCCCAGGTGTGAATGGGGAGCAGGGCTGTTAAATTTGGTGTTTTGGGTACAATTCTCTCATACTAACCACTGGATATTCAACATGGCACCTCATGGCAAAGAACTCTCTGAGGATGTGAGAAATAGAATTGTTGCTCTCCACAAAGATGGCCTGGGCTATAAGAAGATTGCTAACACCCTGAAACTGAGCTACAGCATGGTGGCCAAGGTCATACAGCGGTTTTCCAGGACAGGTTCCACTCGGAACAGGCTTCGCCAGGGTCGACCAAAGAAGTTGAGTCCACGTGTTCGGCATCATATCCAGAGGTTGGCTTTAAAAAATAGACACATGAGTGCTGCCAGCATTGCTGCAGAGGTTGAAGACGTGGGAGGTCAGCCTGTCAGTGCTCAGACCATACGCCGCACACTGCATGTCAGTGCTCAGACCATACGCCGCACACTGCATCAACTCGGTCTGCATGGTCGTCATCCCAGAAGGAAGCTGACGCACAAGAAAGCCCGCAAACAGTTTGCTGAAGACAAGCAGTCCAAGAACATGGATTACTGGAATGCCCTGTGGTCTGACGAGACCAAGATAAACTTGTTTGGCTCAGATGGTGTCCAGCATGTGTGGCGGCGCCCTGGTGAGAAGTACCAAGACAACTGTATCTTGCCTACAGTCAAGCATGGTGGTGGTAGCATCATGGTCTTGGGCTGCATGAGTGTTGCTGGCACTGGGGAGCTGCAGTTCATTGAGGGAAACATGAATTCCAACATGTACTGTGACATTCTGAAACAGAGCATGATCCCCTCCCTTCGAAAACTGGGCCTCATGGCAGTTTTCCAACAGGATAACGACCTCAAACACAACCTCCAAGATGACAACTGCCTTGCTGAGGAAGCTGAAGGTAAAGGTGATGGACTAAACCCAATTGAGCACCTGTGGCGCATCCTCAAGTGGAAGGTGGAGGAGTTCAAGGTGTCTAACATCCACCAGCTCCGTGATGTCATCATGGAGGAGTGGAAGAGGATTCCAGTAGCAACCTGTGCAGCTCTGGTGAATTCCATGCCCAGGAGGGTTAAGGCAGTGCTGGATAATAATGGTGGTCACACAAAATATTGACACTTTGGGCACAATTTGGACATGTTCACTGTGGGGTGTACTCACTTATGTTGCAGCTATTTAGACATTAATGGCTGTGTGTTGAGTTATTTTCAGAAGACAGTAAATCTACACTGCTATACAAGCTGTATACTGACTACTCTAAGTTATATCCAAGTTTCATGTCTATAGTGTTGTCCCATGAAAAGATATAATAAAATATTTGCAGAAATGTGAGGGGTGTACTCACTTTTGTGATACACTGTATGTAAGCAACAAATGTCAAGATGTAATCAACGACATAATGCCAAGTGTAAACATCAAGAGTTACGTACAGGTTCATGAGGACCTGACTTCCTTACCTCTGCTGCTTGTGGCCAGATCTGCTACCTTCTGAAAAGCATCGAGGAAAGCAGCCACTGCCACAACCGTAGCCCTGAGAACAAACACAACACACACTTACTATATTTTCACTTTTATATGCAGTTTTCTTTACTAACAACAATGTTTAAATCTAATCTTTATTATACAGTATTGACAGGACTGGTCTTTCTTTTGTTCCCAACAAACTTAATTATTAGAATGCAGTAAAATATACACCGATCAGCCATAACATTAAAACCACCTCCTTGTTTCTACTCACTGTCCATTTTATCAGCTCCACTTACCATATAGAAGCACTTTGTAGTTCTACAATTACTGACTGTAGTCCATCTGTTTCTCTGCATACTTTGTTAGTCCCCTTTCATGCTGTTCTTCAATGGTCAGGACCCCCACAGGACCACCACAGAGCAGGTATTATTTAGGTGGTGGATCATTCTTAGCACTGCAGTGACACTGACATGGTGGTGGTGTGTTAGTGTGTGTTGTGCTGGTATGAGTGAATCAGACAGAGCAGCGCTGCTGGAGTTTTCAAACACCTCGCTGCAACTGCTGGACTGAGAATAGTCCACCAACCAAAAACAATGGGCAGTGTCCTGTGACCACTGATTAAGGTCTTAAAGATGACCAACTCAAACAGCATCAATAGATGAGCGATCGTCTCTGACTTTACATCTACAAGGTGGACCAACTAGGTAGGAGTGTCTAATAGAGTGGACAGTGAGTGGACACGGTATTTAAAAACTCCAGCAGCGCTGCTGTGTCTGATCAACTCATACAAGCACAACACACACTAACACACCACCACCATGTCCGTGTCACTGCAGTGCTGAGAGTTATCCACCACCCAAATAATACCTGCTCTGTGGTGGTCCTGTTGGGGTCCTGACTAGAGATGCATGAGTACCGATACTGGTATCGGGTATTTGCCCGATACCGCACTCATTAACTTTACGTTAACCTCATTAATGAGGCTCCGATACTAAACATCCGATACCGTGTGCCTAGTGCACGTTGCTGCGTTATGCCTGGTTCACACTACACGATTTTTGCCCTGATTTTCGCTTGGCGCTCGGCGACCGGATCGAGTTTTCTAGCACGTCAGATATCTGATCTGAGATGTGCGACTGGGAATGAGTGCGGTGTCGAACAGCCAATGAGAACGCAGGATACGGTGTGAGGGGAAACGCAGGAGAGAAGTGTAAACAGGTGGGACAGGGGGATAATATAGTTTATATCAGAATACATCTCTACAAAACATAACAACAAAACACCAACATTGCAAAAATATTTATTAACCTCCAACTCACTACAGAACAATCCATGCTATTCGTGTTGCCAAATCCACTCAGATTCATTTATTTTTCCTCCTTGATTTCATCACGTCAGCGCACGAACACTTTGATCACTCGCTACTTGTTGACGTGCATTTTTGGACGTGGTATCATTAAACTTCTCGTCACTTCTCACGTGTGTTTTTGTTTTTAAAAAAACGGTATTCTAAATAGGTATCGGTATCAGCAAGTACAAAAATACATGTACTTGTACTCGGTTGGGAAAAAATGGTATTGATGCATCCCTAGTCCTGACCATTGAAGAACAGCATGAAAGGGGACTAACAAAGCTCAATCTATGAGTATAAGTTCATGACTGCAGTGAAATGTGGCACTTTTCCGTGAAATCTGTGATTTTTGAAAAACGTGAAATTAAGCACATTTTCCCGTGAATTTAGTAGGGCTCTACTAATGAGTAACCACCTCCTTGATGCTACAACACAGACTCCAACTGTCTGGAGGAGGCACCAACACAAGTATCGAAGGATTACGGGGGCATAGCATAGTCCTCCATATGACTCTGTTTAAGAATTCACAGCTGGCCAGTGTAAAGAAGAAACCAACAGCTTCACACATGCTGGAGGGGGCATGTGCTAGGCTTAAGCCCTGCTTGGGCAGCAATGATGACATATCAAGCAGTAATGGTTTTCAGAGTGCAAAAAAGAATTACAGTATATAGACAAAAGTATTGGGACACCCCTTTCTAATTGAATTCATGTGTTTCAGCCACAACAATTGCTAACAGGTGTATACATTAATTATAACATCAACTGAGACTTTTGTAACCAACATATAAGTCACTCACTGGTTTTCAAAATGGGATGTCCAACAAGCTCATGGTCACATGTCCAAATACTATTCACCATATAGTGTAGATGTACCCAATTTATAGCAATGCAAAAAAGGGAAAACATTTTTTCCATAATCGCCAATCAATGAACACACACACACACACAGGGCTGAAATCTAAGATCAATAATTAAAATGCCCATGTTTTTGCAAACCATCAAATTAGCGGTCAGTTGAGGCCTATATGGTGTAGTTTATATGGCTTTGTATGAGGAGTATGTGGTTTATGTGTAGCTGTTTTAATAGCAAAAAAAATTCTCCTGCATGATCCTCCTGCTCAGTAATGTTCAGTAGTGCTGAACACATTCCCAGCTGACACATGTCACATGAGATGTGATTCAACATTCATGAAAGAGAAGTTTTAGTGTGATACGTGAGCTTTCTGAGACAGCAGCTGTCCTGCACATACGCTGCAACATGATCACTTTTACCATGATGACTGTACGCACAGTTACAACACACCAGCACTGCACTTACACTTTCATACAGACCAAGGTGTGTGTACATGTACACACTCACAGAATTCTCTACAGCACTGAACATCACATGCTCTTTCTATGCTGTATTAAGGAAATGAACTAAGTCATACTGAAACAGATTTGTAAATACATTTTACACTTACCTTAATTGTTTGGGAAATGAGCATTGTGTTTCAACTTCAAAGTGGACCACCCAGGTATATATTAAATGTTGGGTTTAAGGTAGTTACTTGTGGTTCATGTGTTGATTGCAGCAGATTTGATTAGCATGAAGACCTGAGTAACTTTAATCAGAGCCAACATATTGTGGCTAGACGACTGAGCTGAAGTGTTTCAGAAACTCCAAGTGGTGCTCACACGCAACCGTGACAAGTAGCTACCAATAATGGTTGAGGAGGGACATGCCACAAACCAGCTGTTGGGACTCCTTGATGCCAGAGGACATGAAGGCTATGGCATCTGGTAGCGACCAACAGAAGAGCTACTGTAGCTCAAACTACAGATGAGTTTAACACTGTTGATGAGTTGAATGTGTAACAACACACACTGCAACAAACCCATCTGTGACCAATCAGGAATCAAATTCTACAACTTCTAAAAATAGATATTTTATCTTTCGGCTGCTTCTGTATTTAGGAGTCACCCCAGCTGATCTGGTCCACATACCAGACATGGCACAGTTTTTATGCAGAATGCCTTTCATGATGTAAGCCTCCTATTTTTATCCAGGATTGAGACTCAGTATCTAAGCTTTTTCAGCCATCCACCACTCGATGTAAGTCTGTCATGTCCATGCAGATGCCTGAGCAGACCAGCACAGTTTACCGGTGTGCCACCCGACTTTTGAAATCTTTGAAACTTGACGCTAGGGTTGGGCGGTATGATGGTATTACGGTATTTAAAAATGCTGACGGTATTTTAAAAATGTGAAGCGCCAAATTTCTGCTTAAGGTCCACCCTGAAAACGGAGACTTTAAGACCTGCGCGCATCCACAGTAAGGGAGGGGCGGGAGTTGTGGGCGATTGGAGCTCACTGATTGGTTGTGGGGGTGCTCACTTTTTGAGGCGATAAGACAAAAGCTAAGGAGCGCACATCTACATAGGGTCTGTTCAAACACCAAGTGAGCTGCCTTGCTGTCTTACTGCCTACATAGGCAGCTGCCTCAGTAGAGAGGATTCTATTAAGTCAATGACTTATTATAACGCAGGTTATTCGAACGCACTACTTAGACAGCGATTCCATCGGGTTCTGCTTGCTAAGCTAACAGTTAGCATCTTGCCATTCAAAACCATGGGATGGGGTGGCACAACGCGCTAGCATGTCAATATAACATCTCCGTGTACCGAATACGGTTACATTCACTGACAAGCCCGAACTTGCAAAAAAACACACTTGTGCAAGTTTATACAATTAATATTATCTCTGTGAGTGTGAGTGTGTGTGTGTGTGTGTGTGTGTGTGTGTGTGTGTCGTGCTCACTCTTCGCGATACTCGGATTTCGGATTTGAATTCCGACAATAAACAGCTTTTATTATGACTGATTAATTCCCCGAACTGATGTGAAGCAGAATTGGTGCATTACAGCCAATTAGAACGGCGCAAAAATGAAAAGAACATATAAAACATATATATAACGGTTCCCAGAGATGCGACTCGGTTCATTTGAAAGAGCCGTTCAATAGAATCGGATCGCTCGCGAACGACCCATTACTAACAGAGAGACGTCCGCACGATACCAGGTAATACCGTATACCGCGGTATTTTATGAAGACGGTATGACAGTATGAAAATCGGCAATATCGCCCAACCCTACTTGACGCCATTCGTCAAAAAATTGTGTCCTTAAACTTGACTTGTGTGCAACTGGCGCTTTGTTCAGCGCTTGGCTTGAGACGTAAAACGTCATCAAAGTGCAAACTGCATTTGTGTGGAATAACTCTCAAAAAATCCACTCTGAAAGCTTCACGTGTATCTGTGTTTAGCTGGATTATTCTCACTGTTTCACTTTTAAACTTGTGTTACAGCTCGAGGTGCTAAGAAATTGTGAGAATCAGCTTTTCAGAGTCTAAAATGATTATCGTTAAAAAAAAAAGCTGTGGATTAATTTATTAAAAGAACGATACATCCCTATGGGAAAACCTTACATCCCATAAATCCCTATGGGAAAACCTTAAAATTCAATGCCTTTTAAACTCAACGTCACTACCAGATCCAATGCCCAGGATTTACGGTACCACTGTGCAATTAATTTGGTTTGTTTTTCTTTGTACTTTCTTTGTCCTTCACCCTTGTTTTTATGGTGCTTCATAAATCATTACTGGATGTAGGGTTTGTACCTGCTATTTTTTTTGCTAGCCAAAATTGGCATCACTAAGTTATAGAAGAGGTTTTAACTCAGGATGCTCAGTTATGCTCTCTACAGGTACAATAGCCTACTAGCTACTATAAAAAAATAGCCTAAATCATGAGTAAAGAAAATATCACTTTGTGTTCTAAAGCCTTACCTGAGCTGGGCCTGCAGCTTTCCAGCCTTACTAATGAAATCCTCCCACACTGGGTAGCTGCCCTGCAACAGAAGATAAAAAAAAAGCTTTACTTCATGGATTCATCTTCTCAGAGACATTAAAACATGCCACACATCAAATTCACTCACAGTAACATTCTCTCTATCATTATCTGCCCGCCCTTCACCTTCATCTCTCTAATTATCGACTCCCGCTCTGCTGTTTATCTTTGCATTACAGTTGATCCTTTCTCACGTTCTCTCTCTGTCCTCGTCTCTCTACTGAGCTCAAAGCTAAATCCCTGCGTTCTTAGACCTGAACATTAGACTTTCCTGGAAACAGTCGGTGTATACATTTGAATATGTGTCAGATCTACACCATGCTAAGGTGCTGACAGTCAGTCGAGCATCTGCAGAGACATGATTGACTGATATCTGAGAGAGGTGGCTGAAACAGACTAGCCATTGAGAGGTGCACTTGTCAGTCTTTTAGAGCCGGTCCCAAGCCTGACTAAAAATAGGAGGGTTATTACAGGAATGGCATCCAGTGTACAAACTGTGTAAAGTCTTGCAGATATACTAAATATATGGGAGCAGCTGGGGAAAACACAAATTAAAGCATGTAGTTATTACAGCTTTAAGAGTACAACTTTTGCTGAGAATTGTGACTGCATTACTGTAAGGATCATTACTGTCAGAAATCTGAAAATATCAGAAAATAATTAAAGCTCTGATATCAGGATCAAATCATTAATGAGACGTCCAAAAGTTAATATAGCCATGAGTAGTAGTAGTAAGTAGAGATGGACCGATCGGGGTTTTTGGCACCGATTCCGATCTCCGATCTCCTTTCAGGGACATCGGCCGATAGCCGATTCCGATCGGGGGAATGATTAGCAGTAAATATACTTAAAAAGAGCCTTACAGTGAAGATAAACCGGAGCAGCGTGTGTGTGTGTGTTTGTGCCTTTAGAAGAGACGCTTTGTTCACAGTATCGCTATAAGTGATTCATTGATTCATGAGTTGATTCGTTTTTATGTGAAGCGTAAGTTTATCTTCTCAGTCATCTCTCCGTGTTTACTGTTATTAATTAAATGTTGTGGTTTTAAATAAACACCAGCTACTACAGAACATTCTGTGTGACTCTCTTACATTAAAAAGCTTCATTAAACTGCTATTACCACAGATCTGTAACCGACCGTCAGACTCGTTCCGTCTAAGGAGATAAAAGTTTTCTAAAAGTTCAGCAGATGATCCTGAACTAACGAATTTGGTAATGAATAAACTTTTGCCTCTGATTGGCTCTGTAACGTTTTCTGTTCTCATCTACATCACAAGCAAGAACCGCTTACGATTTACCAAAGTGAACCAGGAGTTTATATAACGTGCTGATAGAATCGACTCAGATGTGACCGGGTTGAATTATCTTTTTAAAGTAAATATTACAATCAGCAAAATTACATCGTAAGAGCTTTTACGATGGTTTCTGTACGATGGTTGATGAATGGTGATGTGATGGTTGGCGCTTCGTAGCTCAAAGTCTGGATCAATCCACTGAGCTGTTAACTTAACATGGTCTTTATATATCACACGATCGGATCGGCTACTTTTAGGAAATATCGCCGATCGCCGATAGCATATTTTGATTAAAAATCGGCCGATACCGATTCGTAGCCGATCGATCGTCCCATCTCTAGTAGTAAGTATTGTATAAGAGTGGCCAATGGTCGCTACAAATGTGTCAATTAAAAGCCAAGGAGGTCCATGTATACAGAACCTGACGGTGTGCTTTGCTTCTGTTTTAAAAGATGGGAATGAATTTAAGTTTATTCATCAATTTATTGTTTAAAAAAACGGCTGTGTAAGAAATATCCATACACTAGCAGTTCTAAGCTGCTTTGGATGGAAGTGTCTGCTAAATGCCATTTATGTAAATGTAAAACATTAATTTGGTGGTGTAGAAACATATAATAAACCTGACAGAGAACAGGAACAAATGTAACCCTAGAACCCCTGTTTCTGAACAGGTCTGCCATTAATTAGCAGCTACAAAAACATGGGTCACATTATCCACAGTCTAGTGAGTTTTATACCACCATGGATTTGAAGGATGGATGTGGTGCAGGAAAAACGGCACCTTGAAGCTCAACCGAAGTTTGTTGTTAATTATATGGACAAAGACTGAATGGGGCTTCTTTCTCGCACAGCAGCGTTATCATACCGTGGATCCTCAACTTCTGTCTTAGATTCTGGTCTTCGTGTTTCAAATGTAAACTTTGTGTTTTGCATAACTGCCCTGCTGTATAATCCAATGATGCTACAACTTTAGCTCACATTCAAGTGTTATTCATTGTTTCCTTAAAAACGCTATACTGCAGGCTCTGATGCAGCCAAGCACTCCCACATTATCACACAACTAAGGCTTTGCCTAACTGTTGTTACAGTCTTTTCACTTTAAAAAGCTTTTGCTTTCACCAGACATAATGTAATCGTTAGAGCACACAAGGTTTAATTTTATTTTGGCTGTTAATGTTAATGTTTGAAGATCATAAAGGTATTTGCTTGCATATATTAGAAAATATTAGACTAATGTTTCTCTTTCTTAGTGAGTGTTTTGAGTCTTTGAAACCTCCTATGCATCCAATTTGCCTAGCTGCTTTTGTATTGTGGAGCCATAAACACTTATCCTAGCTGAGGCTAGAGCTATTTATGTTTTTCATCAACTGAATAAGTTGCTGTTGAGACCTTGAGGGAAATTTCAGGAAGTTGGTCACTCCTTGGTAAATTTACTGGCATTCCTCAATTGGGAGATAATGACGATTAGTGTGAATTGGTAAATTTGTGAAGACTTAGACAAATCTTTTGTATTCCATTGAGAGTTAGTTTGTAAGATTTTTTTTTTGCAAGACCACTGAATAGAATCTAGGTGACTGTTTAATGCTAAGGTTGAAGACAAGTGAGATTTACATTCTACAGGACTGAAATTAAGGCTGGTTGTTAATTAGCTACACTGGAAAATTACGGATGTATAACTATTAAATATATATGCGTTTTTGTCAATTTGTCTTCCGCTGCTAAGAGATACCCGGCTGCACCCGAGAAAAGCATGTCACATTTTCATGTTTCACAACTGCTTAATCCTGGTCAGGGTCACAGTGGGTCCATTTCCCCAAAATCACCAGGTGCAATGCAGCAACAACTCCTAGACTGCAAAGCCTTGGACACACCCCCCTCAAACAAAGCCAATCATGCCTGTAAGTAGATACCTGACAGGCAGATGGATTCAAACTCTGAATGCCGGTGTGATCCTCTTTTGTATTTTTTTTTTTTTATTAATTTTTTTAAATGATTTAATGCGACAATATGCAACAACAGAAGGAAGTGCAAATAAGGCAGTAACATGTTGACTCCACTGTATGTCAAATTCAGCCTTTTTTTTGCTAATAAAGGGGATGATGATAGTAATACTGCATATAATATTAATACACAGAGACACAGGCTGCACTGCACTGGTTTATACTTCAAATTTAGCAATCTGGGCACTGCCTGATTAGCTTTGAAATTGGCTTTTTATTTGTATAAAGCTGAGGCAATTTAAGCCACTTTTCTGTCCTGCGTTACACAATTCTCAAAGCATATATAAAAACACTCTCCTTCGCTGCAGTGTGAGTCTATTAAACAAGGTCTTTTTTTGCATGTATAATTTACAGGCAGGTTTTTTGGATGTGCGAGGAAACCGAAAAACCGAGAGAACGCCCAGATTAACATAAGAGGACATACCAAACTTACAAAAGCCAGTAACCAGAGGTGAGGATTAAAACTAGGTCCTCTGTTCTTAATCACCTTGTCTTACATTAGTGAATAAAGTTGTAGAGTAATAATGGGATTTTAATGTTGTGTAAGACTAATAAAGCAGCTTAATGGCAAACGAGGGACAGCACATGGCCTGGAAAAGTGTGAATTTCTGTCCTTGAAGACTGAGAGATGGTGGTAGCATCTGTTGCCATGACAAAAATGAGGCTACAGAACCGGAGCCATGACATTGCAGTCTTGTCTGTCAACACACACATACACACTTGTAATCTATTCTGAACAGTCCATCAAATAAACTACAAACTAAGATAGCTTTTTTTTTAATTCTCTTGTGTATTGCACCAAAATCTGATAAACATGGATATGGTGACCTTAAGCCCTGAAAAATAACCCAGCCTAGTTTACTGTGTCCTGCTGTTTTTTAATGTATTTTTTAATTGACTTTGAGAATAAAGTGATAATATTTTGAGCATAAAAGCATAATACTTCATAAACGAAGTTTCTTGAAAAACCAATTCTGCATCCTAATACTTATAAACTGGTGCTGTTATTCCAGGAGAGTATTTCTTTATTTGTGAAACCAAAATAACTTTATCCTGAGAATGTTAATTGCTATTTTACACCATTTCACTGGGCAAAAGGTGGGAAACACCCCAGACAAGTCGCCAGTCACACCTGACACGCACTTGACTGATAATATTAACAATTTATTCACATGCAGTTTAAAAAAAAATGTATTTTAGTTTTAAACAAGACACTCTGCAGTGCTCGTCATTTGAAGACGTAGGAAGAAAACTTTCTTACTTCAATCAAAGTGCTCATTAAATCTTATTGAAGAGTTACAAAGCCATGACAAGCAACTCCAGAATTTAAATTGGATTTAAGCTTGAATTCCAGAATCAAAAATGCAAACTCGGTCAAACAAAAAACCTCTCACTGCTTCAGTCTTAATTAAACACTGTGTATGTATAACATTTTCACTATTATACAGAGACCTTGCGTTTGTTTATGCAATGTCATTTTAAAAATGCACTGATTTGGTGACACAGTAGATCTACCAATCAAACTTTTTTGTTGTATGCTAGCTCAACTTTACACACGTTCATTTCACAGGGGGGTGCTGGAGCCTATCCCAGCTTTTCAATGGGCGCAAGGCACACAGTAACACCCTGGACGGGACGACACACACACATACACTTATAGGGCAATTCAGTGTCTCCAATTCACCTCACTTGCATGTCTTTGGACTGTGGGAGGAAACCGGAGCTCCCGGAGAAAACCCACGCAGACACGGGGAGAACATGCGAACTCCACACAGAAAGGACCCGGACCGCCCCGCCTGGGTATCGAACCCAGGACCTTCTTGCTGTGAGGCGACAGTGCTACCCAACGAGCCACCGTGCCACCCACTTTACACACAGAAATACTAAATATTCTGTTTTTTTGTTGTATTAGAATGTTAGTGGAAATTCTACAGCTCTAAACTAGCAACTATTGAAATGATATATTCCTGTTTTACCTTTTGAATAGTTTTAATCCTCACTGGAATGCAGTCATACAAGTAAGTAGTTTGTAATGAGATGCTTGAGCATTCTTCAAAAAAAATCTTTTACGTCTTTATGAGAAGAAGGAGGTTAAAAATTACTTCACAGTCCGCACTTCATAATGTCCAATAAATGTTAAATGATGTTTAAATCTGTCTATTAGGAAGGGCTGATATGGAAGGAACTAGACTTAATCCTAATGTTCATCAAACCATTCTTAAGTAGCAGTAGTGAGCATTATCCTAAATGGATTTATTAGCTAATAATAATATTAGCTAATTAATTTTAATTACATAATTACTGAGCCTTACAATTATTGCATCCCATACTGTTATGAATGCACTGCAGTATGCAACAGTTGGCATTGTGGGTCGAATGCATCCTTGGCAAATATGTATACATACAGATGTGATAAATATGATTTAATGTGACTCATCAGAAAACATTCATTTTTACTTAGAGTATTTTACATTACATTTTTGGCATTTAGCTTTTATTCAAAACGATCTACAGTATACAGTACAAGCAATTAAGGGTTAAGAGCCTTGCTCAAGGGCCCAACAGGGGCAACCTGCAGTGATGGGGTTTGAACCAGCACCTTTTGCTTACTAGTCCAGTACCTTATCCACTTAGCTAGAACTGCCCTATTTAGGACCTATTTTGTGAATAAATGAATGATTTATTTTGGCTGCTCCTGTTAGAAGTCGCCACAGCAGATTATTCAAACGCATATTTGATTTGGCAGAGTTTTTATCCGGCTGCCCTTCCTGACGCAATCCTTTGGGACTGGCACTTAGGATGCACTGATATGTGTCCTTCCAGAGGTTAGGTTCACTGTATTTGTGATCCCAGTCTTGGTTTCATACCTCCAAATCTCAGGCACTTGTCTCCATTACGACAAACGAGCTAAAATGCTACTACTGTCAATAGGCATAGATTTGCAACTTGTGCTGCATGTTTAAAATCGCACAATCAAATAGCTATCATTAGCTCAGCCTGTGTGATCATACAACCATTAAATTATGTGATTTAATTTAATTTAATTTAATTTAAGTTAAAAATATGTAAATGTAAACATGACAACCTAATCTCTGTTTGTATGCACTTACTATATTGCAATTGCACATCACAATATTGGTCACAATAATCGCACTATGACTTTATTACCAAAATGTGCAGCCATACTTCATTTACAGCATTTATCAGATGTTTTTTTATCCAAAGCAGCTTAAAATTATGTCTGAATACAGTTAAGCAATTATGGGTTAAGGACCTTGCTCAGGAACCCAACAATGGCGACCTGGTGGTGGTGGGGCTTGAACCAGCAACCTTCTGATTACTATGCCAGTACCTTAACTACTGAGTTATCTCTGTACTTGCAACCACTGTTCCTCTTTGCAGGTGCCTGTTGTTGAAGTTTGACATTTGTCTCAAATTCATGAACAATATAGAGCTTCTTTGGACACCAGTTAGTGGCTATGTATTGTTTTAAAAAAGTTCGCTCATACTCTAACTGTTTATTTCTAATCAACCAATTTACCTAGTATGTTTCTGTGTTTGTAATTGTCATTATTTTTAATGTAGTGCATTTTATGCACTTTCTGGGGTGGCACAGGGCTCAGTGGGTAGCACTGTCACCTCACAGCAAGAAGGTCCTGGATTCGATCCCCAGGTGGAGCGGTCTGGGTTCTTTCTGTGTGGAGTTTGCATGTTCTCCCCATGTCTGCGTGAGCTAGCTTTCCTCCCGCAGTTCAAAGACGGGCAAGTGAGGTGAATTGAAGATAGAAAATTGTCCATGACTGTGTTTGACATTAAAAACATGAACTGATGAACCTTGTGTAATGAGTAACTACCTGTCCTGTCATGAATGTAACGTCATGAATGTAAAGCGTGTCAAACATGATGTTAAAATCCTAATAAATAAATAAATATCAACTTTCTGTACTCATTAATTCAGCACTGGAATCAGCTTGCAACATTCTTGATAAATATATACAGGTTGTAGGCTGTGATTTCAGTCCACATGTACAGCACTTCATTTATACAGCAATCATGGCACATGACACATGGCTTGCAGAGATTAAGCACTGTGTGTTCCATATGTATTTCTGATTGATTACGCTTACACTTACACTGGTGGTGTATATGGTGTAACGGGCAGGTGTAGCCTAGTGGTTAAGGTACTGGACTAGTAATCAGAAGGTTGCCGATTCAAGCCTCACCTCCGCCAGGTTGCAGCTGTTGGGCCCTTGAGCAAGGCCCTTAACCCTCAATTGCTTAGATTGTATCCTGTCCACAACTGTAAGTCGCTTTGGATGAAATGGTGGAGAAGGTGCCACACAGTAGCATGAGCCCTGGAAACCTGGGTTTGATCCTACCCTGACTTCCAGTGGCTGTCTGCAGGGATTTTACATGTTTCCCTTGTGTTTGGATTTATTAACTTTCCAAAATATGCAGAAGGTGGAACAGCTTCAGCTACACACACACACACACACACAGAGAGTAAAATCTCCTCATAAGGCCACAGCAACCCGCAGCATCTTTCACATCTGCCTTACTGAAATACCACAGCCTGCTCATTGCATCTTATTTCTATGTTGAAGCCTTCTATAATGAAACCTTACATATTATAAAAGTAATTATTGATATTCTTTCGCTTATACGATACTGTAGAATAACAGACAGCTACAGTTAGCAGCATATTACCTTCATGTCGGTGATTACTGATTGGAAAAGTCCTCCGAGCGCGCTGCACTCCCTCTCCAGTGCAGCCTCCATTTCCAAACCTGACAGCCGAGCTGGACCTACAATTCGTCACGAATCCGGTAAATATAGAAAAAAAAGAAGTCGCCTTTAGACTGTATGAAGGAAAAACGCCCAGCCAGTAACGGTTTAGTCAGTAACCGGTACCTCAGTGATGGTTTTATCTGTAACGGTTCCCTCAGTGACGGTTTAGTCAGTAACCGTTACCTCAGTGACGGTTTTATCTGTAACGGTTCTACGAGAAACCTAACGGTTCGTTAACGGTTTCCAGGGCGAAATAGCGTTATTTTCTGTACACAAACCATTTAAAAACCTATTTCGCCTCTATTTTGGAAAAAAAAAAACCGGCAACATATCCGAACAAAAAAAATACACGGTTAATTCTGGTCCCATTTTAAACGTTTATCAGATTTTAACCGAAGCTTCCACACACCGACGACGCAGGTTCACGGCAATTCGGTGTGCGCGAGACACCGAAGCCACGCCTTCTTCTCCTGTCAGTGACGCACGAGTCGGTTCTTCAATCGGTTCTGAATCAATTCTGAATGCCTCTTTATGGTGAACTTGCAGCAAAGAGCCGTTTAAATAGATTCCGAAGCTTTTTGTCAATACGTATTGAAATTACATCAGACAACCTGTTGACAACCTGACGACCGAAACTGTTTTATCCTGGTCGAGGTCGCAGTGGTCCAGGAAGACTTGGCAACACACTGATTCCCCCTTTCTGCTCACTCAGCTTCTGTTTGTTTTTACACACTGTGATAAGAAGCAAGATGTCTTAATGTCCCCAGGACCCATGTTGCTATGCCCACTTTACCAGGTACACCAATGGGTCATCTTTCAGTACATCGGTCTACAGATTTTAATTATTAATTATTTGAACTGACAGTTGACAAGATAGATAGATAGATAGATAGATAGATAGATAGATAGATAGATAGATAGATAGATAGATAGATAGATAGGTAGGTAGATAGATAGATAGACAGACAGACAGACAGACAGACAGATAGATAGATTCAACTTTATTGTCATTGCTCAGTACAGGTACAAGGCAACGAAATGTAGTTAGCATCTACCAGAAGTGCAAATAGTAGCATTGTGCAAAAAAAATGAAAATATCAGCAAACATATGTCTATGATTAATATAAAATATAAGTTATAACTATAGCTATTTACATATATTATAATACAAATGGGTATGTATTATAATAATAATAGTAATAATAATAAAGATTAGTTAGGTATATGTTAGTAATAACAGTAATAGTAATAAAGATGTGTAAATAATAACTATACAGCTGTAACTATAACTATATAAGGATGGTTAGCATGGGCATCTGCTATGGATTTTGGGCCCAATGAAAGATATCCCATTAGAACCCATCACTGCAGATGCCCCTTTAATATTCTTTTTAAAGGAGCAATTTATTAATATTCTGTTAATAATGTAATATTGGAAAACACTTAATGTTCTAATATTTTTATAGCCCCTATCTGTCACATTCAGTTAACATATGTTATTCCATATTTATGAGATACTTACATGGCTTGCAACACTGTGTCTATATACCGTGACATACATAATTAGTGCTGCTTTCATAACCACAACATCATGACCATTTGACCATGACCAACTCTCATCTGTGGCCTATTTCTCACATGATCAGTGCTTTGAAATTCAAGAGTTCAAGAAAATTTACTGTCAAGCTCAATCTGCTCCCAACTGTCGCTACAAATAACAAACTCAGCTGAAAATATCATATTCAATAAAGACTTTTGCCTAACCTCGTCCATCAGCCTGTCATGACCATTGCAAACATAAAAGAACTCAGAGCTGACACTTGATGCAGTCCCACTTACACATAGACCAGTGGCGGCTGCTGGTCTTTCAAACAGGGGAAGCTCATTGTCGGCTTACATCATAAAATTTGTCAATTTATTTATATATAAATTGTGCCCTCTGTTCCTTTTCAAGAAAATGGCCTGAAATGGGATGCAGTTTGTCTTTAGACTTCACTCGCAAAATCCGTGATGGGACTGAAGCTTTAAGTGATAGCTGTCAATCAAAACGGGATTCAGCCTTTCAACTGATCCTCCAATCATCTTGCAGAAGCTCAGCGTCCAGACCCGCCCACAGCTCCATTCACCCCCAGAGACGCTTCGGGGGCAGGACAAAATCGTGGCATTTATCCAATGACCAACGAGTTTGGAAGCAATGAAAAAAAAACCTCCCATGCAGCCCCATAGAAGTGAAGAGATGCTCAGCTTCTACGGGCAAATGCATTGACGCTCCGGGAATGTATGAGAAGTTCGAGTCAGTCGATTTGTGATAAGTAGCTTATTCTGAACAAACTCGTCTTCGAGATGAATGTGTTCTAACGCATTTGTCAATGAAATGTTAAAACAACTGTACATATTTGACCATTAAATTTTTGCAGTCTTAGAGAAATCGCCACTGAGATAGACCTGTTCATCATTCCTACTTCACATCTCACCACTGGCACACTGTCCTCATATTTTTCTGGCACTACTGATTTCCATATACAATATCACAACTCTTCCCTCTGCACCCTATTTTAAGCTTTCTCTAGATCTTCAATCAATGCAGCTCTTTCTGGCTTTCAAAATACTTCTCCAATAATATTACCAAAGCAAACATCTCTGGTGCACCTTGTGAGTCTGCCCTTCCGTATTCTTTTCATTAACACTATATATATCCAACACCTCCTTGTTGCCTTTATTCTCTTCACCCAAGGGTGAACATTTCATTCAGCTTTAGGGGGACAATAAACAATATAATTTTTCAAGAGAAATTCTTAAGAGCACTTATACTAAACCCCTGAGCTCAAACCTCAGCTCCAACACCAGCAGGCTGGGCACCCACATACATTTGGGACAACCCTTAAATGTTGTAAATCATGTTTAGGCAATGCTTATTTGCATATCTTTAGCTATTTTTGTCATGAATATATTCTTTATCATTATTGTATTAATGTATTAAACCTGACCATCTTATAGGTATTAGATTGTACAGCGGTGTGGCTCCCATACAACCTGCTTCAACCTGCTTCATCAGTCACTATCAGTATGGTGCCTCAATAAGTTTTCTCCATGTACTCCAGTTCCTCCCACCTCACAAGAACATGACAATTGGTGTATTGGCTACTAAAAAGCCACTGGTTATAAGTCAGTTAATACGTCTTTGATTACCTAATTACTTTAGCGCCCTGTTGAGGAATATACCCCTCCTGTCTTGTAATCAGTGTTTTCAGGATAAGCTCCGGATTCATTGCGACTCTGATCAGGATAAATTGATTTTTTTTTTTTTTTAATCAAGCCAATCTAAATGCTGTTACAAAAAGAAGTTCTGTACATAATAAGTAAAGAGCGCCATCCAATGTTCACTAAGGTAACCTGTTACTGCTCATAAAGGGATAAGGATGCATGGCAATACAGTAATTCACTCACTCACTCAAAAGAAGCTTTATTGGCATGACAAATAAAGGCATTCGTATTGCCAAAGCTCAATTACAGAGAAAAGAATATATACAAAACAGTTACAAATGCAAAAATAAATATAGATGAAAAATAAATAAAATATAATAAAATAATAAAAACTGTGTAAATAATAACATTTAAAATGGTAACATTAACAGTAATGAGGAAGTAATACAAATTTGTTGTGTGCGTGTGTGTGTGTGTGTGTGTGTGAGAGAGAGAGAGAGAGAGAGAGAGAGAGAGAGAGAGAGATGGTCACCAACAGTCCCTCATTAATTGGCAAGTATGTGTGTAGAGTGCTGCCAGTGTGCAGCTCTTTCTGTGCTCCCCCAGTAGGTGGGACAGTTTGTCGTAGTCGTAGTTTGTTGTGGGAGGGAGTTAAAGTCGGGATGATGGTGTTAAATTTGGGGAAGAATTGGGACCGGATGTGGTGGTACTTGGTACATTGGGTGAGGAAGTGCAGCTTGTCTCTATTGTACTGAGAGTGCAGTGCTGGCACAACCTCTCCTCCCGGGCAGCCAGGACCGGGTGTGTCGCCCCGTCTCCACGGCGCTCAGTCTGTACCTCGTCAGGGTGTTTCTTAATTTAGGGTCGGATATTGTGCTCAGATCATCTGCTGCACTGTAGTGTCTGTTTAGGGCCAAATAACACTGCATTTTACTTTGAACTTTAGTTTCAGTTTCCCAATAATTCAGATATTTGAATCTGAATCTTTGTGCAATTTGGTTCATTCTAATTGGGTTTGCAGATTTTTCCTGTTCCTGAGTCTTTGTTGTGTTAGTGTGTGTTAGTGGAGTGTTGGTGTGTGTTAGTGGTGTATCGATGCAGTGACTCAGGACCAGTTGGATGAGGGGACTGGTATCTTTGCTCAGCTCTTGGTGTTTCAGGGCTTTATAATGATAAGATTGGGGGTCGCTCTCGTTTAGATGTTTCCAGAATGTAATTGCTCTTTTTTGTATGTTGATAATAAGTGGAAATAAAAGTATGTACTTACAAACATAAGAATTTATATGTTTTAAAAAATAAAAGGGATTGGGAAAACTCCTGCCACCACAGTTACTATTATTGGTACTCTGGTACAACAGACTCTTTTCAGAGCTGGCATGATATTTGGACCCATACTGTCACCAAGGCCTAGTCAAGTTGGTGGGGTGGGGTGCCACTTGTGCATTGCCATCCCATGCTTGTTCTGGGTTTTTAACAGTTGTCGCAAGTGATCTGAGTAGCTTGACATCTTGTGACAACCACTTTTCATTTCTGGTCTCTCCCTGTTCTATCCACGTTCTCTACTGTGGGCTGTGAATGTTTCTGTAATTTTGCCCATGGCCTTTTTTGTTCTGTAACTTTTTAACTACAGTTCTAGTCTACTTTGGTTAAATCACCTGCAAAATTGGGTCAACTTTCAGTTATTCAGGTACCTGAGTGGCAGGGAACAAGCCAGTCCTTTACAGATAATAATTCAGATCTTATTTAACCGAGTTGTGGTAGCTCACCAGTTAAGACAACTGCTTACAGATTGGAAGTAACCAGTTCAAGAGTTAATAAGATCAAGAGAGGCTTTATTGTCAGCTCAGCTATACAGTATATGAGTATTGAGTACATATTGAACAATGTTCCTCCAGGACCAGGGTGCGACACACAACACAAGTGCAAACAAGACAAAATACACAGTGCAAAACACAGTACAATAAATACAAAGACTACAATAAATACAGGGTGCATTCTAACCCAAAAAAGTGAACGGGACAGGACTAAAGAATGTAAGGGACCAAAGACATGTGTGGTGTTGGCGAGTACATGTTACTGAGTAAATGTCAAGGTAGTTACAATGAAGAATAATGCAAAATTGTTCAAGCTGCTAAGTTGCCACTGTTGGCCATTTGAGCAAAACCCTTAACCCTCAGTTCATTTGAATTAAGGAGTTTTGCCTAATCTCATAATTCCTATAACAGGACGATTCATTGGGTGTGATATTAATGAATGTGGACAGGCTGTGGTTGGTGTTGGTCACTGTTGTAACCTACTGCAGCCCAGCAAATGAAAAGGTTGAGAACCACTGATCTACAGACTACCAGACTTTGGGTAATTGTTATAATTATGAGCTGCCTGACACTAACTCTTTTCCCAGTTGTTTTTTGTCATGAGGGGTATATAGTGGGGGGAAACGTGTGGCCGGGTCTGTGTGAGCAACAGTGTAAGTGCATAGACATGAAATGCTAATGATGGTCCAATACATGATCATTACACAGCCTGATAAAGCTGCTATAAATTACTGCTATTGTACAAAGGCCTGTGAGGAAGAACCTGGCATCAACACACACACACACACACAAACACACACACACACACACACACACACACACACAGAAAGAGAAAGGAAAAAAGAGCTCCTGCAATACCCATAATACCATGTTTTTTGTTATCAGACAGTCTTTGGGATGTGATGTGGTTCTGGTTGGTTCTGTTGCTTGCTTTCCTGGACTTGCTTTTTAAATGGTTCTAAGTTATAAAACATTTGTGCACAGACATAGAGTACTAATGATGGTCCAAAACATGATTATTACACAGCGAGATGAAGCTGCTAAAAATAACTGCTATTGTCCAGAGGCCTGCAAGGAAGAACCCAGCATCAACACCCACCCCAAATAGTGGAATTTCTTATTTCTGCTCTCCCATTACATGAATTCGTTTGTTAGTTTTGTTTGTTTATTAGGATTTTAACATCATGTTTTACACTTTTTGTTACATTTATGACAGGAAACGATAGTTACTCATTACACAAGGTTCATCACTTCTCAAGGTTATATGGAACACAGTCTTGGACAATTTAGTGTCTCCAATTTACCTCACTTGCATGTCTTTGGACTGTGGGAGGAAACCGGAGCACCCGGAGGAAACCCACACAGACACGGGGAGAACATTCAAACTCCACACAGAAAGGACCCGGACCGCCCCACCTGGGGATCGAACCCAGGACCCAGGAGGCAAACAGGTTATTATTTTGAATGCTTTGTGCTGAAGCAACAGTTAGCTAAGGCAATATTTAATATTATTGTGATGTTAACAGTCCAGTGATGAAAGAATTACTGTTGTTGAGTTGTTGTGTGTGGGACAGTCTGATGAGTTACATTGTCCTTATTGCTCCAACAGAAACAAAAAAGTAGTAGCAAACTTAAAGCAGCAAACATGTCATAGCTAATAAAAACATTCAAAGTACTGTAGAAATGTAATACATTTAATTAGTTAACTACTTCTACCATTCACAATGATTACTACAGAAGAAAAAACAGTACATCATTTCTATACTACGCTACATCAAATGTGTCTATTTATTACTACAGAAACATCTAAACATTTCACAGTTTAAATCATAAATGTAAGACGACACCAAAAACAGGGTTAAAAGCCCTCAATAAACACACATAAGAATTTCATTTGTGGAAGCTGTTGTGCTTAAATCATTTAGTCAGAGAAAAAACAGTTGCAGAAATCATTAAAATCACAAGACTGAAATGACATGTACAGTATGTCCTAATACAACTGTACGTCAATATATCAAAGTTACATTAAATAAAAGTTGACAATACACAATGGTTGTAAGGTATCAGGTATCAGTCTCTATTCTCTTTATTGCTTTTTCATAATGGTGTTAGCATTAGTACTAGCCTCTGTGTTTACAGTATGTGTTGTATGTACAAACCCCATTTTCAGAGAAGTTGAGACACTTAGTAAAATGCAAAAATCTGTGATTTGTTCATTTTTTGAACCTTTATGTAAATACAAAGAAAAGACATTTAGTGTTTTGACTTAGCGACTTGGTTGTATTTTGAATTTGATGCCTGCAACACAATCAAATTAGTTAAAGCACAAAATAAGAATGAAAAGAATATTCAAGCTTGAAACTTTCCACAATAAGCAGGTAAATTGGTAACAGGTGAGGGTATCCTCATTGGGTATAAAAGAAGAATTCACCAAAGGCTTAGTCTTTGCAAGAAAATATGGGTTACTGGCTCACCACTATGTGAGAGAATTGTCAGTCAGTACCTACGGAACATAGCTCATTTAAATATGGCAAATAATTTACATCTTTCACCATCTATCATATATAATACTGTAAAAAATTCAGGAAACCAAGAGAATTCTCAGTCAATGTAAGGCAAGGCAGAAAACCACAGCCAAATTCTAACATTTTCAGCAGACACTTTTATCCAAAGCAACTTATAGTTGTGACAGTATCCTGGCAGTGATGGGGCTTGAACCAGCAACCTTCTGATTACTAGTCCAGTACCTTAACCGCTAGGTTACAACTGCCCTCTAGGCTACAATATAGTTGACTACTGAGTCTTCAGACAGCACTGCATGAGAAACCATCGTGCTACTGTGATAAGTAAAGCCACATGAGCTCAGGAGAAAATTATTGTCATGGCCTGAGCTCATGTCAGCTGGACCATCCAGACTGTTGGTGCAAAAGACAACATCTGTCATTATATAAAGATGCATCAGTATCCATAGCATAGATTACTTGCATATGTGTGAAGGTACCATTAACAATTTAAAAAAAAAATATTCTGCCATTAAGGTGACATGTTTCTTGTTTCTTGTCCCATGGTTATTTCAGCAAGACAATGCCAGGCCTAATTCTGTGTGCGCTACAACAGTGTGGCTTCATAGACAGAGTGTGTGTGCTTGACTGGCCTGCCTGCAGTCCATGAGTCCTATTAAAAGAGTATGGTGAATCATAAAGCGGAGAATCAGACAACAGCAATCACAAACTGTTAAGCAGCAATTAGACTCTTATATAGTTAAAATGTGTAATTAGTGGGAAAGGTAATGTAAAAATACCTCTGTCCCACCTTTAAGTGCGTTACAGGCATCAAATTCTAAATTTGTATATGTTTACAAAATACAATCAAGTCATTCAGTAAAAACAGCAGAAATCTTTTCTTTGTACTTTTGTCAAACAACTCACAGATTCTTGTGTTTATTGCATTTTACAAAATGTCCCAACTTTTCAAGAAACAGAGTTTGTAGATGATCTGTCAGTATGATATATTCTTTCAAGTAGTGAGTTTCAGCCCCAGACACAGTGCCAGCTCATTCTTCTGGATCTTGCCATCTCCGTTTATGTCACAGTGACTGAGCAAGGCCCGTTTGAACTTGTCCAAGTCTGCTCCACTCAGGTTTGGCTGAGGATGGTTGATGGAAAACAATATTAAATATGAGCCAAAAATATTCAAAAACATTGCAGTTAAATTCACAGTTTAGCTAAACAAGAACAGTTAAATGTTATAAATGCTTATACAACTAATAATATATGTAAACAAATTCCAAGTTGTTCATACTGTCCATGTCTTGCAGACATTAGAGAGATTTAAAATCATAGAAATATAACTACTTTTATTGGACTACAAATGTCACTTTTAAATTGGATAAACGTGATTTTCCTGTGCACTCTGGTAACCTCTGCTGCTTGCACAACACCGATGCTGGTACAGGTGCCTTAACCAGACTAGAGCAGTTGCCTTTGCAGCAACAAGACTATACCCCATTCAGCCTTTCCTCCCTTAGACATGGCCAGTTGTGTCTGCCCAGCTAGGCTGATTTCTCATGCAATGCCATTTAAGGGCTTAAAGGTCAGACATATGTGAATCTTTCCACATATAATGCATAGTAGATGGTAAAAGATATATAAGGTAAAAATGCTTTCTAAAGTTCTGTAACTAAACAACACTTAAATAGAAGTAAAAACACCTTAACCACCCATACCAAAACAACTGGGTATCTGTAAGTGGAAAATGGATTGTACAACATGCTCAGGAACAGTTACAATTAGAACAATAAGTAATAGACTGCACAATTGTCTTTGTTTCTACATCCTACACAAAACTTGTTTTCTAAAAAGAGCAGTTTGTTTTCTAGGGCAGTTGTAGCCTAGTGGTTAAGGTACTGAACTAGTAATTGAAAGGTCACTGGTTCAAGCCTTACCACTGCTCGCTTCCCACAGTTGGTCACTTATAAAAGCGTCTGCTTTAAAATGTATAAATAAAAAAGTACATAAATAATAATGCTTCTAAAATTCACAACACTTTTAAAACAATGTACCCTGGATAAACACACCAAAAATTGCTCCTTGGCAATAACTTAGCTCAGCATTTTAAGAGAAAAATGGATTGCACAAATCATCTAAGAACACCAACTTACAGTGAGATACACTACAATGTGTAGCTGCCTTTTTTGCAAACACAACTAATGTCAGTAAAAACTGGAATAAGGACAGAAGCATTTTCTCCTATTGGCCAAGCGTTTGTGAAACATCAAACCCAACTATACTTATAGTTTGTGTTAATTGCTTTTTAAATTAGTTTTTTCTTTATTTATTTGATTTACTTATTGATTTATATATTGATTTATTTATTTATCTACGCAATCTAGGCTGCCCAAAAAGAAAAATTTTTTTGGTCCTCATGGTTTCTTTGTTATAGTGAATAAATTAATTGATTTCCTCTGCCATTGTTGTCCAAGGCTTAAAATTAGTGCCTAAGATTAGTCCTGGATTTCCATAAAGCTACTTTGATAACCATATATAAATACATTTATCTTGACCTTACAGTACCCACACCACAAGCAACAACTCAGTGCCACCCCTGATTTAAGATATGTAATGGCAAACAAATAAATTTACCTTGACCAGCTCCATCATGTCTTTAACAAATCCGTCCACCTCTGGTCCCTCCAGCTCTCCTGTTTTACTCTAATAACACATACATGCACATTTAGAAAAGATGATCAAAGCAAATCTCAGTTTTCTGAACTGTTTCTGATTTACATATTCACTCTTACCACATCGTAGTGGGCAAATATTTTTTCAAAATCCCTCAGTCGGTCCTTTTGACTGCATGCCTGGTAAAAAAAGATTAGTGCAGAATAGATTATTGACTAATGTGCATGATACACCTCTGCAGAATTAGTTTTATTAACCAGGAACCATGAAATACTGCTGCAGTTTGATTTATGGACATTTATACAAACTTTAAAATAACTTACGTCCATCTCAAATTTCAGCAGAAAGTTCTCCTTTAGGGACAAAATCCTGGAGACACATGATGATAATCGTTCAGTCAACATTAGGTCATGTGATGAATTTTGTTATACACTATATGACCAAAAGTTTGCAGACACCTGACTATTAGATGCTTGAAACTCCCATTCCAAAACCATAAGCATTAATATGGTGTTGTCCCTGTTTTGTTGCTTTAACAGTCTCCACACTTCTTTTTCTTCAATCCACAAGATTGTTGGAATTATGTCATTTATTTCAGCTGTAAGGTTTCTACACATTTGACCATGTACTGTTTATTTACACCTACATAACATTATGACCACTGACAGGTGAAGTCAGGTGGGATAAATTAGGCAGCAAGTGAACATTTTATCCTCAAAGTTGATGTGTTAGAAGTAGGAAAAAAGCCTAAAGATTTGAGTGGGTTTGACAAGGACCAAATTGTAATGGCTAGACGACTGCAGCTCTTGTGGGGTGTTTACGGTCTGCAGTGGTCAGTATCTATCAAAAGTGGTCCAAGGAAGGAACAGTGGTAAACCAGCGACAGGGTCATGGGCAACCAAGGCTCATTGATGCACGAGGGGAGCAAAGGCTGGCCCGTGTGGTCTGATCCAACAGACGAGCTAATGTAGCTCAAACTGCTGAAGAACTTAATGCTGGTTCTGATAGAAAGGTGTCAGAATACACAGTGCATATGAGTTGCAGGGCTGTTTTGGCAGCAAAAGGGGGACCAACACAATATTAGGAAGGTCGTCATAATGTTATACGTCATCGGTGTATGTTATTTTAATAGGTTAATCTACCGTATACAGTAATGTCAAAAATTTACATACACTAGCAAGGAGCATGTATTTCTTGGAAATCTTGGAATTGTATATTTCCACACCTGCACTTTTCAGTGCACTAAATCGGGAGGAAAATTGGGAGAAAATGCATAAAAAAAGTGATAGTTTGGCGCCGAGGTGGCGCAGTGGGATATTCCGCTAGGTTCAAAACTCGGTGTTGCCACCGGTCGACTGGGCGCCATCTAGCAGGCATAATTGGCAGTGCCTGCTGCAGACACGGTTCTGATAGGGCGGGATGACCGGACTATGTGGGTGGGGTCTTCAAACGCCGTGTATGGATTAGCAGATAGAAAGGCACCTGTGCAGAATGCATGGGTGAAAAAGGGTTCCGCTAAGGGCTGTGCGTGGGTCAGAGGAGGCGTGAGCAGCAATATACCCACCTCAGCTGCAATCAGGGATCCCCAGCAACGGAAGACAAACTGACTATGCTAAATTGGGAGAAAATGCATGAATAAAATAGGACAAAAGTGATAGTTTGACTGTACCAGTAAGAAAGTACATGGAGCAGTTATCCTTGTACTATCGAAGCAAATTTGTTCCATAATTCAAAAATTCAAAGCTACCAAATATAGGTCTGCCATGAATTAAACCTGCTGTAACATAAGTGGCACTGCCCACAGTCTAGCAAGCCCGATACTACCATGGGTTTGTTGTGGAGCACCAGGAGCAGGGTTTACTTTCATACACAGCAACCACAAATCCCATGGTGATGTAAAGTTTGCTTATCTGTGGAATGTGTCACAGCTTCTAGTATCTGGGAGTTTTTAGGGCTTCCTGAATTACATCTGACAAATTTATTCTGGTTAGTATAGGTACCTGGCAAGATCATTTAAATCCAGCCGACCATCTTGGTTTTTGTCAAACATCTTCATCTGTGTAGGACAGAGAAAACAAAACCCACAAAAGTCACAACAAAAAAGAGATGTTTAATCATTTTATCATCACTGTCATAGCAACAGAAACGATATACTGGTGAGGATACCATGACGTGGGTGTACTGCTCCAGTCTGTCCAGAGTGATATGCTTGTTATGCTGCTGAAACAGATCCTCCAGGAAACTCTGGGGAAGCATATCAACAATGTCTGAATACCTTACTTATTTTATTTTACCACTTTAAACAGTTCACCTGGGTAATCCTAGTCTGAAAGCATTCACAAGAAGTGGAACAATGTCCCTTTCACAGCTATAGTAAGGGCGGCACGGTGGCTTAATGGGTAGCACTGTTGCCTCACAGCAAGAAGGTCCTGGGTTCGAACCCCAGGTGGGGCGGTCCGGGTCCTTTCTGTGTGGAGTTTGCATGTTCTCCCCGTGTCTGCGTGGGTTTCCTCCGGGAGCTCCGCTTTCCTCCCACAGTCCAAAGACGTGCAAGTGAGGTGAATTGGAGACACTAAATTGTCCAAGACTGTGTTTGATATAAACTTGTGAACCGAAGATTCTTGTGTAATGAGTAACTACCGTTCCTGTCATGAATGTAACCAAAGTGTAAAAACATGACGTTAAAATCCCAATAAACAAACAAACAAACAGCTATGGTAATCATCCCTCTTCTGCAAAGTCCACAAGACTTTGTGAGGTCAGGCACTGATGTTGAATGAGAAGACCTGGCCTGTAGTCAATGTTCCTAAACATAATTCATCCCAAAGACATTAAAAGAGGTTAAGGTCAGGGCTCTGTGCAGGCCACTGGAGTTCATCATCCACCTTAAACTCATCAAACTACGTCTTTATAGACCTCACTTTGTGCACAGGGGGACAAGTAGTCCAAAACAGAAAAGGACTTTCACAAATTGTTGTCTCTTTTATATTATGTCAGATTTTATTTAACTGTGATCAATATTTTTTTTAATTTACATCTCTTAGCAACGTGTGCTAAAACACCTAAAACACCTAAGGTCAATAATTAGAAGGGGAGTTCACTTACATTTGTCTACATAGTGTGTGAATTAGTTCTTTACAAGCAACAAAGTGCTATAAGACTTGAGGTACCTTAAGTTCCACAGCAGATATAAACCCACTGCTGTCAGCATCATAGCGCCTCCAAATCTACACACCAATAGAAAGAAAGAAAAAAATTATAAATTACAATTATAAATAACCAGCCAAGATATTTTTGGCTTCTAGCATTTGATTTAGCTTTCTACTAGGTCTTTTTTTTTACTAGGTCTGGATTTACTTCCTAGATCTACTTCCAAAAATTGGTAGTTTTAGTGAATTAAAAAAAAATCTCCTCCAACCTATTATTTTACATGAATAAATGTCACAATCTGTGATTGGGATTTCTAACAGCTGTTTGACACTCATTTTTTGTAAGAGGGAGTCTAAATGAAGAAAAACTGCATCTACCCAAAATGCCATCAATTTAAGTGAAACAGCAGTTAGAGGCTTTGTTAGCCAGTAGCCTTTTTTGATTATTCTTAATTAATTTTGCACATTGTAATGAAGCTGTGACGCAAGTATTATCACAGATGTTTAAATTTGTTAAGATCAACACTCTGATTAAGTGAAGTGAGGGCATCAAAACAAAAACAGTTTTTTTTTTAATGCATTTTCTCCCCTTTTTCTCCCCCTTTAGCGCGTCCAATTGTGTCATGCTTCCTCTCCACCTATGCCGATCCCTGCTCTGACCGAGGAGATCTAACCCACACCCCCTCCGACACGTGGGCAGCAAGCCGTATGCACCACACATTGACGAGTGTTGAGCCACCTAGCGTTGTGTACGGAGAGACACACCATAAGAGCACTCTTTCCTCATCTCTTTGTAGGCTCTCTAATCAGCCAGCAGAGGTCGTAATTGCACCAGTCTGACAGAGAGAGACCCCTATCCGGCTTAGTCCCGCCCATCTGAACTACAGGCCAATCGTTGTTCATGTGGCCGCTCAGCCTCAGCCGGCAAAGCAGAGCTAAGATTTGAAACAATGTATTCGACATCCTAGCTCTGGTTGCAGCGTATGTTTAGCTAAGTGTGTGTGTTTGCCCTGTGATGGACTGGCAACCTGTGGCGGCGCGGTGGTTAAGTGGGTAGCACTGCCGCCTCACGGCAAGAAGGTGGGGCGGTCTGGGTCCTTTCTGTGCGAAGTTTGCATGTTCTTCCCATGTCTGTGTGGGTTTCCTTCGGGTGCTCTGGTTTCCTCCCACAGTCCAAAAACATGCAGCCAGGTTAATTGGAGACACTGAATTGTTCTATAGGTACCTAGCCACTAGGATGCATAAACCAGTGCATTGTAGTGCCGGTCCCAAGCCCGGATAAATAGGGAGGGCTGTGTCAGGAAGGGCATCCGGTGTAAAAACTGTGCCAAATCAATAATGCGGATCACGATCCGCTGGCATCCCCTAATGGGAGCAGCCAAGGAAGTAGAGGACTGGCAACCTGTCCATGTTGTTTCCTGCCCTTCGCTCAATGAATCATACGACCTTTATTAGGATAAAGTTGTGGTAAAACAGAAAATAAATGAATATAACTTTTTTCCTTTTAACTCTCTTTTGGTGTAACACCTTGGATAGACCCATGAACATTTTTGATTTCTGCAACTAAGAATGATAATTGGTTTCTTTAGTACACAACACTGATGGCCTGACATAGGCAGTGTCACTGTAGTTTTTTTTTTTTTTTTTACTATTTTTTAAAGTGTGTGCAGATTCTCATTTTCCTCTCCAGGTCTGTGCTCCTCTATAGCTGAATCCTTGACTTGTTTTGATTTTTGTTTACTTTATTTCTTTGTTCAGTGGACGCTCTTTACCACACCCCAATACGATTTAGGGATTTTATACTAGTAAAATATTAAGTAATTATTAATAATTAATTTATTGAGTTGGCCAGGTAACATGAATAAGATGTATAAGGTCACATTGTCTTTACCTCTGAGCCACTACTCTCACTCGTCTTGATTCTTGATCTTCCACCCAGAACTCCCAGAAGATTCACATCAATGCTCTTTTCTGTACTAGCACTCAAGTGGTGGAATAAACTTCCCCTGTGTGTCCAAACAGCCGAGTCTCTCACCATTTTTAAAAGACGAACTGTTTACTGTGAACCTACGATGAGAACTAACAAGCACTTACTAACCTTCTATGGCTTCTTATTTATACAGTGGTATCTTGTAACTCAGCACCCCTCGTTGAGAAATTTGTACCCTTAAACTTGACGTTTTCCTTAAACTCCACATGTGTGCGACTGTCACTTTGTTCAGTGCTCGGCTTGAGCGGTAAAACGTCATCAAAGTGTGACTATAAGTTGAATATGAATTTGTGTGGAATAACCATCAAATTCACTCTGAAAGCTCCACATGTATCTGTGTTTAGCTGGATTTTCCTCACTGTTTCACTTTTAAACTTCTGTTATAGCTCAGGGTGCTGAGAAATTGTAAGATTAAGCTTTTCAGAGTCTAAAATGCTTATTGTTAATAAAGGAATTACACTTTAGGAGGCTGAAGTAACAATAATAATAATAATAATAGAATAATAACAATAGAAATAATACAGTTCAGAATCTGTAACGGTAAAAACCTTATGATTATCAAATTTCTATTTTCAATTCTAATGCAATCAGTGACGAGATAACAAGAAGATAATCAAAGAAGCAGAATCGGAAAAGACTTATTAATTTGGTCTTACCCTCATGAACTCCACACTGTTATCCAGAGGCATCTCCCTGCGAAACAGCAGCAGGAAGTTCTCCTCCTCTGGCAGGATGATGCTGGCTACCTAAACATATGTGGAGATTAAATACATGTTAAAGTTTATTTTCTGTCTGTAAATAATTATCAGCTACCAGAACATGTATAAAACTAAACATTTTACCTGTTGAATCTGCAGCTGTCCATCTGCACTGGTTTTCCTGAGCTGGTAAAGTCTTTCCTTTATCTGCTTGTCCTTTCAAGAGAGAAACTTTAACTGAATGAACTTGACATGTAGTGAGGTCTTATAAATAAATGCTTTTATTTTCATGATATAAATATTGTCATGATTTCTTAGTTTAAACCAGAATTAATTATGTCATGACTGGCAATATATAGAATAGACAGATGGATGGATGGACAGAGGAGACACGCAGACAGTAAGATAGATTAATGTACATACACTAAGTGGACAAAAGTATTGTGACAACCCTTCTAACCTTTGAATTCATGTGTTTTAACCACAACAGTCACTGGCTTCCTGTAACTGCCTGCGTTTAGTAAAAAGCAAAGCCAAAAATGGACCATCACCAAGCTACCTTAGAGAAATCCGTCAAACCCTGCTCTGTACCACGCAACCTCTGAGCCACTACTCTCACTCGTCTTGATTCTTGATCGTCCACTCAGAACTTAGGGAAGACAGACATCAAGGCTCTTTAATGTAATGGAACCCAAGTGGTAGAACGAACTTCCTTTGTCTGATCAAACATCAGAATCTCTCACTCTCTTCAAAAGACGATTAAAGACCTTCATCACCCCATACTGAGCACTTAAGAACTCGAAATCTTTGAAACTCCACACCCTTCATTAAAATATCTGTACCCTTAAACTCGACGTTTCCCTTAAACTCAATGTGTGTGCTACTGTGAGACGAATATGAATTTATGTGGAATAACCATCAAATTCATTCTGAAAACTCCACATGTATCTGTCTTTATCTGGATTTTTCTCACTGTTTTACTTTAAAACTTGTGTTATTGCTCAGGGTTCTGAGAAATTGTAAGAATCAGCTTTTCAGAATCTAAAATGCTTATTGTTAATATTTACATTTTCGGCATTTAGCAGACGCTTTTGTCCAATTGAGGGTTAAGGGCCTTGCTCAAGGGCCCAACAGTTGTAACCTGACAGTGGTGGGGCTTGAACCAGCGATTTTCTGCTTACTAGTCCAGTACCTTAACCGCTAGGAACCGGTATTAGAAGAACGACACAGGAACACTAAACTTCTCTTAATTATTACTGCTCATAAGTTCTCTCCACTAATGAAATTCCTTGCTTGTTTTAGATGCTCAGGCATCATAAACAACAGTATGGGAAACTCTAAGCAGCTTTTCTCTACTATAAATCATCTCCTCAAACCACGGGTTCCTTCATTAAATGGAATTAATGAAGAGCGCTGTAATGATTTCATGGCCTTTTTCAAGACTAAAATAGACTCAATACGTTCTAACCTTACTGGCAATACAAATCCACCTATGCAGACTTCGTACACACAGTTAAAGGTCTCCAAGCCTCTAAAGTGCTTCCCTGAAGTCACGCAACAAAAGGTTGAAGACCTCGTCAGAAAGATGAGATCCTCCACATGTGCTCTGGACCCCTTTCCAACTGCCTTAGTAAAAGCACACATCGCTGCCATATGTCCTATGATTACAAAAGTAATAAATCAGTCTCTACAAGCTGGCCACGTACCAGTTTCACTAAAAACTGCCATAATTAGACCACTTCTCAAAAAACCAACTCTGGATCCTGATGTCCATGCAAATTATAGGCCTATATCCAATCTTCCTTTTCTATCCAAGGTATTGGAAAAAGTCGTTGCCACTCATCTTCAGGACCACCTTAAATACAATAACCTCTTTGAAAAATTTCAGTCTGGTTTTCGTCCGGCTCACAGCACAGAAACGGCTCTGGTTAGAGTCACCAACGACCTCCTGATGACAGCTGATTCTGGCTCCCCTTCCCTACTCATTCTCCTCGATCTGTCGGCAGCTTTTGACACAATTGACCATGGTATACTCCTCGACCGGTTAAACCACATCGGACTCACAGATACCGCTCTCGCCTGGTTTCAATCCTATCTCACTGGCAGAACTGAGTACATTTCCATTGGAACGGCAAAGTCTCAGTCATATGCAATGACCTATGGGGTTCCCCAGGGGTCAGTACTGGGGCCCATCCTTTTCACTTTATACATGCTTCCCCTTGGTCAAATTATTAATCAACACGGAATACCATTTCACTGTTATGCCGACGATATACAACTTTACATTCGAATTGACACAACGTCCTGCTTCATTCCCATCTTCATCCATTTCAATACTTGCTGACTGCCTGGATGAGATAAATGCGTGGATGAAAAGCAACTTTCTTCAGCTGAACGGTGCAAAAACTGAAGTGATGTTGATTGGCACGCCACATCAGATCCAGTCATCTCCCATAGCCAGTGTTACTGTATTAGGTCACACCACTCCTCTAACCACGACAGTTACCAATCTTGGCATAAAATTAGACCAACAATTATACTTTGAAACCCATATCAAACACCTCTGTAAGATTTCTTTTCATCATCTCAGAAACATTGCCAAACTCCGTCCTACCCTCACTGTTTCAGACGCTGAAAAGCTGGTTCACGCATTTGTTTCCTCAAGACTGGATTATTGCAATGCACTTTTTATTGGGATCCCGAACAAGAGCCTTCAGAGACTACAGTACATTCAGAACAGTGCTGCTCGAATCCTGATGAGAGTACGGAAACATGAACACATTACACCTGTTCTTCAATCACTTCACTGGCTTCCTGTCTCTGTCAGAATTGAATACAAGGTCTCCCTCCTTGCCTACCAGTGCATACATGGCAATGCTCCTTCATACCTGAAAGAACTTCTCACCCCGCAAACCTCATCACGATCTCTTTGCTCTGTAAATTCAAACCGCCTCCTCCTCCCCAGAACTAAGCTCAGCACCATGGGTGATAGGGCCTTTTCTTCTGCCGCACCTCGCTTGTGGAATGCTCTACCTGACCAGTTGAGAGCTCCTCAGAAAATAGACAGCTTTAAAAAGGGACTTAAAACTTTTCTTTTTAGAAGAACTTACCATTCCTAATTAATTGATGGTTTTAAAGTTTTTTACTATGCTTTTTACTATGTAGCACTTTGAGATTTGTGTCCAAATGTAAAGTGCATTACAAATAAAATTTATTATTATTTATTATTATAGTACAATAAGTCACGTTAAGCTTCTGCACTGGCACACTTCATAGGAAATAACAACACAGCAGCTCAAAAACAGTTTTGTCACTTCTCATGTGAATGCGCCTTTACTGAACAGAATACGGTATTCAAAGATCAAGCATCTCCACAATTAAGAAGCATACGAAAACAATAAAGAAGTAAAGGTAAAGTGCAGATTTTATTGTATTTTAGTGTTTTTATATGATACTTGTGTTATTTTCAGTCTATACGTGTTAAAAACAACCTCATTATTTGACATTAGCCTAAAATATATGCAGTTCCACGGGACCATGGAATGCATTAACAGGTTTCCCATACATCCTTATGGGAAAAAATACCTTGAAACTCAACGTCTTTTAAGCTTAACGCCACTCCCAAAACCAATCCATGGACTGTTGTCTAGTTGAACTACAGCAGAGAAATGTTTACTGTGGATACTTACTCTGGATAAGAACATCTACTAAATGCTGTAAATGGGTGACAGAATGAGGAACATATAGATGGATGGATGACTGGTAAAAGCATCTACAGAAAAATATTTGGATGTAAGGATGATTTTAGCTGCCAGACAAGCAGGCAAATTAATAAACACATAATGGATGACTGGATTGATGATTAACAAAGAAAACAGACAATTAGACTTAAAGACAGACCACAAATAATCTGATATTTAAACAAGTAACCAGTTAAACAACTCAACATAATAAAATTACAGGAACACATTGCTTACTTTTGTTTCTAATTTCTTCATAACATGCCGGAAAAACTCATCCACCTGCTTTCCTTTAATGTAGCCCTGATCTGCTCGGGCACAAGATGGCATTTTTACTCACAAATATATCAAATAATCCAGTACTTGTTGATATGAGGGTCAGAGACTGGACTTACCTTCTGGATCGAACAAATTCCACACATGCAGGAAAGCAGTAGCACTGTCCATGATGACCGAACAAGCTAAGTGAAGATGAGGAGATACCCAGGTAAATGCCTGCCGGTCGCCAGCAGGTGAATGGATTAAGCCTGCTCAAACTGAACAAGTGGACTTCTTTGAGTCCGATTTTAAGTCCACCTCCACACTCTGAGGGAGGAATGGTAGCAAGAGAAGGACTGACTGCTTATCAATTATCTCACCCACATAATGAGGCTGCTCTGGACAACACACAATCCACAGAGATGCCAATAGTGGCATGTGGGTATTACTGGACAAAGGGTCTGGAGGCTGGTGATACAGCTGCAGGGACTTTAAAGGCTGACAAACTGCATACATGTGATGCTGTATATCCATAGGGCAACACAGTGTGTTGAATCGTCTGATGAATACATACATCCCCATTCATAATTTTTGGCACCCTTGGTAAACATGGGTAAATTGGTTATAAGAAATTCACATTTTGGTGAATTAGCTTTAATCTCATACTGATAAAAAAATTCTAAACATCCAGCATTTAACTGAATACACAATTATTGGCACCACTGCATTTAAAACTTTGCACAACTTTCCTTGCCAGAAGTCTTATCCAATAATTTCTGGATAAGATGAGCAGGCCACTGGTGGATTCTAGGTAGTTCCAAGTTTACTCCATTTGAATTTAGCAGCATTCGCTCTGGTTCAGAGGAGTCCTAGAGCATCTGAAATAGCTTTGTAACCCTTTTCAGACTAACATTTGATAACAATTTTCCTTTCCAAAGTTTCCTTGGGTGGGGGAATAGTGTTCCTGTAGATACTTTAAGCTGACTTTAAGCTTTAAGGATGTGATTAATTAGCTGAACAGGACAGCTTTTACTGTGGTTATATGGAATTTTTATGACTTTGTTTCCCAAAATATACTCTGTTTACTCAGTTTTACTTTGTGTAATATCATGATGTGGCGTTCATGTTTTTAATATTTTCTAATATTTTCTCCCCTTTTTCTCCATTTTTAGGGTGTCCAATTGCGCGATTGCATCATGCTTTCCACCAATGCCTATCCCCGCTCTGATTTAGGAGAACAAAGCTAACCCACGCCCCCTCCGACGTGTGGGCAGCAGCCGTATGCATTTTGTCACCTACAATTTGACGAGTGCAATGCGGATCAGCACTGTGTACGGAGAGACACACCCTGACAGCACTCTTTTCCAGTCTCTGTGCAGGCGCCATCAATCAGCCAGCAGAGGTCGCAATTGCATCAGTTATGAGAGAGTCCCTATCCGGCTTTTAATATCCCACCCCTATCTGAACAACAGGCCAATCGTTGTTCATGTGGCTGCTCAGCCCAGCCGGTAGGCAGAGCTGAGACTCGATACGATGTATTCGAGATCCCAGCTCTGGTTCCAGCGTGTATTTTTACTGCTGCGCCACCTGAACGGTACATTGCTAATATTAACATGGCCCACAGGACCTTTCTGTAACTGAATGATACCCGCTTTTAGATAACGCTACTGTTGTTTAAAGATCATACAGAGAAAACAGCAGTCCAGCTACACGGACAGTTCCGTTAGATAACATCACAGTCCATCATTCAAAATACAAATATGTATTTTTTTAATTTCATTAATACAAATATACAAATAAAATCATTTGTATGACAAAAAGAAAAAAGGATACTACACAACATAAATACATCATACACAATAAATGGTAGACATACTAATTTCACCAATAAACAAACTATCCAATAGCTCTACTACATCAATATATTCATATGTTAATTTAATACAGAAAATAATCTCGTACATATTAATGCATTAAAACCATCACCATCATAGAAATGCATAATATGGGTATAATACAAGAATTCAGGTCATACAGATGTATGCAAACGTTTGGATACCACTGGTCAAATTACAGTTTTGTAGCAACGACAACTATCTGAAAACAATTTCCTAACAAAAATAAATGCACATTGACCGTCTCTAAAATCAATGTGCTGTCTTTCATGCACAGCATTATTAAGATGGTAAAGAGGTTGAGAGGTCAGGGGACGATGAGGGCCTTTTCATGAGCTTCAACTCAAACCTGAATTTCTTATAAGTAGTTCATGGTGAATATTAAGGTATGCTTTGGGTCATTGTCCTGTGTAGAAGGCAGCCTTAGCTTACTATTTCTTATAACAATGATTTACCTGCCTAACAAGTCATAATTTCATGGGTGTATCTAAATGCAATACATGCTTTTTTCCCAATTTTCTCCCTAATCTAGTCGTATCCGATTACCCTGATTGCATTACGCTTCCTCTGTACTGAAACTACCCTCCACCGCTGACTGAGGAGCGCAGCCACACACCCCCATTTAAATTTATAAATGTAATATAAATAGTTTGCCAGCTGGTGCAGCGGTAAAACACACGCTGGAACCAGAGCTGGGATCTCGAATACATTGTATTGAATCTCAGCTCTGCATTGCCGGCTGAGGCTGAGCGGCCACATGAACAACGATTGGCCTGCTGTTCATATGGGCGGGACTAAGCCAGATAGGGTCTCTCTCTCATGACTGGTGCAATTACAACCTCTGCTGGCTGATTGATGGCGCCTGCACAGAGATGAGAAAAGAGTCCTCTCAGGGTGTGTCCCTCCGTTCACGCAGCTAAGCTGCACTGCACTCGTCAACGTGTAGGTGATAAGATGCATAAGGAATGCTGCCCACGTGTCGGAGGGGGCGTGGGTTAGCTTCGTTCTCCTCAGTCAGAGCAGGGATCGGCATTGGTGGAGAGGAAGCATGACGCAATGGGGCAATTGGACGCCCTAAAAAAGGAGAAAAAGGGAGAAAATGCACAAAGAATATATGTATATATATATATATATATATATATATATATATATATATATATATATATATATATAAAATCCCCCACAATCATGTTGCTCTCTACATGGCCAGCCATGTGTCTAGCCACATGCTATTACTCTTAACTACAAATGGAACCCTTAAGTTTGTATTAGCCCAGTACAAATTAAAACCTTTTAAAAGAAATCTTTACAGTATGTAAAATCTGTCAATATTTGGGACTTGTAGGACGTGTAAGTCCAGTTTACTGGCATAAATCATTTACTTCATCCTAATCAGGGTCACGGTACCAGAAATGCAAGTGGTATCCAATTAAATTTCGTGATCTGCCAATACCCACTTAGATGCATAGGTTCAATGAATTATATATATATTGAAATTATATATTATAGACTTTATTGAAACATATATATATATATATATATATATATATATATATATATATATATATATATATATAAATATATATATATATATATATACAGTATATATATATATATATTGAAACATGCTTGTTTCCTTGCTGGTTTCATATTAGGTATATTATATGAAACCAGCAATGACACAGGCATAAAGTGCATAATTGTCATTAAAACTCAACATTTCTTTTCTTATATTAATTTAATTCAACTAAATCAAATTTAATGTCCACTGTTAAGCACTTTTTACATCACTATGGGCTCAGAAGCTTATGTGCAAGAGGCTTCTGTTTTAAAATCAGAACTATATATGCAGTCAAAAGTCTCTGGGCACCCCTCTTTATTACTGGCAAACACCGATCAGCCATAACATTAAAACCACCTCCTTGTTTCTACACTCACTGTCCATTTTATCAGCTCCACTTACCATATAGAAGCACTTTGTAGTTTTACAATTACTGACTGTAGTCCATCTGTTTCTCTACATACTATTTTAGCCTGCTTTCACCCTGTTCTTTAATGGTCAGGACCGCCACAGGACCACTACGGAGCAGGTATTATTTAGGTGGTGGATGATTCTCAGCACTGCAGTGACACTGACATGGTGGTGGTGTGTTAGTGTGTGTTGTGCTGGTATGAGTGGATCAGACACAGCAGCACTGCTGGAGTTTTTAAATACCGTGTCCACTCTATTAGACACTCCTACCTAGTTGGTCCACCTTGTAGATGTAAAGTCAGAGATGATCACTCATCTATTGCTGCTGTTTGAGTTTGTAATCTTTTGGAACTTTGTCAGTGGTCACAGGACGCTGCCCATGGGGCGCTGTTGGCTGGATATATTTTTGGTTGGTGGACTATTTCTGAGGTTTATCCACTCATACCAGAACAACACACACTAACACACCACCACCATGTCAGTGTCACTGCAGTGCTGAGAATGATCCACCACCCAAATAATACCTGCTCTGTGGTGGTCCTGGAAGAGTCCTGACCATTAAAGAACAGCATGGAAGGGGGCTAACAAAGCATGCAGAGAAACAGATGGACTACAGTCAGTAATTGTAGAACCACAAAGTACTTCTATATGGTAAGTGGAGATGATAAAATGAACATTGAGTGTAGAAACAAAGAGGTGGTTTTAATGTTATGGCTGGTCAGTGTATGTCTTCTGGGTTCAGTTTGAGGAATATAGTTTTTTTGCACTTCTAAACTGAATCTGGGATTTTTTTATGGTTGGCCATAAATGTAAATTTAGAACCCAGCTTGCAGTGGGCATGTTCATCACAGTAACATGAGTCCATTTATACCATACTTGTATAAAATCCCCCTGCCTATAAATCAGATTTCAGTATATGTACAATGTTTTCACATCTGCACTGTTGCTGCAGTGTGGCTCATAATTACAAGCGGCAGGGAAACCGGTCTGAAGCTGATCATTAGCAGATCTGTGACAAACAGCCCTGCCATCACGTCTTTCTATCTTTAGTGTGACACTGATGTGATGGTCAGCCGTTAGTTAATCTACAGGAATAGTCTGATGGCTTCTGTGTTTATTCTTCCGTGTGGCTCCCTGGTGTTGGGTCAGTGTGTTGGGCTGTAGCAGTAGACTGGAGTTGGGTGCTGGTGATGCTTGAATCTGGAGAGCTTGGAGCTGAAGAAGAGTCTGTGGAGGTCCGTGGCCCAGCTACAAAGAACACACATACACGCCAGATTAAAGACAATTTAGTGCTATGTAGGGATTTATTTACTGATGTTTAAATGTATTGTTTACTGGGGATCAATATGTCTAATATCCAGTCACCAAAAAGCACATGCATTTTTTCCACATTTTCCTCCCGATTTAGCGCATTCAATTTTGTCTTCCGCTGCTCAGAGATACCAGATTGCATCCAAGGAGAGCACGTTGCTGTACACGCCTCTTCCGACACGTGCACAGCCCTTCTCTTCTCGCCCCTGCATTCTGCACAGGCGTCTCTTCCACCAATCAGGGTCCTTACACAGCGTATGAAGACCCACCCACCCACACACAGTCTGGCCCCCACCCTGCAGATACGGTGGTCAATTAGTATCTGCTGCAGGCACTGCCAATTATGCCTGCCAGATGGCACCCAGCCGACCGGTGGCAACACCGAGTTTCGAACCGAGGAGTTCAGATACTTGGTGCGCTAGCGGAATATCCCGCTGCGCCACCTGGGCGCCTCAACCCTGATTTTTCAAGAAAGATGAGATTGTTTGTATGGCCTAGCCAATCTCCTGACTTAAATCACATTGCAAATATATAGAGTTAAAATTGTATTTTGTAAGTGAGATCCGCCATATTTGTCATTTTTTGCGAGAAAAGTTGTGTGCACTGAATGCTGGGATTGCCTGCACCGCCAAGGAAGCATTGTACACTCCCTTGTTATTCAATCAGTTTATAGCTTTAAAATAAGGCACCTTAGTAGGAGCATTTTAAGAGATCTGAGAATTTGGACAGGCTTCTTCTTGGGAGCGATGATGTAAAATGCGTCTATATAGAGAGATTACTAAGTTTTCGAACAGACCCATAAAATCTAGCAAAATTTCATGTAGGGCATGTAATTCCAGTTCTTTGTTGGCTTAAATAATTTAATTCATCCATAATTACTCACTTCAAATGCATCTTTAATAAAGTATCTATCTATCTATCTATCTATCTATCTATCTATCTATCTATCTATCTATCTATCTATCTATCTATCTATCTATCTATCTATCCATCCATCCATCCATCCATCCATCCATCCATCCATCCATCCATCCATCCATCCATCCATCCATCCATCAAAGCTGTAATTGCCAACAATAGTGGTAAATACTTTCTCTAATATCTATTGTGGTTTTTCTAATCATATCTATATTTTTGCAAATAAATACACACCTTTTTGCTCATATTTATAAGTACAAAGTTACTATGAACTACGTGCAATATGACCAGTGGTAGCTTAGTGACTAAGGAACTCCCAAGATGCCACTGTTTGGCTCCAGTATTGCTTGCAATGTTTTCAGTGACAATTTTAAGTCACTTTGGATAAAGGTGCGTGCTAAATGCCATATATGTAAATGCAATAGAAGTATATTGTATTTAGTAAAAAGAAATGTTAAATGCTTGTTTCCCCTCACTGTAATTGGTCAGACCTTGTGCAGTGAGAGGCATGGACTTCTGATGATCCTCTGACTCTTCAGTAGAACTGATTGATGAGTAAACACAACCTCTTGCTTCTACTGGAGTTTGTGATGGAGCTGTGTGTGGTTCTGGTTCAAACACACCGTTATCTGCTGCAGGTTCCAGCACTGAGAGACACAAAAACAACAATAGCAACACCATCACCACCAATATGCTAACCAGTTTGTATCGTATCAGCTTTCAACTCTCCCTGTTCATATACACATTCAAATGCACACATTTAATTTTTAATAAGTACAGAGATAAGCAACATGTCTGTTGTAAGCAGATAAGAAACAACAGTTAGCACAGAATTGAGGTTCCAAAGTCCAACACCTAATGTGATATGGCTAGAGCAGTATAAAAGGAAGATCACAGCTCTGTACCTTGTTCTTCAGCTATTCCACTGCTGTGAGAACTCACGATCGTGCCAATAAATTCTTCCAATCCAGTCAACTATAATCTTTGTTTTCATTTATCATCTTACCTTATTTTTTCACAACAAGAAGGTGGTCAAACTAAATGTGTGTGTACACATTTAGTGGGTAAGCTTGGTCAAGGTGATTAAAAAAAAAAAATCTCAGCTGTGCTATCGATCGGCTAGGTGCCTACACAGACACGACTAGCTGTGTCTAAAGGGGAGGTGGTCGAACGGTTTTGTAATTGCAACTGTTATCATGTTCTCTGCTGGTTGGTCAAGGCGCTTGCATGAAATACGATCATGGCTAGTGGTGTGTGACTCTCCGTACACAAAACCCATCTCTGTCTGGTGAAGAGAAGCGGTCAGTGACTTTGCCCATTCTGCAGCCAGAGAAGGGTAGTAAAAGTGGCAGAAGATCACAATGTTTACTGAGATACTAACCTGGAATACAGGGGAAGAAATCATGCTTAGCTCCATATAGCTATAAATATATATGTATAGTTTGGTGTGGCCAACATCAGCTTCCATTCATGGAAAAGTTGCATAATGTCCCAATTTAACATCCATTCAATTCTTTGATTTTAAAATACAGCCCTTATAATGTGTAATGAAAAACAGGTCAAGAAAAATAGTGCAAATTATATAAACAATACAGAAATAAGAATTCAAGCTATAATTTAGCATGCATGTACAAATTGGTAAACACATGAACCTTAAATAAAAATACCTATCGGAGGTGGAAGCTGGTCTTCAGAAGCAGGATGAATGTGTGACTGCACTTCCATCCCTGATTCAGATAACGCCACCTTATGGTGTTGAGCTTTTACAGGAAGTTTGGAAGAGGAGCTGACACTGGGATGGTCCGGGACATCATCTAAAAGCAGATTAAAAGACTACATTTAAATAATAATGATATTAATAATACATTTTATTTGTAACTCACTTTACATTTGATATAAATCTCAAAGTGCCACAGGATAAAAGACATCACTACAAAAAAATAAATAAGCAATTTAAAGGATAGCAGCCATTACTACATTAACTAAAATTTCTCATAAGTTCTGCTAAAAAGAAAGGTTTTGAAAAGTCTATTAAAAAGTCCCAACTGTCCGTGGTCCCCTTAAATGGTCAGGGAGGGCATTCCAAAAGTGAGGGGCAGCAGAACAGAAGGCCTGATCACATGGTGCTTAGCTTGGTTCTTGGGGGGAGAAGGCGATTTGAATTTGTAGAGCGGAGGGATCAGAATGAGGTTTGTGTGGTGAGCTGGTGAGTGAGGAGGGAGACCTTGTATTCAAATGACTGTATTGGTGACTGATGAGGAGATGGAAATATTGTGACCAAAGAAGGTAATGCTGTTTATAGAAGATGACTAAATCTGATGCGGGGTGCCGACCGAGATTGTTTCAGTTTTGGCACTGCTCAACTGAAGAAAATTGTGTTTCATCCATATCTGTAACTCCTCCAGACAGGCAGTAAGTATTGTCACAGTAGATGATGAATATGATGATGATTAAGTTTTGGTTTTATTCATCTTGTGTATAGATTACATCCTAAACCATGTGAGTTCACACCTACAGTGCAAAAATGCTCTTATATTTTTGGGAATACTCTGTGATCCAAGTAGAGTGAACTGTGTACTAGGTATTGCTGTCACAGGCTGGTAAGCACCTCATGATGGTGCCATCAGATGTAACCCAGAACCTACCATGTTAAAGGGTTGAACCCAATTGTGAGACACTTATCCAATGCAGAACAATACTGTGGCGGAAAAGCTACAAAAAAATTAAAATAAGCAAAAAAGAGTTGAGAAAAAACTGTATTGATTACAGCCTGTAAATATACTCTGTGGCCCATCTGGTAGAATGGGTATTGTACAGCAGCATGGGCTTTTTTTTGCCCTTGATCTCTCTGTGAGACATGTGGTATGTTCTCTTTGTATCCATGTGTTTTTTTTTCTGAGTACTCCTGTTCCTGCTGGGTTTTCGAATACATCGTATAAAAACTCAGCTCAGCACCTGGCTGGGCTGGGCGGCTGCATGAACAACGATTGGCTGTTGTTCATAGGGTCAGGGACAAGCCGGATCATGGGTCCTCATAACTGGTGCAATTATGAGCCCTGCTGGCTGATTGACGGCGCCTGCACAAAGCTGAGGTATAATGCTGATCAGGGTGTGGCTCTCCGTGCACAGTGCTGATCGGTATACATGAACTCGACTCGTGCAGGTGAAAAATGCAGTCTGTATTGAGCACGTGTCAGAAATGGAGTGTGTCAGTTGAGAAGCGTCCTCAGTCAACGGCGGAGGGTTGAATCAGTGGAGGATGCAATCTGAGTAATCACGACTAGATTAGGGGAGAAAATTGGGGAGTGTTTTACAAATTCGTCCTATTGTTTTCACATTTATGGTGATCTCTGACTGTAAAAAAGAATATTTTAAAGGTGATTTAAAAAATAACTGACCAGCTGGAGTGCTGGAGCTTCCCAGAGGGCTGCGGGGATGTTGTGGGTGGGGAAGCTGCTCCTGGCTTGGCTTGTGATCTGGGTCGGTCGTGGCAGATGTGGAGCTGCTGTTAGCGGGGCTGTGTGAGGCTTTAAGACCTATGTGTAAGGGTACAGGGCTGTGTTTGGCTGCAGGGGTGTGAGCAAGTCCAGTGGGTTTTAGGTGGATTTGGGTAGGTTGGAATTTCAAAAGAGCTTCGGGGTGCTGCTCTTTCTGAAGGACTGCTGGCTTCTCTGCAGTGCTGGGGTCACCCTCGCCTGGTGTAAAATAGAAATGCAAACCCCAAAATTAAATGAGAGTAAGATCAGAGTTTGTTAGAGTTAACTTGGTAAACATGGTACAGGTGTACTAACCATGTTCTAGTTCAGCTTTATTTGCAGTGGACGATGGTTCATTGGTCTGTGGAATGCAAAATCATAGACATAAAGCTCAAAACACCAAAAAACAAATAAATACACTGATCAGCCATAACATCAAAACCACCTCCTTGTTTCTACACTCATTGTCCATTTTATCAGCTCCACTTACCATATAGAAGCACTCTGTAGTTCTACAATTACTGACTGTAGTCCATCTGTTTCTCTACATATTTTTTTAACCTGCTTTCACCCTGTTCTTCAATGGTCAGGAATGGTGGTGGATCATTCTCAGCACTGCAGTGACACTGACATGGTGGTGGTGTGTTAGTGTGTGTTGTGCTGGTATGAGTGGGTCCGACACACCAGCGCTGCTGGAGTTTTTAAATACCGTGTCCACTCACTGTTCACTCTATTAGACACTCCTACCTAGTTGGTCCACCTTGTAGATGTAAAGTCAGAGACGATCGCTCATCTATTGCTGCTGTTTGAGTTGGTCATCTTCTAGACCTTCATCCGTGGTCACAGGCCGCTGCCCATGGGGCGCTGTTGGCTGAATATTTTTTGTTGGTGGACTATTCTCAGTCCAGCAGTGACAGTGAGGTATTTAAAAACTCCAGCAGCGCTGCTGTGTCTGATCCACTCATACCAGCACAACACACACCAACACACCACCACCATGTCAGTGTCACTGCAGTGCTGAGAATGATCCACCACTCAAATAATACCTGCTCTGTGGTGGTCCTGGGAGAGTCCTGACCATTAAAGAACAGGTTAAAAAACTACAGTCTTGTACTTGGACTACAGTCAGTAATTGTAGAACTACAAAGTGCTTCTACATGGTAAGTGGAGCTGATAAAATGGACAGTGAGTGTAGAAACAAGGAGGTGGTTTTAATGTTATGGCTGATCGGTGTAAATAGCACATGGTGGGAGTAACTCACCTTCTCTTTCAACCTCTCCTGCTTGGCTTTAAGCTGAGCCAGAAAGTCATTACCCATCACCTGCACCCCTCGGATTTTGCCTTGATGAGGACCATCTCGCTTCTTACTCTCCTCAGCGTGAACTTTGGGCTCAGCGGTCACCGCTGTTTCTACATTTTCACATGGCTCCACCTTTTCAGGTACCTGAGCTCTGATAGGCTCAGGGGTAGGTTCAGGGGCAGGACTTTTAGCTGCAGGTTTTGTGAAGTCCGCAGCCTCAGATTCTATGATGACTGGTGACATTAACGGTGTAGGGCTGGTTGGGTTGGTGGTAGGTGTGCGAGGGCTGGTGGGTGGAGATTTGACAGAGGAACGTGATTTGATAAGGTTGAAGAAGCCGCTCATGCGAGATTCCCTCTTCCTTTCTCCTTCCATACTTAACACTTTCCCGGAGAAACGCCTAAAATAGAGTTGATTAGTATTTTAGTTTACACCCAAAACAAAATACATAAATAAATGATAGTTCTTGGTCTTACTTCGCTCCATACTTTGTGACTTTTTTATCAAAGAAATCGTCCAGGCCATCATCGAGTTTCCCCACAAACTCATTCTGCTCCACATCTTCTGTAGAAGCACTTCTGATTGGCTAAATGTAGAAGACAAACTTTTTATTTATTTCTTTATTTATTATTATTCACGACAGGAAGGGCAGGCAATTCTCACTGTCAGTCTTTAGACAAGTGCTGTCCTTTTTTTGCTTTTTTCCCAATTTTCCTCCCAATCTAGTTGCATTACACTTTCTCTCTACAGTTGCCCATGTGTGCAGTAGCCGACTGCATCTTTTCACCTGAACAAGACGAGTTTATATGGGGCTTAGTCTAACGCACGAAGAGTTAACCCCAACCTGGCCTATTCAGAACCCCCTTTCACAACCCCCCAGCTGGACTAGTCAAACCCCCCTTCCCCAAAACCCCAAATGGACTAGTCAAAACCTTCTTCCCTAACCTTTACCATAAGTAGTGAAAACCTACTTTACTAACCCTCACCTGGACTAGTCAAAACCCCCTTTACCAAAACCCCTTTCCCCAAACCCTCACCTGGACTAGTCAAAACCCCCTTCCCCAAAACCCCTTTCCCCAAACCCCCACCTGGACTAGTCAAAACCCCTTTTACCAAAACCCCTTTCCCCAAACCCTCACCTGGACTAGTCAAAACCCCCTTTACCAAAACCCCTTTCCCCAAACCCTCACCTGGACTAGTCAAAACCCCCTTCCCCAAAACCCCTTTCCCCAAACCCCCACCTGGACTAGCCAAAACCCCCTTTTACCCAAACCCCCACCTGGACTAGTCAAAACCCCCCTTCCCCAAAACCCCACCTGGACTAGTCAAAACCTTCTTCCATAACCTTTACCATAAGTAGTGAAAATCTACTTTACTAACCCTCACCTGGACTAACCAAAACCCCTTTCCCCAAAACCCCTTTCCCCAACCCCCCACCTGGACTAGCCAAAACCCCCTTCCCCAAACCCCCTTTCCCCAAACCCCCACCTGGACTAGTCAAAACCCCCTTTCCCAACTCCCCCCTGGACTAGTTAAAACCTGCTTCCCTAACCTTTACCATAAGTAGTGAAAACCTACTTCCTAACCCTCACCTGGACTAGTCAAAACACCCTTTCTCAACTCCCACCTGGACTAGTCAAAAGGTTGGAACTCTTACCGGTACTTTGCTTGGTTTGCTGAACTTCTTTCTGCGTGGTCTCAGTTTAGTGATGTGCTGTAGCTTGGGACTTTCTGTATCTGGCAGATCATTAAAACACGTGGTCTCTGGCCTGTTTGAGTCCACCTGTACAGGCTCCGGGGGTGGAGGCAGTGGTAGATCCTCCACATGGATCGGCACATGCTCCAGTGCCTTATCCAGATCAAACTCTAGCTCTGACGGACAAAAAGATTAAAGCTTGAACAGAATAACACTCACTTAAACCAACAGTAAAACCACAGATTTACACAATTAATTTGCAGCAGACACATTTGCAGCAGTTATGAGATTATCATATCAACATACTGTAACTAACATTGTCTATGGAACGTTTCCATAACCTTGTGAAATCATGCCACAATGAAATAGGGCTGTGCTGAGACCAAAGGATACAATGCATACTCTAAAGTGTTACTAACCTATTTATTATTGTTCGTTTTAATAATTTGGTTATGTAAAAGATTTAGTTGGGTTTTTTTTAACAAAAATCCCCCCCCCCCTTTTTCGCCCCCTTTGGCGCATCCAATTGTTCAATTTGCGTGCTTCCTCTCTGTCTATGCTGAACCCCGCCCTGACTGAGGAGATCGAAGCTAACCCATATCCCCTCCGAAACATGGGCAGCAGCCGGCTGCATTTTTGCCACCCGCACATTGATGAGTGTGGCGCCACCTAGCGTTGCATGCGGAGAGACACACCCTAAGGGCACTCTTCCTCATCTCTGTGCAGGCGCCTCTAATCAGCCGGCAGAGGTCGTAATCGCATTCTGACAGAGAGAGACCCACATCCGGTTCTTTGTCCCGCCCCCCAACTGAGCAACCGGCCAATCGTTGCTCATACAGCCACTCAGCCTCGAACCGGTAAGGCAGAGCTGGATTCGATACGACGTACTCAGAATCCAGCTCTGGTTGCAGAGTGTCTTTTTACCGCTGCGCCACCTGAGCGGCAGTAAGATTTAGTTTAATGAAAGGTGTTTAAAAAACATACCGAAGGCCACAGAGATGGGACGCACCATCCTGAACAAAATACTTTGCCTCTTGGATGTTGGAGTCAGCTTTAAATTCAAAGAGAAAACAAGGTTAGGTTACAGTGTGATTCACATCAGTTTTTTAAATACACAAGAACATACAATATCTAACAGTACAAGAAGGATTTTATTCAACTGTAAAGTCTATAATAAAGAGAGCAGATTAATTCTCACTGACTGCAGTGGCTGTTTGTATATCTTGACCATGTGCAACTGCTTTGCAGGTCCAGGAGCAGACAGCGTTAAGGGCCTTGCTTAAGGACCCAGCAGTGGCTGCATAGCAGAGCCTGGATTTAAACTGACAATCGGTTGAAAGCCCAAGGCTCTACCCACTAGGCTACCACTGTACCAAAAAAAAGAACATGGGTTCTTCTAAAACATGACAAAACCACCTGTTTCCAAAATATATATTACATGGCTAAAAGTATGTGGACACCACTTTTAATTATCGAGGTCAGATGTTTTAGCCACTGCAATCTAGAATTTGATTTTATTTATTTGTTATCTCAGGTTTAAAGGTATATGTTTAATATAGTGTTTAGTATAGAAATCTGTCTGTATGTGAGTTTGTATGTGTGTACCAGTAGGTCAGTTGGAGGTGGTGGTAGCTTCTCTGCCTCTAGTTGCCTTTCATCCACAACCTCCGTCTCCTCTGAATCATGATGTATCAGTGGCTGGCCACGCCTACTCAGGTGCTCCGCCTACATAAACGTCCATCAATTCACATAGTCTGTACATCCACGTTTGCACATTGATGTCCGGGTGCATGAATAAATACTGACCAAAGTGTGTTGAGAGCGAGACAGGGACGCCAAGATCTCATCGATGATGTGGTCAGACAGGAACGAGGCCATGCTGAGCTTTACTTCACTGACATGAAAAAACACAAAGATTATTACAACACGAGCTTTTACAGCAAGCATCAACAGCCCAAAGAAAGAGAGACAGACAAGTCAGACCTGATCTTGTTGATGATGTCGACGGCAGACTGCTCGAGCAGGGTGTTAATGACGAAGGTTTGAGGAACACTCATGCTCCCTTCACTCACCCGCATCAGAGCTGGTCTCAGGTTCGCTTTTTTCATCACGTGAGGACACACGTTCTCCGCGGTGTCAACCATGGACACCAACAAACTCTACACATTCACATACAGAGAGAGATTTATGAGTCTGCCAAAGGTTATGCATTAAAACACCCCTAGAAGTTTCCTACCCTATAATTAGGGCCCTACTAAATTCATAGGAGAAAGGGTGCCTAATTTCACAGACCTCATTTTTTTTTATAACACATTTCACATATTTTTAAAGAAAAGTGCCACATTTCATGGCAGTTAATAAATTACACTCATAAATTAAATGATAGAATAAATAAAAGCTACAATACACAGCACAGTCTACCTTAATAGTTAAACCTCAAACTTCTGTCGACGGTGCGAGTCTTCATGTTCTGTCTCAAATATGAAAATACTCGTCTGTGTTTTGACCACAGAATTGGTTGGGAGTTTTCATGTTTTTAGCTGCTTTTCACCTCGACATCTTGGACATTTTGACTTACCGATTGCTAACTGAACTGCCGTAGGATTGCTACTGTAACAGACTTTTCTGACAATGTTTGATGTGTATTTTTATGCATTGAGTGCATTCGTCCCTATGGGGATTCCATAGTCAATGGAAAAGTGTGCTTCTCTACACACATGATAATCTCTCTGTAGTCTGTGCTGCGCCTCAAAAGAACAAGCCAGTAAAGTATGATGCTCCTAATAGTTTGTCCATGTACATTTTATTTCTTTCATTACTAACTCAGCAAACTTTAAAGATGTTCGGTTACACTAGGATGCCTCGTAGTGCAAATTAACCAGTAAATGTGAGACTTTAATGCTACGCGAATAAAAAATGGTAAATCGCTAAATACAAATTTTGAATGTCGGCGCTCAGGTAGACACACCAGAGCTGACATCCCGAACTCGTCGATTCTGGGCGCCTACATGAACAATAATTGGCTGTTTTTCTAAGGGGGTGCCGGACCAGACCTTATAACTGATGCAATTACGACCTCTGCTGGTTGATTGATAGCGCCTGCACAGAGAGGAGGGATGATGTGATCAGGGTGTGTCTCTCCATACACAAAACTGATACGCATATTAACTCACCTCATGCACGTGAAAAGATGCAGTCAACTACTGCACACGTGTCAGAGGGGGCGTGTGTTAGTGTGTTAGGCTCCCCTCACTCAGAGTGGAGGTCAACATCAGTAAAGAGGCAGCGTAATGCAATCGGGTAATTGGACATGACTAGACTGGGAGGAAAACTGTGGAAAAATGCATATTACACGGGAAACGTCTCATTTTATGGTCAGTGATGTGATCTGACATTTGCTTTGTTCTGGATTTTACCCTCTTTATCTCCGGTCATTTCCAGTTCCTGATTGTGAATCCGCTGCTGCTTGCACAACCCCCGATCTAAACAAGGAGAGCAGGATCACCATGCACCCCCTTCGACATGTATCCAATTTGAAGCTGCATCTAATCACCTGCCAGTGTTGTATCACGTACAAAGAGCCACAGTAAGCTCATATGACTCCCTCTACTGGCGCCCGAACCAGTCTTGGAGATCGCATATTGTAGCGGCGGCAGGAAGAGACCCCGTCCGACCTTCCCTCCCTTAAACATGGCCTCTGTGTATGGACACCCAGCCAGGACAGTGGTCTTAGATAATCTGCAGTGGTGTGCTAGCTTGTTAGACTGCTGCACTACCCAAGCACCCAAACATTTGCCTTTATTAAAAAACAATAAAACAGAAAGGGGCAACATGTACTTTTTAAAATTTTTGTTCATGTATTTTCTCCCCTTTTTTCTCTTTTGCATCATGCTTCCTCTCCACTAATGCCGGCCCCGGCTCTGATTGAGGAGAACAAAGTTAACCCACACCTCCTCCAACACGTGGGCAGCAGCCGTATGCATTTTGTCATCTACACTCATCAAGATCAGCTGCGGATCAGCTCTGTGCACGGAGAGACACACCCTGATCAACGCACTCCTTCCCCGTCCCTGTGCAGGCGCCATCAACCAGCCAGCAGAGGTCGTAATTGCATCAGTTATGAGAGAGTCCCTATCAGGCTTAATACCCTACCCCTATACAGTGAGGGAAATAAGTATTTGATCCCCTGCTGATTTTGTAAGTTTACCCCCTTACAAAGACTTGAACAATAATTTTTATGGAAGGTTTATTTTAACAGAGAGAGACAGAATATCAACAAAAAATCCTGAAAAAAAACATTAAATAAAAGTTATAAATTAATTTGTATTTAATTAAGGGAAAGAAGTATTTTATCCCCTACCAACCAGCAAGAATTCTGACCCCCACAGACCGGTTATGTGCCCATGAGGCACACAAATTAGTCCTGTCCCTGTATAAAAGACACCTGTCACAGAATCAGTTTCTTCCATTCAAATCTCTCAACCACCATGGGCAAGACCAAAGAGCTATCAAAGGACGTCAGGGACAAGATTGTAGACCTGCACAAGGCTGGAATGGGCTACAAGACCATCAGCAAGACGCTTGGTGAGAAAGAGATCACTGTTGGTGCGATAATTCGAAAATGGAAGAAATACAAGATCACAGTCAATCGCCCTCACTCTGGAGCTCCATGCAAGATCTCACCTGGTGGGGTAAGAATGATTCTGAGAAAGGTGAGGTCAGTCCAGAATTACACGGGAGGAGCTTGTCAATGATCTCAAGGGAGCTGGGAGCACAGTCACCAAGAAAACCATTAGTAACACACTTCGCCGTAATGGATTGAGATCCTGCAGTGCCCGCAAAGTCCCTCTGCTCAAGAACGCTCATGTACAGGTTCATCTGAAGTTTGCCAATGAACACCTGAATGATTCAGAGAAAGCTTGGGAGAATGTGATATGGTCAGATGAGATCAAAATTGAGCTCTTTGGCATCAACTCCACTCGCCGTGTTTGGAGGCAAAGAAATGCCCAGTGGGGATGGTGTTCTTGGGGTCATATCCAGCATTTCTCTGCTCCCAGCTCCCTTGAGATCATTGACAAGCTCCTCCCGTGTAATTCTGGACTGACCTCACCTTTCTCAGAATCATTCTTACCCCACCAGGTGAGATCTTGCATGGAGCTCCAGAGTGAGGGTGATTGACTGTGATCTTGTATTTCTTCCATTTTCGAATTATCGCACCAACAGTGGTCTCTTTCTCACCAAGCTTCTTGCTGATGGTCTTGTAGCCCATTCCAGCCTTGTGCAGGTCTACAATCTTGTCCCTGACGTCCTTTGATAGCTCTTTGGTCTTGCCCATGGTGGTCGAGAGATTTGAACGGAAGAAACTGATTCTGTAACAGGAGTCTTTTATACAGGGACAGGACTAATTTGTGTGCCTCATGGGCACATAACCGGTCTGTGGGGGTCAGAATTCTTGCTGGTTGGTAGGGGATCAAATACTTATTTCCCTTAATTAAATACAAATTAATTTATAACTTTTATTTAATGTTTTTTTTCAGGATTTTTTGTTGATATTCTGTCTCTCTCTGTTAAAATAAACCTTCCATAAACATTTTAGACTGTTCGAGTCTTTGTAAGGGGGTAAACTTACAAAATCAGCAGGGGATCAAATACTTATTTCCCTCACTGTATGAACAACAGGCCAAACATTGTTCATGTGGTTGCTCAGCCCAGCCGGCAGGCAGAGCTGAGACTCGATACGATGTATTCGAGATCCCATCTCTGGTTCCAGCGTGTGTTATTACCGCTGTGCCACCTGAGCGGCCCCGGCAACATGTACTTAAAGCCTGTTTCCTTGGAATATTGGATTGATTAGATGTGTGTGTGTGCACTCACCTGTAGCTGTTGGTCTATTACACTGCTGACCTCTCCTGCCATCGACAGCAGTTTCTCCTGGATTGGTGCCACCCATGGGCTCTTAGAGGCCTCACTTCCACCCCCAGCTGCCTCTCCACCCCCATGCTTCGATGATCGCAGATGGTACATACTGGCCAAAAGCTAAAGAATACAATTCCATTTTAATTCCACTTTAGCAATGCAAATGTTCCCTACAGAGCTGGACAAACACTTGAGTTCTAATAACCAGTGGAAAAAAAATAATTCTCACTCTTTTTGAGTTACGGGCGTCCTGGACGAGTCTCTCAGCCACTTTCATATCTTCCTGAACCCTTTCTCTCTCACTAAAGCGCAAAGAGTTGAGGTGGTCCTGCACTTTCACACACAGCCTGTCAATCATCTGTAAACACACACACGGAAACACACAGAGCACTTACACACAGTTTGGTAAGTGTATTGTTAAGAAATCATTCTTTGGTCAGTTATTACTGTTTTAGTTTAGGTAGAGATTCACTGATATGTACTAGTTGTGCCATGGAGTGTTGCTGTTCCCTGGGCTATGCCTAAAAGATGATGTTAGAGAATCGTGTATACATAATGCAGTGCTGACACTGTTTGTTAACATAATTTTTATTTTTAATTTTATTTATACATTTAATTTTACAATTGTATTTTTCTCCCTTTTTCTCTCTACAGTATTTAGCGTAGCCAATTAGTCTTCTGCCGCTGGAGACCCTGATTGTGTCCGAGGAGGGTACTTTTTTATTTTTAATGCATTTTTCTCCCGATTTAGTGCATCCAATTTGTCTTCTGCTGCTGACAGACTCCAGATTGCATCCAAGGAGAGCACACCGCTGCCCACGCCTTCTTTACACGTGTACAGCCCTCCTCTTCTGCCAATCAGGGTAGCCAGGCACCTCAGGGTAGCCAGGCACCTCAGGCTACTAACCAGAGTCCATACACACCATCAAACACCCCACCTCCTTTTAATTCCGGTCTTTTCCCACCTGACCAGTTGCCAATGTTGTCTGCTGCAGGCACCACTTATTGTGCCTGCTAGGGGGTGCCCAGTCGACTGGTAGCAGAGCTAAGATTCAAACCCATAGAGTTCAAAATTCCAGAGCTGGTGTGCTAGCTGAATATCTGGCTGCGCTACCTGGGAGCCCTTGTTACCATCATTTTTGTGAAACATTGAATGGAAATTAAGCAAACAGACTTAATTATTTAGTTTAATACTGACACTCACATTATATTGCAACACTGATAGAAGGAAGCACGCTTAATATCATGGTTGCTGAACAATTTATCATATCTAGTCACCTATATGCATAAAGTCTCAGATTCAAGGAGATCTACCTCAACACACATTTAAACTCAAACACACACAGAGAAAGAGAGAGTATAACCTGTTGTGTGGTGGAGGTGACGATGCCCTGCTGCAGTCGGTAGGCCTGTTCTTGCAGGTATTTCCTAGTTTCATGGTTTCTAAGCAGGTACTGCTCCATCTAAACATACACGTAAACAGGGTGTTAACCTTTCTTAAAAAGGCCTACAAACAAATTATTATTACCAAATATTTAGTATTTAAATGCAATGACACTGCAAAGTGGCTCAGTGGGTAGCACTGTCTCATGCCTCACAGCAAGAAGGTCCTGGGTTTGATTCAGGGGTGAAGCAGTCCAGGTTCTTTATGTGTACAGTTTGCATGTTCTCCCTGTGTCTGTGTGGGTTTCCTCCAAGTGCTTTGGTTTCCTCCCACAGTTTAAAGCCATGTAGTCAGGTTCATTGGAAAATTGCCCTAGGTGTGTGTGTAAATGTGTGTTTGTGGTTGCCCTGTGATGGACTGGTGACCTGTCTGAGGGGTTTCCTAAAAAGGTGGAAATCAGATGGCACTAAATCCGGACTACAAGCTCTCTCTCAGTTTCTCAGTCTCTCAGACACGATCAATTACTACCACTCCCACCCTCACCGTATCCAACCAAAGTATAAAAGTGCAGAAACTTTTTGAAGATCCCTCATATTATTGACTGGATGCATAATCAGTCTGACCTTCATGAGGGCATCCTCAGTTTTCTCTGGGCTGGATTTGAGAGCCTGTGCAGCATCCATTATTGGTACCGGCATGAAGCGGATAGTGTAGTTCCTTCAGTGAAGAACATAATGCATGATCAGTGTACAGCTTACAGACATACACACACTCACACCTGTATGAATATCACTTACTTCTCCAAAGCAGCTGCTACATCTTGAAGACCCTGTGCGCTGATGTTGTTCCTGTCCCAAATTACTGTCCTACAGCATTTCATAAGGGTAATACAGACGGTGGATGAGTTAGTTCCTTAAATACAGTACATTATTTTTGAGGAAATGTGTTTTGTTTTTAAGGTCCTGAAACCTGAGTTTGGTGTTGATTTGGAGAGCTTTAGCCAGCATTTTGGCACCCATGTCCCCCATGCCGTTACCGCTGATGTCTAGTCGAGTGAGAGAGTTGTTTCCTCCTACAGCGTTTAACACTATGGACAGATCCGCCTTCAGCTTAGAATCAGCCAGAGATAGGGAGCTTAACGGCTACACTTGCACACACACACCAGAAACATAGAAATCCATTAGTCAGATCCATTTACTCACAGAATACATTTTTAAGCATATGTTTGGATTAAGGTCTCATTGCTAAACTTATGTAGTGAGTAGGGCTTTATATGTATTCGTATAAACTCTCTTACCGATTCCTCCTCCTGGATCATAAGGACCAAGCTATTCAGTACCTGCCCCAAATTCCTGTACACACACACACACACACACACACACACACACACATCAAAACCTGCAAAATCTACAACTGTGTTACACTGCTCAAAACAACTAAGAGAACACTTAATCATCACAGTAAAACACCAAGTAAATTAAACTTCAAGGATCAATCTATCCAGTACGGAAGGAACGCAGCAATTACTCTCTCCTTGTTCTTCCTGACTAATTTGTCTCTAGTTTTGTGTTTTGCTAGTGTTCTTGCCACTACTGGTAACATCAGGTGGTAGCTGAAGCCCATTTAAGTTGCACAGGTAGTCCAGCTCCTCCACATCCATAAGGGCCATCGCAAGAAGGTTTGCTGTGTCTCTTAACACAGTCTCAAGAGCATGGAGGAGATACCAGAACATGGGCAGTTAAGCAAGGGGAGCTGGACAGGGCCCAACAGCAGGATCAGTATCTTTGTGTAAGGAGGAACAGGAGAAGCACTGCCAGAGGCCTACAGAATGACCCCCAATGGTCTACTGGTAAGCATATTTCTGACCAGACTCCATTTTCTAGTGGGACCTGTGCTCACAGCCCAGCACTGTGCAGTTCTAATGGCATTGACAATTACTACAGTATCAGTGAGAACAAGGGGTTTCATGGGTTTTTGCTTATGGGTTCAACAGTGGAGAATTGGCTGTAGTGGTGACTGAACCAAGAACCTTCTGATTACCAGGCCAACCACTGCGCTACCATGATTGGCCTGTCACAATTACTACAATATTGTCCAATCACAATTATTGGACAGATAATCATTAAGATATGTTTACATTAAAAAATACAGTTGCTCATGTAGAACACAGTCAACACTTCTCGTGTTATCATAACTGAATATACTTTGACCTTATCTTTTATCAGTAATTTAATGTTTAGCTTTAAAACACATACTTGCCTGTTAATATCTGAACTAATATCTGAAGTATCAAATATTTCTACAACGGAGCCTAACATGGAGCATTAGGCCAGGATTATACTTGATGTGTGGATTTTTTATGTGTTAAAACATATCAGCTAGCTAGAACTTGAACCTAGTTTGCTAGCCTACTTGGGTTAAAAGAAGGAAGGAAGAAAGGAAGGATATACAGATGAACAGATAAATAGATTAGATTATTAGAACTTTATTAGTTCCAGAGGAAAATTCACAGCAGCACAAAATCAAGCCTTAAGATATGATACAGTAATATTAACAAAATAAGTAAAAAAAAAATGAGTAAAATAATTTAGTGCACTTCTTATAGCGAAATTTTGGACGCAGCCATTTTTGTGCTGATATTACGGAGCTATTCTGCCCCCTAGTGGAAAGTTATTTTAATAATCTCAATGAAGAGAAGAAAGCCAACGGTGCTGGTTAATTAGTAACTAAAACTAAGTACAGGAAATGTAATAGCCTCTGTCTTTTACAGGATACAGGGACATGTAATAAGTAAAACATCTCTCTTGGCGACTCCCAGATCAGACCATCTGATAATGTAAGAAGCCTTGGTGTTGTCCTGGATAACCAACTGACCTTCTCTCCATGTGTAGCCAACATGACAAAATCGTGCCGGTTCCTCCTCTACAACATCAGGAAGATTCGGCCATTTCTCTCAATGGAAGCTACTTAGATTCTGGTCCAATCACTTGTAATCTCACGGTTGGACTACTGCAACTCCCTCCTGGCAGGAGCTCCCATGTCCACTATTAAACCCTTGCAGCTCATTCAAAATGCAGCTGCCCGTCTGGTTTTTAACCAGCCCAAACACTGCCACATCACCCCACTGCTGCGTTCTCTTCACTGGCTTCATGTAGCTGCACACATTCAGTTTAAAACGCTGATGCTCGCCTACAAGGCCAAAAATGTACGAGCCCCAAACTACCTTCAAGGTCTAATCAAACCCCGCTCTGTACCACGCAACCTCCGAGCCACTAGTCTCGCTCGACTTGATCCTCCACCCAGAACTCAAGGAAGACAAGCATCAAGCCTCTTCTCTGTACTGGCACCCAAACGGTGGAATGAACTTCCTCTGTCTGTCCGAACATCTGAGTCTCTCGTTGTCTTTAAAAAACGATTAAAAACCTTTATCACCTCTTTACTAAACACTTAAGCTGACTTGGACTTACTTACTAACACTCATTCATTTATTTTTCATAAAAAAAAACCAAAAAAAAAAACCAAAAAAAAAAAACCCCACTTTGGTTCTAACAGGTTTTAGCAGATTTGTGTTCTTGGACTGTTGTTTACTTAGACTAGAGTAATGAAATGTTTACTATGGAAGCACTTCTGTAAGTCGCTCTGGATAAGAGCGTCTGCTAAATGCCGAAAATGTAAATGTAAAACATTGCAGTGCCGGTTTTAGAACAGTGCAGTATCTTTGTCAAAAATGTGTCTATTTTTATTTATTTAAACTAAATGTTATTTAGTTTATTGAAGGACTAGAGACTCGAAGCCGTGCTTTAAAAACCTAAGTGTGCCTCCGGACCAAAAACAATGCAGGTAGCAATTCTGGATCATCGGGCTGGCCCCAAAGGGGTAGCTACTGACCTCAGACAAAACTAATGACGTCCAAGACTGGTCCACCCCCACCTCCACCAGCCAGGTACTGAACTTTCTACAACGTTTATGAAACTACTGGTGTTTCATAAAAAATGTTGCCAAACTGATTCACATCTTAACAGACTTACTTACTGTTGACTAAATACAATGCAAACAATTGAGGGTCAAGAAACTTGCATAGAGACCCATCAGTGAGAACTTGGTGGTGGTGGGGCTTAAACCAAAACATTTAAATCAATAATCCAAAGGACCAAATGTACTGTCCTCAATAAACATTAAACACTCATCACTCCAGTATAAACAGGCAAACATCTAAGAAATGTTCAGTATCACTACAGAGGCTAATTTACGCTTTAAGATTAGGTTAAATACTATTTTTGCAGGATGTTCAGCTGGCAGATATAAGCTTTCCATACCATTTCTTTACCAGCTTTTTAAAAACTAAATTTCAGACAGCCTGATGAGGCAAATGTGATGTGTGAAATTTGGGGTGGAAAAACACTGTAAATGTAATTAAGTGTTAAAGATCTGTATAAAGAAAAGAACAGACAATTATCCCCATAGTCATGCAGCAGGACTGAAAATTAGTACTAACAACTCTTACTTGGATTTAATGTTGTTGAAGTTTTTACCCAGAGACAGCTGTCTGATGGAACGATTCTTTGCCAGCCAGACCAGCAGGGTTGTGAGATCAGAGTCCAAACCTGCACACGGAGGATCAGTGTTTACCCTGCTGCTTTACAAAAAGTGTGTTTTTTGTGTGTGTGAGTGTGTGTGTGTGTACTGACTGTTGTCTGATATATCCAAGCTGGAGACGTTGGGAATCTCAGCTATACAGCCCTCCAGAATCTGAGATCCAGCAGATCGTAGCTACACATACAGATGTGGGAGCTTTATTCAGACATATATTATTAGAAGGTCAAAGCAATCACACAAAGACAAAAAAACACTTGTGTCCACTTTATTTTACTGATAATGTTCAGCCGTTATTCACAGTTACCAGCCCTGTAAATAATCTGATCAAAATAATAATCATTTGAATTTATTTGTTTATTTGTTGAAATTATTATGTATTACTACTACTTGTACTGATCATTTGAATAGAACGAATTATTACAATTATTATTATTGATGTTGTTGTTGTTATTATAACCATCTTAATATTTATTATTATTATTATTGCTGTTGTTTATTGTTATTAATGGTCTTATTATTAGTCTTGTGACAACCGGTGTTCATCATCGGCCAGGACAAAGCGGATCCCATTATGCTGTGCGGCCACAGCCAAGGTGTTTTTGGGGGTTAAAAAGTGTGCTTTGTGGTTAAAGTTTTTGATTACATGTAAATAGTTACATTTCAAATGCCGAAGCACATAGCACATTTTGTGTTCATTTTCGTGTTGAGTTTATAAGTTACCATTTACAGGATGTGCTTTGTGTTAAGTGGTGTGTGTCTGTTCTGTGTTTGTTCAGTAGTAGTAGGAGTGGTCTGCCTATGTCCAATCTGGTCTTTGCTCTGTCTTTTGTCATAACATTTAAAAGCAATTCTTAATAAAGAGCTAGTGAAATGCTTCCTTATTCCTCGCCGACGACACAATTTTATTTCATTTGAGCGATCACGGAGCACAGCAGTACATTGTGTTAAGAGCTCCTCCTGAGCTGCTGTTCTCTGTGGTCTCCCCTCTGGTGGTTTTGGCGACATCTAGTGGTGGCTGAAGATACTTCTCCTTCCATTCTAGCCAATAGATCACCCCCTTGCCTAATTTGACTCACCTGGCCCTAATTACCTTCTCATCAGCCTCCTTGTTATAAGCCCCTGCCTTCCTCTCAGTCACTACCAGATTGTCAGTTGCTGTTTGCTATGCACACTGTCTGGTTTCCCTTGCGCCTGATATCTGTTCCTGTGTTCCTGACTTCTCTGCCTGGTTCCTGGATCCCTCGCCGGCTCTCTGTTCCTGTGTTCCTGCCTTCTCTGCCTGGTTCCTGGATCCCTCGCCGGCTCTCTGTTCCTGTTTTCCTGACTTCTCTGCCTGGTTCCTGGATCCCTCGCCGGCTCTCTGTTCCTGTGTTCCTGCCTTCTCTGCCTGGTTCCTGGATCCCTCGCCGGCTCTCTGTTCCTGTTTTCCTGACTTCTCTGCCTAGGTACCTGGATCCCTCGCCGGCTCTCTGTTCCTGTGTTCCTGCCTTCTCTGCCTGGTTCCTGGATCCCTCGCCGGCTCTCTGTTCCTGTGTTCCTGCCTTCTCTGCCTGGTTCCTGGATCCCTCGCCGGCTCTCTGTTCCTGTTTTCCTGACTTCTCTGCCTAGGTACCTGGATCCCTCGCCGGCTCTCTGTTCCTGTGTTCCTGACTTCTCTGCCTGGTTCCTGGATCCCTCGCCGGCTCTCTGTTCCTGTGTTCCTGCCTTCTCTGCCTGGTTCCTGGATCCCTCGCCGGCTCTCTGTTCCTGTTTTCCTGACTTCTCTGCCTGGTTCCTGGATCCCTCGCCGGCTCTCTGTTCCTGTGTTCCTGCCTTCTCTGCCTGGTTCCTGGATCCCTCGCCGGCTCTCTGTTCCTTTTTTCCTGACTTCTCTGCCTAGGTACCTGGATCCCTCGCCGGCTCTCTGTTCCTGTGTTCCTGACTTCTCTGCCTAGGTACCTGGATCCCTCGCCGACTCTCTGTTCCTGTGTTCCTGACTTCTCTGCCTAGGTACCTGGATCCCTCGCTGACTCTCGGTTCCTGTGTTCCTGCCTTCTCTGCCTGGTTCCTGGATCCCTCGCCGGCTCTCTGTTCCTGTGTTCCTGCCTTCTCTGCCTGGTTCCTGGATCCCTCGCCGGCTCTCTGTTCCTGTGTTCCTGCCTTCTCTGCCTGGTACCTGGATCCCTCGCTGACTCTCTGTTCCTGCCTTCTCTGCCTGGTCCCTGGATCTCTCATCCACCTGCCACTTGCGGTCCCTGTCAGCCTCCTACCCCAAGCGTAGCCACTAGTACCCTCGCCTTCACCCTCGTTCCCTGGTTCTCTTTCTGGACTATTATTCTTAATAAATCACTTAAACCCTGCTCCTGTCTCTGTGGTTGTGTTCGCATCGTGGTTCCAATTCCAAACCCCTCTTAACAGTACAATCTGGTCCTCACTATGGAACCCGCGAACCCTTCCACAGATGGGCAGGGGTCCATGGAGTCCCTGCTGAGCCACCAAGCCACTCAGCTGGTTCAGCATGACTAATTGCTCAGGTCTCTCATCGAGAGCAACCGCCAGCTTGTGCAGCAATTAGGGCAGGTCTCCCGGCAGGTTGAAGCCCTTACCTCCGCCCAACCTATCTCGTCCCTGAACCCCCGCGCCACAACACACGTTCCTGTTTCTGAGTTCGGTCCCTCTGCTCCGTCCCTGGCTGAGGGACTCACCACCCATCCGGAACCTTACCTTGGTGAGTTGGACAAGTGCCGGGGTTTCCTATACCAGTGCGGCCTGGTCTTTAGTCAGCGACCAATCACCTTCGCCACCGATGGCAGCAAGATAGCCTATGTGATTGGACTCCTCAGGGGAAGAGCCCTAACTTGGGCTGAGGCCGCCCAGTCTTCTGTGGGTCCACAGGCTGGTTCGTATGAAGACTTCCTCTACCGGTTCCAGGCGGTGTTTGATCACCCGAATCATGCCGGTGATGCGGCCAGTCGACTTTTGGGGCTACACCAGGGCTCCCGGTCTGTTGCAGAGTACGCCGTGGAGTTCTGGACACTTGCGGCTGATGCCGGCTGGAATGAAGCCGCCCTCCGGGGAGCTTTCCGTCGTGGCCTCGAAAAGCGCCTTAAAGATGAGTTGGCAGTCCGGGATGAACCATCTAGTCTTCAGGGTCTCATTGACCTGGCTATCCGTCTGGACGGCCGGCTCCGGGAGCGCCGCCGGGAACGGTCTTCACGTCCTGCTCTGACCCCGAGGCCAGTTCTTCCTAGATCCTCTCATCATGAAACGCCTGTTCCGTTTCCAGCTTCCCCCACTGCTGAGGGCGCCGAACCCATGCAGCTTGGACGAGCCCGGCTCGCCCCGGAGGAACGTCTGAGAAGATTGCGTTCGGGCGAATGCCTCTATTGTGCCCAATTCGGGCACTTTCTCACTTCGTGCCCCATACGCCCAAAAGGGGGAGCTCGCCAGTAAGAGTGGGGATTCTGACGAGCTCAAGACCCACAATCCCACCTCTTCGTCCTCGCCTCCAGGTCCCTGCTACCCTATGCTTCCCCGGGAAGCCGTTGTCCCTCCTTGCACTCATCGATTCCGGGTCAGAGGACAATCTTATCGATGAAAGTCTTGCCACCCAAAAAGGGTGCGTCTTGGAGGTTCTCGACACCCCTGTAACCGCTTTGGCTCTGGATGGGCGTATGCTCGCTCGAATTACTCACCGTACGGCCCCGGTAACCCTAGTCTTTTCGGGCAATCATCGCGAGTCCATCCGTTTCTCGGTAGTCAAGACTCCCAAGTCCCCTCTGGTTTTGGGTTTCCCATGGCTCTCTACACATAATCCTCATCTTGATTGGCAGCAGGGAAAGATCACTGCTTGGAGCGATCTCTGCCACTCCCGGTGTTTACAGTCAGCAGTCCATCCCTCTAGCCCTCGGACCGACCCCCCTCCCTCCATCGACCATGTTGACCTCTCACAGGTCCCCTCCAAGTATCATGATCTACGGGAAGTATTTAGTAAGGACCGAGCTCGATCTCTTCCTCCCCACCGGCCCTACGACTGCGCTATCAATCTCCTCCCCGGGGCCGCACTTCCCACCAGCCGTCTCTACCACCTGTCTCGTCCGGAGCGTGAAGCCATGGAGAATTACATCTCTGAGTGTCTTGAAACTGGTCTCATCCGTCCTTCCTCTTCCCCCCTTGGTGCAGGGTTCTTCTTTGTGGAGAAAAAGGATAAGTCCTTGAGGCCTTGCATAGACTATCGGGCGCTGAACCAGATAACGGTTAGAAAGAAGTACCCCCTTCCGCTTTCGTCCTCTGTTTTCGAGTCGCTGCAGGGTGCTGCCATTTTTAGTAAACTTGACCTCCGCAACGCCTACCATCTGGTGCGCATTCGGGAAGGTGATGAATGGAAGACGGCCTTTAACACCCCCCTCGGCCATTTTGAATAATTGGTGATGCCCTTCGGGCTGACCAACGCCCCCGCGGTCTTCCAGGCAATGGTAAATGACGTCCTACGCGATTTCCTGTATCGTTTCGTGTTTGTTTATTTGGATGACATATTGATTTTTTCCCGGTCCCCTGAGGAGCACGTCATTCACGTCCGGCGGGTCCTGTCTCGCCTGTTGGAGAACAGGTTATTCATCAAGGCTGAGAAATGCGAGTTCCACACAAATTCCATCGCCTTCCTCGGCTTTGTCATCCAGCCAGGGCGAATTAGAGCTGACCCCGAAAAGATACGTGCCGTTACTGAGTGGCCTGTTCCTTCCTGTCGTAAGGCCTTGCAACATTTCCTAGGGTTCGCAAACTTTTACAGGAGGTTCATCCGCGACTACAGCAGGGTAGCGGCCCCCCTAACTCGTTTGACCTCCACCCAAGTCCCCTTCTCCTGGCCCCTGGAAGCTCAGACAGCCTTCGACCATCTCAAGGTTCTGTTCACCTCTGCTCCCATTCTTTCTCAACCAGATCCCTCGAAGCAATTCCTTGTGGAGGTTGACGCATCTTCTTGTGGAGTTGGAGCGGTACTCTCCCAACGCTCTAGCCCGGACAACAAGTTTCATCCCTGTGCCTTCTTCTCCAAACGGCTCACCCCCTCGGAGGCTAATTACGATGTAGGTAATCACGAGCTCCTGGCAGTCAAACTCGCTCTGGAAGAGTGGAGGCACTGGCTGGAGGGAACAACACAGCCTTTTGTGGTCTGGACGGATCATAAGAATCTTTCTTATGTCCAGACAGCAAAACGGCAGAACTCCCGCCAAGCCAGATGGGCTCTATTCTTTAGTCGTTTCGACTTTACCCTGACTTACCGCCCAGGCTCCCGCAACACCAAACCTGACGCGCTCTCGCGCCAGTTTATTTCCGAGGACACTCCACCCTCCGACGACTCCATCTTGCCTTCCAATTGTGTCCTAGCCGGTGTCACTTGGGATATCCAGGAAGCTATCAAGAAAGCCCTAGAACAGGAACCCGACCCTGGACATGGGCCTTCCAACCGCCTGTTTGTTCCGACTGCTGTACGACCGGCCGTCCTCAGATGGGGCCACTGCTCCAATTTCGCCAGCCATCCTGGAGCTAATCGCACAGAGTCCCTTCTTAGGCGTCACTTCTGGTGGCCTTCCCTGGAAGCAGATACCAGGGAGTTTGTGGCTGCCTGCGCCACCTGTGCCCGCAGTAAGTCCTCTCACACACCCCCCGCGGGTCTGCTCCAGCCTCTCTCTGTCCCTGGACGTCCCTGGTCTCACATCGCCTTGGATTTCGTCACTGGCCTTCCAGAGTCTCAGGGAATGATAACCATTTTGACGGTTGTGGACCGTTTTTACAAGGCGGTCCGGCTGGTAGCCTTACCCAAGCTCCCTTCAGCCCTTGAGACGGCTCAGCTCTTATTCGACCAGGTCTTCAAGATCCACGGTATTCCCCTGGACATTGTATCTGACCGCGGTCCTCAATTCGTGTCCCATGTCTGGCGTGCTTTTTGTAAAGCCCTGGGAGCCACAGTCAGCCTCTCGTCCGGTTTCCACCCCCAATCCAACGGGCAAGCGGAAAGAGCCAACCAGGAGGTGGAAGCCGCCCTGCGTTGTTTGTCAGCCAACAGCCCCTCTCTCTGGAGCAGCCACCTCGCCTGGGCCGAATATGCCCATAATACCCTCACCTGCTCTGCCACCGGCCGATCCCCGTTTGAGGCCTCCCTTGGCTACCAGCCACCACTATTCTCTGAACAAGAGGCAGAGGTGGCAGTTCCCTCAATTGAGCACCACTTCCGGCGTTGTAGGAAGATCTGGAGGTCCATACGAGCTACCCTGCTTAAGTCCCAGACCGTCACCCGGCGTTCGGCCAACCTCCACAGAAAACCCAGTCCACTGTATCTCCCGGGCCAGTCAGCGTGGTTGTCCTCCAGAAATATACCCCTACACTCTGAGTCCAGGAAGCTGGCGCCTCGTTTTATTGGGCCATATACCATCCACAGGATCATCAGCCCCACTGCTGTCCGGCTCAAGTTGCCCAAACATATGCGGATTCATCCTACTTTCCACGTCTCACAGTTGAAACCGGTCAAACAGTCCAATCTCTCATCCACCTGCCACCTGCGGTCCCTGTCAGCCTCCTACCCCAAGCGTAGCCACTAGTACCCTCGCCTTCACCCTCGTTCCCTGGTTCTCTTTCTGGACTATTATTCTTAATAAATCACTTAAACCCTGCTCCTGTCTCTGTGGTTGTGTTCTCATCGTGGTTCCAATTCCAAACCCCTCTTAACACATTGTGTCAATACAGTATTATAGCAGCTAAAGGTGTGTTAAAGTAAAACGTATTTAAGGTAAGTAAGTATTACTGTACATTACTATACAGGTGTATAAACAGAATAAAGATATATAATATGAATATAATAAACTATCATTAAAGCGTCATGTTCAGTAAATATTGACAGATGTGCAAATGTATTATTTAAGACCCAGCTGTGACAGCTAGGTGAGGTGAGACTTAACCATTTAACTTAACCCCTTAACCATTTAATTAAAAGCTCGATAAGACTAACCAAAGTGTTGCACTAAGTGCTTTTTATAATGGGTGTGTAATTTTACCTCACAGCTACTCAGATCCAATGAAACGTCCTTCAGGTTGGGGTTGCAGGCCAGACCAAGCAACAGAGCTCTGATATAACACATACAAACACACAAACATACAAACAATTAACAACAATCTTAACCACTGGACACCTAAAGCCTTCAAATGTCCTGTCTATCCATAATTAATCTTTTAAACTAACAAAACTGAGACAAGCTTAGCAACAGCTAAACAATAAGTGTCATCAGATGTGCTGTAGATGACATGTAGATGTACTTAGCTATTGCTAAGCTTGTCTCAGCTTTGGCAGATTAAAAGATAAATCATCAAACACCCACAAACAAAACATATTTACCCAGTTATACTGAATGATCAGAACTACCTGTTGCATAACTTCATAGAATTATGTCACCATTGAGGGGTGCTCAGGTAGCACAGAAGCAAATTAAGCTAGGCCACTATCACTGGGATTCAGGGTTCGAATCCCCCGCAGAGCTATCCCACGGTCAGGTGTTTACATGATTGACATGAGGTGGGGTTTGCTTGAGACCAGCTTGCCATTCAAATTACCCAATAAGTGAATTAAAAAAATTTAAATATGGTCATTTGCTATCCCCTGTGTAATCACATATATGAAAATTGATTCTGCAGTGACTTACTTTAGGGCCTCTGGTGGGAGTCTGGTGCCAGATAGGATGATGGCACTGAGTGAAAGAGCACTGCTGAAGAACTGCTTAAAGGAGGCAGGCAGTTCTTTACCCCTCCTGCAAGATAAAAAGGAAAACAATACAGAAAAAGGTAACTCAAAACCACCAATTATCCATTTTTCTTGGCTGGGATTGTAGACAGAGAAGATTGTATCTTTATTTCTTACCTGGTACTGAAGACGTTCTTGGACATGTTGAGAACTGAAAGGTGCTTGAGAGAACCTCGTAATAAAGAAGAACAGACCTGAAAATAAAACATAAACACATGAACTTTAGCCCTGTTTACTCTCTAGTCCAAACCCAAGCTTAAGGACACTGTACCCTGTACACTGTATGAAATCATGTTACTGTTTAAATCATGCATACAATGAATTTGGTGTTATTGATATTTTTAACACAGGAATTTGTTTACTTGCTGTGGCTTTGGTGTACTTTAAAGCTGCAGTACGCAAGCTTTGTGGATTGTGCAACTTTTTGGTAATGCAAGTGAGTAGTGGGAGAATTTTTTATGCCTTCTGTATATAGACTGTGCCAGTTTAAAATGATAGTAAACTTTCTGAGACAGGCATGTTTATAACACTAATGACTATGTTAAACTTGTAGGCAGGAGATGCTATCACAAATAACAGTAGCTTTTGTATAAAGTTAATACATGACTGTAACAGACAAACTAGATTTTTAAAAGGCCCAGTCTTTTGTAGGTAAAGTTTCAGGCAAAACGTTCAATTACTATTTTTATCCTATTTTTGTATTTCCCAGTTCCAATCTAGTTGTGTCCAGTTACCCAACTGTAACAACTTTTGCTGCCTGCAGCCCTGCACACTGATTGAAAACAGTCACATATGAAAGTCATGTACTCTCTCGGACACACATACAGCCGCTGCCCACTCCTGCCCACTTCATCAGAAATGAGAAACCAATTCAACCTCCCTCCCCCAAGCACAGCCAAGGTTAATAGCACTTGAGAGTGTAAGATCTCATCTGTAGTGGACTAGTGCTGCCCCACCTGATCATCCACAAAAGTAAATTCCTGTTAATTCACTTTGTGGCCTTGTGATTCCACTACAATAATTAAAAGTAACGGCACAAATTTAAGCAGAGCTTAAACTGGATACATTTGACTCATACATTTATGTTATTTTACTGTTCTACTGTATTAAACATTGAAACTTTACATATATCAACACTAATTTTAAATGACAGCAGTTAATAGTTTAAGAGTTAGCTTAGCTTGCTAAGAGTGACTGAAGACAAGCAAATTGATTTCTTCCCTACAATAAATTTTGAGACCCTAACCTGCATATGTCATGACTGTAAAACCAAAGAGAAAATGTAAAGCCACAGCACAGTATAAGATAAAAATTACTAACCAGGTCAAGAGGACAGTCACAGTTAGACAGATCCAGAGTGTGTAGGGAGTTTGGCTGTCCCAAAAAATTCCACAGGTTCTACACAGAAACAAACATACTGCTTTATAAATCTAGCAACCACAGCGTAAATCTGTTTGTTTTAGACATTTTTATTGTAAGTCATAATAATAGAGCCAGCTGTAGTCTAGTGGTTAAGGTACTGGACCAGTGATCAGAGGGTCGCTGGTTCAAGCCCCACCACTGCCAGGTTGCTGCTGTTGCGCCCTTGAGCAAGGCCCTTAACCCTCAATTGCTCATACTGTATACTGTAACTGTAATGTAAGTCGCTTTGGATAAAGGTGTCCTCTAAATGCTGAAAATGTAAATGTAATAGGAACAATTTTAAAACTGTGAAGACATTTTACTCATTAAAGAAAATAATTTGACTAATAACAATAAGAAGAAGGTTGTTTTATTTTATTTATCTATTTATTTTTATTAAATGTTGCAGCTTTAATTTGAAAACAGTTATTGTTAGTTATTGTGGTTCAGGTTAGGGGTAGGTAAGGGTTAGCAACAGTAATAGGAAAGCAAATGTACATACTTCACAAAGACAGGATCACACACACTGTGTATGTGTAGCCTTTTTCACACGTGGATGTTTACCCAGGTATTAGCTGACAATTTATTTTTCTAAGAGACTGTTTTGGCCACAAAATGGTGACTCTATATTAATGCCCACAGTTTTGAAATATGATGTTGAACAAGCTCCTGGTTAGGTGTCCACATACTTTTGGCAATTTTTACAGTATGACACATCATGAAATAAGCCATTCATGTATAAAAGGGCAGTGGTGGCTCAGCGGTTACAGTACTAGACTAGTAATTGAGATGTTGCTGGTTCAATCCCCACATCTGCCAAGTTGCCACTGTTGGACCCCTGAGTAAAGCTAAAAGCGTCTGCTAAATGTCTTAAATGTAAATGTAAAATGGTGCTAATGTGAGAATGATACAAAATTCTGTAATTACTATTAAGATTGGGTGGCACGCTGGCTAAGTGGGTAGCACTGTCACCTCACAGCAAGAAGGTCCTGGGTTCAATCCCCAGGTGGGGGCGGTCCGGGTCCTTTCTGTGTGGAGTTTGCATGTTCTCCCCGTGTCTGCGTGGGTTTCCTCCGGGTGCTCCGGTTTCCTCCCACAGTCCAAAGACATGCAAGTGAGGTGAATTGGAGACACTAAATTGTTCATGACTGTGTTCGATGTAACCTTGAAAAGTGATATAACCTTGTGTATTGAATAACTATTGTTCCTGCCATGAATGTAACCAAAGTGTAAAACATGACGTAAAATCCTAATAAACAAACAAACTATTAAGATTACACTAGTATGTAAGTTCTGAGTATTAAAGGGGTTAGTGTGTGTGTTTACACATACAGTCATGTCGTCTCCTCTTAGTGAATTTCCGGACAGGTTCAGGTGTGTAAGTGTGTTGAAAAATGAAGGATTTGAACACAAAACCTGTGCCAAAATGTTCACACCTGCACAAAGAGTACATTTAAATACAGCATTAATATTTCCTTCACTTTCTTTACTGTGTTCATGTGGTCAGTTAATCTTTGTATGCCCCCATCAAACACACATTCATGTACTATCATTGCCAGATTAACACATTGCAAGAAACAATGCAAAGTTCGAAATTATAACATTATCTTTTACTATTTTATTTATGTATTTTCTCCCTTTTTCTACTTTCTTTAGCGTATGATTGTGACTAACTAATATGGGCACAGAGAAGTCCTTGAATATTTCAGCTTGTATTCATAGTGTGGGCATTTTTAATAATACTAGCACTGACTGTAAGTAGGTGTGTTTGTGCAGGTAAGTGAGATGTTCACCTTTAGCTGAGAGGGAGTTTTTGGAGAAGTTTAGATGTTTCAGACCAGACTGAAGTTTTCCAAGTGGAGAACTCAGAGATGTAATACCTGATGAACATATCATCATTGTTATTATCATCATCACTATCTAGACTGTAAGCAAAAAAAATGAGAAAGAAACTGTTTGCAAATTGCACATTGTGATTGCATATTTGTAACACTGAATGATTTTAGAAATTAAACATGAACATAAAACACAAGGAAAATTGACTATAAACTATAAAAATAAATACAATCCAGCACCTGTATCACCCTTACATAGTCTTATAAAGTCTTTATAAAGTCTTTGTACCTCCAACTTAGTAACTGGTTGCACCACCTTTAACAGCACAGACTGAACACTGTGTGTTATTTGATAACATCACACATCACACATCACTCTGGAAGATGTTTAGTTCACTTTTTGCCTAACTGCTTTAAATCTGAACTGAATGTTTCAGATCCTGCCACACAATCCATGTTGGGCAGTCCATAACTTGTTGAAGCTTATATATGAACATTCATTAGTATTCATAATCATTCCTTATGGCAAGTTCACACTACACGACTTTACAAGTCGTCAGGTCGCTGTACAGTTCACACTACACAACTGGATCTCTTGTAATCGGGAGTCTTTCAAGTTGGTGTGATCGACTGATCAGCGATAGGGGGTTTCACACTACACCATCTATCACCAACTGGAATCGCAGGTGAGCTTCTTAGGTCTCCCAAACTAACGCGATAAGTGACGAAAGGTTTAATGATACCACGTCCAAAAATGCACATCAACAAGTAGCGCTCGATCAAAGTTTGTGCGCTGATGTGCAGCGTAAAATCAAGGAGAAAAAATAGGAACAGCAGGGATTGTTCTATAGTGAGTTGGAAGTTTTTTTTGCAATGCAACGTTGATGTTATGTTTTGTAGAGAGTGATAAGGTCAGAAATACTTGTGTGTGTGTCGATGTATTCTGATATAAACTATATTAAGCCCCTGTCCCACCTTTTTACAACTCCTCCCCTGTGCTTCCCCTCACCCCGTATCTTGCATTCTCATTGGCTGTTCGACATAGTACTCATTGCCAGTCGGGCAACTCAGATATTCAGATATTCGACAAGCTGAATATCTCTCTTCAGTCGCTGAGAGCTTGGCGAGCTGCTCGGACCAAGTTGTTGAGTAGTTCACACATAGTGACTGAGAGCCGAGTTTCAATCGCCGAGCGAACACAGAGTTGCTCCCGAGCCGGCAAATGTAGTGCTGACCAGTCGGCGAGCAAAAATCAGGGCAAAAATCATGTAGTGTGCACTAGACATCAGCTTTAACTTATAAACAAATCTATAAACCTCACAAGAATTTTCTGACATAAAGTGAAATGTATTGTTTTCTAAATAACACCATGTCATCCAGGTACAGATGCAACAAAGCACCACTTTAAGATCACACAACCATCAAGTTTGACTGCTGGAATGATGTTCTTATTAATTAATGCCTATGGTTTCAGGATCATCCAGGTTCTATTTTGTAAATGTCAGATGAGCACTGTTGTTTCAATTTGTTGGACGTTGATTCTTTCTTGCTGTTTTGAGACAAAAAACACTGACCGGTTGAGGCGGTTGTGGTTTCTCTAGGAAACACTAAACGTAAGCCAGTAATACCCTGGACAGGGTGCCAAGTCATCGCAGGACTTCGTCTATCCTGTATCTTGGCTGACAGAACCGCTAAAAATCAAGCCGAGATCTAGGTGGTGGTGGACTAGGGTAATAGACTGCTGTGCCACCAGAACACCACTAAAGTTAAAACCCTTTCAGATTGTTCTGTTTCTTAGTTCTTCCTCAAATTTCCTTAAATTATTTGTCTAGATAAATAAAATTGCTGTTTTATTTACCTTCTTACTGTGTAATATGTTTTGTTTGATAATGTAAAATCATTCAGCATGACAAATATAGAGACAATCAAAAAGGAAACAGTTTTCCACACCATAACACGTCCTGTATGTGATACCTTTATCCTCAATTGAGTTATTAGCCAGGTTGAGAGTGTGTAGAGCTGAATGTGGGTTTTGACTCAGAGCGTTGGCCAACTTCTGTGCAAAATCACTAGAAATACAAACACATCCATTTTAAAACACAATGTGTTTGTTATTTACTCCATAAGTAGTTAACATTCATTTGACTCAAGGTAAGTGTATAATTGAGTTGAAATCTTACGCTTTTAGTCCTGTGTTTTCCAGAGCCAGCTCCTCTAGTCTGCTGGAACGAGCCACTACTCTCAAGATCTGATCACATAAATCTGTAGGCTACACACACACACACACACACACACACACACACACACACACACACACACACTGTTAAACTGTGGTTTGGTTAATCTGGCTTTAATTAGATTCAATTTGCAATACTGACAGTAAGCTACAGATGTTTACTAAGAGGGGCAGCACTACACAGAAAAGCCCCCTTGTGGGTATACCCATGTTGATGTGTATGTGTGTGTGTGTGTATACAGTAAGCATCAAAAATCTGACGGTGCTCAGGTGGCGCAGCAGTAAAACAAGCTAGTGCACCAGAGCTAGGATTTCGAATACATTGTATCGAATCTCAGATCTGCCATCCGGCTGGGCTGGGCGGCTACATGAACAACGATTGGCTGTTATTCATAGGAGTGGGACAAGCCGGTTTAGGATTCCTCATAACTGGTGCAATTACGACCTCTGACGGCTGATTGATGCCGCCTGCCATTATTGGGGAATAATGCTGATCAGGGTGTGGCTCTCTGTGCACAAGGCTGATCCGCATATGAACTCTCCTCATGCAGGTGAAAGGACGCAGTCGGTACTGCTCACGTGTCGGAGGGGGCGTGTGTCAGTTGCAAAGCTCCTCATTCAGAAGTGCGTAATGCAATCAGGGTAATTGGATACGATTAGATTAGGGGAGAAAAATCTAAGACCACTAGTAAACTTGCTTGTATTTTGTTTTTCATACTATATAAAGAAATAATTAAATCTATTATTTGGGCACAGTGGTAAAACATGTTAGCTCATCAGAGCTGACATCTTGAACTCATAAGTTTGATAACTGTGATAACTCAGTTTTCACCCCTTTTCCTTTATCTAATCTTTTGCTACTTTTCTCTATGGTAGCAATGCATGGCAGCAGTGTGGTAGCACTGTGGAGCAGACAACCAACCATCTGTATGTTTAAGAAGGTGAGAAGAACTCCACCAAGGAAACCCACATGGACACATCAGTACAAAAAATCTACCCAACTCCCAAAAGACATGACTGACCCAAAATGTGACTGAGAGGACTGTGGGACATACCAGTTTATAATCCCTGAGTGAGAGTTTAGTAAACCACTGGTTGTACTCCAGGACTGCCACGATGGCCATCAGGTCCCTCAATACAGCAAAGAAAAGAAGCATACCATCATCATCATCATCATCATTGTGCTTATTACCATTATTATTATCATCATCATTACCTTCTTCATAACATTCTACATCATTCATACTATTACTATCACCTTCTATCATCTTCATCATATGCAGCCTCATTATCACCCTAATCATCACAATATTTATCATCAGCATCCCTTTCTTTATCATCTTTACTAATGATACACTCATAATCATTATGATACCTGGTCTCTAGATGGATGAAGTCCTGCAGGTTGAGCTCTCTTGTGTCCTGGGTGAGGTAGATAGTGTCTACATCCTGAAAACACAAAGACAGAGGATGAATGAATGAAAGGAAGAGTCAGACAGACAGAACTAGGAAGAGTGTGAGAGAAGAATCTGGACTTACCCACTGCACCTCTGCTTTGTAAGTGAACCCCATCTGATCACATATACACCAGTACATCCGGGAAAATGCACCTGCAACGACAGTACAGATCAGATAAGTGTAGTGACAATTATTATTATTATAATGTTATTGTTAATGATTTTAATTAGCACTCTCAAATCCTCTTTTAATGATGTTTTACATTTCATCTTTTAATGCCATGTTTTATCTCTTATCTAGAAACTCTGGGTCATGACCCCTAGGTGGGTTGCAAGCCAAAAAAATGGGTCGTTACATTTTGTAAACCCCAGTGGGACCAGATTATACAGAGCAGAGAGAGAATAAGATGCATTGTTTGTTTTGCCTGGGTCGTGTATAAAATCAACGTTAATTTGCCGATCCCTGCCCTGATTGAGGAGAGCGAGACTGACACACGTCCCCTCTGACACTTGTGCAGTACCAACTGCATCTTTTCACCTGCACGAGGCGAGTTCATATGCGGATCAGCTTTGTGTACGGAGAGCCACACCCTGATCAACTCATTATTTCTCGACTCTGTGCAGGCATCAATCAGCCAGCAGAGGTCATAATTGCATCAGTTATGAGGTCCCTATCCGGCTCCCATCCTGTATGAACAACAGCCAAACGTTGTTAATGTAGGCGCCCAGCCCAGCCGGATGGCAGAGCTGAGTTTCAAACCGACGAAATGTCAGCTCTGGTGCGCTAGCGTGTTTTTCCAAAATGTCTTCACCTGAAATGCTTATTTAACCGAGTAACGTGTGAGTGTGTATGTGTGTGTGTGTATACCACAGGGTGCAGTATCAGTAGGAGGGTTATTCTCCCAGAATGTTTGTAGACTGGTCATTCTTTCAGCTGGCTTTAGCAATAGCTTCTTTATCACCCTCCTACAACACACACACACACACAACACTCTTATTTTACTGTTCACATTTACATTTTTAGCATTTAGCAGACAATTTTATCCAAAGCGACTTACAATTGTGACCGTATACATTACAAGCAATTGAGGGTTAAGGGCCTTGCTCAAGAACCCAACAGTGGCAACCTGGCAGATGTGGGGCTTGATCCTGCAACCTTCTTATTACTAGCCCTTTACCTTAACCGCTTAGCTACCACTGCCCACAAACACAAACATGGTAGATTCCCATGCTGAAGGGCTAGGATCCTATAATAAATATAATAGATTAGAATACTTTATTTGTCATATATACATACAGTATACACATGTACAATACAATGAATTTCTTTTTTTCCACACATCCCACCTTGTAACCCTGGAGCAGAGAGCGTTAAGGGCCTTGCTCAAGGGCCCAACAGTGGCAGCATGGCAGAGCCAGAATTCGAACTCTCAACCTTTTTTTTATTGATAGCCCAAAGTTCTACCCACTAGGCTACCCTTGTAGAACACCCACTAGGATATAATCGTTGTAAAAAGAAAAAAACACAATCTACACTAAAAATGACTATGAACAGGGGTAGCTCAGTGGTTAAAGTACTGGACTAGTAATCATCCCCACCATCACCAAGTTGACACTGTTGGGCCCCTGAGCTATAGGCCCGTAACCCTCAATTGCTTGAATTGTATTCAGTGATAATTGTAAGTCGCTTTGGATAAAAGCGTCTGCTAAATGCTGCAAATGTAAATCTAATATAACAAGGGTAAAAACAAAGGGTTGCCATGCCCTGGACTGAAGCCCTGTTCAGGATGTTCCAGCTTCGTCTTGTGATTGTAAAGGACGTATTTAGCAGATCTGCCAACTTTGACAACCACGGACATAAAGCAGAAAGATAAAGAAAGAAAAAGGTGGACGTACTGTGGGTTGAGTCCAGGACAGTGTTCCTGTATGCTCAGTCCTATCTGAGCAATGACTTCATCCACATCTTCATTCGAGTTCAGCTCCACACGCAGCTGTCCTTTATCATAGTCCACGACCAACTACACACACACACACACACACATCAACATGGGTATACCCACAAGGGGGCTTTTCTGTGTAGTGCTGCCCCTCTTAGTAAACATCTGTAGCTGATTAGCAGTCTTGCTCGAGCCTAAATAGTGTCTGCTATGCTAATCTTATAAAACACACACATGCCACAGCAAAAGTTATGTTCCATCACAAGCTTCGGAAAGTATTAATGTGATTATTATGTACAAAAAATAACAAATACAATTTCAGTAGCGATACAGATACTGTTTGTTCTGAAGGTCAGATGCAGCTCGCCAGCTGTTCAGGATCAGGGTGAGAAAAGTAAAAAAAAAGACCAGATGTTTTTTGCAGCTTTTACTGGTACAGAGACACGTGTGGGTGCCAAGCCAGAGAAGCACTGATGTGGAGCACAATACTGCTAAATATCAGGTAAGTGTTAAGCAGTGATCACTGAACCATTTTATTCACATAATTAAGGACTGAAGGATCAGACACACCTGATGAGAGTGAGAAGAACGGTTGGCAGAAGATAAAGAATGTTAATCTTGATACTCAACCTTGACACAGACATACAGTACTTCAAATTCCCACAGACATACTTCAAAGTCTTGTAGGATGCCTTCTCAGACAGTGATTGTTGTTATAGCTTGGGTCACTCTATGTTCTTTAATACTTTTGTTCTTTATTTGCCTTTGAAATAGGATGTCCATTAAATATCCAACATCTGGTTGATGTATCTTTATATACACCGACCAGGCATAACATTATGACCATCTTCCTAATACTGTGTTGGTCCCCCTTTTGCTGTTAAAACAGTCCTGACCCGTTGAGGCATGGACTCCACTAGACACCTGAAGGTGTGCTGTACGTGATGTCGCACAATTTGAGAGAAATTTTTTTTTTCGAAGACGACTTCCGGACCTCGCACACCCGCCATTGAGCGAATGTTTTTGGCTAAAGCAGCTACAACGGGTAATGCTAATACGGGCACAGAGCATCATTCCTCTCCTTCGGGGGCCTGACGTGTTCCCGTTCGGCTAGTACATCAGAGGAAGAACGACTTAACCACGCTGATGTTTCTCCACCTTGGTTTTTACCAGCATTGATAAAACTGGTATCTGGCACCAAGATGTTAGCAGCAGATCCTTTAACTCCTGTAAGTTGTGAGGTGGGGCCTCCATGGATCAGACTTGTTTGTCCAGCACATCCCACAGATGCACAATTGGATTGAGATTTGGGGAATTTGGAGGCCAAGTCAACACCTCAAACTCGTTGTTGTGCTCCTCAAACCATTCCTGAATAATTTTTGCTTTGTGTCAGGGCGCATCATCCTGCTGAAAGAGGCCACAGCCATCAGGGAATACCGTTTCCATGAAAGGGTGAACATGGTCTGCAACAATGCTTAGGTAGGTGGTACATGTCAAAGTAACATCCACATGGATGGAAGGACCCAAGGTTTCCCAGCAGAACATTGCTCAGAGCGTCACACTGCCTCCGCCGGCTTGTCTTCTTCCCATAGTGCATCCTGGTGCCATGTGTTCCCCAGGTAAGCACACACACCCGGCCAGCCATCAGACCGGGCCACCTTCTTCCATTGCTCTGTGGTCCAGTTCCGATGCTCACGTGCCCATTACTGGTGCTTTCGGCGGTGGACAGGGGTCAGCATGGGCACCCTGACTGATCTGTGGCTATGCAGCCCCATACGCAACAAACTGAGATGCACTGTGTATTCTGACACCTTTCTATCAGAACCAGCATTAACTTCTTCAGCAATTTGAGCTACATTAGCTCGTCTGTTGGATCGGACCACACGGGCCAGCCTTCGCTCCCCACGTGCATCAATGAGCCTTGGCCTTCCAGGACCCTGTCGCCGGTTTACCACTGTTCCTTCCTTGGACCACTTTTGATAGATACTGACCAATGCAGACTGTGAACACCCCTCAAAAGCTGCAGTTTTGGAGACGCTCTGACCCAGTCGTGTAGCCATCACAATTTGGCCCTTGTCAAACTCACTCAAATCTTCTAACACATCAACTTTGAGGATAAAATGTTCACTTGCTGCCTAACATATCCCACCCACTAACAGGTGCCGTGATGAAGAGATAATCAGTGTTAAAAACACCTTAGCACACGTTCACACTTTGCATCAGTCCATGCCAGATGAGTTTGAGCCCAGGTGCTGTTTCTAAATAATGTTATATGGTTTACACTTCGTGTATTAAAGTCTTAACTTGTATTTGTAAATGCAGTGGTGAACTGTGTTTATGGAAAAGGGTTTTCTGAGGTATTTTTGAGCCCATGTGGCGATATTAATTAACAAAGCATGCTGATTGTAGTGATTAAAGTTTGCCCATGTCTTTATGCACAGGGATTTAAACTGACAAAGCATCAATTAAAATAAATAAAACATCTCTAGAAAAGAAATTTAAAGGAGTGCAAGAAAACAGCTCATTCTCTCCATTAGTTGTTTTTCTCCACTATACTAAAAAAACTGATGTTTACTCAGACATACCTTATGTAACAGTGAAAAAGGAACATGTTGCAGCTGACTTTGCTGTAATTTTGCACTCATGGAACATTGAGATCATTTTCCATGCTGAAGCTACTGAAGATCAGATCTGCTGTGTGTGTGTGTGTGTGTGTGAGACAGAGTGTGTGTTATGGACTAGTGTACAAATAAAAAGAAACACACCTGACCCGGCTTGCTGCTGCTCAGCGCTTGGATGTCGAAAAAATTTAAGCTTTGTTCTATCTGAAAAAAAAAAGAAGATTAGAAGATTACAAAACTAGTATTAATGAAACATATTAAAATAAATGTAATTAATATAATTAGAATTTTTCTTTTGTTAATGAACAAATGACAAGCTTATATAAGACAATATATATATTTTTTTTATCTGACAATATTTAGCTATTTCAATCATTTTTAATTTTAGAGCTGCAAAATGAGCTACAAAATGAAAAAAAGTACAAAAAGTTATAGCCTAATTAAAAGCCATTCAGTCAGTTTCATGGAGAAAATGCATAAAAATAGTAAAATAATAATAATGGTAAATTGAAAATAATATGTAATGCATTGTAAAATGCAATAATAATAATAATAATAATAATAATAATAATAATAAAAGGAAATAATGTTTGGGGTTGTAGCTGGTAGAGTGGGGGCATGAGAATTGCACTCCAATGGCCAAAAAATTGGGAAACTTGGATTCTGGGTAATACACAAGTTTAGGAGATGGGATGTATAATATTTCACAAACATTTAGCTTCTTTCTGCTAGTAAAAATGAAATAGATAAAAACACTAAGATCAATGCAGCATACTACCAGGGTGTAAAAGAGATTAGAAGGTTATATTAGCTAAATCAATGTTTTAACTTTTTAATCTGAGCTTTGATTTGTATGCATTTTCACCTTGTACCTTATTTATTGTCCAGTTCTTTTGCTACCCCTAGATGGCAGACAAAAGTCTCTACTAATAGGGTCAAAAGGTCTAAATTAAACAGAATGGGAAATAATTAGGGGTGTAACCATACACTCTGCTCACGATTCGATTCGATTCACGATACTGAGCTCACGATTCGATTTTCTCACGATTTTTTTTTGAAGTGTAAACAGTGCAAAACAATGCACATTTTCTTGTACATTTTTTAAACCAAAAAAAACATCAGTCCCTTGCAATTAAAGGTAATTACCAAGAACAGAGTACTTTACTGTAACCTAACAGGTTTACCAAATTTAAGTTACTTATTGCCATCTTAAATTGAAAATCAAAGTAATCAAACAAGCTCATTGAGCTGAGCTGAGTCTTTAAACACATTTTCTTTGTTGCTTGAACTAATTTGTATTAACAAATTACATGTAAAATGAATTACTAATGTAAAAAAAAAACATTGTATCAAATCTTTATTATTTAAATGGCTTTATTTATATACTCAACATGGAACAGAGTGCTACAACAATAAATTATAAAATACAAAAACAAAGACCCATCTCAATTAGACAACAAGATCTGATTGTGTATATTACTTGTAAATTTGCATCTAGAGTGAAAGAACACATCAACAAAGCATCACTCAACAAAATATAAATGAAAATGTGCAAAAGAAAAAAGCAGCATCCAGGTGACAGTATTTGTAAGTATTTAGTGAAGATTGGCATTCAGAAAACCGAGCTCATCTTTGAGGGGTTGATCCTGTTTCTCCTTTCTGTTATGATCTGCCCTGTTTTGGAAAAGATTCTCTCTGAGGGGACAGATGTTGCTACAATACACAGTGACATGTACAGGGGTTGGACAATGAAACTGAAACACCTGTCATTTTAGTGTGGGAGGTTTCATGGCTAAATTGGACCAGTCTGGTGGCCAATCTTCATTAATTGCACATTGCACCAGTAAGAGCAGAGTGTGAAGGTTCAATTAGCAGGGTAAGAGCACAGTTTTGCTCAAAATATTGCAATGCACACAACATTATGGGTGACATACCAGAGTTCAAAAGAGGACAAATTGTTGGTGCACGTCTTGCTGGCGCATCTGTGACCAAGACAGCAAGTCTTTGTGATGTATCAAGAGCCACGGTATCCAGGGTAATGTCAGCATACCACCAAGAAGGACAAACCACATCCAACAGGATTAACTGTGGACGCAAGAGGAAGCTGTCTGAAAGGGATGTTCGGGTGCTAACCCGGATTGTATCCAAAAAACATAAAACCACGGCTGCCCAAATCACGGCAGAATTAAATGTGCACCTCAACTCTCCTGTTTCCACCAGAACTGTCCGTCGGGAGCTCCACAGGGTCAATATACACGGCCGGGCTGCTATAGCCAAACCTTTGGTCACTCGTGCCAATGCCAAACGTCGGTTTCAATGGTGCAAGGAGCGCAAATCTTGGGCTGTGGACAATGTGAAATGTTCATGTATTGTTCTCTGATGAGTCCACCTTTACTGTTTTCCCCACATCCGGGAGAGTTACGGTGTGGAGAGGCCCCAAAGAAGCGTACCACCCAGACTGTTGCATGCCCAGAGTGAAGCATGGGGGTGGATCAGTGATGGTTTGGGCTGCCATATCATGGCATTCCCTTGGCCCAATAATTGTGCTAGATGGGCACGTCACTGCCAAGGACTACCGAACCATTCTGGAGGACCATGTGCATCCAATGGTTCAAACATTGTATCCTGAAGGCGGTGCCGTGTATCAGGATGACAATGCACCAATACACACAGCAAGACTGGTGAAAGATTGGTTTGATGAACATGAAAGTGAAGTTGAACATCTCCCATGGCCTGCACAGTCACCAGATCTAAATATTATTGAGCCACTTTGGGGTGTTTTGGAGAAGCGAGTCAGGAAACGTTTTCCTCCACCAGCATCACGTAGTGACCTGGCCACTATCCTGCAAGAAGAATGGCTTAAAATCCCTCTGACCACTGTGCAGGACTTGTATATGTCATTTCCAAGACGAATTGATGCTGTATTGGCCGCAAAAGGAGGCCCTACACCATACTAATAAATTATTGTGGTCTAAAATATATGGTTGTCATGGTGATGGTGGACGCTGGCGCATTTGGCTGCCGCTGCCGTTGCCGTATTTTGTCGTATTTTATTGTTTTATTATCGTTTTTCGTTTTCATCTTTTTACACACCCTGTGGCTCTATTTCTTTTTATGTCACTTTTGATACTTTCATTTGTTCTTTGATACTTTTGTTCTTTCTGCTGTGCATCGCGTGACGTCTGCGGCTGGTGGTGAACGGTGGATGAGTTTGTTCCTTGGATCGGCACAATGTTGAACTATTCCGTTGACCAGCTGAGGAAGTTCAACAATTGCACTACTCCATCGTGCGTTCTGGTCATCAAACAGCTTGGACTCTTTCGCCGGCCTCGTTATATTCACAGGGGCTCACGGAGAAAGCTTGTTTATTTTCGAAACGGTAACGCTATTCCGTCCTTCTGGTCAGCCGTGCGCACTGTCGCTCAGCAAACACGTCATCAGAGCACTGCTGCCTTGCACACTAGTAGCGGCGTCGTCTCCATGACAACGCTGTCCACGGAGTGGGATGGGAAACGCGGAGTGAATTCTGCACATGATCTTGTCCGCAATTACTCATTGAATTTCAGACCTATTCATCTCAGGTGTGTTCAGCCTGACACATCGGCGCTCAGCTGGCCTGTCCGGGTACGCCCACTTCGCCGTAGAAGAGAGGGAGCGGTACAGTCAGACTCACTTCAATGCATCCCTTCAGTGAAGCCTGCTTTCAGAGCCAGAGGTGTGATAGGCAGTAATTTGCAGAAAATATACTGTGCGTCTCCGTCGGAACTGGAGTATCGCTCTATTGTACAGATGGCACTTATAAATGCCCGTTCAATTTCAAACAAAACTTTTATGCTGAATGATTTTATTTCTTCTAAGGATCTTGATTTTATGTTTATAGTAGAGACGTGGATGAAGCCTGGTGAGAGCTGTCAACTCTCCGAACTGTGCCCACCAGATTATAGATGCTTTAATTGCCCAAGATTAATTGGGCGTGGGGGTGGACTTGCTGCTGTTTTTAAAAACAGTTTAAATTGTTCTCCTGTGTCTTTGGGGGTATTTGAAAGTTTTGAACTGCTGGCTTTTAAAGTTTTAAGTGATAACCCAGTGCTTTGTGTTGTAATTTATCGGCCACCTAAGACAAATGCATATTTTCTTTTAGAATTCTCGGAATTGTTGTCATCCATTGTACTTGACTTTGATAAGATTTTATTGTTAGGGGATTTTAACATGCATGTAGATGACAGTGCAAGTGGATGGTCCAAAGAATTCTTAGATACTGCTGAATCTTTTAATTTTGTGCAACATGTGTCAGGCCCAACCCATGTTCGTGGACATACTTTGGATTTGGTTTTTACTTTAGGGCTTAGTCTAAATTCTCTGTGGTCGGAAGATTTGGGAATTTCTGACCACAAATGCATTTGCTTTGAGTCTATCTTTCAGTCTAAAGCTGCAAATTCCAAACACATTAGATGCTCTCGGCTTTTTAATGAAGACACAGCGGCAAAATTTTCAGCTATATTTAATGATTTATCTGCACCATTATTGCAGTCTGCAGATCTTACTGTTATGGCTGATTCTTTTAATGATTTATGTTTAACAGTTTTAGATGAGGTAGCTCCATTTAAGACCAGATCTAAATTAACAACTCTATCTCCTTGGTTAAACAGTGAAATTCTGGATCTCAAAAGGAAACGTAGACAGGCGGAGCGTAAATGGAAACAGTCCCAGCTTCAGGTGCACTACCTGTATATGAGGGATTTGATGGTGGTGTACAACAGTAAAGTTAAGGATGCAAGAGCTGCATATTTTAATAACTTAATTACTGTTAATAGGCATAGGCCAAGGTTCCTGTTTTCTACCATTGATTCTCTCATTAATGGTGTTGAGTTGAACAGGCAAGATTCAGACATTGGATGTGAACAGTTTTTAGAGTACTTTTTAAACAGAATCACTGAAATTAGAGCCAATATTTTTCCTCCTTCGGATTGTGTGGAAATTTGTCCTGTCAGCTATAACAGTGATATTTTAAATTGTTTTACCCCTATTTCTATGGATGAGCTAATGGGAATCGTGCAGTACCTGCAACCATCTTCTAGTTCATTTGATGTGATTCCTCCTAACTTTCTTAAAAAAGTTTTGAAATCAGTGGGTCCTCTTTTGCTAGCCATTGTGAACCTTTCTCTTAGTTCGGGCATTGTACCAACCTGTTTTAAAGTGGCAAGTGTACAGCCTCTTTTGAAGAAGCCAGGCCTTGACCCAAATGATTGTGCTAGCTTTAGACCCATTTCAAAACTTCCTTTTCTATCAAAAATCTTGGAGAAGGTTGTGTCTGATCAACTTCTGCACGCACTGGAAGAAAATAATGTCTTTGAAAAATTTCAGTCTGGTTTTCGAAAAAAGCACAGCACAGAAACTGCACTGGTGAGAATCTTAAATGATATTTTAATGCACTCAGATTCAGGGGAAATAACAGTGTTGGTTTTACTTGATCTTAGTGCAGCCTTTGATACAGTAGATCATGATATCCTAATAAACAGGCTCAGTGAATGGATTGGCATATCAGGATCAGCACTGGATTGGTTTCGGTCATTTTTATCCAATAGGAAATTTTCTGTTTCCATTGGAGATAAGATGTCCTTGAAGGCTGATTTTACCTGTGGGGTACCTCAGGGTTCTATTCTTGGCCCTGTTTTATTCTTATTATATATGCTCCCCCTGGGTAATTTAATTAGACGTTTTAATATTTCTTTTCATTTTTATGCAGACGATATGCAACTGTACCTCTCTGTTAAACGAAATGAATTCAGTGGATTAGGCAATCTAACTGAGTGCATTGCAGCTATCAAGAATTGGATGAATTATAATTTTCTTAAATTAAATGAGGACAAAACCGAAGTTCTAGTTGTTGGTCTAGACAACATACCCAGAGATTTGGAGATGGCCCTTGGTTCTCTCGTTTCAAGAATTAACACTTCCCCAAGAAATTTGGGTGTTGTGTTTGATTCTCACTTGCAATTTTCTGGCCATATAAATAAGCTTGTTCAGTCTTGCTTCCTTCAGCTAAGAAATATTGCAAAGCTTAGACAGGTTTTGTCTTTTCAAGACTTGGAGAAAATCATCCATGCTTTTATTTCATCTCGACTGGATTACTGCAATGCTTTGTATACTTGCCTCAGTCAAGGAGCTGTGTCAAGACTCCAGATGGTTCAGAATGCAGCTGCTCGGCTTTTAACAAAAACTAGACGTAGAGACCACATCAGTCCAGTGCTGGCCTCACTTCATTGGTTGCCAGTAAAATTTAGGATAGATTTTAAAATTTTAGTTCTTACCTTTAAGGCTCTACATGGGGAAGCACCTGATTATATTTGTGAATTGCTGGTTCCTCACAAAAGTTGTAGGTCTTTGAGGTCATCTAATAAAGAGCTTCTGGTTGTGCCCCGTACCAAACAGAGGCGGAAAGGGGACTGTGCTTTTTCTGTCCAGGCTCCTAAATTATGGAATAGTCTCCCACTCGATATCAGACTCTCTGAGTCTACATTAACCTTCAAGAAATGTCTTAAGACACATTTTTATTCATTAGCATTTCAGAGTAGTGATCTTAAGCAATGGGGCTGACGTTCTTTGGTAAAGTGTTTGTGTATGTATATGTGTGTATATATATGTATGTATGTGTAGTTAAAGTGCATTTAAAAATTTTATTTGTGCTATTGTATTAATGTTTTTATGTCACTGTGTAGCTTTTATGATTATTAATTTTTGTGTTTTTATTGTATTATACTTGACCGCATTGTAAAGCACTTTGTGGCTTGGTCCTAGAAAAGCGCTATATAAATAAACTTTACTTACTTACTTACTTACTTACTAAAACCAGGTGTTTCAGTTTCATTGTCCAAACCCTGTATAAGATGTGGGTCTCAGTGGGTCTGAACTTCTCTGTTAAAGTGGTTCCTCGTGTCCAAACTTTACTGTTTCCTGTCACTCATTTTCCTCACCTTTCCAGCGTGTAATGTCTGGCTACGTAAAGCGCAATGTAAAACTTCATCAAGTTCTCTCTTTCTCTCTCTCTCTCACTCCCTCCTGTTCATGTGCACGCTGTCCGTGTCTGTCTGTGTGTGTGTGTTTGTGTGTGTGTATGTAACACCGCCCCTCCTGCTCAGTGTAAACACACAAACGTCACCACGCATCTTGACCAATCACGTGCGGCTTTAACGAAAAAATAAAAAACCCCGAAAAAAACCCCGAATTGGCTCCGGATCCTGCCGTTCATTTTAAAGAGCCGACTCTTAGAGCCGGATTGTTCGCGACCGACCCATCACTAATAAATTACAGAACGCACGTGCACTCGTACAATCGCGCAGATGTCCACGATGCACATCGCTACATTTTTGCATCGCGATGCATCGTGAAACGATGTATCGTTACACCCCTAGAAATAATGCATAACAAAGCCAAAATACAATGTCCCCATATTTGACCACAGGGTCTCAATATGTTAAAAAGAAATTGGGAAAGACCTGCAGGGTTCTGGGACACAGTTCTCTGGACTGACAAATAAAAACTGGAACTGTTTGGCCACATGGATCAATGGATTGTCTGGTGCAAGAAAGACGAGACTTATGACCACAACAATACTATCCCCCCCTTTCAAGCGTAGAGGTGGATCCGTGATGATATGGGGATGTTTTTCTGCTGCAGAAACTAAATCTTGACTGTGTGACTGGTATCATGAATTCACAGAAATACCAAGTAATTTTGAGGTGGAATGTTCTTCCTTCTGTGGTGAAACTGAACCCTGGTGATAATTGGACATTCCAGCAAGCCACTGATCCCAGGCACACCTCCAAGTCAACCAAAGCTTGGTTAAGGAATCAGACCTGGATTATCCTGGAGTGGATCTTCTCAGTCTCAAGATTTAAATCCCATAGAAAATCTTTGCTGGGATTTAAAGAAAGCAGTTATAGCACAGAAGCCATCAAACCTCAGTGAGCAGGAAGCTTTTTAATGAGATGAATGGGTGAAGATTCCACAGAAAGGCATTAGAAGCTTGTTAGCACTTACTGAAATTGCTTTTGAGAGGTTATCAAGGCAAAAGGATGTTTAACCAAGTACTGAGGGGATGGGGGCTAAATAAAAGCGCACATGGACATTTGTCAAGAAAACTAGATTTTTTTGGGGCGGCACAGTGGCTAAGTGGGTAGCACTGTCTTGCCTCACAGCAAGAAGGTCATAGGTTAAATTTCCAGGTGGAGTGGTCCGGGTCCTTTCTGTGTGGAGTTTGCATGTTCTCCCTGTGTCTGTGTGGGTTTTCCTCTGGGAGCTTCAGTTTCCTTCCACAGTCCAGGGCGTGCAAGTGAGATGAATTGGAGACACAAAATTGTCCATGACTGTGTTTGACAACCTTTTCTGTCATCTTCCTGATGTACAGCGATCAGCCATAACATTAAAACCACCTCCTTGTTTCTACACACTGTCCAATTTATCAGCTCCACTTACCATTTAGAAGCACTTTGTAGTTCTACAATTACTGACTGCAGTCCATCTGTTTCTCTGCATGCTTTGTTAGCCCCTTTTCATGCTGCTCTTCAATGGTCAGGACCCCCACAGCACCACTACAGAGCAGGTATTATTTGGGTGGTGGCTCATTCTCAGCACTGCAGTGACACTGACATGGTGGTGGTGTGTTAGTGTGTGTTGTGCTGGTATGAGTGGATCAGACACAGCAGTGCTGCTGGAGTTTTTAAACACCTCACTGTCACTGCTGGACTGAGAATAGTCCACCAACCAAAAACATCCAGTCAACAGCTCCCTGTGGGCAGCATCCTATGACCACTGATGAAGGTCTAGAAGATGACCGACTCAAACAGCAGCAATAGATGAGCGATCGTCTCTGACTTTACATCTACAAGGTGAACCAACTAGGTAGGAGTGTCTAATAGAGTGGACAGTGAGTGGACACGGTATTTAAAAACTCCAGCAGCGCTGCTGTGTCTGATCCACTCATACCAGCACAACACACACTAACATACCACCACCATGTCAGTGTCACTGAGAATGATCCACCACCTAAACAATACCTGCTCTGTGGTGGTCCTGTGGAGGTCCTGACCATTGAAGAACAGGGTGAAAGCAGGGTCAAAAAAGCATGCAGAGAAACAGATGGACTACAGTCAGTAATTGTAGAACTACAAAGTGCTTCTATATGGTAAGTGGAGCTGATAAAATGGAGAGTGAGACCCCAAAATTGCTATATGCATCATAAACAGCCTGAATAGTGACAATAAAAAAAGTCAACTGGAGACCCGTACTGTAACACAAACATGTAATTGTAATAACTTTTGAGAAGTTATTTAAAGCTTGAAAGTGAGCATTTATAATTCTGAGTTGTGTGTGTGTGTGAGAGAGAGAGAGTGTGTGTTTGAGTGTGTAAGCCAAGCTCTGTCCAGCTGTTTAAATCTGGCATTGCTTCTTCTGCAAGTTCATGGGAAAAATGAGTACACTCACTAACACACACCACATAAACACACACACACACACACACACACACTGCTTCTGTTTTATTGCTCAGACTCATGTGCACTCATATTCATATTTAGTTCAGAATCAGTTTCTGCTTTTGCTTCTGCTTTTAACATAAACTGTGAAGCTATTAAGTGGTCGTGATTAGTAACCATTTACATACACACACACACACACACAAGATACATCTGACTATGAGTTTGTTGGACAAACAAGCTTTTATTTCACCTATGAGTGCTGTTATTTGGCACACAAGTTATTACACCCAAAAACCTGGTATGAGCGGGTTTATAGAGAAATGTACTTAAGCTTATAGCTTTACTACTTGTAGTGATACCAGTGATAATGCTGATTACAGGAGTCCACTCACCCTGGCGGGTACTCGAAGTGTCAGCAGGAACGCTCGGTGTGGAGCCAGAGCCTGAGGACAGAGGAGACAGTTTAGTGTTACTTTATGTCATACTGTATATACTATTTGCTGATAATAAATGATACACTGGTACATCAAAATTGTGGAAATGATTTAGACTGTGTTGAAAGATTAGATTTAGTTTAAAGTTGTAAAATCTCTACATCAAAACATTGTATAGTATTAGATTCGATTTAGATTAGATTAGATTCAACTTTGTCATTGTGCAGAGTACAAGAACAGAGCTAATGAAATGCAGTAGCATCTAACCAGAAGTGCAAGATATTATTTACATATATTACAGTTAAAGTGCAGAAGTGACCAGATCAAACAGTCAAACAAATTGTATGGGAAATGTTTACAGATTACCTGTACACTGTGATGATTTGATATGATCAGACCTTTCTTAATGGAAAACCCTTGTTTATGTTTGGCTAGCATGTCTGTAATAATTCCTTACAATGATGTGATAGAATGTAAACTACTAATAATATAGACCATACAGAAGCACTTTGTAGTTCTACAATTACTGACTGTAGTCCGTCTGTTTCTCTGCATGCTTTGTTAGCTCCCTTTCATGCTGTTCTTCGATGGTCAGGACCCCCACAGAGCAGGTATTATTTAGGTGGTAGATCATTCTCAGCACTGCAGTGTCAATGACATGGTGGTGGTGTGTTAGTGTGTGTTGTGCTGGTATGAGTGGATCAGACACAGCAGTGCTGCTGGAGTTTTTAAACACTGTGTCCACTCACTGTCCACTCTATTAGACACTCCTACTTGGTCCACCATGTATATGTAAAGTCATAGAAGGTCACTCATCTATTGCTGCTGTTTGAGTTGGTCATCTTCTAGACCTTCATCAGTGGTCACAGGATGCTGCCCACGGGGCACTGTTAGCTGGATATTTTTGGTTGGTGGACTATTCTTAGTCCAGCAGTGACAGTGAGGTGTTTAAAAACTCCATCAGCGCTGCTGTGTCTGATCCACTCATACCAGCACAACACACACTAACACACCACCACCATGTCAGTGTCACTACAGTGCTGAGAATGATCCACCACCTAAATAATACCTACTGTGTGGTGGTCCTGTGGGGGTCCTAACCATTGAAGAACAGCATGAAAGGGAGCTAACAAACCATGCAGAGGAACAGATGGACTACAGTCAGTAATTGTAGAACTACAAAGTGCTTCTATATGGTAAGTGGAGCTGATAAAATGGACAGTGAGTGTAGAAACAAGGAGGTGGTTTTATTGTTATGGCTGATCGCTGTATAATGTTTTATGTTAAATCTTATAAACCATTTTAATGGTATAACCTTAAGTCAAAAACGTTTGAAACCTTCATTCCTGCACTTCAGGCCTGCAGCACATTTCAAAAAAAGGTGAGACATGGGAACAGTATGGCTAGTAAAAGAAATTACAATACTAAAAAACTACTAAAAAACTAAATAATATGATTTCAAACAGGTGATTGTAATCTGAAATGCTTTGAGAAGCAAAGATCTCCAGTTTGTCAACAAATGCATTATCAAATCATTAAAATGTTTAAAAACAATGTTTCTCAAAGGAAAATTGAAGTGATTTGCATGGTTCTCCCTCTACAGTGCATAATATCATTTAATAATAAAAGGAATCTAGAGAAATTTCAGTGCATAAACGGCAAGGGCGCAAGCTTAAGCTGAACACCTGTGATCTCTGATCAGGGCCTGTCATTCATTAATAGCTTATTTAACTACATGGGCAAGGGATTACTTTGTCAAACTTAAGTCAAGCACTACAATGTGACGTTACGTTCACAAATGCCACCTTACTGTGCAAAAAGAAGCCTTATGTTGACCATGTCCATAAGCGACATTGAGTTCTCTGGGCTCAGAGGCATCTGGGATGGACCATCACACTGTAGAAATGTGTATTGTGGCCAGACAAATAAGTATTTCAGATATTAGCAGTAAATAAACTTAAAAAGAGCCTCACAGTGAAGATAAACCGGAGCAGTGCGCGTGTGTGTGTGTGTGTTTGTGCCTTTAGAAGAGACGCTTTGTTCACAGTATCGCTATAAGTGATTCATTGATTCATGAGTTGATTCGTTTTTATGTGAAGCGTAAGTTTCTCTTCTCAGTTATCTCTCCGTGTTTACTGTTATTAATTAAATGTCCTGGTTTTAAATAAACACCAGCTACTACAGGACATTTTGTGTGACTCTCTTACATTAAAAAGCTTCATTAAAAAGCTTAATTAAACTGCTATTACCACAGATCTGTAACCGAGTCAGACTCGTTCCGTCTAAGGAGCTAAAAGTTTTCTAAAAGTTCAGCAGATGATCCTGAACTAACGAATTTGGTAATGAATAAACTTTTGCCTCGGATTGGCTCTGTAACATCTTCTGTTCTCATCTACATCACAAGTAAGAACCGCTTACGATTTACCGAAGTGAACCAGGAGTTTATATAACGTGCTGATAGAATCGACTCAGATGTGACCGGGTTGAATTATCTTTTTAAAGTAAATATTACAATCAGCAAAATTACATCGTATGAGCTTTCACTGTGGTTTCTGTACGATGGTTGATGAATGGTGATATGATGGTTGGTGCTTCGTAGCTCAAAGTCTGGATCAATCCACTGAGCTGTTAATTTAACATGGTCTTTATATATCACACGATCGGATCGGCTACTTTTAGGAAATATCGCCGATCGCCGATAGCATATTTTGATTAAAAATCGGCCGATACCGATTCGTAGCCGTTCGATCGTCCCATCTCTAATATTAACAATAATAATAAAACAAAAACACACATGTACATTTTGAAAAACAAATGGCTTATCATAGATTAAGAAAAAGAATGTGGTTAATCTGATGTTTTTAAGCTCTACATTGTTTCGATGACTGTACATTTTCTGTCTGTACTTAGTTTTTTATGCCAGTGTGGGTAGAGAAAAGATACCAGGATCTGCTAAAAGTGGGCGTGCAATGCTACCATAAAATCTGGCAATGGTCCAGCTAGTAAAGTGACTGCTGTACAGCACATATGGGTTCAGTGGACCTGGGTTTTATACTAAGCTCCAGGTACAGTTTAGCATGTGCTTCACATTTCTATGTTACATAGGTTTCACATGGGTGCTTCAGTTTCCTTCCACCTTCCACTTTCCAACAAGCAGGTGAGATGGCTGATCCAAACAGGTTCTTGGTTTAACTAAGGTAGCGTGTGGGTAGTGGTAGCTCAGTAGTTAGGGTACTGGAATTAGGGCAGGGCGGTATTTCTTAAGTACTTTTTACACAATATTGAAAATGACTAGGGGTGGGTTTGTAAAATCGATTTTTCGATTCGAATCGATCTTTATTTGAACGATCCGATATCGATTCATATAAACGCGAGATCGATCTTTTAAATACGCCCCTTTTTACGGTGCACACGGAAATCTGTTACCCCCTTTAATTTCGCGTGACCAGCCAGTGTTTTTTCATGCAACGAGATCTGACCTGCACATCAGTTTAGCATGGCAGAAGCTCAAGTTATGACCACTACACAACTTTTTGCACTGATTTTCGCTCGGCGACGGGTCGGTGCTGGATCCGGGAGGAACTCAGTGTTCGCTCTGCGATCAAAACTCGGCTCTCAATCAATGTGAGAAACAGCGAGGGGAAACACAGGGGAGAGGCTGTAAACAGGTGGTGGGGCGTAATATAGTTTCTATCAGAATACATCAGCACACGCGAGTTTTATAGTATTTCTGACCTGATCGTTCTCTACAAAACAAAATATTTATTAACCTCCAACTCACTATAGAACAAGCCATGCTGCTCGTGTTGCCAATACCACTCAGATTCATTTATTTCATCAGCGCACAAACTTTCATCTCTCGCTACTTGTTGATGTGCATGTTTGGACGTGGTATCATTAAACCTTTCATCACTTCTCACGTGTGTTTTCGTGACAAAACGTAGTTTTGGAGACCAGAGAAGCTCGCCTGTGATTCCCCCTGGTGATGGATGGTGTCGTGTAAAACTCCCCATCGCAGATCAGTCGTGTAGTGTGAACATTACAGCGACCAGGTGTTAATCAGATTGTCGTGTAGTGTAAACTTGGCATAAGCTGTTCAACAGCCAGGTGTATGTTTACATTACATTTACAATGTTGTAGCGTGTCAGACATATAAAATAATAATAAAAAATGAATGTTACTGTTTTCTGTTTTGGATTAATTATTTATGTAAACAAAATACATAATTTTTTTTAATAATGAGTGTTCTTTGTACAATTATCACATTCGTTCTCTGAACATCTGTACATATTTAAACAAAACCTGTTAATGTAACTCAAATATGCCTAACTGTGTTGAATCGAAATCGAATCGAATCGAATCGAATCGGGACCTTGTGAATAGAATCGAATCGATCCAGGAAATTAGTGGCGATACCCAGCCCTAAAAATGACCATATTTGTTATATCAAGTATGTCTCTAATACATCGCTATCTTTCCCTAAAGAACCGACCGCAATGTTTAGAAATAAATAACTGATGTCAGTCAGCAATAGAGGAAAATGAAACCAGTAGCAAATATCTAATTAAAAAATGCATGGGTCAGAGGTGTGAAAATGGTTTGGTTTCCACAGGGATGATACACAACATAGTAAAGTTTTGTGCAAATTGTGCGGTTATAACATTGCAGCTAAAGGTAGCAGCATGTCGAATCTCAAACATTATCCACTGCAGTTTGCTAAGTCGGAGGAACAGACGGGTAAAAGCTCTGTCTCTGTCCCACCATATTTCCTTATAATGCACACTGTTATCTTTATTTATATTTTTTATATTAGTTTTATGTGTACAAAACTACTTTTATTTATGTACAAAAACTATACAAGCTGTATGCTGGGTGTGCAATTGTCTTATGTTTATTATTATTATAATTTTTATTATTAATTTAAATATAAGTTGGATATACACTTTAATAAATACAGTTATTGTACAGCATGCTCTTTTTGGTGTTCCAAATAAATACTGACAATATTACATTATACATAATATATTGTTAAGGTTTTCATCATATCATTTCGTATATCGCCACTTCTCTAAAGAATATAAAGATATACGTTTTTTAGTCATATCGCCCTGACCTAACTGGAATTATGATCAAAAGGTTGCTGGACCTTTGCAAAGTTGCCAGTGTTGAGCCCTTGAGAAAAGCCTTCAATTTCTTACATTTTAATCAGTCACAATTGATTTTGGATGAATGCTAAATGTGATAAATGTAATGCCATGGGATTTAGGATTTACTAAAAGATAAAGTATTTACTAAAGTATTTACTAAAAGATAAAGGATTTACTCCCTGTTCAGGGTGCATTCCCACCTTATCCCAGACCTATCTCGACCTAAACCAGAATGAAGTATTAGTATAAATGATTTAATGTATTATTGTGTCGTGGTAGCCAGAGTGACCTGCTGGTGCATCTGGTAGAATGAGATGGCACAGCTACATGAGTCCTGGGGATCTGGGTTTGATCCTTGTCTCCTGCTATTGATATTATTTCCTTAGGGTAATCCGGTTTAAATGCTCCATTTATCAGTTTTAATAAGTGATCGAGTAAACATCTCTTAAAACTCAAAACGAATGAAAAAATAAGAGTGAAAGGCGACGTAACACCAAGGTAATTACACAGCACACTGCAATGCTAAATAAAAACTGATTGTAAACCACAGTTTAAAAACAACTCCACATTACAGAACCTGTTCTCAGGTTATCGAGCATCTGGGTTTGCTGGCCAGCACTGTGGAAATTGTTCTTCCACTCCCACTCAGTCCCACTTTCAGACGTTTATAGAAAAAGAGGAAACTCCTCTGCTGGGTTTTATTTCACACATACATAAACCACAAGGCAGCACGTGTGACTATTATTCTTAACTTTTAGCTTTTAGGTGCTCAGGTGGTGCAGGGGTAAAACACATTACCCCAGTTCCACATTAATGCCCTTCGCCAGAGTGTCCACATACTTTCGGCTTCAAAAAAATTTGTTTTCATGTCTGCAATGCAATTTAATGTTTTTTTCTTACTTTTTTTAATGCATTTTCTCACCATTTTCCTCCCGATTTAGCATACTCATTTTGTCTTCCGCTGCTGAGAGACACCAGATTGCATCCGAGGAGTGCTTGTCGCTGTACACGCCTCTTCCGACACGTGCACAGCCCTCCTCTTCTCTGCATTTGTTAATCAGGGTCCTTACACAGCGTATGAAGACCCACCCACCCACATATAGTCCGGTCCCCACCCTGCAGATACAGTGGCCAATTAGTATCTACTGCAGGCACTGCCAATTATGCCCACCAGATGGCACCCAGCCAACCGGTGGCAATGCCGAGTTTCGAACCGTGGAGATCATAATCTCGGCACTGGTGTGCTAGCAGAATATCGCACCACCTGGGCGCCCTTTTAATGTTTTTGAGGGATGGGAGAAAGTACCCACAGGAAATCCATGTGATGCCAGTAAGAGGTTATACAGACAGTGACTGGAGATGAGGATTAAACCTAGGTTCCCAGGACTCATTTTGCTGTCCAGCACCCTCACTACCAGCTTTACCAGCATGTCGACCTAACTAGAAAAAAACAAAAACAAAAAATAAATAGCACATGTGTTTGTACTGGGGTGGGTAGCACTGTTACCTCACAGCAAGAAGGTCCTGGGTTTGATTCCCAGGTGGAACAGTCTGGGTACCTATGTGTGGAGTTTGCGTGTTCTCCCTGTGTCCTTCTACAGTCCAAATTCGTGCAGTCAGGTTAATTAAAGAAAAAAACCTCACCAGATGTATGTGTGTGTGGCACCCTGTCCGGGGTGTTTCTGTGTGCCTTGTGCCCATTGAGAGCTGGAATACGCTCCAGCAACCCCACCCCCGATTAAGACAACGGCTTCAAAAGTGAGTGAGTGTTCATATTGGTGTGCTGTGTTGATGCAAAATAGGGATCTTACCATCCAAATAGCAATTGTAATTTAAAATAAATAAAGTTACATACATAATAAATCAGCACCCTTTTTGGGATCTTAGTAAATTAATATGTGTTTGTGTGAGAGAGAGAGGAAGCAGTGAGATTTCCTGAATACTGATCAGACTGTCTGTACTTTTTTCCTTTTCCTTTCTGACGCTCTCTGTCTAATAAGTAACAGCTTGGTTTGGCTGAGTGTCAGATCTTTACACACCAAAACCTCCAGCGTGGGTTTAAATCTGTAGTGGTTTGGATGGCGTCTCAGGCCAGTCAGTAAAACATTATATCAACATTAGACTGCACGTGACTCCTTCACAGGTGTGTCCAGTATGGTTCTGATCTCCTCACTGATTAAAGTACAGGATTATTGTGGTTTCTCTGAAGCCTGGGTTGAGCCAGGCGGGGTTGCAGTGTGGGGTTTAGTCTGTGGCTGAGATACAGGGTTACAGTAGATCTGTCAGCCACAATACAACAACACAGTGTGGTGCAATTATAATGTGTGAAAACAGCAATACTGTGGTTCATAGGTAAGGCCCTACCTCGTCCACGACTGTGTAATGAGCCGTTTCCTGTTTAATATGCAATTTGCTGTGAAATTCAATATTTCAAAATTCAGAAGGTTTGTGTTTAGCGATTTCACATTTTTAATTCGAGTAACATTCAAGTGTCTCATGTTCACTGGTTAATTCGCACTATGAGGCGGTCCTAGCAATCCTACGGCAATCGGTTAGTCGAAATGTCCAAGATGTCAAAGTCTAAAGCAGCTAAAAACATGATTCATGTAACTGAGTTTGAAAAACTCCCAACCAATTCTCTGGACGCAGAGAGGGGCGTGTCAAAACATGGATGACTATTTTTGTATTTGAGACAGAGCCTCACACCGTCACTGAACGTTTTAGCTTTACATTCAAGCGTTTACTTAGACTATGCTGTGTAGTGTAGCTTTCATTTATTCTATCATTTAATTTAATTTAATTTAGTGTTATTTAATTACTCACTCACTCACTCACTCACTCTCTTAACTGCTTATCCAATTAGGGTCACTTGCTGGAGCCTATCCCAGCTTTTCAATTGGCGCAAGGCACACAGTTACACCCTGGACTGGGTGCCAGTCCATCGCAGGGCAGACACACATACACACACACACACACACACACACACACACATTCACCTATAGGGCAATTCAGTGTCTCCAATTAACCTGACTGCATGTTTTTGGACTGGGGGGGACCAGAGCTCCCAGAGGAAACCCATGCAGACACGGGGAGAACATGCAAACTCCACACAGGAAGGACACGGACCACCTGGTGATCGAACCCAGGACCTTCTTGCTGTGAGGCGACAGTGATACCCACCGAGCCACCGTGCCACCTTTATTTTATTACCTTTACTTTAATTTTAATTAAATTTTCTTTAATAATCTTTAATAAGCTTTTTAAAGATTTTTATGCAGGTGCATAGACAGTAAGGCAGTGGTAGCTCCTCAGTTAAGGTACTGGACTAGTAATCATAAGGTTGCGTGTCCAAACCCCAACATTGCCAGGTTGCCACTGTTGGGCCCCTTAACCCGCAGTTGCTCCAATAGTATTCAGTCATAACTGTAGGTCGCTTTGGATAAAAGTGTCTGCTAAATGGGGTGGCACGGTGGGTAGCACTGTCGCCTCACTGTAAGAAGGTCCTGGGTTCGATCCCCAGGTGAGGCGGTCCAGGTCCTTTCTGTGCATAGTTTGCATGTTCTCCCTGTGTCTGCGTGGGTTTCCTCTGGGACCTCTGGTTTCCTCCCACAGTCCAAAAACATGCAGTCAGGTTAATTGGAGACACTGAATTGTCATATACAGTAGGTGAATGTGTGTGTATGTGTGTGTCTGCCCTGCGATGGACTGGCGCCCCGTCCAGGGAGTTACTGTGTGCCTTGCGCCCATTGAAAAGCTGGGATATGCTCCAGCACACCCCGCGACCTTAATTGGATAAGCGGTTAAGAAAGTGAGTCAGTGGATGAGTGAGTGTCTGCTAAATGCTGCAAATGTAAATGTAAGGCTGCAGCAACAAAACTGTGATAAATATAACCTTTATAACCTTTTTAAGAACACAAATAGGTTCAAATAGGTCCAGAGACATGCTTTGACATGTTGGAACTACAGTGACCTGCATATAACCCTGACCTCAACTCCACTGAACTCCCTTTTTTTATTCATTTTCTCCCTTTTTCTCCTGATTTTTAGTGCGTCCAATTTTTACTCAATTGCGTTATGCTTCCTCTCTACTGGTGCTGACCCCTGTCCTGATTGAGGAGAGACACACGCCCCCTCCGACACGTGAGCAGTAGCCGACTGCATCTTTTTACCTGCATGAAGCGAGATCATATGCAGATTAGCTTTGTGCAGGTGTTGAGGTCGTAAGTGCATCAGTAATGAGGTCCCTATCCGGCTCCCTCCCTGAATGAACAACAGCCAAATGTTGTTCATGTAAGCGCCCAGTCCAGCCGGATGGCAGAGCTGAGATTCGATACAATGTATTCGAAATCCCAGCTCTGGTGTGCTAGCGTATTTTACCACTGCGCCACCTGAGCGGCTATTTGTCCATTTTTGTTACTGCCAGGATGTTTAGGATTGCTGTACAACTATATAACAACATAACTTAAAACCGCACAGTAATGAATAAATGCCATAAATAACAAACCAATAAACAGCTAAAAAATTTAATTAATAAAAAATTAGAGTTAAAAAATGTAAAAAGTTGGAGTTTTCCAATTCATTACAAATCAAAAACTAAAATCTTTAATTCACAAAAGTATTCAAACACTTTGCTATGTCACTGTGCATCCTGTTTGCTTTAATTAGAAAAGCATGTTGGTGTCTTCAGCTCTCCATAAAACAGAAGCCACCACTGTGTAAAAAGTTTATGACGGCCCGCTTGGTGTTTGCTAAAAGGCAAGTAAAGGCAACACAAGGAAAAAGATTCTCTGGTCTGATAAAACACAAACAGAAACAACTTTTGGACAGAAGAGCAAGCATGTGTGGTGAAAAAAACAGGCACTGCACATCACCCGGCTAATATTATCTGTACTGTGAAACACGGTGGTGGTAGTATCGTGCTTTGATGTGGTTTAAGTGGCAGGGACAGGGAGATTGTTAAGAATTTAGGGAAGAGGCGCCCAGGTGGCACAGCGGGATATTTTGCTAGCACACCAGCGCTGGGATTCTGAACTCTCCAAGTTCAAGTCTCAGCTCTGCTACCAGTCGGCTTGAGGCATGTTTCTGACTTTTACTCTTCCACAACATTCCACTCACATTCCCATCCTGTTCCTATTCCCGTGTTGAGAGCAGTGTTTAGTCTCAACCCAGAAAACCATACACACTGGCATTAACACGCACACACACACACACACACAGGCATTATTTCTTCCTCCTGTAATGAATAACAAGGCTGATTACAACTGTTATTCTGTGACACCAACACTACCAAGCCAGTGCAGTAGTTACAACAGTGTGTGGAAGGCTGTGGAATGTAGTGTGTGTAGGTGTGTGTGTGAGTGTGTGTGTAGGTGTGTGTGTTTTCATTTTAATCTACATACCAAGTAGAGAGCTGCATCAGGTTTGGACATGAAAGGCAGAAAAATTAGGAATGCCACAAAAGTGGGTGGGGGTTAAAGATCTATGATCAACAAATGTGCCTCTTTTGTTAAAACATTAAAAAGTATTATTTTATTTCTATATTATGTTTTATATTTGATCAAATTTGATCATCTAAATTATTACATTGGAAATAATTTAAATAATTAATAAAATCAAGCAATTTTTAAATTTAAATACTATGAAGTTTGATTAAACAAATTTAAAAAACAATAAAACTAAAAATTACATTCATGTAAGCCAAGTTTCTGATGAGATTTGACAGCATGTAACTTTTATAATTCAGGGGCACAAGTAGGTAAAAACAGACAGAGTTTTACAGTTCTAACTGTGTAGACTCAGCACATAGACTACCAATGTCGTAAAATGTTTTTACTATTATTTTATTTATACATTTTCTCCCTTTTTCTCCCAATTTAGCATAGCCAATTAGTCTTCCATAGCTGGGGACCCTGATCATATCCGAGGAGGGTATATTTGCATGACACATGCTCCCACTGACGCGTACACAGTCCACTGACCCCTTCTTATATACTTTGGTGGGTTTGCACGTGAAGCCAGTCTTGCGCATGGAGAGTCACACACTGATCTCTGCGTTCCTTTTTTTTTGTACAGACACCTCGGGCTACCAACCAGGGTCCTTACACAGCATCAAAGACACCACTCTCTTTGTAGTCTGGTCTTTTTTAGTTGCCAATTTTTTTGTACTGGGGTGCCAAGCCAACTGATAGAAGAGCTGAGAGTCAAACTCAGAGAGTTCAGAATCCAAGTGCTGGTGTGCTAGCCGAATATCCCGCTGCACTACCTGGGCCATGTTGTCAAATTTGATTGGTTGACTGAGGGGTAATTACTTTTTTACTTTTTACTTTGATATGTAAAGTGATCTTGGGTATAAGGAAGGCACTAATATAAATACAACTTATTAATATTATTATTATTATGGTAATGGGTAACTGTAACTTGAAAATTAGTAACAATAATTTAAAAAACGGTTTGTGTCAGATAGTCGTGGCCTTATTTTTTATTTATTTAACAATCGAAAACAACAGAAATAGTGGAGCTCTGTAGAGATTGAGATCTTGGGTGTGCAGCACTGTTTGAGCTGTTTAACCTAGCCTCAGGTACAAAAATCAGATCAGTGTATTACCCAACCACACCCTTTAGCACACACACACACACACACACACACACACACACACAGTGAAGAAGGTGTGCAAACTCCTCCTTCACCTGTCGGGATTGCAACGTGCAGTCAAAATCCAAAGTTTACATACAACTGCAAGGGACTTGCACTATAAATCATGACAGTCTGAGTAACCGACCAAGTGAAATACATACACTATATGGACAAAAATATTGGGACACCCCTTCTAATGGTTGAATTTATGTGTTTTAGACAAAGAAATTGCTAACAGGTGTAATTTACAGTATAAGATGTTGAGGGCATATTTAGTTATAAAAATCTGACACCAAGCAGAAAAAAACAAGCACAAGCAAGATGTTCTTACTTATGTTTTTACTCGGATCAGGACAGTTGTAGCCTAGTGGTTAAGGTACTGGACTAGTAATCAAAAGGTCACTGGTTCAAGCCCCAACGCTGCCAGGTTGCTGCTGTTGGGCTTTTGAGCAAGGCCCTTAACCCTCAATTGCTCAGACTGTATACTGTCACAGTACTGTAAGTTGCTTTGGATAAAGGCGTCTGCTAAATGCCAAAAATGTAAATGTACTGTATGTGTTCTTATGTTCATCATTAATTAATATAAATTAAGAAAATGATTTAGGTGATTAGTACACATCCCTGCTCACACAGGCACAGGGAAACATTCCAGGTAACGTTATATTTCCAAAGATGCACCACCTGCACACTTTACTCACCAGGATTCGACTGTCCTGTTTGTCACCTTTGACTTCCAGCTGCACTTTCTTTCTCAGACTCAGTTTGACCTGCCGACCAACCGCATCCTGCATGCTTTCTGCACAACAGATAAAAAGATAGAATATCAACAAATAGAGTGTCATTTAATTGTGCTTTGTTTTAATATACTTCCAGTGCATAAAGCCAAATTTACCCCCATAATGCCTTTGACTTAATACATGAACCAAAAGTATGTACTCAGAAGCAAAAACAAATCATGGTGAAGATTTCTAGAGCTCTGAGGAAGATCACTGTTAAACAACATGAACACATAAAGCTAGAGAGCCATAACACAACTAGCCAGCAAGTAAATGGTAACCAAAAACACAACTCATACGCAACGTGTACGCATTCCACAACAAGCTCTTATATAAATTTTAAAAAAAGGTAGAAAAGAAACAAGCAGTCACTCGAAACAATTGCAGCAGGAACAACAGTTACACATTAAACAATATAAATAAACTGCACCAGTAAAATTAAATAACCTTCAAGCTCTCGAATGGTATAATGTGCTCGTCCACCACCACTGAAATCCATGTTTTAAATCTCAGCTGTGCTACCAGCTGGCTGGGAGTCTACACAGACATTATTGGCTATGTCTGAGGGAGTGTTGTTCAAAGCCCTGTGATGGACTAGCACCCTGTCCAGGGTATTCCTGCCCTTCCTGCCATGTTTTCCAGAGGAACCGGACCCGGCATGGCTTTGACCAGAATATTGTGGTTAATGAAAATGAAATTTTGTAAAAAAAAAACCTGAACACACAAGCACTGAGGCAAATCAGAACAATGGTCAGATAAGACAAAAATGTATAACTAGATAGAAATACACTCATTCTTGAGAGGAAGAAGGTTTTGGAGTATGAAATATGAAGGTGGGAGACTCCAACTGAGATTTTAAACATTGCAAGCCTATAGGCAGGACCCTTCTAATCTTGGGTAATCTTGAAGATTTACAATGTTTTCTAAAGTGATGGTCACAGTTAACCCATCATGTTGCCAAAAGATCACCAACAACTCTTCCTGTGAAAGACGTTTCTTTCTTTATACAGCCTATGCAAACTCTGTTTATGACTTTAAATTAGATTTAAATTTAGATTTAGAACACAGTTGTTTAAGCAGGCCAATTAGTAGCTCTCATTACTAAATGCACAGTCGAATCCATAGTGGTGCTACTGGCTGGTCAGCCATCTACATACAGATGTGAATGGCTAAGTCTGAGGGGGAAGTGGCTGAGTGTCCTAACTGGGGTGTGCTGATGCACTTCTACACAGTATTCTTGGGGAAACAATAAAGCGGTGGTAAAAATAAATAAATGAATAAATAAATAAAAAGGAAAATAAAATAAACAATTTTAACCACAAAATTTAAAAAAATGATTTTATTTAAAAATAAATATGCTCTAGCAGTAATATTTCTTGTTTATTTTTGTATTATATTTTAAACTAAAGTACTAAGTGAAATATACAAATATTAATGATGATTATTATTTCAAATACCAGAAGCTATAAATATTCATGACTATGAAAAATAGAAACACTTTGATGTCCTAATGTTGTTTCATAAAAGCAAGTGCTTAAATAGTGGTGCTATTGGCTAGCTGGGCATCTACATACAGACATGATTGGCTATGTTTGAGAGTGAGGTGGGAGTTTGGTAGCCGAAGCCCTGTGATGGATTGGTGCCCTGTCCAGTGTATTTGTGCCTTACACCCTGTGGTTTCCCAGTGAAGCAGGACCCACTGCGACCCTGATCAGAATAAAGTGGTTACAAAGAATAGAAAAAAGTATACATAAATATTAATATAATTACATATGAAGTAGCTGAAAAACATACATTAATGAACATAGTAAATATAAGCAGCTGAGACCAAACATTTTGTGTATTTGGTACGTCTGAATGTACTAAATAACTTGAAATAAATAACTTAAACAACTGAATATTACTAATAACTGCTAAGTTAGCTCCTAGATGCTTTAAAACTGAGCAACAAGCATAATAATGGGGACATTTTATGTAAACTTTGGACCTGAACTGTTTAATTTATAACTAAAGTAAACACACAGTATAAATAATGACTTCATCAAACACTCTTCTACAGGAACATCGTTACATATAATATACAGCTGAATGGTATTACCAAACCACCAGGTATAAATCATCTAGGCAAAGTGACTGGTAAAGAATCTGGTGTTTGCCAATTTTAGTGAAGCCTGGTTGAAGTTCTAGACAGCAGTTAGCTTTATTATGTATTATTGCTACATGACTTTCCTAAAGATGAAATTTGACGACACATATCTGCTTTGCGCTACTCTGTTTCCCTTTTTTACTTTTGTGAATTTTACTTTTGCATTACTATGATTTATTTGACATTAAAATCTAAACCTCTCACTCACTCACTGTCTTAACCGCTTATCCAAATAGGGTTGCCGGGGAGTGGGGGTGCTGGAGCCTATCCCAGCTTTTCAATGGGCGCAAGGCACACAGTAACACCCTGGATGGGGTGCCAGTCCATCGAAGGGCAGACAGACACATACATACACACACACCAATTCACCTACAAGGCAATTAAGTGTCTCCAATTAACCTGACTGCATGTTTTTGGACTGTGGGAGGAAACCGGAGCTCCCGGAGGAAACCCACGCAGACACGGGGAGAACATGCAAACTCCGCACAGAAAGGACCCGAACCGCCCCGCCTGTAGATCGAACCCAGGACCTTCTTGCCACCGTGCCGCTGCTAAAATCCAAACCTACAGATTCAAATCCATTTAAACATACACATTATGACACATTAAGTATGTGAACACTTGACCATTTTAAAACCATTGGCATTAAAATAGACTTGGCTGTGTTTGTGGCTATACAAGCCTCTATTCTTAAAACCTTCAATTTTGTAGCTTTTCTGGTGGAATTCAGTCAAAAGTACAACTGTCAGGTCAGGCAGACAGTGTTTCAGTTCTAGCCAAAGGTTTTCACAATGGTTGTAGGGCTGTAAAAATCACTAGAGTTCCTCAAAAACAAACTCATCGAGCATCTCTGTATGGACCTTCTCATTGTGGAACAAAAAGGAGCATATAAGTTATTTTTATATCATTAGGAGGAGTGTCTTCATACATTTGGCCATATTGTATCAATTTAATTTCATTTAAGGCTGATGATTGTAAGGCATGTTATGGCTGATCTTGAGTCATGTAGTATTAGTGTGTAAATGTGTGATGGTAACTCTTTTCCTACCCAAATCTTTCACTTTTCATTTCTCCTCTCTCTCGTTTTGACTTGGCACTAGCCCTGATGGGAAATAAGTGGATGACATCATTGCTGGAATTGTACTCTGGGTTTCTGAAGTATGATCACAGATGCATTAAATTTTCCAGAGAGAAAGAGCCGAGGATTAAAAAGGTAAAGAGAGGTTATACATAATAAAGAGGGAGAGTTAAAAGGAAATGAGTCTAGCACAGTAATAACAGGAATAAGAAAAAGCAGCACTGAAAGTTTGATACACTGTAAATGTACTTTATTATGTGAAGTGCAACTTACAGTATTTTTACAGCACCACAATCATCAATGCAAAATACTTTGCTTTTGTTTACCTTTTTATATCTAATCTCGATCTGCCGCATCTGGGAAACGACTGATTAACACTGATAATTATTTTTACCACAGAGAAGTCTTCCTGTACTGAAAAAATGAAAAGCATGTTCTGTCTTTGTTACATTTTACTGTAACTTTTTAACTTTTGCATTCAGGCAGGAGGAAGTTTATTTACTTAATAATACACTGATCAGCCATAACAAACCACCTCTTTGTTTCTACACTCACTGTTCATTTTATTAGCTCCACTTACCATATTAAAGCACTTTGTAGTTCTACAATTACTGTCTGTAGTCCATCTGTTTCGGACCGCTTTCATGTTGTTCCTTAATGGTCAGGACCCCCACAGGACCACTACAGAGCAGGTATTATTTAGGTGGTGGATCATTCTCAGCACTTCAGTTACAATGACATGGTGGTGGTGTGTTAGTGTGTGTTGTGTTGGTATGAGTGGATCAGACACAGCAGCACTGCTGGAGTTTTTAAACACAGTGTCCACTCACTGTCCACTATATTAGACACTCCTACCTGGTTGGTCCACCTTGTAGATGTAAAGTCAGAGACGATCGCTCATCTATTGCTGCTGTTTGAGTTGGTCATCTGCTAGAACTTCATCAGTGGTCACAGGACGCTTCCCACGGGGTGCTGTTGGCTGGATATTTTTGGTTGGTGGACTATTCTCAGTCCAGCAGACAGTAAGGTATTTAAAAACTCCAGCAGCGCTGCTGTGTCTGATCCACTCATACCAGCACGACACACACTAACACACCACCACCATGTCAGTGTCACTGCAGTGCTGAAAATGATCCACCACCCAAATAATACCTACTCTTTATTGGTCCTGGGAGAGTCCTGACCATTGAAGGACAGCATGAAAGGGGGCTAACAAAGCATGCAGAGAAATAGATGGACTACAGTCAGTAATTGTAGAACTACAAAGTGCTTCTATATGGTAAGTGGAGCTGATAAAATGGACAGTGTGTGTAGGAACAAGGAGGTGGTTTTAATGTTATGGCTGATATGGTGTATGTGTTATTTATGCCTGATCAGACCCAAACGACTATGGTAACTCATTCATATATGTTCAGTAAATTCAATCATTCATTGTCTGTTTTCTACCCCTTTATACTATTCAGAGATGTGGTAGGTCGAATTCACTGGGCAGGTAGGAAACACCCAGGACAGGTCACACACATTCACACCATAGGGCAATTTAGTTTCACCAACTAACCTGATTGCATGTCTTTGGGCTGTAGGAGGAAACCAGAGCACACCAAAATAATACATAAACTTAAAATCGATACATTTATGAAAAGAAAAAACATATCCAACAATCATCCAAGCTGGCTCTGTGTGAGAAAAAAGCTCTTTCTCAATCACCAATGGGTTTAAAAGATCAGACACAACCAGGCTTGATTACTCTCAGCCCTGTTGAATCAAAACATTACTTAAATAGAACTATTCCAGCATGTAAATAAGCAGCAAAATCTGTCATGACCAAATGGAATTCTAAAAAAATAACAGGAAAGAAAATTCATCTTTTCTTCAGTTTCAAAATCCAGGATGCTGTAGGCTGGGTATATCTAGCTGCCTTTAAACCCTGGGCATTATAGTACCATGTTGCCACCACAACTGTGTCTCTGCTGTGCTAAAATAATCCATTTCCCAAATAATTTGTGCATAGTGGTAGTCATGTAGTGTTGCTTTGGAGTAAAGTCACCAGTTGGGTATGTGCTTGTAGATGTACATGTACGTGGCCAATGAATATACACTGATCAGCCATAACATTAAAACCACCTCCTTGTTTCTACACACATTGTCAATTTTATCGACTTCACTTACCATATAGAAGCACTTTGTAGTTTTACAATTACTGACTGTAGTCCATCTGTTTCTCTGCATGCTTTGTTAGCCTCCTTTCATGCTGTTCTTCAGTGGTCAGGACCCCCACAGGACCACTACAGAGCAGGTATTATTTTGGTGGTGGATGATTCTCAGCACTGCAGTGACACTGACATGGTTGTGGTGTGTTAGTGTGTGTTGTGCTGGTATGAGTGGATCAGACACAGCAGCGCTGCTGGAGTTTTTAAACACCTCACTGTCACTGCTGGATTGAGAATAGTCCACCAACCAAAAATATATCCAGCCAACAGCACCCATGGGCAGCGTCCTGTGACCACTGATGAAGGTCTAGAAGATGACCGACTCAAACAGCAGCAATAGATGAGTGATCGTCTCTGACTTTACATCTACAAGGTGAACCAACCAGGTAGGAGTGTCTAATAGAGTGGACAGTGAGTGGACACGGTATTTAAAAACTCCAGCAGTGCTGCTGTGTCTGATCCACTCATACCAACACAACACACACTAACACACCACCACCATGTCAGTGTCACTGCAGTGCTGAGAATCATCCACCACCTAAATAATACCTGCTCTGTGGTGGTCCTGTGGGGGTCCTGATTATTGAAGAACAGGGTGAAAGCAGGCTAAAAAAGTATGCAGAGAAACAGATGGACTACAGTCAGTAATTGTAGAACTACAAAGTGCTCCTATATGGTAAGTGGAGCTGATAAAATGGACAGTGAGTGTAGAAACAAGGAGGTGGTTTTAATGTTATGGCTAATCAGTGTATCTTACTAAGGGAAATCTGACATTAGAGATACTGTATGCTAACTGTAGAAATGTCTTTAACTGTTCAAATGAAAGAACCAAAATGAAAAATAATCTAAAAATCATAAGAATTTCAGAGAACTGAGACATGTTCAGACAAGTTTCTCTACACAACACTTGTTAAGCAATAATAGGCAATGATAAAGTGACTATTGAAAATGCTAGAACATTATACCTTATTATATTACACTACCCTGTAATGTTAAAATTGTACAGTATATGTGAATCTAGACGTAACTGAGTGTAAGTGATTCATTCCTGTGCATTATTACTTTTTACAATAGAGTTTTGTGTTAACAAGGGTCTACTGTCACCCAGCCAAATCTGATGTTGACTGCTCATACTTATCTGATATTATCTTTGCTTATGGCACAACACTCACATACCTTTAACCTGGTAAACATCAGTTACTGTAAAAATAACCCCACACAATTATACAGTATATGTATGATCTACGCTATAAAGCAACACCATATTTATTTCCTTTCCATATTTGTTCGGACTACCTATAGCTTTACTGTTCATAGTGATATTAATGTGAATTCTTGCTGCATATAACACAGGTGCTCAACAGTCCCAAGTATTACTTTTACTACAAAGCCACACTGTTGTAACACATGCAGAATGTGGTTTTCAGAACATCCCTGAAAAAGATGTCATCTATACAGCAGCATGTTTTGCTTCAAAATGTGTGTGAACTCTTAATATTAACCCTGCCTTCAGAGATGTGCAAGTTACCCATGCAACGCAATCCCACACCATGACAGACGCTCGCTTCTGAACTTTGCATTGGTAATAATTAAGATGGTCTTGGGCCAGCAGAGCTCTACGTCCATCTCAGATGAGCTTGAGTCCTAAACCTCAGCTGTGTATTTGGATTTTGCAGATATATGACTGTTTGTCATATTTTTTATATATTTTGTTTATGCATTTTCTCCCCTTTTTCACCCTTTTAGCACGTCCAATTGCCCGATTGCATCGTGCTTCCTCTCCACCAGTGCCAATCCCTGCTCTGATTGAGAAGAACAAAGCTAACCCACGCCCCCCCCGACACGTGGGCAACAGCCTTTGCATTTTGTCACCTATACCTTAACGAGTGCAATGCGGGATCAGCACTCTTTTCCCGTCTCTTTCCCGTCTTTCAGGCGCCATCAATCAGCCAGCAGAGGTCGTTATTGTATTAGTTATGATAGAGTCCCTATCCGGCTTTAATATACCACCCCCATCTGAACAACAGGCCAATCGTTGGCTGCTCAGCCCAGCCGGCAGGTAGAGCTGAGATTCGATACAATGTACTTGAGATCCCAGCTCTGGTTCCAGTGTGTGTTTTTACCGCTGCGCCACCTGAGCGGCATCGTAGAAGAGTTTTAACTTATATTTATAGATCCAGTAAAAAAAACTGTGTTTACTGACCAGCGTTTTCAGTATTCCCAAGCCTATGTGGTTTTTGATGCAATATTGTTTTTTGGGCTTGCTCTTTAACACACAGATTTAAAGTAATGATTTTTTTCATCAATTTCTTTATCCTGGTCAGGGATGTGACGGGTCCGATTTCATCAGGAAACAACAATCCATGACAGGGCTTCGGCCACCCTCCCCCCTCAGACATTGCACTGCTGAGATTCGAACTTGGATCTCAGCAGTGGTGGGCTAGCATTATAGATCGCTGACCACCCGAGCACCTGTTTAGAGGTGGTATGAACTGTAAGTTATAAAATTCATTAGAACCTTGTAATTAAGCTTTGGGAAACACTGTTTTTATACTGTTGGATTATTCACCCACAATTTTTGACCCTTGACCCATACCTCCCTCATCATGACTGAACTTTTTGTTAAAGCTTTCCTTTTCTATATCATCTAACACCTTCTGTTACCTATTCCCGTACCACTACTTAACAGTTTCCCACTGCTTCTATCCCAGCTTGGAATATATTTCACGAATGAAATTAGAAATTAGAATATATTCACAAAAATAGGGTTGATGAGGAAAAAATATTTATTCATCTATTTTATGACAATTTACAAATCACTGTTTTCTGTTTTATTTGCATTATATATACTGTCCAAAAATATTTGGATATCAGACATATTTAAAATTTAAGAGAAGAGAGATATGTAAACAAACAAGCTGCTCTGGCAGTTGCGATCACATAGCTAGATCAATACATCTAGCAGGGTCATACTTCATATTTTGGTAATATACAGTGCAGATAACGTATTTATGTTTGTAGGATTTCTTTAACATATGTTGTTTACAAGTTTAAGAGACGTAGTTCATGTGTCAGTAAGTTCAGATGTGTACGAAGAATCAACTTCCAATTTTGCAAGTGGCAATTAAACACAATAACGTGCAAAAGGTCAAGGGGTCTGAATACCTTCTGAATCCATTGTGTCTGTGCGTAATTTGATAATCATGTATCTACAAACACAATTCCAAAAACGAATAAAGATGTAAATAAAAAATTACAGCAATATATTTAATTAAAACTGCACAAAGACAATATTTATTTTTTCAACTATCAACTTTTTGAATATTTAAAAATATGATCATACTAAATTTGAAGGCTGTATCACATTTGGGTGGCACTGTTGCCTCACAGCAAAAAGGTTAAACTGGGCCTGGGTTTGCATGTTCTCTATTGATTTCCTCAGGGTGCTCCGGTTTCCAAATAAACTACTGTTCACACATTTTAATGTAACCATCCTATACCAACTTATGCTTACTCAAATCCCAATTTGCAAACATGATTTTTAAAATAAAGTTAAATAAAACAGTATGAATTACATAAAAAGTGACAAAACATTTTCTGCATTTTTTTCCTATATGACTTCTATATTATTTGTTTTACTTCAATCTATTTAAGATTGCTAAGATTACTTATTTAAATTAAATAAAATAATAAATAAAAAGTTGAAAATGTCATAAGAAGTGCGCAAGAAGTGTTAAGGTGCACTGAACCACCCAGACCAGGAGCTCACCTGTGAGCAGGTACAGTCCAGGGCAGATATGTTTACACACAGTGGATTGTAACAGTCTTACCCAGCAGATCTTTAGAGATGTCCTCCTCTCCGACCATCTTCTCAGATAAACACCACAGATGAGCAGAAGAGCACCGGGTGAAGGTGCAGTTTTGGTTGAAGGACCCTCTGTTAGAAACGTGTGTAAACCTGTTGAAGTGTATCTCCTTAGATCAGATGAGTCTCAGGTAAACTCTGTAGTCCTGTTCTGCTGCTCCGCTCCCTCATAGACTCTTTTCTCCTTTGTTTACCTCTTATTTGTTATTAAAATGGTTCTTCTTTGGTCCACATATACTGATCATGAATTAGAATATAAAAGAAAGGAGGAACTGAGCTGATTTACGCTGCGCTGGGTGCAGAAAACTTTAGGTTCACTGGAATGCCCAGATCTAAGCCACGCCCCTCTCAGAGCAGTATTCACACAGACTCCTCCCCCAAACACGCCCAGACTCCGCCCCCATCCTGAGACCAAAACAAAGCGCCGACAAGCTTATGGAAGGCCAAAAAGACTATAAATATTTAGAATCAGAATCACTTTATTTCGTCAGGTATGTTACACACACGAGGAATTTGTTTAGGTGATACACATAATTATACACATAATACACATGTATGACATGAAGCATGTTAACAATCCATGTGCTTTCTGGTCTGTTAAATAAGTATTAACCAAGGGAGCAACTGTGGTTAAGAAGTGCTACAGCTCTGGGGGAAAAACCTGTTAGCATGTTTGGATGTGTTTGTTTTTATTGTCCTGAGTCTCCTGCCAGATGGAAGAGTTTGAAAAAGGTGATGTCCAGGATGTCAGGGGTCTGCTATAATTTTGCCGGCGCGCTTCAGCACTCTGCTGTTGTAGATGTCCTGAAGCGTTGGCAGACTACATCCAATGATCCTCTCCGCTGTCCTGATTATACGCTGGAGTTTGGCTCATTCTTGTGATGTTGAGGAACCAAACCAGATAGTAGTAGATGATGTGAGGATGGACTCGACGATTGCTGTGTAGAACTGGATCAGCAGACTCTGGGGCAGGTTGAATTTCCTCAGCTGTCTTGGAAGAACATTCTCTGCTGATCCCTCTTGGCGATGGAGAGCGTGTTCTTTTCCCACTTTAGGTCCCTGGATAAGGTGGTGCCCAGGAACTTAAGTGACTCCACCATTAAGACCATAGAGCAATTAATTGTGAGGAAGGGTAAGGGGGTCACATTCATGACAGAACAGGTAGTTACTGGTTACACAAGATTCTTCAGTTTACAGCAAGAAGGTCTGGGTTCAGTTTCCAGGTGGAAATCTGGGTTCTTTCTGGTTGGAGTTTGCATGTTTTTCCAGTGTCCATGTGGGTTTCCTCCAAGTCCTCCAATTTCCTTTCACAAACCAAAGAAATGCAGTCAGGTAAATTGAAGATACAAAATTGCTCTAGGTGTGACTGTGTGCGTGGCTGTGTTTGCCCTCTGATGGAATGGTAACCTTCTCAGGATGTTTCCTACCTTTTGCCCAGTGAACTGCAACAACAGCAACCCTGACCAGGATAAAGTGGTGGGAAAACAGACAATGAATCAGAATATCAGAATATCTTTATTTACATTTACATTTTTGGCATTTAGCAGACATTCTTATACAGAGTGACTTACAGAAGTGCTTCCATAGTAAACATTACCTTACCTTACCTAGTTTAAGTAAACAACAGTTCAAGACTATAAATCTGCTGAAACCCTGTTAGAACCAAAGTTTTTTTTTAATAAAATAAAATAAATAAGAGCATTAGTAAGTAAGTACAAGTCAGCTTAAGTGCTCAGTAAGGAGGTGATGAAGGTTTTTAATCGTTTTTTAAAGACAGTGAGAGACTCAGATGTTCGGACAGACAGAGGAAGTTCGTTCTACCACTTGTCTAGAGTCTTTCTTGAGTCCTGGGTGGAGGACCAATTCGAGCAAGACTAGTGGCTCGGAGGTTGCGTGGTACAGAGCGGGCTTTATACCAGGTATAACAAAATTAAGGTAAATGAATAAATAACTCTAATATTGTTAAATACTGAGAAAAGAACAGGATACTAGTTTACCAAAACTTTCTTATACAGGTCAGTGGGAGCCTAGTAGTTAAGGCACTGGACTAGTAATTAGAAGGTTAATGGCACAAGCCCCACCACTGCCAAGTTTCCATTACTAGAATCTTCAGCATGGTTGTAAGTAGCTTTGGATAAAATTGTCTGCTAAATACTGTAAATGTATACTGGGGTACTACAGGTCCTTCTCAAAAAATTAGCATATTGTGATAAAGTTCATTATTTTCCATAATGTAATGATAAAAATTAAACTTTCATATATTTTAGATTCATTGCACACCAACTGAAATATTTCAGGTCTTTTATTGTTTTAATACTGATGATTTTGGCATACAGCTCATGAAAACCCAAAATTCCTATCTCAAAAAATTAGCATATCATGAAAAGGTTCTCTAAACGAGCTATTAACCTAATCATCTGAATCAACGAATTAACTCTAAACACCTGCAAAAGATTCCTGAGGCTTTTAAAAACTCCCAGCCTGGTTCATTACTCAAAACTGCAATCATGGGTAAGACTGCCGACCTGACTGCTGTCCAGAAGGCCATCATTGACACCCTCAAGCAAGAGGGTAAGACACAGAAAGAAATTTCTGAACGAATAGGCTGTTCCCAGAGTGCTGTATCAAGGCACCTCAGTGGGAAGTCTGTGGGAAGGAAAAAGTGTGGCAGAAACGCTGCACAACGAGAAGGTGACCGGACCCTGAGGAAGATTGTGGAGAAGGGCCGATTCCAGACCTTGGGGGACCTGCGGAAGCAGTGGACCGAGTCTGGAGTAGAAACATCCAGAGCCACCGTGCACAGGCGTGTGCAGGAAATGGGCTACAGGTGCCGCATTCCCCAGGTCAAGCCACTTTTGAACCAGAAACAGCAGCACTGGACTGTTGCTCAGTGGTCCAAAGTACTGTTTTCGGATGAAAGCAAATTTTGCATGTCATTCGGAAATCAAGGTGCCAGAGTCTGGAGGAAGACTGGGGAGAAGAAAATGCCAAAATGCCTGAAGTCCAGTGTCAAGTACCCACAGTCAGTGATGGTCTGGGGTGCCATGTCAGCTGCTGGTGTTGGTCCACTGTGTTTTTATCAAGGGCAGGGTCAATGCAGCTAGCTATCAGGAGATTTTGGAGCACTTCATGCTTCCATCTGCTGAAAAGCTTTATGGAGATGAAGATTTCATTTTTCAGCACGACCTGGCACCTGCTCACAGTGCCAAAACCACTGGTGAATGGTTTACTGACCATGGTATTACTGTGCTCAATTGGCCTGCCAACTCTCCTGACCTGAACCCCATAGAGAATCTGTGGGATATTGTGAAGAGAAAGTTGAGAGACACAAGACCCAACACTCTGGATGAGCTTAAGGCCGCTATCGAAGCATCCTGGGCCTCCATAACACCTCAGCAGTGCCACAGGCTGATTGCCTCCATGCCACGCCGCATTGAAGCAGTCATTTCTGCAAAAGGATTCCCGACCAAGTATTGAGTGCATAACTGAACATAATTATTTGAAGGTTGACTTTTTTTGTATTAAAAACACTTTTCTTTTATTGGTCGGATGAAATATGCTAATTTTTTGGGTTTTCATGAGCTGTATGCCAAAATCATCAGTATTAAAACAATAAAAGACCTGAAATATTTCAGTTGGTGTGCAATGAATCTAAAATATATGAAAGTTTAATTTTTATCATTACATTATGGAAAATAATGAACTCTATCACAATATGCTAATTTTTTGAGAAGGACCTGTATAAGAAAATGATAAACATTTAAAAAGAACACAGTTAAGAAAAGGGTTGGCCTGAAGATCCAAATATTAAGAAATATGTACATTTTATAAATATACAACCTAAAATCTGAAAAAAGTTAGGACCATATGGAAAATGCAAATAAAAATCACACTGTTTCTGACAATGACTTTTATTTAATTGCAGACAGGGTAAAGCCAGGATATTTCATGTTTTGTCTAACCTTTATTTCATTTGTTATTATACATGAATTCCTGGATTACAGGCCTTCAAAACATTCCAAAAAAAATTGGGACAGTAAAGCATTTGTAATGTCGCCATTCCTTCTCACAACACGTAAAAGCTGTTTTGCCATTAAGGAAACCATACAATTTAGTGTTTCAGGTGTTATTTCATCCTATTCTTTATTGCACATGGTTTTGTAATGTGTGCAGCATGTGGTTTTACATTGTCTTGTTGACAAATGCATGGAGTGAAATGATATTAATGCAAAAAAACCTCCAAAAACATTATAATCTAAATGACTTAAATGTGTAAAGGTTTATTGAAATGCAGTGGTGAAGTGCAGTGGGGGTCCAAAACTTTAAATGACCACTGTATTGAGGTAAACACGTGCCATGGTGAACTGGTGCATAAATGCTGAATGTTAGAAATTGGTTTATCACCAGACCTTCATCTCTCTGATGCTCTCTATGTGCTATATTTGCTGTTTTAACCTTTAATTTAAATATGAACTGTCAGTTAAAATGAATAATAAACCTGTATAGCATTAATATAACAGTAATTCACTTGACAATTATTGGTTAATTATTAATGATTAACAGAAATGTTTTTGATATACAGTGTATCACAAAAGTGAGTACACCCCTCACATTTCTGCAAATATTTCATTATATCTTTTCATGAGACAACACTATAGACATGAAACTTGGATATAACTTAGAGTAGTCAGTGTACAGCTTGTATAGCAGTGTAGATTTACTGTCTTCTGAAAATAACTCAACACACAGCCATTAATGTCTAAATAGCTGGCAACATAAGTGAGTACACCCCACAGTGAACATGTCCAAATTGTGCCCAAATGTGTCGTTGTCCCTCCCTGGTGTCATGTGTCAAGGTCCCAGGTGTAAATGGGGAGCAGGGCTGTTAAATTTGGTGTTTTGGGTACAATTCTCTCATACTGGCCACTGGATATTCAACATGGCACCTCATGGCAAAGAACTCTCTGAGGATGTGAGAAATAGAATTGTTGCTCTCCACAAAGATGGCCTGGGCTATAAGAAGATTGCTAACACCCTGAAACTGAGCTACAGCATGGTGGCCAAGGTCATACAGCGGTTTTCCAGGACAGGTTCCACTCGGAACAGGCTTCGCCAGGGTCGACCAAAGAAGTTGAGTCCACGTGTTCGGCGTCATATCCAGAGGTTGGCTTTAAAAAATAGACACATGAGTGCTGCTAGCATTGCTGCAGAGGTTGAAGACGTGGGAGGTCAGCCTGTCAGTGCTCAGACAATACACCGCACACTGCATCAACTCGGTCTGCATGGTCGTCATCCCAGAAGGAAGATGACGCACAAGAAAGCCAGTAAACAGTTTGCTGAAAACAAGCAGTCCAAGAACATGGATTACTGGAATGCCCTGTGGTCTGACGAGACCAAGATAAACTTGTTTGGCTCAGATGGTGTCCAGCATGTGTGGCGGCGCCCTGGTGAGAAGTACCAAGACAACTGTATCTTGCCTACAGTCAAGCATGGTGGAGGTAGCATCATGGTCTTGGGCTGCATGAGTGTTGCTGGCACTGGGGAGCTGCAGTTCATTGAGGGAAACATGAATTCCAACATGTACTGTGACATTCTGAAACAGAGCATGATCCCCTCCCTTCGAAAACTGGGCCTCATGGCAGTTTTCCAACAGGATAACGACCCCAAACACAACCTCCAAGATGACAACTGCCTTGCTGAGGAAGCTGAAGGTAAAGGTGATGGACTAAACCCAATTGAGCACCTGTGACGCATCCTCAAGTGGAAGGTGGAGGAGTTCAAGGTGTCTAACATCCACCAGCTCCGTGATGTCATCATGGAGGAGTGGAAGAGGATTCCAGTAGCAACCTGTGCAGCTCTGGTGAATTCCATGCCCAGGAGGGTTAAGGCAGTGCTGGATAATAATGGTGGTCACACAAAATATTGACACTTTGGGCACAATTTGGACATGTTCACTGTGGGGTGTACTCACTTATGTTGCCAGCCATTTAGACATTAATGGCTGTGTGTTGAGTTATTTTCAGAAGACAGTAAATCTACACTGCTATACAAGTTGTACACTGACTACTCTAAGTTACATACAAGTTTTATTTCTATAGTGTTGTCCCATGAAAAGATATAATGAAATATTTGCAGAAATGTGAGGGGTGTACTCACTTTTGTGATACACTGTATAATGCATACTTTAAAAACATAGTCCACTCTTGGCCCATCCTGAAGCATTACAAGCAAATCCAGTCAACAATTATTTAACCTTAAATGGAATTTTCTCTTTTTTTACTTTTAGCCCTGTTAATTCTCCTCTACAACATTTGCATTGTGTGTGAGTTTCAATGTGGAAATGAAACTAGATCTGTTAAAAAATGCTTAGCTGCATACAACAAGTGTGATGTAAGCAAGCATTAAATCCATCCTCATCAGGACATTATTACAGTGTTATTTGATGCCTTAAAAGCATGGATGATTTTCACTTAAGACTAAACTTTAATTTTCCAATTAGTACAGAGCTGAGGCACTACTTCACTAGGTTACATTTTCTATGTTTTAATTTATAATACGAGCTGTGCAAACAGATTAATGTTATATTTAAGGACTGAACAGCAATGAAACAAAGTCATATACTCCTGAACCCAAGTATTCATTTTATTCTCTGTAAAGGAAATATGTTTTACAGTTGTACACAGGACATTTTCTTTAACATTAAATAAAATACTATGCCATCTTTTTAGTGGTGCCTTGGGTATCATACTAAATTAAACATTTTTAATCATTTTAATTGATAATGTACATGTGAGTGAGTACATGAGCTCCTTCATATGACATTAAATACTTTTGTTGCAAGTTCACCCTGCAGTTGATTGTTTAAAGTTGTTCATACTATGGAATCTACTTTAAAGTTTGTTGATCACACGCACAAAGAAAAAGACTTCTGGACAAGACTTTTGTGATCAAATCAAACGAAGACTGAGTTATTTGGCAAGAATAACCAAGATCAAGCGCTCAAGCTAAACCCAATTGGCCTGATCGTGGCGCTATAAGGTAGCATCAGACATCAAGGTCCATATCTCCTCTGTGCATTTGTGATTTTATTGATGAGATTGTTTGTGTTTGGATTCATTGAGCTAGTTGGTTTGTGTGCAGTTTCACAGATACTGCCCATACAAAGTTTATTGTGCTCCACCAGACTTTCTGTACCAGGGAAAGTTTATTAATAATAGTAATAATAATAAAAACAACAACAACAAACAACATCAAGAACAACAACAAAACAACAATAGTAAAAATACAAACAACAATAATATTAATAAAAATAATAACAAAATAATAACAATACAAACAACAACAACAACAATAATGATAATAATAATAATAATAATAATAATAACAAACAACAACAACATTTATGACATTTAGGAGATGTTTTTTTTCCAAAGTAACTAACAATTATATTTGAATACAATTTGAGCAATTGATGGTTGAAAGCCTTGCCCAGGGGCCCAACAGTGGCAACTTGGTGGTGGTGAGGCTTGAACCAGCAACCTTCTGATTATTAGTGAAGTACCTTAACTGCTGAGCTACCACTGCCCTATTGGTATTGCCCAATAATAATAACAGTAACACCAATAATAATAATAACAAATAATAATAATAATAACCACAATATTAATAATAACAAACAACAAGAACAAAACAAGAAGTAGAAGAATAACAACAATATTAATAATAATGATAATAATAGTAATAATAATAATAATAAAATAATGATAATTATTATTATAACACAAACAACAACAATAATAATAGTAATAATAAAAATAACAACAAGAACAACAATAATAACAAAAATATTTATATTAACAACAATAATAACAATAATAATAATAATAATACGAATATGACTCTATTGCTCCATCTAGCGATGAAAACACGCCACTGCACTTATCAGGAGGATGAAGGCTAATGTAATCTCCTAAGAGCGCCATTGATATGAGACACTTCTACCAGTAATCTGCTGCTACATGGGCTACATCACAATCCAAACTGGTTAACAGAGATATTCAACTGGGAATTGCGTCAAGGATATAAATTCATCCTGCACACTGAGAAGGTAAGAGATCTCTCAATGATATTTTACATTAAAAGCGACCGTAACGTTTCTCTACCTACTATATTAATATAATAAACTCATATCTCAGTGTATGATAAATATAAAGATCTATAAACAATCATAACCGCATTATAATGTCTTATGTATACTATAGACATAGCATACAATACAATAACAATTACATAATTATAAATAACGCAACATTATATATTTGATTTAATTGGTTGTATTGTAGCATACTATTTCATTTTAGAATTATACTTCATTATCATTATTATAATAATAATCATTATAATAATCTTTATAAATACTGTTCTGTTCTGGTAGGATGTGTTGTTTATTTGTGTTGTACCATGAATCTCCATATGAGGGCAGTGTAGGTAAAAGAATAAATCATCTCTTTGATTCATATTAGAAGAGTCGACTCCTTTACTTGCTGAAACAAACTGGATGTATGTATGGTTATGGATGTATGCTTATGTCATTTATTAGACCAGTCTAGACCAAACTAAACCATCACAAATAATCTTAGATTTGTAATGTATATATTTATTATTATATATAATATATTATATATATTTATTATTATTTTTAAGCATGGTTGGCCCTGAAACTGTTCAATAGCATGTCAAGATTCAACAATAATAATAATAATAATAATAATAATAACTAATAACTAATAATAATAATAATAAGAATAATAAGAATAATAAGAATAATAATAATGATAGGGACTGCACAGTGGCGCAGTGGGTAGTGCTGTTCAATTCCCCGGCCGGGTGGAATGTGCCCTCAGTGTGAAATATGCATTATTTCTCTGTGTCCGTGTGGGTTTCCGCTGGGTGCTCCAGTTTTCTCCCACGAGTCCAAAGACATGCAGTCAAGGAGGATCCAACTGGATCTATTAAATATTGCTTTGTGTAAGTGTGTGTGCCCTGTGATGGACTGGTGACCTGTCTGGGGTGTTTCCTGACCAGGATAAAGCTGTTGTAAAACAGACAATGATTAAATCAGTTAAGCTTTCTTTAGGGGGTTTTGATGTGTGCATTGATTCAGTAAATGATTTGTTTATTCATGAATCCATTTAACAATCCTTTAAACCATACAGTTGGCAAGTGAGAAATGTAAAATGTTATTGTAGTTTGTCAGTCTATAATTCATTTTAAGTGCTAAAGTATCTGAATCTAAATGATAAGCTGAAAGACTCTTGATTGACTCTTACTGATTACCAGAAGAATCGACACATTGAGCCGACTCGTTCAGCAGTACTACAACATGACGCAGGTCTTTTTCTTCTGATATATTGACAGCGTTTCCATTGGCTTTTATTTAAAATGAACCATGTTTATTTAAACTGCAAGTGCACCATTACAGTCCAGAAATTAATTATGCAACATGATTACAACAATGAAGTTTTACTAGTTTGTTCCACTGTCTGTGGGGTCTGGCATGTTGTGTTTCTGCTTGTGGGTTTTCCATCATGCTCCTCACCTTTCAAAAGCATGCAAACATGGATTGGGTGATGCCTTGCAATAGACTGGCACCCTGAAAAAACCCATTTGGCATCCTCTTTGGATGTCCTAAGTGCCTGACTTGGCCCATAGGTTCTAACTCTCTTGGGTGTATTTAGTGTATTAGACTGTTGCTCCACCCAAGTGCCTTTCAGAGAATAGGCAAAGAATCTTCAATTGAAAAATGTCCTTTATATTGAATTAAATTGTTTTCTTGAGTGAACAACAACAAAAAACTGGTGAGGTATCAAAATGTCTACAGAATTTATTGTAAATTTCCGTCTTTTCCTATACAACTAATTTTGTTGTTCTTTTAATAAGCATCTTAGTTTTTAAAAAGTGAAGCCAACAACATGGTCAATAAATCTAAATTCTTGGTTAATATATGGTGCAGCTGTAAAGTATGCTAACCCTCTACAGCTTAGGGCTGGGGATCCAGGGTTTGAATATGAGCTGTCGTATCTGCTGGTTGGGTGTCTGCATGGACATGATTGGCTAATGCATGGACATGATTGGCTTTTTATCTGGGCTTGCCAGTCCCATGCCCAGATAAAAATAGAAGGGTGCATCAGGAAGAGTTTTGAGCATAAAAACTGTGCCAAGTCTGGAAAAGTTTACTACAGTATTCAGGGGAATCATTAATAAAAGGTAAATAAAAGAACATTTACTGGATTATCACAAAAACTCAATTGTAGTTATCTTTAAACCAAACTTATTGATATCAAACTGGTTTCTCTAGGAACTAAAACGTATTAAATAGATATTTCATTATTAAATGTGTATTAAAACCAAACATGAAGTGTGGAATGTGTGGAAAGTACAAGACTAACCAGAATATAAAAGAGAAACTGTGACCAAAACATTTATTTGTTGCGTCTGTAGAATGTGGAGAACTGTGTTGCCTGGTGTAAGCTAGCTTACTGAATTACAGAAAATATTGACCTCTTTTTCAGTGTTGCTGAAACAACTGAACCTGTAACATTAACCATATGACATCAACCACATCTTTTTAATTCTTGATTACAGTCTGTATCTAGATGAAAATATTTATATTTTGTGGGTTTACATCTGCCATTATCTCTAGTTTCAGAAATTGACCAGTGCTGCAAAGCCCCAAGGGCTGATATGTTCAGTTTTTAAACTGGACCCCAGAAGTAGTATGGCAGTTGTAGCCTAGCGGTTAAGGTACTGGAATAGTAAGCAGAAGGTTGCTGGTTCAAACCCCACCACTGCCAGCCGCCCATAATCCTCAATTGCTATAAAAGGATAAAAGTCTGCTAAATTCTAAAAATGTAAATGTAGTATTATTAACCAGACCACCTCGGGCCCTGGGGTTCAGAGATCACTTTAAATGGACCAGAAGTGAAACACAGGAGTGAAATGGAAGTGTAACAGAGAAATGGTTAAAGCAGCAAAGTTCTATAGAAAGGGTCAATATTGAGCTGATCAAAGGCTGCTCGCTAATGTAAACAGCTGGTTGAGGTTTGTGAACTTTAATCTTTAGTTACAGGAGAATTCACAGTAGCAGCAGGATCAGAGATCTTCTTACCATGGTGTGGTTGTACACAGCACTTTTACTGACCTTCCTGCTGGGCTATGGGACCGCTGGGCTGGCCGACAGCAGAGGTACAGATCTTTATTAATTATTTTGTTGTGTTGTTGTTAGGATATACAGTTATATATTGGGACTTCAATGATTACTTTAAAAGTATTTTTTGTTTGTGACTGAATGATTAACATGTACTTTTTCAAATGTTAAATTGGCTTAACAGTTTAAGCCAATTTAACATTTGAAACAGTACACCTTAATCATTCAGTCACAGACAAAAAATACTTAACATTTTCTCCACAATAGAAATTTGGAGAAATTGGAAAGATTGAAAGATTTAAACCTTTGTTGTTGTTTTAGTATTTTTTCAAGTAAACTGTATGTGTTTTAGTAGTATTTCTGAAAGTCTGAGTTTTAATGCTAATAAGATACAACTTTATCACTTTACACTTGCTTACTCCAGTTTCAGCCTCAGTGTTCCTGGACCGGAAGGAAGCGAGTGAAGTGATTAGTCGTCAGAAGAGAGCAAATGCTGGGGATGAGGAGAAGAATCTTCCTGCTAATTTGGAGAGAGAGTGTCTGGAAGAGGTCTGCAGCTATGAGGAAGCTCGAGAGGTCTATCAAGATACCTACCAAACTGTGAGTATCTGATTTAAGTATCTAGCTAATTCAAAACAATCATACTTTATCAGTTTATATAAATGTAAACAGTACATATTAATATTCAAATTTAATATATACTTTTCTTTCTTTTAACAGGATATCTTCTGGTCTGTGTACATTGGTAAGGAGACTGTTAAATACTGAACTTAGATTGATTGATGGATAGATGGATGGATAGATGGGTAGATAGATAGATGGATGGATGGGTAGATAGATATACAGATAGATGGGTGGGTGGGTGGATAGATATATAGATAGATGGGTGGGTGGGTGGATGGGTAGATAGATATATAGATAGATTGGTGGGTGGGTGGATAGATATATAGATAGATGGGTGGGTGGGTGGATGGGTAGATAGATATATAGATAGATGGGTGGGTGGGTGGATGGGTGGATGGGTAGATAGATATATAGATAGATGGGTGGGTATATAGATAGATCGGGTAGATAGATATATAGATAGATGGGTGGATGGGTAGATAGATATATAGATAGATGGGTGGGTCGGTGGATGATTGAATACATATATAGATAGAAAGATAACTTCAGAATTTGGGATGTCAAAATGTGTACAGTTTATTTTTGGCCAAATGATTGTTTTTACACCCAACCAGTTAGAATTTTAGAATTTAGAGTTTTGAATTTTCTGTTGTGCAGATTCATTGTAACATGTTTGTGATTTTGTGTACAGATGGAGATCAGTGTGCAAACCAACCCTGCAAGAATGGAGCCATGTGCTCAGACAGTGTCGGAGGTTATGACTGCATCTGTAAATCAGGATTCACTGGAGTGCACTGTGAGACAGGTATCAGACAGAACATTCATAAAACCACCCTCATTTGTTTTAACATTTAGCTTATAGCCTCAAATAGTCTCTTGCTGTGAGGTGACAGTCCCACCCACTGAGCCACTGTATGAAATGTTTTTATGCACTATGCATCTGAGCACTCTGTGACCCCGCTGTGTAACCCTGTGTGGCCTGCAAATTTGTGGCTGTTGTGGAGTTGCTGTGGTTCTTAAATGCTTCCACTTTTCAATAATACGACTTATGGTTGATCGTGGAATATCTAGGAGGGAAGAATCTGCTTGATCTGACTTGCAACTAAGGCATCCTATTACTGATACTGATTACTTATTAGTGAGGCATATTGCCACGCCCGTATTCAGTAAGCTCTTTAGAACAACCTGTGCTTTTACAAATAACAATAATAAAACTGTTATTTGACAACGGCACCATGGCTTAGTGTGTAGCACTGTCGCCTCACAGCAAGAAGGTCCTGGGTTCGATCCCCAGGTGCGGCGATCCGGGTCCTTTCTGTGCGGCGTTTGTATGTTCTCCCCGTGTCTGCGTGGGTTTCCTCCGGGTGCTCCGGTTTCCTCCCACAGTCCAAAAACATGCAGTCAGGTTCATTGGAGACACTGAATTGAACTATAAGGGAATGGGTATGTGTATGTGTGTCTGCCCTGCGATGGACTGGCGTCCCGTCCAGGGTGTTACTGTGTGCCTTGCGCCCATTGAAAAGCTGGGATAAGCTCCAGCACACCCTAAATGGATAGGTGGATACGAAAATGAATGAATGAATGTTATTTGATAAGCACCATTAGTCACCCACAGCCACTGTACAATAACAATAAACACAATACACATATTTCAATTCTAAGCCAAGCATGGGTGCTTGATTTTATAAACCTGTTGCAATAGGACTGAATTCAGTGATTAAGAGATGTGTCTCAATACTTTTGTCCATATACTATATACGTATGTTTACTTTTAAGTAGACTAAATGTATTGTGTTTATTTGGTATATGTTTTAAACTGTATAAGCAAACTACTACTGCTTCATGATGTTTGATCTTCTTCTTTCTCTCAGTTGGTCTTTCATTGTTACTTGTGTCTATTTTAGATCAGACTGTGTGTGTGATCGATAAAAACAAGGGATGCAGTCAGTTCTGTAAGCCTGGCTACCAGTCGTACGAGTGCTCATGTGCTCGAGGATGGAAACTGGAAAAGAAAGAGAAGTGTGTACCTGCTGGTGAGTATTGTTTGCTTGTTGAGGAAGAAATCATTGACAAGATTTAGTCTGTTTTATAACAATAACAACATATCAGATGTTTTCCCATTGTACACATGTTTAATGCAACAGATATTGGTGGAGTGATTTTAATTAGGGCCAGATTGTTATGGCTAGTGGACTGGTTCAAAATAAATCCAAAACAGCCAGGATTCTGGGATGCTCAAGGGCAGCCGGGAGGGACAAACCACACAGTACCAACAGGCTGCTGGGTCGACAAAGGCTCAATGATGCCAAAGAATAACAAAGGCATTTTGTGTCTGGTACAGACCAGCTACTCAAATTGCAGAATGTTGTAATACTGGTAATCAGAATTATACAGTGGCAAGGGGGTATATCCATATTCATCCATTAAAGAAGAATATGACTTCAAACACCCCTAAAGTGGACCATACTTTTGTGGTTCCGGTCTCCCTGGAATCACTGGGCTCAATGCCCTAGACAGGACACCAATCCACCACAACTGCCCCCTCAGACATTCATGTCTGTATGTAGGTGTCCGATCGGCCAATAGAACCACTGGCGAGTTAACCCAGTGGTAATGAGCTAGCATTCATTGTCTGTGGACAACCTACTGAGATTCAAGCAAAGTGTCACTGTGTTACTTTTCTCAGTTACGTTTCCTTGTGGAAAGGTGAGCAGTTTGCGGCAGTGGGACAGCAGACAGTCCAGCAACACCCGCTCAGAGTATGAAGGACTGAACTGCAACAATGAAGAATGTCCCTGGCAGGTACAAAACTTAAAAACAAACAAACATACATAAGATGAGATGAGGTGAGATGAGATAAGGTAAGATGATATTAAATAAGGTAAGATAAGATGAGATAAGGTAAGGCAATCTGCTAATGCTTCTGTGTCTTTGTGCTATTATATGATAGCAGGATGGCTATAAAACATATAAATAATAAACAATTTAATTGAATAAAGTTAATAAATTGTAGCTAGTACTGTCATAAAAAAGCTAGAACAGAGTCAGTTAACCACATTTTAGCATACTGTTGTACTATAGAGCGTAGAGCCTAACCAATATGAATATTGTTTCCACGAATAACAAGTAGTAAATATAAGAGGATACAATTTATAGTGGGGGTAAATATTCAACCACGTGTTTTTGCTATTTAATGAACATCCAATGTATTTATCTATTGTAAATACTTATAATTTACTTACAGTATATACACTGATCAGCCATAACATTGAAACCACCTCCTTGTTTCTACACTTACTCACTTTGTTAGCCTCCTTTCATGCTGTTCTTTAATGGTCAGCACTCTCCCAGGACCACTACAGAGTAGGTATTGTTTAGGTGGTGGATCATTCTCAGCACTGCAGTGACACTGACATGGTGGTGGTGTGTTAGTGTGTGTTGTGCTGGTATGAGTGGATAAGACACAGCAGCGCTGATGGAGTTTTTAAACACCTCACTCTCACTGCTGGACTGAGAATAGTCCACCAACCAAAAATATCCAGCCAACAGCGCCCCATGGACAGTGTCCTGTGACCACTGATGAAGGTCTAAAGATGACCAACTCAAACAGCAGCAATAGATGAGCCATCGTCTCTGAATTTACATCTACAAGGTGGACCAACTAGGTAGGAGTGTCTAATAGAGTGGACAGTGAGTGAACAATGTATTTAAAAACTCCAGCAGCGCTGCTGTGTGTTATCCACTCATACCAGCACAACACACACTAACACACCACCACCATGTCAGTGTCACTGCAGTGCTGAGAATCATCCACCATCTAAATAATACCTGCTCTGTAGTGGTCCTGGGAGAGTCCTGACCATTGAAGAACAGCCTGAAAGGGGGCTAACAAAGCATGTAGAGAAACAGATGGACTACAGTCAGTAATTGTAGAACTACAAAGTGCTTCTATATGGTAAGTGGAGCTGATAACATGGACAGTGAGCGTAGAAACAAGGAGGTGGTTTTAATGTTATGGCTACTCGGTGTATATACAGTGGTGTTCAAAAAAATAGCAGTGATTTTTAAAAAGTGAATAAAGCACAAAATCATTATAATAACTTTTATTTCCATAAATGCAAATGCACTGAAAATACTACACTTTCAATTCTAAATCAAAACATTAACAAAATGTAGCCAGTTTGTGTTAATCCTTTACAGAAAATTAAGAAAAATGAATATTAGGCTGTTCAAAATAATAGCAGTGCCAGCATTTTTCTTTAAAAACTCAAAAAATTTATCTATAACATGAAAAAATGTTTGAGGTTTCACTTTACTTTAAATGACTGAACTAATATTTAGTGGCAGAACAATTGTTTCCGAGATCTGTGTTGCATGGAGTCGACCAACTTCTGGCACCTCTGAACAGGTATTCCAGTCCAGGATGATTAGACGACATTCCACAGTTCTTCTTCTGCATTTTTGGGTTTTGCCTCAAAAAAACATGTTTCAGATATCAGAACACAAGTTCTCTATAGGATTGAAGTCAGGGGATTGGGCTGGCCACTCTATTACCTCAATCTTGTTTGTCTGTAATCAAGATGTTTTGGGTCATTGTCATGTTGAAACACCTATTTTAAGGACATTTCTTCTTCGACATAGGGCAACATGATCTCCTCAAGTATTCTGATATATTTAAACTGATCCATGATCCCTCGTATGTGATAAATAGGCATAACACCATGGTATGAGAAACATCCTCATATCATCATTTTGTACCACCATGCTTTACTGTCTTCACAGTGAACTTTGGCTTGAATTCAGTGCTTGGGGGTCGTCTGACATACTGTCTACGGCCACTTGACCCAAATAGTACAATTTTGCTTTCACCAGTCCACAAAATGTTCAGCCATTTGTCTTTGGACCAGTCAATGTGTTCTTGGCAAATGTTAACCCATTCAGGACACGTCTTTTTCTTAACAACGGAACTTTGCAAGGAGTTCTTGCTGGTAAATTGGCTTCACTTAATCATCTTCTGTACTCACTGGGAACTTCAGATGTTCCTTGATCTTTCTGGAGGTGATCATTGACTGAGTATTTGCTATTTTGGCTAGTCTTCGATCCATTTGAACAGTAGTTCCACGCTTCCTTCCGTATCTTTCAGGTTTTGGTTGTCACTTCAAGGCATTTGAGATCATTTTAGCTGAGCAGCCTATAGTTTGCTGCACTTCTCTGTATGTTTTTTCTCTCTACAATCAACTTTTTAATCAAAGTATGCTGTTCATCAGAACAATGTCTGGAACAACCCATTTTACCCAGTATTTCAGAAGGAAATGCGCTATGACCAACCTGTGCAACATTTGCCACCCTCCTACCTTAAATAAGGGCCAAAATTGACACCCATTCTTCTGCAGAATGAATGACTTCACCAATTGAACTCCTCACTGCTATTATTTTGAACAACCCCCTTTCAATCAATGCTTCGATTACTCAGAATGAGTGGCATGCATGTCCTAATTGTTGGGTTTGTTTTGTTTTCATTACTCTACTACACTTTCAAGTCAATTTTTTGCTATGTAGAAATATCACTTCTACTTAAAACAGTGATTTATCAAGTTAATGGTGTTGGACTGCTATTTTTTTGAACACTACTGTATAAATATATATAACTTTACACTGATGCCTTATCTTACAAAAACATTTTTATCTATCTAGAATCAGCCTTATGAGAGATTGTGTGGTTAAAAATTCATATGTTGAAATTCCACTAAAATAAAATGATGTGTTAATTCTGTTATATTAATTACATTTATGATTCTTTAAGGCTTTGCTGCGTAACTCTGGATCCCAGGGGTTTTGCAGTGGTGTTATTATTAAAGAGAATCTGGTTCTGACCACTGCACAGTGTGTACGTAAACACAACGACTTCCAGGTTGCTGTAGGTGAGTGACGGCTGTTTCTTTTATTATTAACACACATAGACAAAATAAAATGTGGTCCGTACTTTAAATGTTGTCAATCAGTCAGGGAATGTTTGCTGTCTATTTGCTGAGGCTAACACAGCTAATCATACATATGTTTTAATCTACACTGTGTTAAAAATAGGTTATGTGGTTTTCTTTGGCACAATAGTATTTGTAAGAAATAATAAACATTGACATTTTATTTCTTTTTGTTATTTTGTTGTTTTAATGCTCCTTTAGAGAGGAGTGAGACATATCATAGTATTTTTCTGCCTCTACTTCTGTGCTTTACATACAGAACAACATTCTGAATTTGATAACATAATGTATATAGTATGAACTAATTTATAATTAGACTACCGGCTGGTGTCAGTAATGCATTTTAGTTTCTTGGCTCAAATATTTGGGAAGCTCAGATTGCACAACTGTCTAATACACAAGTTCCAATCTCAGCAATGCTGTCGACCTGGCCTGGTGTCCAACAGGCACAATTGGTGGTGCCTGTGTGACTTTCTGTATGCCATATGACTCTTCGTGGGCATTGGTGACTTGACTTGAGCGTAGAGCCTTGGCCTTAAAAGAGATCCAAAGTTTAATGTCACACACTGAAGCCTTTTGCTTAAATCACCTAACAAACACACAAGAGTCTCAGACAGCCTGCACAACTATAAGTCTTCCACTCTCAAACCACCATGGTTCTATATTAAACGTCACTTTTTTCTGTTTCCTTCTACAGGCAAGCGGTTGCCATCCTATGAAAGCGGGGAGCAGGTTCTCTATGTGAAGCAGGTGCATGTACATCCACTTTTCATGGAGGGTAAACCAGACAATGACTTAGCTGTGGTGGAACTTCAGGGCAAGATCGTATTCAAGAAGACGGTGGTGCCAGCCTGTCTGCCTGAGAGAGATTTCGCTGAAAGTGTGCTGATGTCAGGTGACTACATGGGTGTGGTGACTGGCTGGAAGGATGCACCCGAGTTCCAGGGAAACCTGAGGCTAAATCACCTGTCCTATAACAAACTGCAGACCTGCATGGAGCGCCACTCTGGCCAGGTTAGACGATTTGATTATTTAACATTTAAGACATCACAGGGCGGCATCTGTGGTAGCACTGTCGCCTTACAGCAAGAAGGTCATGGGTTCAAGAAGGTCCCAGGTGAAGTGGTCTGGGTCCTTTTAGGTTAATTGGAAATACTAAAAGTCCCGCTAGGTATGAGTGTGTGTGTGTGTGTGTTTGCCCTGTGATGGACTGCAGACTTGTCTAGGGTATTTCCTACCTTTTAGCCAGTGAACTGGACCCACTGTGTCCCTGAATAGGATGAGGCAACGGTAAAACAGACAAAGAATGAATGAATGACTCTAATACTGTAGACTCTATTACTGTAGACTCTATTACTGTAGACTCTATTACTGTAGACTCTATTACTGTAGACTCTATTACTATAGACTCTAATACTTTACTTTTGCATAATTTGAATGATCATAAATGTGATTAATCTCTTTCTGACTTTCAGATTACCAACAAGATGACTTGTACCATGCCACGTCAAAAAGCAGACTGTGTCTTCGGCCCCGGCAGCCCGGTCCTCACCCTTTACAGAGAGGTCTTCTTTCTTACTGGTGTGGTCAGTCAGTTTCAGGGAATGGACTGCACCAGTGGTTATGTTCTTCAAAAGGTGTCTCGCTTTCTTCCCTGGATTAAACCACTAATGGACTCTCTATAAAAATATATATATCAAACTGTGCTGTCCTACATTTAACATATTCAGCAGTGCATGTTTTTTCTCTCCAGGTATTTAGTCCATATAAAAATCACATGATTGATTTTTGTGTGTTGAGACTGTTTAAAAATATGAATTGACCAAAAATAAAACATAAATGTTATGTTTAAATTACTATAAACAATATTAATCTGTTGCAAATAAAAGATGACCCCTTACCCTAAGTGACCTCTTCCAATACCACCGTTTCTATGCTTTGCTTTTTGTGATTTGTTTGTAAAGCTTTTGGTATTAACCCTTGTCCTTCCTTAATAACCAATTGCTTGCAAGTTAAGAATAATGAACAAAGAGGAAGATATATTGTGTTTGTCATGTCATCATCTTACTGCACTTGCACTGTTTATACTTTTTTCTTTCTAAAGCTATTCTATCAGATTTAGGTTGTGACACAGGGGTCTTCACCTTTTTATCTTTAAGCCATTTACTGTGATGGTGAGGGTTATGTGTAAAATACAGTGGGTAAAAAATGCATTGAATTTATTTAATTATCAAAGTGCATTTAGACAGAAACTAAGGATTTGTAACATTGACAAGGATTTGAGTGCAATGATTTTCCTATGTCAGTATTTGTTGTATTACTTTTATCATATTTAAACATACTAAGATGGACAGATGTTTATTGGAAGATGTAGTAATAATGGTATTATGATGTTGCATTAATATTACACCCATGGCTAAAAGTAACCAATAAACCATAAACTAGAACCAGATTTACAAATGTGCTGTTAAGTTTATGGCTAAATGTCTTATAACAAACACTTTAAAGGTTTTTTTTTTGTATTCCATATACAATTTGTATGTTACAAAATGTGTTTTGCTAATGTTTTACTAACTGAATTTTGGACATTAGGCTTTGAGAGTCAAGAGAGAGAGAGAGTCAAGAGAGGTTTTATTGTCATTTCAGATATATACAAGTACATCTTGAAACGAAACAACGTTTCTCTAGGTCCAAGGTGCAACATAGAACAAAAAGTGCAAGACAGTACAGTACAGTACAGTACAGTGCAGGTAGACAACATTACAATAAATACAAGAATGCCTAAAATAAATAAAGGAAGACAAGACTAGAGACAAGTGTTGGTCAGTACATGGTACTGAGTAAATAATGGTGAGGTAGATTGGTTTTGAATACACTGTTAAAGACTTTGTCACAACATTTCTCATTAGTTCTTAGTCATCTTTTTTGTATTTTTTATGGTTGAATGCATTTCAGTTCTTTCATTAATTCATTACATCATTAATGTAACTCTACACACTACACCATAATACATACAGCCCAATTTATTTTAATACTAGGAACAACATAACTACATAATTCAAGCTACTAGGCTACATTGGATGTAGCCAAACAGAATGTCTGTAATGTGGCAGGGTGCCAGTGCCAGTGTGCCCCATTGTAGCAGAATTTTTGTCCTAATTTATTTAATATGTGGGACAACCACTAAAAAACATTTCCCATAAAAAGTACAGTGAATTTTTTTTAAATATTTATTGATTATAAGCCAAAATAATAAAATGCAACATCGAACAAACATTTTTGGTGTAATACACTCATTGTTTTGCTGCAGTACTCTTTATTACCATAAAGAGAAAATTAACATGCTGCATGGTTTATATTGTAAGACGGCATATTAGGGCCACTAATATTTTAATAAGTTTCGATTTTGAGAATGAAGTCGAAATGATTTCGAGATTAAAGTCGAAATGATTTCGAGATTAAAGTCGAAATGATTTCGAGAAATATTACAGCCATAGCAACCTCTTCTTGTTAAAATGAGGGATGTTCATGATTTGGTAAAGTTATACTTTTGTATCAGTTTCACAAATAAAGAAATCCTTGATCTCCTGCCACATCAGCACCAGTTTGTTATTAGAATAAGGATGCTGAAACAGCTTTGCACTAAACTGAGTTTCTTTAGAAGAACGTGCACCACCGGTGCGCTCAGCCTCTGCGTCGTCAGCAGTACTTCAACCGAGCCTTATGGACTGGTACGATAAACTAAGGCTGTATGGCATCACTATAAATGGTTGCATTGACGGGTTTAGTCATCAAGTCATGTGAATAGAAACGTACAATAAAACAACGACCCAAAAGTAAAGTTAACAATAGTAAGCCGCATTGAAGGCTGCCCTCAGCGCTTGCGTGCCGATGGAGGTACTGAGACCGGTGTTTCTCTGAACTGTCAAGCCTACAACGGCTGCACACTATTTGACCATAATATTTCCACTTAATTCTCGTAATCATTTCAAATTTAATCTCGAAATAATTTCGACTTTATTCTCATAATATTTCAACTTTATTCTCAAAATTGAAACTTTAAAATATTTTTTAACAGTGGCCCTAATACGCGCGTCGTAATATTGCATGTCCTGGGACCAGTGATTTTTTAAAATCATTGATTGGCCATAGTTACATCAGCAATGAAATTGCTTGTTTCATAAGGATTAGCGTCAAATATTTAAAGACCCCATGTTGTAAAACCCTATTTGTCCCATTATGCCTGATGTCCCAAATTACCTGACAAAGCGCATATTTCAGTCAGAGATTCTGTTAAAACAAACAAACTGTGAGCAACTAAACTGACTTGTCAACTTTTAACCTAAACACAGAATGGATAAATTATAGGCACATTTTAAACTGAGATTATTTTCTTACTTCTCTGTCATTATTTTAGGCATTTTTATAACGGGTAATAATGACTTAACATCAGCAGGGGGCGCAATTTGCCAGGCTCTTTCAGCCTCAGACCAAAAACATTATGTGAAGTTACAGGATTGATCCCTGTTACACAGAATAAGGACCAATAATGCTTGAGTTCAGACTGAACTCATTTATTGTAATATCTACAGTAGAGGGGAGTAGATCTTATGCCAAGTTCACACTACACGACTTTCTGATTTGCCGGGTCGCTGTACAGTTCACACTACACGACTGAATCTCTTGCACTCGGGAGTCTTTTCAGTCGGTGTGTATTTCACACTACACGACTGATCGGCGATAGAAGGTTACACACTACACGATCTATCACCAACTGGAATCGCAGGGGAGCTTCTCTGATCTCCCAAACTACGTTCTGTCACGAAAACAAACGCAAGAAGTGATGAAAGGTTTAATGATACCACGTCCAAAAATGCACATCAACAAGTAGCGAGCGATCAAAGTTTGTGCACGTAAAAACAAAGAAAAAAAATAAATGAATCTTGGATTTTGCTTGGATTGTTCTATAGTGAGTTAGAGGTTAATAAATATTTTTGCAATGCAACGTTGATGTTTTGTAGACAACGATAAGGTCAGAAATACTGTAAAACTCGTGTGTGTGCCGATGTATTATGATATAAACTGTATTAAGCCCCTGTACAACCTTTTACACTTCTCCCCTGCGTTTCTCCTCACACTGTATCTTGCGTTCTCATTGGCTGTTCGACATAGCACTCATTGCCAGTTGTGCAACCCAGATTGAGATATCTGAAATGTTAGAAATCTCGAATCTCGGCGAGCCGCTCGGATCGAGCTGTTGGGTAGTTCACACTTAGCGATTGAGAGCCGAGTTTCGATCGCCGAGCGAACGCCAAGTTGCTCCAGAGCTGGCAAATCTAGCGCCGACCAGTCGCCGAGCGAAAATCTGGGCAAAAGTCGTGTAGTGTGAACTAGGCATAAGATGCAGCAAGTTCTTACAAACCCTACCAGAAGAATATGTAAAGTGTTCATTCACTCAAACCTTTATTTAACTAACAAAAGTGTAAAGAACATATTTCCATTTTTTATCGACCAACTTAATTATATTTCAATATACTTCTAAAAAAAGGAAACATAAATTCTGATTTACAATCAATACTGATGCACAAAAGATTCAAGCTGAAAATCTTTTACTGATATAAATTGTGAAATTGAAATCACAGGCTCACAATTTGTGTGAATTTCATCATTATCAACTCATAATAAACTCATAATAAACTCATTATAAACTCATAATTTTTACCAAGATCTTCAATGCATCACTGTCCCAGTCCTTCATCCCACCATGTCTGAAGGAGGCCACAATCATACCACTGCCGAAAAAGACCAGCATCAGCAGCCTCAATGACTTTCGACCAGTCGCTCTGACACCGATTGTCATGAAGTGCTTTGAAAAACTGGTGAAACGCCACATCATGTCCTGCCTCCCACCCACCCTCGACCCACTTCAGTTCGCATACAGAGCTAACAGATCTACAGAGGATGCCATAGTAACAGCGCTACACACCACCATCTCTCACCTGGAACTGCAGGGACGCTATGCCAGGCTGCTCTTCGTAGACTTTAGCTCGGCCTTCAATACCATACTCCCGGAAAAACTAACTGTAAAGTTAATGGACATTGGACTTTCAACCAACATCTGCTGCTGGATTAGAGACTTCCTCTCAGACCGTACACAGAGAGTTAGAGTCGGCTCACATCTCTCCACAGCCCTCAGACTCAACACTGGGTCTCCACAGGGCTGTGTGCTGAGTCCACTACTCTATACCCTGTACACGTACGACTGTGTCAGTAGCCATCCAGACAACGTCACAATTAAGTTCGCAGATGACACCACCCTGGTTGGACTTATCTCTAATGGCGATGAAACGGCATATAAGGAGGAGGTCCAAAGGCTAGTGGGGTGGTGCGCAGACAACAACTTGGTCATCAACACCTCCAAGACCAAAGAACTAATTGTAGACTTCAGGAGGAGGAAGTCTGAACTGCATCCAATTTGGATTAACGGGGAGTGTGTGGAGAGGGTACCCAGCTTCAAGTTTCTGGGGGTGCATATGGACGCAGACCTCCAATGGAGTTCTAATACCTCGGCGGTAGTGAAGAGGGCCCAGCAGCGCCTCCACTTTCTGAGGATCCTCAGGAGGCTCAACCTGAGGAAAGATCTGCTGACTGCTTTCTACCGCTGCTCTGTGGAGAGTGTTCTGACTTATTGCATCTCTGTGTGGTTCTCCAGCTGCACCACAGCACACAAGAAGGCCATACAGAGGGTCATCAACACCGCCCAGAAAATCATTGGGCACCCTCTCCCATCACTAAAGGAGCTCTACAGCACCCGCTGTCTCAGGAGGGCACACAAAATTAAAAAAGACAGCACACACCCAGGGTACCGGATGTTTGAACTGATGCCCTCGGGTAGACGGTACAGGCAAATCAAAACAAGGACTAATAGACTGAGAGACAGTTTTTACAACAGGGCCATAGCTCTGTTAAACACAAACATGTGACACATCATGTGTCATTCAACGGGTATTGTGCAATTGCAATTTCATTCACTTTAATGGGACATGTGCAACTTATAATTTAAAAAATTTAATTGGACATTTATTGGACATGTGCAATAGCTTCTTTTCCTGCTTCGGTTTTGTTTAAGTGCTTTTTTTATATTTATATTTGTATATACTAGTACTATTGTTTGCTGTGGTTGTTTTTTTCCTTGCACCGAGAGGGGGGGGTTGTATTTCAATTTCGTTGTATAAGTGTACAAGTACAATGTGCAATGACAATAAAGGATTCGTATTCGTATTCGTATTCGTATAATGTGACTCTGTGAGTGCTGTGTGGGCACTCTTGTCTATGTCTGGGCGTGCTCCTGATGAGATAGTGGATAGTGTCCTGGGAGTTGTCCTCCCAAATCTAGATCAGGGCATCAGTGAGCTCCTGGACAGTCTGTGGTGCTACTTGGCACCGTTGGATGCACTGATACATAACGTCCCAGAGGTTCTCAATTAGATTCAGGTCTGGGGGCTAGTGAGGGCTAGTTAATGGCATCAATGCCTTTGTTATCCAAGAACTGCCTAAACGCTCTGGTTATATGAGGCCGGGCATTGTCCCACACCAGGAGGAACCTAGAGGGTGTTGGGCTCTCATGCCACCCTCATGGAGTCTGTTTCTGACAGTTTGGTCAGAAACATGTACAACAGTAGCCAACTGGAGGTCATTTTGTAGGACTCCAGCAGTGCTTCTTATGTTCTTTCTTATACAAAGGGGCACCAGACCTGCTGCTGGGTTGATGCCCTTCTATGGCAATGTCCTGGTATCTCCTCCATGCTCCTGAGACTGTGCTGAGAGACACAGCAAGCCTTTTGTGATGGCACTTATGGATGTGGTATTCTAGAGGAGCTGAACTACCTGTGCAACCTGAAAGGGCTGAAGGTACCACCTCATGCTACTAGTAGTGACAAGTACACAAACAAAACACAAAACTAGAGAGGAATCAGACAGGGAGGATAAGGAGAAGGAGAGTAATTGTCTGTTGCCACCACCTGCAAAAACCTTCTTTTTTGAGGGTTTGTCTTGCTGTTTCCTCTCCGGTGCACCTGTTGTCACTTTCATTTGAACCAAAGCAGGTAAAACTGATTCACAATCACTTCTGCTTTCTAACTTCTAAATAGACAGACTGACTGTTAATTCTTTTGAGCAACATATAGACAAATGTGATATTTAATGCCTGCACCTTATTTCCAGAAACATTGAACAGAGGCATGTTTACCTCTGTTACATCACTGTTCCAATTAATTACACTTGATAGTAATTTGTCAAACAATTAAAGTTGAAATACAAAACAAATTAATAATGTATTGTTGACCAAGTTACAGAAGAGAACAGTTACAGTCAGTTACAGCATGATGACTTTCAAGCCTTAGCATATTGTGATAAAGTTCATTATTTTCCATAATGTAATGATAAAAATTAAACTTTCATATATTTTAGATTCATTGCACACCAACTGAAATATTTCAGGTCTTTTATTGTTTTAATACTGATGATTTTGGCATACAGCTCATGAAAACCCAAAATTCCTATCTCAAAAAATTAGCATATCATGAAAAGGTTCTCTAAACGAGCTATTAACCTAATCATCTGAATCAACGAATTAACTCTAAACACCTGCAAAAGATTCCTGAGGCTTTTAAAAACTCCCAGCCTGGTTCATTACTCAAAACTGCAATCATGGGTAAGACTGCCGACCTGACTGCTGTCCAGAAGGCCATCATTGACACCCTCAAGCAAGAGGGTAAGACACAGAAAGAAATTTCTGAACGAATAGGCTGTTCCCAGAGTGCTGTATCAAGGCACCTCAGTGGGAAGTCTGTGGGAAGGAAAAAGTGTGGCAGAAAACGCTGCACAACGAGAAGAGGTGACCGGACCCTGAGGAAGATTGTGGAGAAGGGCCGATTCCAGACCTTGGGGGACCTGCGGAAGCAGTGGACTGAGTCTGGAGTAGAAACATCCAGAGCCACCGTGCACAGGCGTGTGCAGGAAATGGGCTACAGGTGCCGCATTCCCCAGGTCAAGCCACTTTTGAACCAGAAACAGCGGCAGAAGCGCCTGACCTGGGCTACAGAGAAGCAGCACTGGACTGTTGCTCAGTGGTACAAAGTACTGTTTTCGGAAATCAAGGTGCCAGAGTCTGGAGGAAGACTGGGGAGAAGGAAATGCCAAAATGCCTGAAGTCCAGTGTCAAGTACCCACAGTCAGTGATGGTCTGGGGTGCCATGTCAGCTGCTGGTGTTGGTCCACTGTGTTTTATCAAGGGCAGGGTCAATGCAGCTACCTATCAGGAGATTTTGGAGCACTTCATGCTTCCATCTGCTGAAAAGCTTTATGGAGATGAAGATTTCATTTTTCAGCACGACCTGGCACCTGCTCACAGTGCCAAAACCACTGGTGAATGGTTTACTGACCATGGTATTACTGTGCTCAATTGGCCTGCCAACTCTCCTGACCTGAACCCCATAGAGAATCTGTGGGATATTGTGAAGAGAAAGTTGAGAGACACAAGACCCAACACTCTGGATGAGCTTAAGGCCGCTATCGAAGCATCCTGGGCCTCCATAACACCTCAGCAGTGCCACAGGCTGATTGCCTCCATGCCACGCCGCATTGAAGCAGTCATTTCTGCAAAAGGATTCCCGACCAAGTATTGAGTGCATAACTGAACATAATTATTTGAAGGTTGACTTTTTTTGTATTAAAAACACTTTTCTTTTATTGGTCGGATGAAATATGCTAATTTTTTGAGATAGGAATTTTGGGTTTTCATGAGCTGTATGCCAAAATCATCAGTATTAAAACAATAAAAGACCTGAAATATTTCAGTTGGTGTGCAATGAATCTAAAATATATGAAAGTTTAATTTTTATCATTACATTATGGAAAATAATGAACTTTATCACAATATGCTAATTTTTTGAGAAGGACCTGTATAGATATTTATGTATGTGTGTATATATGTATATGCATGTATACAGGTTCTATGTATATGTATGTATACATACAGTATATATGTGTATATGTATATGGATTTGTATTTGTGTACGATATTCTCACTGCATATTGCATTATGTTGCACAATAATAGATCAATATTATGTAAAGTTCTTGCACAATTGTTGTCACTATTGCACATATATTTAAGCTTCTTTCTTAATTTTAATTTGTAAATGTCTGTATTCTTTTACGCTTTAGATTTTAAAACATTTCTATTTTTTGTATAATATATAATTTTGTCTACTTTGTTTACTTTTGTAGCTACTGTGGCTGAGCAGTCACAAGAGCATTTCACTGCGTTGTACTGTGTATGACTATGTATGTGACAAATAAACCTTGATTTGATTTGATTTTGATTTGGTCTGGGTGGTCTTTGCTAACTTTTTTTGATGCCTCAGAAGAAACTTTAGTACCATTGTGACACCCCTGACCCAACCCACCAAAAGAGCTTATGGTTAGTTTAATTGGACACCGGAAGCTCAGTAGGCATTTGAGAAACTTGAGAGGCACCTCACGTCCCATGGCTCAGACTGCCAGACCTCAAGGCCCTCATTTTTATATGTGTTACACAAACACCACCCAGAGATAAGGTGTGTTTTAACAGTGGTGAAAACTAAGAAGCTGTCACAAAAGCTGATAGAGGAGATCATTTTATTGCATCAAAAGAGCAATGGGTATAAGAAGATCTCTAAGCCATCAAATCAATCTGTGGTGCATCAATAAGTGGGGGCATCCATTTGATAAAGAATAATACCTGAATTGCTAAAAAGTATTTATATAAACTGAGGGCGTCTAATCCATTTAGGATTTTAGGCTTGTTTTGTAAATGTTTCCCAATCAAAATGATTATAATAATGTAAATTATTTAAATGTAATAATTAATTGTAGTAAATCTGGTTGGCAGGTCAATTGGAATGATTGTTAAATAGTAGTCGATTTTGGGTAGTTCCGACATTTATATAGTAGTTATACATACACTATATTGCCAAAAGTATTCGCTCGTCTGCCTTCACACGCATATGAACTTGGGGGATTCCCATTCTTAATCCATAGGGTTTATTATGATGTTGGCCCACCCTTTGCAGCTATAACAGCTTCAACTCTTCTGGGAAGGCTTTCCACAGGGTTTAGGAATGTGTTTATGGGAATTTTTTGACTATTCTTCCTGAAGCGCGTTTGTGAGGTCACCAAACTTTACACTTGGCACAATGCAATCAGACAAGTACCGTTTGTCCATCAGATTGTCAGACGGAGAATCGTGATTCGTCACTCCAGAGAACACGTCTTCGCTGCTCTAGAGTCCAGTGGTGGCGTGCTTTACACCACTGCATCCGACGCGTTGCACTTGGTGATGTAAAGCTTGGATGCAGCTGCTCAGCCATGGAAACCCATTCCATGAAGCTCTCTACACACCGTTCTTGAGCTAATCTGAAGGCCACATGAAGTTTGGAGGTCTGTAGTGATTGACTCTGCAGAAAGTTGGTGACCTCTGTGCACTATGCTCCTCACCATCCGCTGAGCCCGCTCTGTCATTTTACGTGGCTACCACTTCGTGGCTGAGTTGCTGTCATTCTCGATCGCTTCCACTTTATTATAATACCACTGACAGTTGACTGTGGAATATTTAGTAGTGAGGAAATTTCACGACTGGAACAGGTGGCATCCTGTCACGGTACCACGCTGGAATTCACTGAGCTCCTGAGAGCGACCCATTCTTTCGCTAATGTTTGTAGAAGCAGTCTGCATGCCTAGGTGCTTGGTTTTATACACCTGTGGCCATGGAAGTGATTGGAACACTTGAATTCAATGATTTGGATGGGTGAGTGAATACTTTTGGGAATATAGTGTATGTACAGTATATATGTATTCCATCGGGTTACGTAATCTTCTATTGCCTCAAGGAATTCTGCAGTTTCAAAGCTTTATAAGTAGACACCATGAATTTAATGTAAAGGTAATGTTTATTATTAAATATTACAAAAATAAGTGATAGTTAAACCTCTGAATCCCCAAGCCTGCCATGACATACGTTTTCTACATGTGTCCCTGAACTTTTGACATCATTGAATGATTTACAGATATTACAAAAGTTTTACTCTGAAGCAGCTGTTATTTAGCACTTTCCAGCCTGAACTGAATTAAACTAGAAATGTCCAAACATTGTGAATGTGTCACGCAGGGCTAAGGGACGAGACAAAGGGGCGGACACACACGCAGAGATGTAACGAAACCAAGGATTTATTAATAACAAAGGCAAAACAGAACAAACAAGGTGAAACTAAACTAAACACAGCTAACTAAGGCTAATGCTAAAGCTAGGAACAATAGCTAGGAACATGACTAGGAACATGAGCTAGAAACATGACTAAGAACATCACTATGAACATGGGCTAGAAACATGACTTAACATGACTTTGTAACAAGAGCTATGAACAAGAGTTATGAACAAGAGCTATGAACAAGAGCTATGAACAAGAGCTATGAACATGAGCTATGAACATGAGCTATGAACATGAGCTATGAACATGAGCTATGAACATGAGCTATACAGACCCAAACCAAGCCAAACAGATTCATGAACAGAAGACCAATAATTCCCAGAGTCTCCACAAAAGCTGCCTCCTTGTATAAGGAGCAGCTGGAGACAATTAGTCCAGGAGAACCAATCCTGCGCTGGGGGCGTGGCAGGAGACAAAGTGTGCTCATGGAGAGGGGGGCGTGGCAGACAAGCTCCAGAGCACACAGAGGCTTCAAGTGTTACAGAATGACTTTATTATTTAGTCCGGTAAATTTAGGGCAGTTGGTGCCAGGTGCGAAATCTGAGTCTTATCATGTTTACTTCTGCAGGATTTCAAAATCTTTGTACCAAACAATGAAGTCTTTCATTTTTTGGATTAACTAATGTTTACTCCTCTAATTTTACTGAACATTTCGTCCTGGTCAGGGTTTGTGGTTGATCAGTAACTGGGCCCATGGCAGGAATACATCCTAGGCATTGCAGGGCAAACACACAATTATGTACTCGCACCCAGATGCAATAAGTTACAGCCAATCCAACTACTACTGAATGAGTAAAAAAATTCCAGAAGTCATGGTACAGAATCTAGTCAGACTTTCCAGAGAAGAGGAGATTGTTTTTTATGCCACAAACAAGGATCAGCTTCATACGGATGCCTTTATGATGTGATTTTTAATGCATGTTTTAGGTGGGGGGCGCTTTAAACAAAGCATTTAGAAAAAATAGTAGTAATTGCGTGTATCTGGTCTGATCGTCCTAGAATGCTAGGATTGTTTGAGAGGAAACAAGAGAGACTTTCACCGTCTTTTGGTGACCTACAGAATATTTGAATTAATTAAAATTAGATTGAATAAACAGATACTAAATAGTTTAAATAGAAAATTAATTATTACATAATTATAATAAATAAAACCAAAATGCAAGTGATTAGAGTTCATCATCCCTCAGTTCGGGTTGTGGTATAATAAGTGATTGATGAGTATGATAATTAGGCTTGTGTCATCTTATATTTATAACTCAAAATAAATTAGTTAGGAAGTCATGACTGACTATTGGTGTTTGAAATCACTCGGATGTCAAGGGATGCCAATAATTGTGCCAACAAAATAATTTGATGATAACATTGATGATAGGATGACTTCTCTTGCTTGTTTTTTAAATATTTTTAATAAATTATTTAATTCCTTCAGGAGCTCCGGTTTCCTCCCACAGTCCAAAAACATGCAGTCAGGTTAATTGGAGACACTGAATTGCCCTATAGGTAAATGGGTGTGTGTATGTATGTGTCTGTCTGCCCTGCGATGAACTGGCGCCCCGTCCAGGGTGTTACTGTGTGCCTTGCGCCCATTGAAAAGCTGGGATAGGCTCAAGCACTCCCCCGCGACCGTAACTGGATAAGCGGTTAAGAAAGTGAGTGAGTGAAATACAATTGAAAAACAGTTAAAAATCTATAAAAAATACAATAAAACCTGCTCTTTACCTTTTTATTGTTTCCTTATGCTTCTTAATCATGGAGATGCTTGATCTTGGAATATCGTATTACGTTCACATGAGGCACATTCACATGAGAAGCGGCAAAATAGCTTTTGCGCTGGTTGTGCCGCTATTTCGTATGAAGTGTGCCCGTGCACAAACTTAACATGACTTATTGTACTAAAATAATGAGTGAGGAATGTCATTAGGGGAGAGAACTTATGAGCAGTAATAATTAGGAGAGGTTTAGTGTTCCTGTGTCGTTCTTTTACCACTGTATCAGGTACCACTGTGTTATACTTGGGTGGCACACTATTCTATTACACTTACCCACCACTGCAAAGAGTTCAGTGCTACTGGCCTGGTTGGTCACTTTTTCAAGGAGGAAAGGTTTGACGGAGTTTTTCCGTATTGCTGCTAAAATAGCAACGACTGATGACTCGAGTATTAGAGGAATCCCATGTGGCATAGCGTGACGATACATACGCAGTTCAGCTCTCTAAAAGATTCCACTGCTGGCTGGCGTGTGACTGCCCACATGTTGGAAAAGCAGGAGCTAGTCTGTGGCTTTTCTTGGCCAGCATGAAATTGTAGTGTGATGTCCGGTTCTGCCACGCCCACATTTCCTATTTCACACCCCTCTTCTGTTTTCACTTGACTGCATTGCTGTGTGTCTGCGAGTCGCATAAACAAAGTTTATTTATGGGATTGACGCACCATTGTCTGGGTCACAATGTTTTATTAGGAGATGAGCAATGAGAAAACAAATGTTACTCCTAAATAAAGCCTGGTTTAGTCATGACCATGTGAACATATTATTCCCACAGGATCAAAAACAACTTCTGATTAAATTCCAACCGGTGAGTATCAGACAACAAATGTCATTTTCTATTATGTCTATAACCTTTACTTACTCCTTCCTTTACATTGTAGGTATATCAGTGTTTTTACAGCACATCCGTGAATAAAATCTGGCTTAAACTGGATCTAACAGACTAGAATTCCAGTACTAGTAATTCTACACTGACACTAGTACTTCAACACTTTGGGTTGGGTTGTTGGATGTTAAGAGTAAAAGTATTAATTATTTGCTGTGGCACTCCAAATCAGGAGGTCATCAGGCGCATCCTGGCCAGAAGAGGTCGATCTTCTATGTTGGGCCATCCGTTTCACCAGTGGCTGTTTAGTTTCCCCGATGTACAGTTAAATGAACTAGACATACAGTATATGGAAAGGCACATATCTGGGTTTATGAGGGCTCAGAACTTTGCCAAGCCAATAGGTTAAAGAGACTGTCTGTAAAGCTCTGTGATCAAATTGTAGTGTTATGCATTCTACTTTTCATGGAATAAAACTTATGAATACCCAGAGCCGGCCTGTGACATGGGAGTTACAGGCAAATGCTAGGGACGACGTCCCTCCACATTCCAATTGAAAGGAAAAATGTAATTCTAACTGTTAGAACAGTGGAACCTCCATTTAACGGACCTCCATTTAACGGATTTTGGATTTAACAGACAAAATCTGGAAAACCAAATGTCCCGTCAGATAGTTGAAAATTCCCGTGAGAAGCATATCAAGACCAGTAGCTCAGTAATCGTACACTAGCCGGCGCACGTCTCTCTATTTACGTACATGAGTGATTGGCTTTATTTTGTCAGGAGGCTTGGTTTGTTCTCGCCTTTTTTTCTCTGTGTTTTCTCTGAACAATGTGGTGCCCTGATATTCTGAATAACAACCGAATGCCAGACATTACTCAGTGCCCGTCATGAATCTCATTGCCAGTAAATGTTTGTACAAGATGCTGAATCCTGAAGCTTGCACTCACAAAAATAAGTCTGTCTGGTTTGATTCAGTCTGATAAGTCCTGACTAGTTTGAGATAACACCCTGTAAACATTTAACACTTTACAATGGAAGGTGTACAGAACATAACAGTAAGCTTCTTATTCTTATTTCTCATTTATTCCCAGTAACCACTTTATACTGATTATGGCTGCAAGTGGGAGGCACATGATGGAAAAACACCCGGGACGTGGTGCCAGTCCATCTCAGGGCACCACACACTTAGCCATTCACTTAATCACTCACACCTAGGGGGAATTTAGAGCAGTCAACACACATTATAGTTTTGGGAGGTAACATAATCTCAGTACTGGCTCTAAATAAATCGAGTGCTGTGAGAAAGTCATTGTGCTCTTTTTTCAGCACACTGAATGCTTTTAGATCACACACAACACACAGATGGTATTATAGAAAGTGAACTTTTCTAAGTAAAATGTTAAAATGTGAAAAACGATTTTATTCATTTACAGGATAAAGCAAATAACTGGTTGCACCACCTATAGTAGCAAAGACTTGTATATATTTTTATATTATATTCTGATGTACATATGGCATCTCTGTTGGCTTTAAGGTAAGATATTCACTAAGCCCAAATTTTTACCAACTAATTCCTAATTTCCTCATGGTTCTTAAAAATTAAAGCTTTTTTGACCATAGCAGTGGTGTTTGGGGTCCCATAACCTTTAAAGATAAACCCATAGAGTTTAAAGATCCTTTTTACTTCTTCTCTTTTGGTGTTTAAGGGAGAGAGGACCTCACATAGCGCTTTTCCACCAAAATAACTCTGGTTCTTGAACCAGTTCTGTTCAGGTTTCTTCGAACCTTGGTGTTTTGTAGAGAACCGACCCGCGTTTCCACCAATTTTTGAGAACCAAGCGTACGTCATCAATGGTGGGCGTTACACAGCGAAAGTAAAGAGTAGTAACATGATGGCAGGGTGTGTAGATTACCTGTGAGCATTTGTGCTTCTGTTACAGATGTTCGTTTTTATACAAAAAGCATCGCTCAACTATTGGTGATGAGAAGACGTAGACGTGTTTATTGCAGTTGTTGTTTTCTTTAGTTCATTGACATGAGAAGCGTTTTGCACTTCGCTCTCACCGCGACTCTTGGCATAAATAGATGATTTGCTCAGCGCTCGGCTTGAGCGATAAAACATCACTAAAGTTCCACGACACGAACATCCATTTGTGTGAAATAACCATCAAATCCAGTGTAACAGCTCCACATGTGTCTGTGTTTAGCCGTATAAACTTCATGTGTGGTGTTTATGCAGCTCGGGGTTCTAAATCCGCAAAAAGCTTCAACTAAATAAAGCGTAATGTGGCTTAATGTACTAAAAGTATGACACAGAAACACTCAATTTCTCTCCGTTATTACAGGTTATAAGTGCTCTGTGCTGCCCTAATTCATCGCTCGTTGTTTTACAACAAGTACAACAAGCTATGTTACCCTTATTTTTCATGTTAAGCGGTGTTGGTACTGTCTGGGTCACTTTTACCACGTTATATCACACAGTTCATCGCTTTGAAAATATCCATGAATATCGGCGGCAAACTGCCTCAAAATTTAATCAGGTGAACTTTAAAAGATGAAAGTGCAGCGCAAACTTGGTTTTATAGCTTCTCAAATCTCTACACTGACACGCCCACAGATGATGCCACGGTTCGCGCTGAAGTATTCTATGGTGCCAGATTAGAACACAAGTTCACTGTCTGGAACCTCTTTTTTCGGTGGAAACACATGGAACCGGTTCAAAATCAAGTTCGGGAACCAGAACCGAACCGGAACCGTGTGGGTGGAAAAGGGGTAACAGTGTCTCCTACAATCTACAATGAGTCATTTAGTGTCTTTAATGTTCAGTGACAGATCAGACCACATTAAACACTCCTCATTGCTCATCTTCTAACAAAACATTGTGATCCAGTCAGACAGACACTGGTGCGTCAATCCCAAAAATACACTTTGTTTACGGGACTCGCAGACACACAGTAATGCATACAAGTGAAAGCAGAAGAGGAGTGTGAATTTACAAAATTGTGGGCATGGCAGGACAGGATGTTACACACTAGAATTTCACACGCAGTTTTTCTGCTATGCTGACCAAGAAGAGTCACAGACTACCTCCTTAATGAACACCACTCTATTAATTTGCAGACTTCATCAATCTTCCTGTGTGCTGCAATACAAACACGAACGCATAATAGATCTACTCAGTTGGCAAGGTGTTCCTCTTAACAAAAGCATTTTTAGAAATGCTAATGCTTTCTCCCTTCACATTTATTTGATTATTTCGGCCAACACATTCAGTTTTACTTCATTAAGCCACTGATTTTTCCTTCAAAATACCATGGATGCATAATCAAAAGTAGTAGAGGTTGTGTTGGAGGCATCAAATTTGTAATGAGAACTTAGTTACCACACAGTGGCTCAGTTGGTAGCACTGTCGCCTCACAGCAAGAAGGTCCTGGGTTCAATCCCCAAGTGGGGCGGTCCGGGTCCTTTCTGTGCAGAGTTTGCATGTTCTCCCCATGTCTGGGTGGATTTCCTCTGGGAGCTCCGGTTTCCTCCTACAGTACAAAAACATGCAGTCAGGTTAATTGGAGACACTGAATTGCCCTGTAGGTGAATGGGTGTGTGTACAGTGGGGGAAATAAGTATTTGTTACAAAGACTTGAACAGTCTATAATTTTTATGGAAGGTTTATTTTAACAGAGAGACAGAATATCAACAAAAATCCAGAAAAAAAACATTAAATAAAAGTTATAAATTAATTTGTATTTAATTAAGGGAAATAAGTATTTGATCCCCTACCAACCAGCAAGAATTCTGACCCCCACAGACCGGTTATGTGCCCATGAGGCACACAAATTAGTCCTGTCCCTGTATAAAAGACTCCTGTCACAGAATCAGTTTCTTCCGTTCAAATCTCTCGACCACCATGGGCAAGACCAAAGGACGTCAGGGACAAGATTGTAGACCTGCACAAGGCTGGAATGGGCTACAAGACCATCAGCAAGAAGCTTGGTGAGAAAGAGACCACTGTTGGTGCGATAATTCGAAAAATGGAAGAAATACAAGATCACAGTCAATCACCCTCGCTCTGGAGCTCCATGCAAGATCTCACCTGGTGGGGTAAGAATGATTCTGAGAAAGGTGAGATCAGCCCAGAATTACACGGGAGGAGCTTGTCAATGATCTCAAGGGAGCTGGGAGCACAGTCACCAAGAAAACCATTAGTAACACACTTCGCCGTAATGGATTGAGATCCTGCAGTGCCCGCAAAGTCCCTTTGCTCAAGAAGGCTCATGTACAGGCCCGTCTGAAGTTTGCCAGTGAACACCTGAATGATTCAGAGAAAGCTTGGGAGAATGTGATATGGTCAGATGAGACCAAAATTGAGCTCTTTGGCATCAACTCCACTCGCCGTGTTTGGAGGCAAAGAAATGCCCGGTGGGGATGGTTTTCTTGGGGTCATATCCAGCATTTCTCTGCTCACAGCTCCCTTGAGATCATTGACAAGCTCCTCCCGTGTAATTCTGGACTGACCTCACCTTTCTCAGAATCATTCTTACCCCACCAGGTGAGATCTTGCATGGAGCTCCAGAGTGAGGGTGATTGACTGGGATCTTGTATTTCTTCCATTTTCGAATTATCGCACCAACAGTGGTCTCTTTCTCACCAAGCTTCTTGCTGATGGTCTTGTAGCCCATTCCAGCCTTGTGCAGGTCTACAATCTTGTCCCTGACGTCCTTTGATAGCTCTTTGGTCTTGCCCATGGTGGTCGAGAGATTTGAACGGAAGAAACTGATTCTGTGACAGGTGTCTTTTATACAGGGACAGGACTAATTTGTGTGCCTCATGGGCACATAACCGGTCTGTGGGGGTCAGAATTCTTGCTGGTTGGTAGGGGATCAAATACTTATTTCCCTTAATTAAATACAAATTAATTTATAACTTTTATTTAATGTTTTTTTTTCTGGATTTTTTGTTGATATTCTGTCTCTCTCTGTTAAAATAAACCTTCAATAAAAATTATAGACTGTTCAAGTCTTTGTAAGGGGGTAAACTTACAAAATCAGCAGGGGATCAAATACTTATTTCCCCCACTGTATGTGTGTCCGCCCTGCGATGGACTGGCACCCCGTCCAAGGTGTTACTGTGTGCCTTGCGGCCATTGAAAAGCCGTGAATGAGTTTTATTTACCAAATCAATACAATTAATAAACAACAACAAAAAAAAATCAAAAATCTATCTTTTAATCTATGGAACCAAACCATGATTACAATCACCTGTTGATCTCACCTGTTTAAAATTGCATCATTATTTAGTTTTTTCATCTCATTACTAGCCCTAAATTGCTCCCGTCCCAACTTTTTTTGGAATGTGTTGCAGGCCTGAAATGCGGGAATGGATGTTTATTAATACATAAAATGAAGTTGAGCAGACAAAACATGAAATATTTTGGGTTCATCCTGTCTGCAATCAAATAAAAGTCAAAGTAAATGTAAGGAACACTGCATTAATATTGTATTTGCATTTTCCATACTGTCCCAACTTTTTCTGATTTGGGGTTGTAATAGAATTAATTTGTGTAGGTAAGTTGACTTAAACTATCATTTCAGGTTCTTCTACGTCTCATCTATTTTTATTCTTCTTTCACCAGAACCAACTTTCTTTTCTCCATTTAAAATAACTCCATTACTACCTTCATTACTTCTTACTCCCTAATTATTAGTCACTCTTGATTCCAGTATGTGCAATTCAATAATCATTGACTTTACACTTACAGACAGCATCAGTCATACAATTAATATCCAGTCTCTTGTCAGCTGTAACTCCCTCATGGCAAGTCTTCCCATGACCTCGTCCACTGATTCAGAACGCAGTCGGATGACTAAGATTTATTTTCACAAGGTGCTCTCACATCACCTATACTGCAGTGCTCTTTTCACTCAAAGGCTAAGTCCATTATCTTCCTGACTCCCTAGGAGTATCACTGTTTGTTAGAAAGTCTGACAGGTAGTCCTTTGTTAATCTGACTGATATGCCTGGCCCAGACGTGAAGACCTGTCTGGCTTCTCTTGCTGGCATTCTGATGTTCTGGTTTTAAAGGGACCCGGTCAGTAAACAATGACGGCATTCCTGAGTGTATTCTTGTAACGAGTCTCTTTCCTGGTATTGAGATTTATCTATGGGTGGCGTGGCAGCTATGTTGTGGCTTTTTTTTTGCCATGGATGGTTTACTGGGTTTCTCTGTTTGGTTCTGTGTGTCTGGTGATTATTTGAATTGCAACTCACCGGTGGATTGAGTAGCTGGTAGGGTTGTGTCTGAATGTTCTTTGTTTCTACTTGAGTTGACCTACGCACCTTTTAAATTAATGAATTAAACTTCTCTCACATGCACAACATTCATATTACTCCAACATCAAACACAATCATTTTTCATCAATATAAAAACAACTATTTTGTTTACATTTTTAATTAAAAAAGAATACTATATTCTGAAATGTTTTTTGTGCCATGTCAAATTTTAATATGAGCTATGCTTTTTTATTTATTCATTCATTAATTGCTTGTTTTACCACAGCTTTACCCTATTCAGGGTCACAGTTGGCTCAATTTACTGGGCAAAAGGTAAGAAACACCTCGGACAGGTCACCAGTCTATCACAGGGCAAACACACACACATACACAATTTTTTAAATGCATCTTCTCCTTTTTTTTTTTAGCATGTCCAATTTATACCCAATTGTGTTATGCTTCCTCTCCACCCCACCCGGATTGAGGGGAGCGAGACTGTCACACACCCCCTCCAACACGTGTGCAGTAGCCGACAAAATTTTTTCACCTGCATTATCCCTCAACTCTGTGCAGATGCCATCAACCAGCCAGCAGAGGTCGTAATTCACTCAGTTACGAGGAGTCCCTATCTGGCTTTTTCCTACCCTATGAACAACAGCCAATAGTTGTACATGCAGTTGCCCAGTCCAGCCGGATGGCAGAGCTGAGATTCGATACAATGTATTCGAGATCCCAGCTCTGGTGTGCTAGCGTGTCTTACCGCTGCGCCACCTGAGCGGCGTCACATGTGCAATATTTTTTTATCTCCAATTGACCTGACTGCATGTCTTTGGACTGTAGGAAGAAGCTGGAGCACCTGGAGGAAAGCAACACAAACACAGAGAGAACATGCAAACTTCACACAGAAAGAACCCGAACGACTCCACCTGGGAATGAAACCCAGTAACTTCTTGATGTAAGGCAAAAGTTCTACCCACTGAGCCACCGTACCAGACACCTTACGTACATGTTAAAAACTTGGAGAAATGCCTTGTCAACAGAGTGGAGATTATTATACAGTAGTTGCAAAGTGATGGGGTGTGGTCCATACTTTTGGCCATATACAGTGGGGCCAAAAAGTATTTAGTCAGCCACTGATTGTGCAGGTTCTCCTACTTAGAAAGATGAGAGAGGTCTGTAATTTTCATCATAGGTACACTTCAACTATGAGAGACAAAATGAGAAAAAAAAATCCAGGAAATCACATTGTAGGATTTCTAAAGAATTTATTTGTAAATTATGGTGGGAAATAAGTATTTGGTCAATAACAAAAGTTCAACTCAATACTTTGTAACATAACCTTTGTTGGCAATGACAGAGGTCAAACGTTTCCTGTAAGTCTTCACCAGGTTTGCACACACTGTAGCTGGTATTTTGGCCCATTCCTCCATGCAGATCTCCTCTAGAGCAGTGATGTTTTGGGGCTGTCGCTGGGCAACACGGACTCCACAAATTTTCTATGGGGTTGAGGTCTGGAGACTGGCTAGGCCACTCCAGGACCTTGAAATGCTTTTTACGGAGCCACTCCTTCGTTGCCCTAGCGGTGTGTTTGGGATCATTGTCATGCTGGAAGACCCAGCCACGTTCCATCTTCAATGCTCTCACTGATGGAAGGAGGTTTTGGCTTAAAATCTCACGATACATGGCCCCGTTCATTCTTCCCTTAACACGGATCAGTCGTCCTGTCCCTTTTGCAGAAAAACAGCCCCAAAGCATGATGTTTCCACCCCCATGCTTCACAGTAGGTATGGTGTTCTTGGGTTTTTCTTCTTCCTCCAAACACGACAAGTTGAGTTTTTACCAAAAAGTTCCATTTTGGTTTCATCTGACCACATGATATTCTCCCAATCCTCTTCTGGATCATCCATATGCTCTCTGGCAAACATCAGACGGGCCTGGACATGTACTGGCTTAAGCAGGGGGACACGCCTGGCACTGCAGGATTTGAGTCCCTCTCGGCATAGTGTGTTACTGATGGTAGCCTTTGTTACTTTGGTCCCAGCTCTCTGCAGGTCATTCATCAGGTCCCTCCGTGTAGTTCTGGGATTTTTGCTCACCATTCTCATGATCATTTTGACCCCACGGGATGAGATCTTGACCACAAGGGAGATTATCAATGGTCTTGTATGTCTTCCATTTTCTTACAATTGTTCCCACAGTTGATTTATTCACACCAACCTGCTTGCCTATTGTAGATTCACTCTTCCCAGCCTGGTGCAGGTCTACAATTTTCTTCCTGGTGTCCTTCGACAGCTCTTTGGTCTTGGCCATAGTTGAGTTTGGAGTCTGACTCTTTGAGGCTGTGGACAGGTGTCTTTTATACAGATAACGAGGTCAAACAGGTGCCATTAATACAGGTAATGAGTGGAGGACAGAAGAGCTTCTTAAAGAATAAGTTACAGGTCTATGAGAGCCAGAAATCTTGCTTGTTTGTTATTGACCAAATACTTATTTTCCACCATAATTTAAGAATAAATTCTTTAAAAATCCTACAATGTGATTTCCTGGATTTTTTTTTCTCATTTTGTCTCTCATAGTTGAAGTGTACCTATGATGAAAATTACAGACCTCTCTCATCTTTCTAAGTAGGAGAACTTGCACAATCAGTGGCTGACTAAATACTTTTTGACCCCACTGTAGTGTGCATACTATATTCAGACACATTTCAAGAGAGGATTGATTGTACAGTTAGTTTTTGGGACTGTAATCTACAGGACTATTTGCTTTTTATTCAAATCACAGGTTGACCATGAGATTAAAGAGTCCGGGTTAATAAAAGTACCCACATACATGTTTATTTTGGTCATACAAACCTTGTATTCACAACACTGGTTCCAGTATTTAGTAAATTTAGGTAATGACCTGCCTTGCCCTTAAAAAGCACTCACAGTGTAGCTAAATGTGATACACAGTAAATGTTGACCTTCTATAAAAGATCATGCATGAGTGGTAGGAAAATCTCTTTGCTGACTCAGCAGAGTCTGGGTATAATGTGGCTTTATTAGAATTAAAAATGAGACACACGCTTTCTGTAAGATGATCCACACTCTGAATATAATCTGTAAATGACTTGATGACCACATAATGACTAATTGTATGAAGGCTGTTGCTGTCATGGCTTAACACTTTCATGCATGGTGTCGTAACTCCAATTTTTACCGTAACTCCAATTTGGGTTGACATGCCATGGTTATGTTCTTTAAACCTCTTGATGGTAGAGCTAAATATTCATTGCTTGATTACATAATTAATCCAGGATGACCAAGATCCTTGTGCTAAATGCCTCAGATATACATGTGAAAAACTTGTAATCAAGGAAGTCAATCAAGGTAGTAAAAATAGTTGTATGTACAGTAAAGTATGATGAAGTGGCACGGTGGCTCAGTGGGTAGCACTGTCACCTCACAGCAAGAAGGTCCTGGGTTTGATCCCTAGGTGGGGCGGTCCGAATTCTTTCTGTGTGGAGTTTGCATGTTCTCCTGGTGTCCACGTGAGTTTTCCGGTTTCCTCCCACAGTCCCTAGACATGCAAGTGAGGTGAATTGGAGACACTAAATTGTCCAAGACTGTGTTTGATATAACCTTGTGAAGTGATGAATCTTGTGTAATGAGTAACTACCGTTCCTGTATAACAAGTGTAAAACATGACGTTTAAATACTACTTTCTACTACTACTACTATTACTACTACTAGATAGATAGATAGATAGATAGATAGATAGATAGATAGATAGATAGATAGATAGATAGATAGATAGATAGATCTGTCCTGATAGTACTTTAGTGTTCAATGATGTCCCGAACCAGTGAATAATTATACAGCGTGATCGCTGCTGGTATAAACTATCTTCTGTACCGTTCCTTGTTACAGCGGAGCTGGATGAGTCTGTTGCTGAAAGTACTCCGCTGTCCGACTAACAGCTCATGAAGGGGGTGTGATGGGTTATCAAATATGGTTTTGAGTTTATTTAGTGACCTCCTTCCAGCCACCAACTCGAAACTGTCCAGTGAGCAGCCAAACACTGAGGCAGCCTTCCTGATCAGTTTATTGAGTTTCTTTACATCTCCTGCTCTGAGGCTGCTTCCCCAACACAGCCCCCGCAACAACAGACTGGTAAAACATAGGCAACATTTTGTTGCACACATTAAAGGACCTGTGCTTTCTCAGAAAGTAAAGTCTGCTCATCCCCTTCCTGTACACAGCCTCCGTGTTATCCCTCCAGTCCAGCCAGACACCCAAGTACTTAAAATTGCCACCAGTTCCACATTTTGACCCATGATGGTAACAGGTCCACTTGTGGTCCTATTCCTCCTGAAGTCCACAGACATCTCCTTGGTTTTGGACACATTTAGGAGCAGATGGTTCCTCCCGCACCACTCCACGAAGCTGCTCACTAGGTCTCTGTACTTATCCTCCTGTCCATCCCTGATACAGCCAACAACTGCGCAGTCATCAGAAAATTTCTGAAGGTGGCAGAGGTCTGACTTGTACTGGAAGTCAGTGGTGTCCAGGGTGAAAAGGAAGGGGGAAAGCACAGTTCCCTGTGGTGCTCCAATGTTGCTGATCAGGGACTCTGACTGGTAGGTTCCCAGCTGTACAAACTGGGCAACTAGTCCAAGTCAAGTAGTCCAATACCCAGGTGATCATGGTTTTGTCCACTTGCATGTTCTCCATCTTTTCCCCCAGTATGCAAGGTTGAATGGTGTTGAAAGCGCTTGAGAAGTCAAAGAAAGTAATTCTTACTGTGGTGTTGCTCTGGTCCAAGTGGAAGTGAGCCCTCTGCAGTAGGTAAATCACAGCATCGTCCACGCTTACCTGCTGTTGGTAAGCAAACTGCAGGGGGTCCAGGAAAGGGCTGACCTGATACTGTACCTCAGGTATGACAGCACTAGTCTTTCTAGGACCTTCATTACGTGAGATGTCAGGGCCACAGGTCTGTAGTCGTTCAGAGATGAGGAACAGGACTTCTTTGGAACAGGGACCAGACAGGATGTTTTCCAAATCACTGGTACCTGCTTTTGCTTGAGACTCAGGTTGAATAGATGCTGAAGAATCCCACAAAGCTGGGTGGCACAGACCTTCAGTACACTCGAGCTGATTCCATCCGGTCCTGCAGCTTTGCCCACTTTAAGTCTCTTCAGCTGTCTCATCACTTGGCTCGTTGTCACTTCTAGTGGAGAGTATGGGCCATCAGTCAATGGGTTGTCTGACTGTGGGTCCTCTGACAATGGGTCATCATAGCAGCATACTACTGCTACTACTACTACTAGTACTACTACTATTACTATGACTACTATTACTACTAATGCTACTAATACTTAACTACCAATTAACTACTCTGTAGTTCATTCATTTAGCCACTGTAGTCACCTTATATAACTTTGTACTTATATACTAGTCTATACACTGGACAATCATTATCTGTTTACTGTCCTTAATATACAGTATGTCTCTTCATTTTTACTTATCTGGTCACTTCTGCACTTTAACTGTATTTTATGTAAATAATCTCTATCTTGCACTTCTGGTTAGATGTTACTGCATTCCATTGGCTCTGTACTTGTATTCTTCCCAATGACAATAAGGTGGAATCTAATCTAATCTATCTACTGCTACTACTACTATTACCACTACTACTATTACTAGTACTACTACTACTACTATTACTGCTGCTGCTACTACTACTACTACTAGTACTAGTACTGCTACTACTACCACTACTACCACTACTGTTTCTACTACTATTACTACTACTGCTACTACTAGTACTACCACTACTATTACTAGTACTACTGCTTCTACTACTACTATTACTATAACTACTACTACTATTACTACTACCACTTCTACTACTACTACTATTACTACCACTACTACTACTACTACTATTACTACCACCACTTCCACTGCTACTACTATTACTACTACTGTTATTATTACTACTTCTACAACTACTACTGTTATTATTACTACTACTTCTACTACTACTGCCATTACTACTACTACTATTAATACTACTATTACTACTGCTACTACTACTAATACTGCTACTACTAATATTACTACTACTGCTACTACTACTATGACTACTACTGTTACTATTACTACTGCTAATAATAATAATAATATTAATAATAATGTAATAATAACAACATTGGGTTTTTGGGTTATTTTGGTTATTTAGGTAGTTAGTTTAGGTTATTTATTTGGTTTGGTTCTTCTCTCATGCTCATGAAGGTAGTGTTACTTTTCTCTGTTGGTGGGTGTGCCTGTCAGGCTTGTTTGGGTTTGGACAGACATTTTTTACTTTTATTGAGACAGTGTTCATTAATCTTTATTAAGACAATGTTCATTAATCTCCATTAGAACAGTGACTAGTTCTTTTTTTAAATGTGTGACTTGGCTAATAAATGCTAAATCATGACCCAACTGTTAACTGTGCCACAATGGTGGACTATTATTTGACTAAATTCTTGATGGATGATTGTGCTTCCACTGGCAGATTCTATTAAAGATATGTAAACTGTACTGAAAGTTGTAACAGACATTTGGCAATGACTATCAAAAGCTAAAAGGTAAGAACACGGTCACATAATCAAATATTAGTATTAACACATTCATCGTCATTCATCATTGATATTCATACATGGTATTGATAATAAGAAATACACATGTACAGTATTTCCAGGTTGTCTAGGCTGAATGACTGATAATTCAAATGAATGTGTCGCTCCTTGTCTGCTCTGCTTTTCCAAATGCTGATAAAAGCGACATGACAAAGAGCCTGTCAGTAAATGTACACATTAACATTGCAAATGCTTGTGTGGTGCCACTGCAGATTAGTAGTTTAATTATAGCATGGAAATTTGAATATGCAATTTTCTGTCTCATTTGAGGGGGTAAAAAAATACACAGTCAATTGATCTTTAGCTGTAAACATACAGACTTTATTACTTACTGTAGTAATACATTTTAAACAGTGTCTAATGTTTATTAGTGATACCACCATATGACATATGAGTCAGCATACAGGCAGGAGATTGAATACTACTACTATTACTACTACTGCTACTACTTTTACTACTACTACTACTACTACTTCTATTACTACTACTGCTACTTCTACAGCAATACTACTACTACTTCTATTACTACTACAATTACTACTACTGCTACTATTACTACTACTGCTGCTACTACTACAGATATTACTAATACTACTATTACTACTACTACTATTACCAGTACAACTAATACTACTACTACTGCTACTCTTACTACTATTATTAATACTATTACTACTACTACTGCTACAACTATTACTACTACTACAGATATTACTAATACTACTATTACTACTAATACTACTACTACTGCTACTATTACTACTACTGCTGCTACTACTACAGATATTACTAATACTACTATTACTACTACTACTATTACCAGTAGGGCTGGGTATTGCCACTAATTTCCTGGATCGATTCGATTCCGATTCACAAGGTCCCGATTCGATTCGATCTTCGATCTTCGATTTTCGATTCGATTTTCGATTCGATTTTCGATTCGATTTTCGATTCGATTTTCGATTCAATTTCGATTCAATTTCGATTCAACACATTTAGGCATATTTGAGTTACATTAACAGGTTTTGTTTAAATATGTACAGATGTTCACAGAACAAATGTGATAACTGTACAAAGAACATTTATTATTAAAAATATTTGTTTTTACATAAATAATTAATCCAAAACAAAAAACAGTAACATTAATTTTTTTATTATTATTATTTTATATGTCTGACACGCTACAACAGTGTACATGTAATGTAAACATACACCTGGCTGTTGCACAGCTTATGCCAAGTTCACACTACACGACTTTCTGATTTGCCGGTCCGGGTCGCTGTACAGTTCACACTGCACGACTAATCGGTGATAGGGGGTTTCACACTACACCATCTATCACCAGGAAGAATCTCAGATGAGTCTGTCTGCTCTCCCAAACTACTGTAACCGAGTGTCTTAGTAATGCACTGGGTTAATAAAGGAACAAATACACAGCACATAACAGATCGTCGGGAGCATAAAACTTTATTCACCTTCTCTGTTATGGTACAGAACAGACGCGCGCTAGAGTCAGCACGTTAGCCGAACATGGAGCTTCTGCCATGCTGAACTGATGTGCAGGTCAGATCTCGTTGCACGAAAAAACAGCGGCTGGTCACGCGAGATTAAAAGAGGTAACAGATCTCCGTGCACACCGTAAAAAGGGGCGTATTTAAAAGATCGATCTCGCGTTTATATGAATCGATATCGGATCATTCAAATAAAGATCGATTCAAATCGAAAAATCGATTTTATAAACCCACCCCTAATTACCAGTACAACTAATACTACTACTACTGCTACTCTTACTACTATTATTAATACTATTACTACTACTACTGCTACAACTATTACTACTACTACAGATATTACTAATACTACTATTACTACTAATACTACTACTACTGCTACTATTACTACTATTATTAATACTATTACTACTACTACTGCTACAACTATTACTACTACTACAGATATTACTAATACTACTATTACTACTAATACTACTACTACTGCTACTATTACTACTATTATTAATACTATTACTACTACTACTGCTACAACTATTACTACTACTACAGATATTACTAATACTACTATTACTACTAATACTACTACTACTGCTACTCTTACTACTATTACTAACAGTGATGGCATAGTTACCTTGAAAAAGTAATCTGATTACTGATTACTGATTACTCCTTTAAAAAGTAACTTAGTTACTTTATGGATTACTTGATTTTAAAAGTAACTAAGTTAGATTACAAGTTACTTTATTAGTTATATAATGCGGAATATTTCAAAGATATTCCTTTGCAATACTTTATCATTTGGCTGCCAACTTGTGTGTACTGATGAGACTCAATTGAATCCCAGAACATGCTAGTGTGAATGCATGGAAAACTAATTTTAATTTTCTTTCAAGAATATGATACATTCTGACCAACACTATTACGCTAAATCAGCATTGAAAATTGACTTTACTTTTAATAGCCTTCTACAATGCTGGAGCTTCTTACAACGGAAGATTTTCTTTTAAATAGAAGTGTTATTTACCTGCTATTAAATTGTTTTCCAACAAAATCGCCCAATCTGGCAACACTGGAATGCGCAGAGAAGCTGGCGCTTTTACTCGTAGCGCGCCACGAATACTACTAAATACTGTAGTACTACTTCTGTAATTGTGTTGGTGGTTGACATTTATGTTGAGTGTATTACTGCACTGTTTTGGTGAAGAACTACTCATCTGAGGTGCGCTGCTCCTGCGTGCAGAAATGCTTCCGCAAAAAAATTTCCGGCTAAGCGGTGGTGGGGGGGCCAGAGGGGTGGCCGAAGATTACTTTATGGTGGCCATGGCAACCACTGGCCACCCCCTGGCTCCTGCTCCTGCCAAGAAGAAAGCAAAAATATCTTTTCACTAAGGAAAATGACAAAAATAGTAACGCACAGTAACTTGGATAAGTAACTTTAATCTGATTACTGGATTGGAAATAGTAACGCGTTAGATTACTCGTTACTGAAAAATGTGGTCGGATTAGAGTAACGCATTACTAAGTAACGCGTTACAGACCATCAGTGATTACTAATACTATTACTGCTACTGCTACTACTACTACTGCTACTGATATTACTAATACTACTATTACTAATACTACTACTGCTACTCTTACTACTATTACTAATACTATTACTGCTACCATCTACAAGAACCAGGATTCGGGCAGAAAAAAATAATAAAGACTCTACACCCTGGACACAAACTTTTTAAAATCCTACCCTCTGGCAGGCACTACAGAGCCCTGAAGACAAAATCCAACAAACACAGAAACATTTTTTTCCCAATGCATCAATAACTGACCTGTTGTTTCCATGCCACACAGCACTTTACATGTTTCTAATTACTGTTTCTTATGTTTTTTTCTACTATGGGTGTGTTCGAAAACCCGGTGAGCTCTCTACATAGACGCATTTTACGTCACCCTACGCACGCTCCTGAGAAGGAGGCTGTTCAAATTCTTAGATGCCTTAAAATGCTGCCTAGTAAGACACTTTAAATTTGAACTGTATTTTGACTGAATAACGAGGGAGCGTACGATGCTGCCTTAGCAGTAAAGGCAATCCCAGCATTCAGTGCGGCACAACTTTTCTCACAAAAAAAAATTATTAATATGGCGGACGGATGCGGAGCAAAGAATGGAGTTCTTTTCAAATAAATGTAAATAAATTATCATTGATTTTTAATTTGTATAAAGTTGCACAAGTGTCATTTATTTGCAAATTCGGGCTTGTCAGTGAATTTAATCGTTTTCGGTACACAGAGAGAGATGTTGACATGCTAGCGCATTGTGCCACCCCATCCCATTGGTTTAAATGGCCCAAGGCTAGCTTAGTAAGTGAAAACTGATGGAATCTCTGTCTAAGTAGTGCGTTTGAATAATCTGCCTTGTAAGTCAATGACTTATTAGAATCCTCTCTACTGAGGCAGCTGCATATGTAGGCAGTAAGACAGCAAGGCAGCTCACTAGGTTTTCGAACAGACACTATATGTATTTATATTTATAATTCTATCTTTCATTTTTCATTGATAGAAAACATGAATAGAGCAATGCTGTGGGACCAATGAGTTGAAGATAATGAACTAAGAAGAAAAGTTGTATGATCAGTTTCCTCATTTGAATCCTAATGTCTGTAGGATTTTGAAATCGTAAGTTCATTAGAAGGACCTTGCAAGAAAAAAAAATTATCACTATTGCTTTGCAACCCTCTTTAGTTGCCAGATTGGTACTTTTCGTATTACATATTGTATATGTTTATATTGTTTATATTTTCATGTAAAAGTACAAGATCAAATACACTGCTTGGCCAAAAAAACATCACCACCTGGATTTAACTAAGCAAAAAGGTAAGAGACTCCCATTGAATAATTACTGCATGGGTGATTATGTTATAGCTGGCAACAAGTTATTTAACCCTAACTGATGCAGTGAGTAGATTCTCATTTGTTAAACAACCACGTGGAAAGACACATCCTTTTGTACAAATCCTCCCACATGTTACTTGGGAATCCTAAGTACCTGACTAACTGTGTCCTTGTCTGTGTTACTCAGGTCCACATACAAAAGATACATTGTGTATTGGCTAAAAAGTGTTGCACAAAATTACAAGTAATTTTTGTAAATCTGACCCTTAAAGCATTTTCTCAAGGCTGAGCCAAGTTCTTACACATTTCCAAACAAATTATTTCATAATAACAAAAAATAACACTAGTGGTGAAAGTGATACTGAACGGTGTGATGCAAGTGGGGTCATTATAGGTCATTATGAATGAAAGAGTTAGTGTCGGTGAGGTAACTTGCATTCAGTCTGATTCATTATGACCTTTAAGGTTCAAAATCCTCTAGTCTGAACCTACATTTCTCTATTCTTTTAGGCTGGTTTACTGTAGTATTGCTGTTACACTTTGACGAGTGCAGTGCAGCTCAGCGTTGTGTATGGAGAGACACACTCTGAGAGCACTCTTTTCTCAGAGCAATGCTGTGGGACCAATGAGTTGAAGATAATGAACTAAGAAGAAAAGTTGTATGATCAGTTTTCTCATTTGAATCCTAATGTCTGTAGGATTTTGAAATCGTAAGTTCATTAGAAGGACCTTGCAAGAAAAAAAAATTATCACTATTGCTTTGCAACCCTCTTTAGTTGCCAGATTGGTACTTTTCGTATTACATATTGTATATGTTTATATTGTTTATATTTTCATGTAAAAGTACAAGATCAAATACACTGCTTGGCCAAAAAAACATCACCACCTGGATTTAACTAAGCAAAAAGGTAAGAGACTCCCATTGAATAATTACTGCATGGGTGATTATGTTATAGCTGGCAACAAGTTATTTAACCCTAACTGATGCAGTGAGTAGATTCTCATTTGTTAAACAACCACGTGGAAAGACACATCCTGTGGTCGTGAAAAAGATGTTAATCTGTTTCAGAAGGGTCAAATTATTGGCATGCATCAAGCAGAGAAAACATCTAAGGAGAAGCTAAAACTACTAATATCGGGTTAAGAACTGTCCAGCGCATTATTAAAAAGTGGAAGGACAGTTGGGAAACATCATCTTCGAGGAAGGAATGTGGTAGGAAAAAAATCTTGAATGATCGTGATCGGTGATCACTTAAACGTTCGGTGAAATCAAATGGTAGAAAAACTCCAGTAGAACTCAGGGATATGTTTAATAGTAAAAGTAAGAGCATTTCCACATGCACAATGTGAAGGGAACTCAAGGGATTGGGACTAAACAGCTGTGTAGCCTTAAGAAAACCACTTATCAGTGACAGAAATAAATGTTGTGACATTGCAGAAGCTTGTGGAAACGATGCCACAGCGAATGCATGCCGTAATCAAAGCTAAAGGCGGTCCAACCAAATATTAGAGTGTGTAACCTTTTTTTTGGCCAGGCAGTGTATAATATGTAGGTAATGGTAGCTTATGCCAAGTTCACACTACATGACTTTCCAAGTCATCAAATCGCTGTAGGGAGTAGGGAGTCTTTTAAGTTGGTGTGTATTTCACACTACACGACTGATTGGCGATAGGGGGTTTCACACTACACCATCTATCACCAACTGGAATTGACGAGCTTCTCTGGTCTCCCGAACTACGTTTTGTCACGAAAACAAACGCGAGGGGTTTAATGATACCACGTCCAAACATGCATTTCAACAAGTAGCGAGTGATCAAAGTTTGTGCGCTGATGTGCAGCGTTAAATCAAGGAGAAAAATAAATTAATCTGAGTGGATTTATCTACATGAACAGTATGGATTGTTCTATAGTGAGTTGGAGGTTAATAAATATTTTTGCAATGCAACGTTGGTGTTATGTGTTGTAGAGAATGATCAGGTCAGAAATACTGTAAAACGTGTGTGTATGCCAATGTATTCTCATATAAACTCTTTTACGCCCCTGTCCCACCTTTATACAACTCCTCCCCTGTGTTTCCCCTCACACCGTATCTTACGTTCTCATTGGCTGCATGACATAGTACACTTGCCAGTCGGGCAACTCAGATTCAGATATCTGAAATGCTAGGAATCTCGCTTCAGTCGCCGAGCGCTTGGCGAGCCACTCGGTGAGTTGTTGGGTAGTTCACATAGAGATTGAGAGCCGAGTTTCGATCACCGAGCAAACGCCGAGTTGCTCCTGAGCCAGCAAATCTAGCGCCGACCAGTTGGCGAGCAAAAATCAGGGTAAAAATCGTGTAGTGTGAACTAGGCATTAGCGGTTAAGGCACTGGCCTAGTAATTGCAAGGTTGCTGGTTTACCCCTCATTTGTTTGCATTGTAATCACAACTGTAAGTCACTTTGGATAGAAATGTCCACTAAATGCAATAAATGTTCATATATGGTATGACTATTATTTATCTTAAATAAGCTTAAGGTACAATACTGCACTTTCCCATGGTTATATAATGTATAACATCAAGTTTTTGGTACATCTGCAATTTATATAGTCTGTAGTTTGTACGAGTGGCATGGTGGCTGAGTGGGTAGCTCAGTCGCCTCACAGCAAGAAGGTCCTGGGTTCGATCCCCAGGCGGTTCAGTCAGGTTAATTGGAGACACTAAATTGCCCTGTAGGTGAATGGGTGTGTGTATGAGTGTGTATGTGTGTCTGCCCTGCGATGGACTGGCGCCCCATCCAGGGTGTTACTGTGTGCCTTGCGCCCATTGAAAAGCTGGGATAGCCCCCCGCGCAACCCTGATTGGATAAGCGGTTAAGAAAGTGAGTGAGAGGGTAGGGTATAATTATGTACTTTCTTGTGAAATGTCCATATTAAATGTGCAAAGAGCCGGAGAGCTTTTTTTTGTACAAATCCTCCCACATTTTACTTGGGAATCCTAAGTACCTGACTAACTGTGTCCTTGTCTGTGTTACTCATGTCCACATACAAAAGATACATTGTGTATTGGCTAAAAAGTCTTGCACAAAATTACAAGTAATTTTTGTAAATCTGACCCTTTCTCAAGGCTGAGCCAAGTTCTTACACATTTCCAAACAAATTATTTCATAATAACAAAAAATAACACTAGTGGTGAAAGTGATACTGAACGGTGTGATGCAAGTGGGGTCATTATAGGTCATTATGAATGAAAGAGTTAGTGTCGGTGAGGTAACTTGCATTCAGTCTGATTCATTATGACCTTTAAGGTTCAAAATCCTCTAGTCTGAACCTACATGTCTCTATTCTTTTAGGCTTGTTTACTGTAGTATTGCTGTTACACTTTGACGAGTGCAGTGCAGCTCAGCGTTGTGTACGGAGAGACACACTCTGAGAGCACTCTTTTCTCATCTCTGTGCAGGCGCCATCAATCAGCCAGCAGAGGTCGTAATTGCAGAATTTATAATTATACAACTCCTAATCAGAAAAAGTTGAGACAGCATGGAAAATGCAAATAGTTTCTTACATTTACTTTGACTTTTATTTGATTGCAGACAGGATGAACCTGAGATATTTCATGTTTTATCTGCTCAACTTCATTTCATTTATTAATAAACATCCATCCCTACATTTCAGGCCTGCAACACATTCCAAAGAAAATTGGGATTTAGTGCTAGTAATCAGGTGGAAAAACTAAATAATGATGTGTTGCAGGCCTGAAATGCAGGGATGGATGTTTATTAATAAATGAAATGAAGTTGAGCAGATAAAACATGAAATATCTCAGGTTCATCCTATCTGCAATCAAATAAAAGTCAAAGTAAATGTAAGAAACTATTTGCATTTTCCATGCTGTCTCAACTTTTTCTGGTTTGGAGTTGTATAATTATAAATTCTAAGTCAAAAATGCTATGTATAACAAATAGGCTATATAAATCATTTTAACTGAATTTTGCTTTATTAACATTTTCTGGAACATTATTTAAAAGTGTTTGGTTTAATTGTGCATTACTATGTTTATGAATACTTTCTGAATCCACTGTATTCTATAATTGTAGTTTTATCATTTGCATCATCAAAGTAAAATATTGTAACATGTAAGTAGGCGTATACATTTGTTAGCATATTTATAGGCTACTTAGAAACAGTTTAATAAATTTAAATACAATTAAATGCATATTTTTATTAGTCCTGACTTTGCACTTTCACATCTTCACTTCATGCAGCCCACACACTGACTTAGTAAAATTTAACACAATAAAATACACAAGAAGTCAAATGGTCTGAATACTTTCTGAATCAGCTGTATTCTATAATTTTACTTTTATAGTTTGAATCATCAAATTCAAATATTGAAACATACATGTATTTAAGTAGGTGTATACATTTGTCAGCATATTTATAGCATACTTAGGAAAGTTTAATTTATTTTAACTACAATTAAATGCATATTTTTATTAGTCCTGACTTTGCACTTCTACATCTTCACTTCATACAGCCCACACACTTGCTTAGTAGAATTTAACACAAGTACGCAAAACGTCAAAGGGTCTGAATACTTTCTGAATCTACTGTATTCTATAATTGTACTTTTATAATTTGAATTATTAAATAAAATATTGTAACATTTAAGTAGGTATGTACATTTGTTAGCATATTTATAGCATACTTAGAAACAGTTTAATATATTTTAAATACAATTAAATGCATATTTTCATTAGTCCTGACTTTGCACTTGCACATCTTCACTTAATGTAGCCCACGCACCGGCTTAGTAGAATTTAACACGAAAAAGTACACAAGAAGTCAAAGGGTCTGAATACTTTCTGAATCAGCTGTATTCTATAATTGTAGTTTTATCATTTGAATTATTAAATTAAAATATTGGAACATATTTAAGTAGGTATGTACATTTGTTAGCATATTTTTAATATATTTTAAATACAATTAAATGCATATTTTCATTAGTCCTGACTTTGCACTTCTACATCTTCACTTCATACAGCCCACGCACCGGCTTAGTAAAATTTAACACAATAAAGTACACAAGAAGTCAAGGATTCTGAATACTTTCTGAATCTACTGTATTCTATGTAGTTGTATGATTTGCATCATTAAATTAAAATATTGTAACATCTAGGTAGGTATATACATTTGTTAGCATATTTATAGCAAACTTAGAAATATTTTTAATATATTTTAAATACAATTAAATGCAGATTTTTATTAGTCCTGACTTTGCACTTTCACATCTTCACTTCATGCAGCCCACACACTTACTTAGATAGATAGATAGATAGATAGATAGATAGATAGATAGATAGATAGATAGATAGATAGATAGATAGATAGATAGATAGATAGATAGATAGATAGATAGATACTTTATTGATCCTTTGCAGGAAAATTCTTTGTTACAGCAGCTCACATCAGACAACAACAACTTCTTGCATACATACAACATTCACTAACAGTACAAAAACAGGCAATAAAAATAACAAATTACAGTATGATTCTATATACAGTACATGTAAACACTTTATGGTGCATGCATAGCATACAAAATGTAGGTATTTATTAGGTATGTAAACATTGGTCTTATGGTGCATGCATAGCATACAAAAAGTAAGTATTTATTATAAATTATTATGAATTATTTTAAATTATTATGAGTTGTTGAACAGTCTGTTGAACAGAATTTAACACAATAAAGTACACAAGTACACATATTTTCATTAGTCATGACTTTGCACTTCCACATCTTCACTTCATGCAGCCCACGCACCGGCTTAGTAAAATTTGCCCTTTAAAGGCTATCAAGTTCTTTATTTTGATTGTTCTTAGGTTAAAGTGTCATTGTTACGACAAACCAAGACTTCTGCCAAAAACCTGGTGAACAATAGTCTTTTACTTCGGTGTAGTAGGAAGTAAATGAGCTAAGTTTCCTATGAGACTGATAAAACCACACGGCCTGTTCTGTTCTGCTGCAGGTACTTCCTTTAACCATGACAGCACGATAGAAACAATTTTTTTTCTGTTAAACGAACAAACGTGAGTCTGTTAGTCAGCACTTCTGTGGTTCGTTGAATGACTGAATGGAAACCGCTTTTTGTCAAGCATGTGTGTGCATGTGTATGTAAATGTCAGAATGGACTGCTGATATGACATATAAAACCTGCTAAAGGGCACGGTTAACACACAATAGTTAAAATTTTTTCATTCAATTATTTATTCATACATTCATCGATTTAGACTCCTGCCTTGTGCTTATTGTTTCTGGGTAGGGTCCGGACCCATTGCACACCTGATTATGACAAAACAGTTAATATAAATTGATATTCATATGAATTTCTCCTAACTTACTCACTTATTTTTATTAGCGGCCATTTAGGAAAGCTACATATACTGTACAAAAGAAGTACAAGTCCAGCTGCTTAAATACAAAGGATCCCACCCAGGTCATGACCCCATCCCTATCCTACCTGCTGTAGCATAGTGCCTCCCATAATACAACCCCAAATCAGAAAAAGTTGGGACAGTTTGGAAAATGCAAATAAAATAAAAATGCAGTGTTCCTTACATTGCAGACAGGATGAACCTGAGATATTTCATGTTTTATCTGCTCAACTTCATTTAATTTATTAATAAACATCAATTTCTGCATTTCAGGCCTGTTGCTGGGACGGGGGCAATTAAGGGCTAGCAATGAGGTGAAAAAAACGAAATAATGATGTGATTCTAAACGGGTGATGTTAACAGGTGATTGTAATCATGGTTTGGTACAGAAGCAGCATCCAGGAAAGGCTGAGTCTTTGATGAGCAAAGATGATCAGAGGATCTCCAGTTTGTCAACAAATGTGTGAGAAAATGATTGAAATGTTTACAAACAATGAACTTCAAAGAAAGATTGGAAGGGATTTGCATATTTCTCCCTCTACAGTGCATAATATCATTAAATGATGCAAGGAATCAGAAAGAATTTCAGTGCGTAAAGGCCAAGGGCACAAGCTTAAGCTGAACGCCCGTGATCTTCGATCCCTCAGACAGGATTACTTTGGCAAATCTTTGTCAAGCACTACAATACAGAGTTACATGCACAAATGCCACTTTTTGCACTTTACTGTGTAAAAAAGAAGCTTTATGTTACCCATATTCATATATCTACTTCTCTGGGCTCTGAGGCATCTAGGATGGACCATCACACAGTGGAAACATATATTGTGGTCAGATGAATCAGCATTCCAGGACTTTTTTGGGAAAAAATGGACGTCGTGTGCTCCGGACCAAAGATGAAAAGGACCATCCAGACTGTTATCAGCAACAAGTCCAAAAGTCAGGGTCTGTCATGGTATGGGGCTGTGTCAGTGCCCTTGGCAAAGGTCATTTACACTTCTGTGATGGCAGCATTAATGCAGAAAAGTCCTTTGAGATCTTAGAGCAACATGTGCTGCCTTCAAGACTTCATCTTTTCCAGGGACGTCCATGCATTTTTCAACAAGACAATGTAAAACCACATGCTGCACACATTACAAAGGCATGGCTGTGGAAGAAGAGGGTACGGGTACTGGACTGGCCTGCCTGCAGTCCTGACCTGTCCCCAGTAGAGAATTTTGAAAGGAAAAATGCAACAACGACGACCCCGTACTGTTGCACATCTTAAGACGTGTTTGCAGGAAGAATGAGCCAAAATAAAAGCTGAAACATTAAATCACTTGGTCTCCTCGGTGCCAAAACGTCTTTTAAGTGTGGTGAAAAGGAATGGTAACATTACAAAGTGGTAAATGCTTTACTGTCCCAACTTTTTTTGGAATGTGTTGTCAGTTAAATAAAATAATTAAAAAACCACAGGTTCTTTTTTATTGCATTTTTCAAATGGTTCCAGCTTTTCTGTAAATTGGGTTCATAAATATAACCAGAAAGATATAGATGATTTTGCAAAAGTAAAGACGGTAACATGGTGCTGAAGCTATTTCCTTTAACCGTGACTGAGTGTGGTTTTGGTTTTCACACAGGGACGGACGAGTAATTCATCAGCGTTAGTCAGCTGCTGCCCCGAAACCGTTTCTCTCATAGCCGTACCGCTTTTTTATTATGCGCATGTGTGAGAAAATGTCAGAATGAGTTGCTGACGGGGCATTTTAAACCTGCTGATTGGCACGGCAAGCACACAGAGATGCGCCCTTACATTTTGTAAATGTATAAACTGGCACTATAGTGTCAAATGATGTATATTTGATTCAGTAATGCAGAATTATAATGGCCTGACATTATAACATTTTAAAAAGAAGAATTTAAGAATTGCTTGCAGTAAATGAAAATTTCAATAAAGACACTTATCACACACAACTCACTCTCTCTAACACACAGATTCATACCTGTAAACATTAGCATGTGTAATTCACGTCGTGGGTTAAAAGGTGCAGTGTTTTTTTGTGCAATATAGAAAATCGATGATCAGCCATAACATTAAAACCACCTTGTTTCTACACTCACTGTCCATTTTATCAGCTCCACTTACCACAAAGGAGCACTTTGTAGTTCTACAATTACTGATTGTAGTCCATCTGTTTCTCTACATACCTTTTTAGCCTGCTTTCACCCTGTTCTTTAATGGTCAGGACCCCCACAGGACCACCACAGAGCAGGTATTATTTAGGTGGTGGATCATTCTCAGCACTGCAGTGACACTGACATGGTGGTGGTGTGTTAGTGTGTGTTGTGCTGGTATGAGTGGATCAGACACAGCAGCGCTGCTGGAGTTTTTAAAAACCGTGTCCACTCACTGTCCACTCTATTAGACACTCCTACCTAGTTGGCCACCTTGCAGATGTAAAGTCAGAGACGATCGCTCATCTATTGCTGCTGTTTGAGTTGGTCATCTTCTAGACCTTCATCAGTTGTCACAGAACGCTGCCCACGGGGTGCTGTTGGCTGGATGTTTTTGGTTGGTGGACTATTCTCAGGTGTTTAAAAACTCCAGCAGCTGCTGTGTCTGATGAACATCCTCATATTGAATGTTCTGGACGGGTTGATGGCTAATTTCACTGTAACTGTATGCAATTACACATGACAATAAAGTTCTATTCTATTCTATTCTATTCTTCTATAGCAAAAATTTCGAGCTCAATCATAGGCACAAGAAAAAAGAAAAGTTTTTAACCTGGATTTAAAGATTTCTACATTTGAGGAACATCTAATATCTCCTGGCAGTCTGTTCCAGTTATATGCAGCCCAACAGCTAAATGCTGCTTCACCATGTTTAGTTTGGACTCTGGGCTTAACTAGCTGACCAGCTGAGTCCATCGATCTAAGAGATCTACTAGGTTTATATTCTCTAAACATTTCTGAGATGTATTCTGGGCCGAACCCATTCAGTGATTTATAGACCAGTAGCAGCACTTTAAATTCTATTCTGTAACTAACCGGAAGCCAGTGTAGAGATTTTAGAACTGGAGTGATTTGCTCAGTTCTCTTCGTCTTAGTTAAAACTCTAGCAGCAGCGTTCTGAATGAGCTGTAACTGTTTAATGGTCTTTTTGGGATGTCCAGTTAAGAGACCATTACAATAGTCCACCCTACTGGCGATAAAAGCATGGATCAGCTTCTCTAGGTCTTGTTGGCACACTAGACCCTTGATTTGGGCTATATTTCTAAGATGGTAGAAGGCTGTTTTGGTGATGGTTTTAATATAGCTGGTGAATGTGAGATCTGAGTCTATTAGAACGCCAAGATTTCGGACTTGGTCTTTGGTTTTTAGAGCCCGGGAACTGAGGTGTTCACTGACACTAATCCTCTTCTCTTTGCTGCCAAACACAACAATCTCTGTTTTGTCCTTATTTAACTGTAAAAAATTCTGGCTCATCCAGTTATTGATGTCCTCTAGACACTGACACAGTGAATCTATTGGGCTGTAATTATCTGGTGAGAGAGCCAGATATATCTGTGTGTCATCTGCATAACTATGGTAATCAATGTTGTTAGCCTGTAGCATTTGGCCTAATGGCAGCATATAAAGATTGAACAGAAGAGGTCCGAGAACTGATCCCTGGGAGATTCCACATGTCATAGCCACCCTGTCAGATTCACAGCTGCCAATAGTGACGAAGTAACTCCGGTCTTCTAAATAAGACCTGAACCAATTAAGGACTGTTCCGGAAAGTCCAACCCAGTTTTCCAACCTGTCCAGCAATATTCTATGATCTACAGTGTCAAAGGCTGCACTAAGATCCAGTAAAACCAGAACTGATATTTTACCCGAGTCAGTATTCAGTCGTAGATCATTTAACACTTTTATGAGAGCCGTTTCAGTGCTGTGGTGAGCTTGAAAGCCTGACTGAAATTTGTCAAAATAACCACTGGAATTTAAAAAACTGCTGACTTGACTGTGAACAACTTTCTCAATGATCTTAGCTATGAAAGGAAGATTTGAGATCGGCCTGTAGTTGTTTAACACAGATGCATCCAGAGTTCTCTTTTTTAGGAGTGGCTTAATGGCGGCTGTTTTCAGTGACTTTGGGAAAACGCCTGATTCTAGTGAGCCATTAACTATTTGTTGCAAATCAGTTTTTACAGAGTTAAAAATAGTTTTAAAAAATTCAGATGGCAGCATGTCGAGACAACATGTCGATGATTTAAGATGCTGAACTGTTTTCTCCAGAGTTTTTTGGTCTATTGTATTAAATTGTGACATAATAGTCACGTTATTTTTAGGTGTCTGTAGGGGCAGCATGGTTTCATCGTTTGACTGAGTGGCGTTGATGGTCAGTCTAATAGTTTTGATTTTTTCACAGAAGAAATGAGCAAATTCATTACATTTCTCTGTGGACAGAAGTTCTGGCGTGATCTGTTTTGGAGGATTTGTAAGCTTGTCGACCACGTTGAATAGAGTGCGGGTGTTGTTGATGTTCCTGTTAATGATCTTAGAGAAGTGCAGCTGTCTAGCCCTGCATGCTTATAGAGATCATAGTGGATTTGAAGTTTAGTTTTCCTCCACTTACGTTCAGCTCTCCTGCATTCTCTTTTCAGAGCTATTACCATCATTGTGTTACGCCATGGTGCTTTCTGTTTGCTCAACGTTTTCATGACTTTTACAGGGGCAACCACATCCATGACAGTCAATATTTTCACGTTAAAGTTATCCAGGAGTTAATCAACTGACTCTGCAATTAAAGTGGGTGATATAGCTATGGCCTCCATAAACTGAGAACTAGTACTTTCATTTATGTACCTTTTCTTAACAGAAACAGAGCTAGTTTGAGCATCTGGAGTGATCAGCATTTCAAAGAAGACACAAAAATGATCAGAGAGGGCCAAGTCCTTGACCATAACAGAGGAAATGTTAAGACCTTTAGAAATAACTAGATCCAGAGTGTGCCCTCGAGTATGTGTAGCCCCTTTCACATGTTGCAATAGACCAAATGTGTCAAAAAGTCCAAAAAGTTCTTTGGTGTTATTGTCCTTGTTATTATCTAAGTGGATGTTAAAATCCCCAGTTATGATGAAAAAGCTGTACTCAGTGGAGATAACTGACAGTAGTTCAGTAAATTCATCTATAAAATGTGCAGAGTATCTTGGAGGTTTATAAATGGTTAAAAATAAAATTTTGGGAGTACCCTTCAAAATAAAACAGAGGTATTCAAAAGACATAAAATTGCCAAGTACAGTCTCTTTGCACTGGAATACATCTTTAAATAAGGCAGCTACTCCTCCACCTTTCCTACCACTTCGACACACATTCATAGAACTGAAGTTTGCTGGTGCTGTTTTGTTAAGAACAGTAGCACTGCTGCCTTCTGCTAACCATGTTTCAGTTAGAAACAGAAAATCTAAACCGTAGGATAGAATTATGTCATTCACTAAAAATTATTTGTTGGCTAGAGATCTAATATTAAGCAGAGCTAGCTTTAAAGGAACCACAGGAGCCCCTGGGGCAGCCCGAGGTTGTCGTGGTACAGGTAAGAGGTTAGACTGGTTCTATTCTTTCTATTTCTAATCAACACAGGAATAGAAAACATTTCAGACATACTGGGTCCAAGCTTACTCTCCAAACTGTTGTCAGTATCATATCTGCTATAGCAAGGACCCTGAACACATCACAAAGTGTTATCATTGCTTTGTATTCTGAAGCCGCTATCAGTAGCACTCGCTGAACATTCTGAACACTGTACAGCCAGAGGAGATGAAGTACAAGGCTGCTGCTGACGGTGCTGAAGTGGCCTCAGAGAATGGGGAGGGGACTGTGGACAGGGGGGAAGGGGTGCCCTGCGCTTTTTGGGTGAAACCTGTGGACTGGCATAGATGGAGTGTGAGAATTTAGTCCCAACACACACCAGTTTCTCCATGTTCTCTGTGAAATCCATATGTGGAGGTGATGTTTTTGATAGAGAGAAGTTGGAGGATGACTGTGATGTCTCTGCTGTTGACTGCTGTGTCACTGCCTGATGATGAAGGTCGTAACAGCTTTCGTCAAGAGTCAAAAACTCAGCCTGAGCTGTGTTCTCCAGTGATGGGGATTGTATGTTTGATGGTCCTTCATGGTTGAAAGCAGGTGAGGGAGGTTGAGAATGCACGTATTGTGTCGAGTCAGTCCAAGGAGCAGATGGGTGGCGAAGAGCAAAATGGAGGTTGTCCTTTAGTGCCTTTACTCCAGTCTTGCTTAGGTGGGTGCCATCTGGGTAAAAAAATTCTCTGTGCCCCCAGAATAAATTAAAATTGTCAATATAATCCAAACCTTTCAAACTGCAGGTTCTGCTTAGCCACGTGTTGAGGTTGAGTAGCCGTGAAAACATATTAGATCCTCGGGCTGGGAGAGGCCCACTGATGAACTTCTGAGCAGTCAGCTTCTCAAGTGTATTAAACAGTTCAGTGAAGTTGTTCTTTAAGATTTCTGACTCCTCTCTGCGAATGTCATTTCTGCACACGTGCAGAATAATTCGGTCGATCGCTCCATGCTGGGAGAGAATGTTGGGAAGTTACTCATTTAATTCCGAGACAGTCATGTTCGGGAGACAGCATGTTAGCATTGATTTGCTGCCTATATTCTTGATGGCAGAGTCACCGACGATCAGAGTTTTCGGAGCGTTCTCTGCGTCAGGCGAGGGCCTCTGCTTAATCAGCCTCGTGTTTTTGCTAGTCCGCTTTGAGACCCCTTTTATAGTCAGCTTCGCTGGTTTTGTTTCGTTACCATTACCACTGGGGGTAACCTCGATCAGATTTCTGAGCGGTTCAAAACGATTCAGCAAAGGGATTGGTTTTTGTTGCGACCCTGCTATTTTCCCACGGGGTGCAATTGTGCTAGCTTTTGGAATAGTTTTAGCTTTCTGAGCCCATGATGAACAGTCTGGTGTGTCTGGAACCATTTCTCCTGTACATTCCAGGTAGGATTGTGAGCATTTTTGTCTCCAGCACAGCGATTTTCTGTAGGAGTCTGTAGCAGTTGAAGCAGCACGAAGAACCCGCTGTAGTGATAGGAGCCATGGTAGTCCTGATAACTGTGCCCGAGTTCAGTCTGACGGCTAGTGGGAAAACTCCGTTAACTAAGTGTCTAGTTTAATGTAGTTCTGTAATTCTGTGCCTTTCCAGCCTATCTATCGTCAGCGTCTGCTGATTGAGCTCTATATTTTAGAAATAAAAGATAAAAAATAACTAAAATAACTAAAAACTAAAAGCAAGCAGAGAGCAGACAGAAAGCGTGCAGCCAGAGCAAGCGTCAAGGACAAGAGGTTTGAACCAAGGTCCCTACAAGACCCTGGAGCCTTACTGCAATTACACCACCTGTGGTGCAACTCTGCCTCCCTAAAAAAGAAAAAGAAAGAAGATAACCCACCACACACAAACAAAATTGCAAAACATCAATTTCGTCATTCTCATGAACTGTTTTATCCTGGTCAGGGCTGTGGTGGGTCCAGCACCACCTGGAAACAGTGGACAGGACATTTATTTATTATGATTTTTGTAACGTCATGTTTTACACACTTTGATTAATATATACAGTATATATACTGTATATATTAGCTCTGTGTTGCGGTACTTTAATACGGTACTTTTCTTTTCTTTTCTGTCTGTTTTTACACGTTTTAGTGTGTATTAAGTGTGTCTTTATGTATCCTATGGAAAAACCCTTAATTTCCTTTGGGAAGTTTATGACAGGACAGGAAGTTACTGGTTACACAAGATTCCTCAGTTCACAAGTTCAATATTGAACACAGTCATAGACAATTTTGTATCTACAGTTCACCTCACTTGCACGTCTTTGGCCTGTAGGAGGAAACCAGAGCTCCTGGAGGAAACCCACACAGACACGAGGAGAACATGTAAACTTCACACAGAAAAGACCTGGACCGCTCTACCTAGGAATCGAACCCAAGACCAACTAGTTTTTTGCTTGTTCTTGGAGGAAACCCCATCTGAACATGTGATGCCCTTTGATAGACAGGGAGTCAGACCCACAGCAACCCTGACCAGGAGTATAAACCCTCTATTCTTTGAATCAGGGTTGATGTGGTAGGGTAAGGTGCTTGGGAAATAACTTGAACCAATGACCTGATTCACATATGCCATATGACTCAACACCCTAAAAAGACTCTAGTTTTTGGTTCATATATTTAAAACAATGTGTATTTCAGCAGAAAAAGGAACAGTTGTAGAAATTACTGATATCTGACTGCTATGACAATATATGGTTAAAAGTATGTGGACACCAAACCACCCATTTCAAACTATGTGACTACAAAGAACCAGAATCCAGAAATAGATTTTTTATGCTTTTTCCCCTATTTCTTCTCCCAGTATTGTCATACCCAATTAAATGTGCTGATTTAAAAACAAACAATTAATAACTTATTCATTTAATGGTGTAGCAAGTAAATGTTATGCAGAAACCATGATTTACTGTTCACAGTCAGACTAGTGTTTCATTACAGCAGGCAACCGGTTTTAGAGGTTCTTTTATTAATAATTTACACAAAGCTAACAGTTTCCACAATAAATGACTAAAATAACTTTATTTACAACCCCAAATCAGAAAAAGTTGGGACAGTAAAGCATTTACCACTTTGTAATGTTGCCATTCTTTTTCACCACACTTAAAAGACATTTTGGCACTGAGGAGACCAAGTGATTTAGTGTTTCAGCTTTTATTTTGGCCCATTCTTCCAGCAAACACGTCTTAAGATGTGCAACTGTACGGGGGCGTCGTTGTCGCATTTTTCCTCTCAAAAATCTCCACACATTCTCTGTTGGGGACAGGTCAGGACTGCAGGCAGGCCAGTCCAGTACTCGTACCCTCTTCTTATGCAGCCATGCCTTTGTAATGTGTGCAGCATTTTACATTGTCTTGTTGAAAAATGCATGGACGTCCCTGTAAAAGATGACGACTTTTTAATAAAAAGATTTTAATATTCTTTTCTACAGAAGTGTAAATGACCTTTGCCAAGGGCACTGACACACCCCATACCATGACAGACCCTGACTTTTGGACTTGTTTCTGATAACAGTCTGGATGGTCTTTTTAGTTTTTGGTCCGGAGCACAAAAAAGACCTGGAATTGTTTTTAAACTGGAGATCCTCTGATCATCTTTGCTCATCAAAGACTCAGCCTTTCCTGGATGCTGCTTTTGTACCAAACCATGATTACAATCACCTGTTGACATCACCTGTTTGGAATCACATTATTTAGTTTTTTCACCTCATTACTAGCCCCAAATTACCCCCGTCCCAACTTTTTTGGAATGTGTTGCAGACCTGAAAAGCAGGAATAAGGTCCACAGCAATAAGGTCCTGGGTTCGATCCCCAGGTGGGGCGGTCCGGGTCCTTTCTGTGTGAAGTTTGCATGTTCTCCTCGTGTCTGTTTGGGTTTCGTCCGGGAGCTCCGGTTTCCTCCCACAGTACAAAAGTGTGCAAGTGAGGTGAATTGGAGATACAAAATTGTCCATGACTGTGTTTAATATTAAAGACTTGAACTGATGAATCTTGTGTGACCAGTAACTACCAGTTCTGTCATGAATGTAACCAAAGTGTGTAAAATATGACTTTAAAACATGACGTTATATAATTATATGCATGTATTGGCCAGTGATAGCTCAGTGGTTAAGGTACTGGACTAGTAAACAGAAGGTTGCCGGTTCAAGCCCCGCTACCACCAAGTTGCCACTGTTGGGTCCCTGAGCAAGGCCCTTAACCCTCAATTGCTCATTGTGTTCCGCTCATTGTGTAAGTCGCTTTGGATAAAAGCGTCTGCTAAATGCTGAAAATGTAAATGTATTACTATGTATATAGACCTAATACCATATATGTAAATAGTTTTAGTTATAATTATTATAATAACCATATGACCATATGAAGGCCATAATGATTTGACCTTTAAGTAACATCTACTTCCCATTTACACCAGCACATTAAAAAACTATGAGTCTGCTGACACACATTGGGCTGTGATAGCAATAAATCTGAGTATGTCAGTTCTGTGTGTAGTAAGGTGTTATAATGACTCATGTCTTACATCTGCAAAAATCCACACTTTTATGCTGACTGAATTATTATTTCGTGCTTATTTTTGCTGTTGAAGCTTTTAGACACAGATCTAAAAAATGTGCAAATAGTACAAAATGTATATTTATACTGTCTTCACCCACATGCAGGCTAGACCTAAAATGAGAGTGAGGGCTTTTAAATGTTTGTTGGTTAGTTTAAAATTACCTTAATTTAAGTAACTGTTACTTAGAATTTTATAGCACACAACTGAAATTATGTTATGCTATGCAGCCCCTTTTGGGCCCTTAATCAAGGCCCTTAACCCTGTCTGCTCCAGGGGCGCTGTACAATGGCTGACCCTGTGTTCTGACCCCAGCTTCCAAAGAAGCTGGATGTGCAAGGAAAGAATTACATTGTACTGTACTCAGTGGTACTGTGGTTAAAGTACTGGACTAGTAATTGAAAGGTCGCTGGTTCAAGCCCCATCACTGCCAGGTTGTCACTGTTGGGCCCTTGAGCAAGGCCCTTAACCAGGGGTGTAACTACCGGGGGTGCAGGGGGGGCAGGTGCACTCCACAACATGAACTCAACCGCCACAACACTTATTGGCTGCACTCGCCAGGTCGTTATTATTATATTACAATATTGTAGCGGCATTATGTGAGTTACATTCAGCTCAGCCAATCAGAATGCAGCACCCGGTTTATACATGTGCGTTCTGACGTTCTGTAGGTAGTTTTGTATATGACCCTCTAGTAGGAAGTGACTAATGCTAGTGGTAAAGTGCTGCGATTATGAAAGTTAAAACACGACAATAATTTAGTTAAGTAAAATATTAAAATAACTAAAAGACAATGACATATCAGAGTACATGTAATCAAAATATACAGTGAGTGCACAGCAAGGGATTTTCGGAATCTGTGTAACCTGCTTAACGTTACTAGATATAAGTTTTTTTTTTTTGTTTGCACTGGGGCCCATGAGCTCCTAGTTACGCCACTGCCCTTAACCCTCAATTGCTTGGACTGTATACTGTCACAGTACTGTAAGTCGCTTTGGATAAAAGAGTCTGCTAAATGCCGAAAATGTAAATGTAAATCTATTATCTCTTGGATTTGGATTTACTGCAATCAGCTGAGTTAAATATCCAGCAAGAGGATTCTGGGACGACCCTGGTTGGATTTTAGATCACTTTAAAAGAATTAACCAAAGTTTAACAAAATTTGTTGGGCAGCTCGGCAGTTACTGGGTCTAACAATGACTAAATGCTATTCTCTCAGGTCACACACATGCTCCAATATATATGTAATATACTGTAATATACTGTATATATATATATATATATATATATATATATATATATACACAAACCGATCAGCCATAACATTAAAACCACCTCCTTTTTTCTACACTGTCCATTTTATCAGCTTCACTTACCATATAGAAGCACTTTGTAGTTCTACAATTACTGACTGTAGTCTATCTGTTTCTCTACATGCTTTGTTAGCCCCCTTTCATGCTGTTCTTCAATGGTCAGGACTCTCCCAGGACCACTACAGAGCAGGTATTATTGGGTGGTTCTTCATTCTCAGCACTGCAGTGACACTGACATAGTGGTGGCGTGTTAGTGTGTGTTGCGCTGGTATGATCAGCGGATCAGACACAGCAGCACTGATGGAGTTTTTGAACACCTCACTGTCACTGCTGGACTAGTCCACCAACCAAAAATAACCAGCCAACAGTGCCCCGTAGGCAGCGTCCTGTGACCACTGATGAGGGTCTAGAAGATGACCAACTCAAACATTGTCTCTGACTTTACATCTACAAGGTGGACCAACTAGGTCGGAGTGTCTAATAGAGTGGACAGTGAGTGGACACGGTATTTAAAACTTATACCAGCACAAGACAAATTAACACACCACCATCATGTCCTTGTAACTGTAAATAATACCTACTCTGTGGTGGTCCTGGGAGAGTCCTGACCATTGAAGAACAGCATGAAAGGGGACTAACAAAGCCTATAGAGAAACAGATGGACTACAGTCAGTAATTGTAGAAATACAAAGTGCTTCTATATGGTAAGTGGAGCTGATAAAATGGACGGTGAGTGTAGAAACAAGGAGGTCATAATGTTTACATATATATAAGCTAATTACTGGAGACTTCATGACTATGATCCAAAGTAACCCCTGTGGACACCCCTTCTAATTATTGGTCAGATGTTTTGGCCATACCCAATGATATCAGATGTAATAAATCAGCAATTTAAAATATATTTAATATATTTTCTGCCTTTAACTTTGTAGTATGAGTTTAGGGAAAGCCCTTCTTGTTCCAGCATGACTGTACCTCTGTGCACAAAGCAAGGACCAAAAACATGATTTGCAAATTAGGTGTAAAGGGGGACCGCAAAGAACCTTTACCTTAACAACAGTTAACATGTTTGAAATACATTTAAATTTCATCAGCAAAAATGTCTTCTGAAATGAGTGAAGGCTATTGTAGATGCAAAAGGGTAATAGGTTAGGAATGGTGTGCTAAACAAGTTATTAGCAAATTAGACCTCAGCGCCATAGACTATCTCATATTTAATTAATACAAGATTTTTTATTTATTTATTTATTAGGATTTTAACATCATGTTTTACACACTTTGGTTACATTTATGACAGAACTGGTAGTTACTGGTTGCACAAGATTCATCAGTTCAGTGGACAATTTTGTATCTCCAATTCACCTCAATTGCACATCTTTGGACTGTGGGAGGAAACCGGAGGTCCCGGAGGAAACCCACACAGACACGGGGAGAACTTGCAAACTCCACACAGAGAGGACCTAGACCACTACACTTGGGATTCGAACCCAGGACCTTCCTGCTGTGAGGCAACAGTGCTACCCACTGTGTCGCCCAGTACAAGATTTAATGGTAGACTTCTAATTGTAATACTAGTAACTGGATCACTTAGGAATGTATTAACACTTGTTCAAAGGCAGTCGAGCCCCCTCGTAAATCACAGGGTCTCGTACATTTACCAAGCCGTTCACATTCACACCTGGGGGCAATTATGATTGACCAATTTATCTACTGGCATGCTATGGAAAGAAACCAGTGCACCCAGTGAACATCATGAGTCATGTCTGAATCAAGAATCTTGTCAACAAGGAAATCCAGTGTTGATTATGAGGAAATGTCTAAGGGATTTCCCCTGGCTGATTTATTAACAAGGGTAAAGAGACTGTGTGTCTTTTTATACGGTTCAAGTAAATTATTATCGCTCATGAAAACATATAGGATGCATTCAGAAGGACGGGCATTCTGGGCATCTGTAAAAAATGCTTTCATCTTTTCATTTTAAAAAATGCAGCATTTGTGTTGCTGGACTGTTGGAGGCTTTTTAATAGAGAAATGTGCATTAAAAATGAAAAACTACTTTGTGGTGGTAGCCAGAGATTCTAATAGCCAATTGGCTTTCCTGTATGCCCAATATGAGAACTGACATTTTTTTAAAGAAAAATTAAGTACCAAATTATTTCTTTTATTCATTTATCTTTAGTACCCACTTTACGGTCAAGCATTTTCTGAATAAGCTGACATAGCACTGGAGTGGAGGTTATGTACCAGCTCCCCGTGCCCCCTGTTACAGTAAGAGTGTGGCATGTACTTTACCATCTGTGTCATTTTGCAACCTGCACTACTTTAACCTCTGTTTGAGTATTACTGAAAGAGGGGGGCTTCCTACATGTCATTTAGGTAGACTTTGGAGACCTAGAGACCTGGGTTTGATCCTAGCCACCGTTACTCTGTGAGTTTCTGCTTGTTCTGCCTGTCTGAGTCACTTTTTTTCCTGGCACTCTGGGTTTCTTGTATCTCCCAAAAAAACATTTAGAACATAGACTAGATACAGTACTTCCTGGCAGACTGTATTTCCAAGGGCTCTGGTGCCACTATGACCCTAGGATTACTTTTCTTGCATTTGGTTGTTAAAGAATTGTTGTCTTAAAAGTATCAATGGTATAACAATGGTATCTTTAAAACTAGTAGAATTAAGTAAGATGGATACATTAAGCACTGGACATTTTACTAATTAATTCATTGAAGTAAATGTATCACAGTTAAGTTGTACCAGGGTTCCTCAAAAAGTTTCCGCACTTTTTTAAACTCTATCTATTAAGAATTTAAAAAATGAGTCATCTTCCGATGCATTTTTCCCATCAGCGAAAAATGTTTTTGGTTGAGTGCGTAGCCACTGATGCAGCGCTGCTTTCACATCATCATCACATGAAAATCTTCTTCCCCTTAAAGCTTCTATGAGCATCCAAAAAGGTGGAAATCAGATGGCGCTAAATCCAGACTATAAGCTTCATTTAAATCCAGACTATAAATCCAGACTACTTCGCGAACCAGACCTGCAGTCCTCGGTGTTACCTGAAGCAGGTGACCGGGGGAGGGGGCGCCGCAAGCGGTGCTCGAGGAAGCAGAAGCGTGGAAAGCGAGCCGGGGTCCGTGCTAGGCTAAAAGCTAACCCAAGCCGGCCGGCTCTACCATCGTTATTCCTCGCAAATGCATGCTCTCTGGAGAATAAACTGGACTGTATCAGACTTTAGCGAACTACCCAATGTGAGTACAGGGACTGTTGTGTTTTAATTTTCACTGAAACATGGCTTAGCGACAACATTCCAGATAGTGCCATTCAGCTAGACGGGCTAGCATCGTATCGCGCCGATAGAAATGCAGCTCAGTCCGGTAAAATACGAGGAGGAGGCGTTTGTGTTTACATTAACACCGAATGGTGCAAGGACTCTGTGCTTGTTGTGGCGTACTGTTCTTCGATGGTGGAATTTGCTATTGTTAGATGCAGACCTTTTTATTTACCACGGGAATTCACCAGCGTGCTTATTGTCGCGGTGTATCTTCCGCCCAGCGCGAACGCGAAGGAAGCATTGAGCGAACTTTACAGAGCCATCAGCGAACTGTAGAACATTCATCCAGATGGACAGTTTATTATCGCTGGGGATTTTAATCATGCAAATCTCAAGTCTGTTCTCCCTAAATTCCATCAGCATGTGGACTTTGCTACGAGAGGAGCGAACACGCTGGATAATGTTTACCCGAACATTGCCGGTGCGTACCGGGCGGAGCCCCGCCCCCACCTCGGATACTCAGACCACATCTCTGTAATGCTAATCCCAGCATACAGAGCACTCGTCAGGCGCTCCAGACCTGTACAGAAACAGGTGAAAACCTGGCCAGAAGGATCCATCTCTGCTCTTCAGGACTGTTTTGAGTGCACTGACTGGGACATGTTTAGGGAGGCTGCAACATACGGCGATTACACTGATCTAGAGGAGTACACGACTTCAGTGACCTGCTACATCAGCAAATGCATTGAGGACGTCACTACCACTAGAACCATCACTTCCAGACCCAACCAGAAGCCGTGGATGACTCCAGAGGTGCGTGCACTGCTGAGGGCCCGAGACTCCGCTTTTAAAGCAGGTGACCAGCCGGCTCTGAGAACAGCGAGAGCCAGACTGTCCCGGGCAATCCGAGAAGCAAAGCGTGCACACGGCCAGAACATCCACAGCCACTTCCAGAACAGCGGTGACACACGGCGCTTGTGGCAGGGCATCCAGGCCATCACCAACTACAGGACGACTCCACCTGTCTGTGACAGTGACGCCTCCCTTCCAGATGCGCTGAATGACTTCTACGCTCGGTTCGAGGCGCAGAACAACATGTTGGCGAGGAAGATGATCCCACCTTGTGACGACCAGGTGCTTCGTCTCACCACAGCGGACGTGAGGAGAACTCTGCACAGAGTCAACCCACGGAAGGCTTCTGGACCAGACAACATTCCTGGCCGAGTGCTCAAAGGATGTGCAGAACAGCTGGCAGATGTATTCACTGACATCTTCAACATCTCCCTGAGCAGCGCCATCGTTCCAGCGTGCCTCAAGACGACCACCATCGTACCCGTGCCAAAGAAGTCATCTGTGTCATGCTTCAATGACTATCGTCCCGTAGCACTCACGCCTATCATCATGAAGTGCTTCGAGAAACTAGTCATGAGGCATATTAAGACCCTACTGCCTCCCACCATGGACCCACTGCAGTTTGCGTACCGTCCTAACCGCTCAACGGACGACGCCATATCCACTACACTCCACCTGGCTTCTACACACCTGGACAGAAAGAACACTTACGTCAGGATGCTGTTCATAGACTTTAGCTCAGCATTCAACACCATCATTCCTCAGCATCTAATTGGAAAGCTGAGCACGCTGGGCCTGAACACCTCTCTCTGCAACTGGATCCTGGATTTCTTGACTGAGAGACCTCAGTCCGTCCGGATCGGTAAGAACACCTCCAGCACCACCACACTGAGCACCGGCGCTCCCCAAGGCTGTGTGCTCAGTCCAATGCTGTTTACTCTGCTTACGCACGACTGTACAGCAATGCACAGCTCGAATTCCATCGTTAAGTTTGCAGACGACACAACTGTGGTGGGACTCATCATCAACTACGATGAGTCAGCGTACAGAGAGGAGATAGAACATCTAACGGACTGGCGCCAAGTCAACAACCTGTCTCTGAACGTGGATAAAACCAAAGAGATGGTCATTGACTTTAGAAAGACACTAAGGGACCACTCCCCACTGCACATCGACGGCTCATCTGTTGAGATCGTCAAGAGCACCAAATTTCTCGGTGTTCATCTGGAGGAGAATCTCACCTGGACCCTCAACACCAGTTCTATCACCAAGAAAGCCCAGCAGCGTCTCTACTTTTTGAGAAGACTGAGGAAAGCTCATCTGCCACCCCCCATTCTCACCACGTTCTACAGAGGAACAATCGAGAGCATCCTGAGCGGCTGCATCACTGTCTGGTTCGGAAATTGTACTGCGTCGGACCGCAGGACTCTCCAGCGAGTAGTGAGGACAGCTGAAAAGATCATCGGGGTCGCTCTTCCATCTCTCACGGACATTTTTAACACCCGCTGCATCCGCAAAGCTCTCAGCATTGTGGACGATCCAACCCATCCATCACATGGACTTTTTACTCTGCTCCCGTCTGGGAGACGATACCGCAGCATCCGGACTAACACAACCAGACTGTGTAACAGTTTTATCCCTCAGGCAATCAGACTCCTCAACTCAGTACTGTAACAATTTCCTCTGGAAATTTTCTGCTGCCACACACTAACCTGTATTGACTATGTTACTTGCATTTTTTGCACACCTCCTGGAACTGCACAAGTAATTTCTGCACCTTACTTGTATTTTTGCACCTTATTTACTTTTTAGGCACCTTATCGGCATTGCCAATTTTACGCTGCTAATGTACAACATGTCACTACCTCATGAACCATTGTACCATCTATTCACCATCATGTACTAACACTTGTCTTTAGTCCTGTCTTCTAATTACTTGTTTAGATTAGGGATAATTAGGAATATCTTTTGTAGTTACTTATTATAGGATTTTTTGTATTTATTGTTGTATTTACACTGTTTTGTCTTGCACTTTTTGTACCGTGTTACACCGTGATCCTAGAGGAACGCTGTTTCGTTTAAATATGTACAGTGTATCACAAAAGTGAGTACACCCCTCACATTTCTGCAAATATTTCATTATATCTTTTCATGGGACAACACTATAGACATGAAACTTGGATATAACTTAGAGTAGTCAGTGTACAGCTTGTATAGCAGTGTAGATTTACTGTCTTCTGAAAATAACTCAACACACAGCCATTAATGTCTAAATAGCTGGCAACATAAGTGAGTACACCCCACAGTGAACATGTCCAAATTGTGCCCAAATGTGTCGTTGTCCCTCCCTGGTGTCATGTGTCAAGGTCTCAGGTGTAAATGGGGAGCAGGGCTGTTAAATTTGGTGTTTTGGGTACAATTCTCTCATACTGGCCACTGGATATTCAACATGGCACCTCATGGCAAAGAACTCTCTGAGGATGTGAGAAATAGAATTGTTGCTCTCCACAAAGATGGCCTGGGCTATAAGAAGATTGCTAACACCCTGAAACTGAGCTACAGCATGGTGGCCAAGGTCATACAGCGGTTTTCCAGGACAGGTTCCACTCGGAACAGGCTTCGCCAGGGTCGACCAAAAAAGTTGAGTTCACGTGTTCGACGTCATATCCAGAAGTTGGCTTTAAAAAATAGACACATGAGTGCTGCCAGCATTGCTGCAGAGGTTGAAGACGTGGGAGGTCAGCCTGTCAGTGCTCAGACCATACGCCGCACACTGCATCAACTCGGTCTGCATGGTCGTCATCCCAGAAGGAAGCTGACGCACAAGAAAGCCCGCAAGCAGTTTGCTGAAGACAAGCAGTCCAAGAACATGGATTACTGGAATGCCCTGTGGTCTGACGAGACCAAGATAAACTTGTTTGGCTCAGATGGTGTCCAGCATGTGTGGCGGCGCCCTGGTGAGAAGTACCAAGACAACTGTATCTTGCCTACAGTCAAGCATGGTGGTGGTAGCATCATGGTCTTGGGCTGCATGAGTGTTGCTGGCACTGGGGAGCTGCAGTTCATTGAGGGAAACATGAATTCCAACATGTACTGTGACATTCTGAAACAGAGCATGATCCCCTCCCTTCGAAAACTGGGCCTCATGGCAGTTTTCCAACAGGATAACGACCCCAAACACAACCTCCAAGATGACAACTGCCTTGCTGAGGAAGCTGAAGGTAAAGGTGACGGACTAAACCCAATTGAGCACCTGTGGCGCATCCTCAAGTGGAAGGTGGAGGAGTTCAAGGTGTCTAACATCCACCAGCTCCGTGATGACATCATGGAGGAGTGGAAGAGGATTCCAGTAGCAACCTGTGCAGCTCTGGTGAATTCCATGCCCAGGAGGGTTAAGGCAGTGCTGGAAAATAATGGTGGTCACACAAAATATTGACACTTTGGGCACAATTTGGACATGTTCACTGTGGGGTGTACTCACTTATGTTGCCAGCCATTTAGACATTAATGGCTGTGTGTTGAGTTATTTTCAGAAGACAGTAAATCTACACTGCTATACAAGTTGTACACTGACTACTCTAAGTTATATCCAAGTTTCATTTCTATAGTGTTGTCCCATGAAAAGATATAATAAAATATTTGCAGAAATGTGAGGGGTGTACTCACTTTTGTGATACACTGTACTTGTATGTAGCTGAAATGACAATAAAACCTCTCTGACTCTGACTCTCTGACTCTCTCAGTCTCTCAGACACGATAAATTACAACTCCTCCCACCCTCATTGTTTCCAACCAAAATATAAAAGTGCAGAACTTCAGAACTCACAACAGCCTCCATTAATGATGCTTAACAATGTATTAAAGATAACAGCAGGTTTACAGTTTATCAATAAAGCACTGGTCACTGGACTAGTAATCAGAAAATTGCCGGTCCCAAACCCACCACCACATGTGAGGTAGCCCTGTAATTAAAGGCTATACGCCATTTCAATAAGCACATTGTATGAGCATAAACAAGCTCACATTTTAAAAAGAGGAATTTGCTTGCCCTTGCTGACTTCCCCTTCAACAGCAGCATATAAAGATATTTAAATGTATGCCAATGCAGCTAACATTGCCCTTGGAATGTACCAGTGACCACTATTTAGTCACTGTTCCCCCGATGTCTTTTTTGGTTACGCTTTTCTGTATCATATTAAAACTAGTTAGAAAATCTGAAACATTTTAATGTGAAAAATGTTTACAGCACTGTACACTGATCAAACATAACATTAAAACCACCTTCTTGTTTCTACACTCACTGTTAATTTTATCAGCTCCACTTACCATATAGAAGCACTTTGTAGTTCTACAATTACTGACTGTAGTCCATCTATTTCTCTACATGCTTTTATGCTGTTCTTCAATGGTCAGGACCCCCACAGGACCACTACAGAGCAGGTATTATTTGGGTGGTGGATGATTCTCAGCACTGCAGTGACACTGACATGGTGGTGGTTTGTTAGTGTGTGTTGTGCTGGTATGAGTGGATAAGACACAGCAGTGCTGCTGGAGTTTTTAAACACCTCACTGTCACTGCTGGACTGAGAATAGTCCACCAACCAAAAACATCCAACCAATAGCACCCCATGGGCTGCATCCTGTGACCACTGATGAAGGTCTAGAAAATGGCCAACTCAAACATCAGCAATAGATGAGCGATCGTCTTTGACTTTACATCTACAAGGTGGACCAACTAGGTAGGAGTATCTAACAGAGTGGACAGTGAGTGGACACGGTATTTAAAAACTCCAGCAGCGCTGCTGTGTCTGATCCTCATACCAGCACAACACTCACTAACACACCACCACCATGTCATTGTCACTAAAGTGCTGAGAATAATCCACCACCCAAATAATACCTGCACTGTGGTGGTTCTGTGGGGGTCCTGACCATTGAAGAACAGTCAGTAATTGTAGAACTACAAAGTGCTTCTATATGGTAAGTGGAGCTGATAAAATGAACAGTGAGTGTAGAAACAAGGAGGTGGTTTTAATGTTATGGCTGATTGGTGTTTATGATTTAAAGTATGAGGACGCCTGATCATGATGTTGTTGGACATCTGATTCTAGATCCATGGGCATTAATATAAAGTCCGGTCTTTATCCTGAATGTTGGACTCTGTTTCTTTACACTATACTCAGTAAACCATAATTTTATGGACCTTGATTTGTGCACAACGGCACAGTCAAGCTGAAACAGGTAAAAGGTTATTCATACTGTTGCCAGAAAGTGAAAAAAATTACAAAGTTGATTTAGAAAGTATTCATACCCGCTGACAAATGTGTTGTGGATTTAGTTTTGAATGGACATTTTAACCCATTAATCTACACTAAAAATGTATAATGATGACAACACACAGTAATTGAAGTATTAAAGTATTCAGACCCTTTAGTTTATACTTGCTGAAGCCCATTTAGCAGCAATTACAGCTGCCAGTCTTCTTGGATATGTATCTACAAGCTGTGCACACCTGGATTTGTTCAGTTTATCCCATTCTTCATAGCAGATATTCTCTATCAGGTTGGTCTGTAAACTTCCATCTTCAGGTTTCACCACAGATGTTTAATGGAGTTCAAGTTGTGGGCTTTGGCTGGGCACCAATGGGTAGTGTTGTTTTGTCTGTATACTTCGGCTCACTGTCATGTAAAAAGGTAAAATGTTGTTGCATATAAGCAGATAATATTAAAGTTATACAAGGATTTGGTTTATTATTTTTTTATTATGATTTAACGTCATGTTTTACACACTTTGGTTACATTCATGACAGGAACGGTAGTCACTGGTTACACAAGATTAATCAGTTCAAGTTTAATGTCAAACACAGTCATGGACAATTTAGTGTCTCCAAGTAATCTCACTTGCATGTCTTTGGACTGTGGGATGAAACCGGAGCTCCTGGAAGAAACCCACACAGACACAGGGAGAACATGCAAACTCCACACAGAAAGGACCCTGACAGCTCCACCTGGGAAACAAACCCAGGACCTTATTGCTGTGAGGTGACAGTGTTACCCACCAAACCACTGAGCCGCTCCACAATGATTTTTAAGGGTTATTACTGTAAATACTGTTTCGGTAAATGCTTCAGCTTGTTGAACGGAACGTTCTACACAGAGCTACGGTTTACCTCAGCTTTATTTGTTCATGCAAAACATGTTGCTGTCTATTTTCATCAGAAAAACTGCAAGGCTTTTTGGAATGTGGTCTGTGTTTCCTGTTAAGAAGCTGAATCATTACATAAACAAATGATGGAGTTTATTTATGCCGAACAATTAATAACCATACAAGGTTGTAACTTTTATATCTGGCACATTTCCTTACCCAAATAAACAAACAAACAAAAAAAAACATAGAGCAGCATTTCTCTTATATCATTTATTAATTTATTCCAATCCTTCATTCACCTTTCAGCAGAGTACATGAAATATATGAAAAAAAAATTGGACATTTGGAGGTATCATATGGCAGCACCTGCTGATAATAAATAATTAGACACTACACATTATTAATGTGCTTCTTATAAAAATATAAACAGTTTGACCCTAGAATATACAAAATCTCTCTCAACATACATCATTTTCACTTAAATTGCTGTCATAACCTAGAATTTTCTCAGAAAAACCTAAACAGTTAACACATGCTACAAAAAACTTACATGCCACATAAAGCTACCACCACCATTTGTTACAGCTATTGCATAGCAGTCCAGTGTTTTGTTAGAAACTAGTCTAACAGTCACATATAAATACTTTCAATATTTAAAATGTGTAATCTGAAATAATTTAATAAAAATGAATACTTTATGTTAATAGCATATGATGTATATACTGTATGTGGCAGTGTAAAAAAGTTATGGGTTAATTATTATAAATATTAGACAACTACTTCATCAATTGTCCTTTATCCTTTATATACTAAGCGCAAGGTGGGAACACACCCTGAAGAGGGAACAAATCCATCACAGGTCATTACACAGATACCCATTTGCTGACTAGGGCTCACAGCTAGAGCAAATTCAGTGTAGGCAATGCAGTGCATAATTGAAATTTAGAATACCCATATTTCTTTTTGCATGGTCCATAATAAGAACAGAAAAAAACAGGCAACTTAAAAAAAAACCCACATTATTCATAAACAAACTCGGCGGCAAACGGAAAATATTACAACAATTTCAGTGCTCTGAGGAATCAAATAACTAGAAAATTAAAGGAAGGAAATAAATACTATGAAATAAAGCAAGAATTCAGTGGACATTCAGTCCCCCCTTCTATCTGTAGCAATTAAGCATGGGCAAATATTTATAACTGCGATTGCATTCATGATTTTGATTAACACCTGTGACCAACACAGCTGGTAACACGTCATCATAAAGCATTACTGTCAAGTGATGCTTTAATCATATACACCGATCAGCCATAACATTAAAACCACCTCCTCATTTCTACACTCACTGTCCATTTTATCAGCTCCACTTACCATATAGAAGCACTTTGTAGTTCTACAATTACTGACTGTAGTCCATCTGTTTCTCTGAATGCTTTGTTAGCCCCCTTTCATGCTGTTCTTCAATGGTCAGGACTCTCCCAGGACCACTACAGAGCAGGTATTATTTAGGTGGTGGATCATTCTCAGCACTGCACTGACACTGACATGGTGGTGGTGTGTTAGTGTGTGTTGTGCTGGTATAAATGGAAAAGACACAGCAATGCTGATGGAGTTTTTAAACACCTCACTGTCACTGCTGGACTGAGAATAGTCCACCAACCAAAAATAACCAGCCAACAGCACCCCGTAGGCAGCGTCCTGTGACCACTGATGAAGGTCTAGAAAATGACCATCTCAAACAGCAGCAATAGATAAGCGATCGTCTCTGACTTTACATCTACAAGGTGGACCAACTAGGTACGAGTGTTTAATAGAGTGGACAGTGAGTGGATGGGGTATTTAAAAACTGCAGCAGCGCTGCTGTGTCTGATCCACTCATACCAGCACAACACACACTAACACACCACCACCATGTCAGTGTCACTGCAGTGCTGAGAATGATCCACCACCTAAATAATACCTGCTCTGTGGTGGTCCTGTGGGGGTCCTGACCATTGAAGAACAGGGTGAAAGCAGGATAAAAAGTGTGTAGGACAATAGATGGACTACAGTCAGTAATTATAGAACTACAAAGTGCTTCTATATGGTAAGTGGAGCTGATAAAATGGACAGTGAGTGTAGAAACGAGGAGGTGGTTTTGATGTTATGGCTGATCTGTGTATGTTCAACCTTGAACAGATAACATTTTAAAAATGGACAGTTTTCAGTTGTATGGGATAATCTATTTTCGAATTAACAGCATTATTTAAAAAATATTAAATAAAAAAGAATAATAAAAGTCTAACCTTACCCTCACCCCACGCCCACTCTAATTTTTAAATAAGTCACTGGATTCAATTTGCAGCAGCATCACAGTTAATGGATAACATCTTCACTACATTGCTTGACTTGTTCTTGTATTCTGTTTAATTTTTGCTCCACACTAGTTGCAAGGTCAGTAAACTCGTCCTCCAGCAGAACGTTGGGAAGTTTCATCAGCTGCTCAGCTGTAATGAGCTTGAGCCACAGATGCATCTGCTGAGGAAATCTACGCTTGGAGACAGGCAATGGCGTATGTAATGTAACAATTTTTGATCGAAGTTGATATTTCACAATGATTCTTAACTGACGTTTGACAAAACGACGTAGCTGCTGAGATTTGTGGTGGCTGAATGTTTCTTTCAGGACCGGCCTGATCAGCTTCACCCAACCTGGAAACAGAGACAAACAGGCAAGATGTGAGATCTCAAATAATACGTATTCATTTGGTTGTGTAATTTTATTGTGTCAGGTATGTTTCTGCTTTTTAGAAATGTAATAAAAAAACAATAGTTTGTAATTTGTTCATTCTCTTAAATCTTTATTTAACTAACAAAGCTACAAAGAAGAGATGTCCAATGTTTTCACTGATCAAATTCACTGTATTTTGTAAATGTAAACAAATTTAGAATTTGATGCCCAACACTCGTGCAATGAAAGCTGGAACTGAGTCATATTCACCACTGTGTCACATCACATTTCTTATTAATTACACTTTTTTAAATTTTTGGAAACTCAGGACACAGTTCGGGTTCACCGTTGTCTTATTCTTTTCATGATGGGGACTGCAGGCATGCACACGCACTCTGTGTCTCCTAAATCCTGCTGTTGTAGCATGCAGAATAAAACCTCATATTGTCTGGCTAAAATAACAGAGTTATTATGGAGGAAATGCTGCTGCCTTGATTACAGCATATATCTCTAAAATCCCACTGTATGCCTATTAGGTTTTTAACGTCATGTTTTCAATTCAACTTTATTGTCATTATACAATACAGGGTTGTACAGTATAACGAAACCCTATTGTACAGTATTTACACCCTTCTGTTACATCGACCACAGAAACAGTAGTTACTGGTTACACAAGATTCATCAGTTCACAAGGTTACATCAAACACAGTCATGGACAATTTTGTATCTCCAAGTCACCTCACCTGCACTTCTTTGGGCTGTGGGAGAAAACCGGAGCACCCGGAGTAAACCCACGCAGACACGGGAAGAACATGCAAACTCCACACAGAAAGGACTCGGACCGCCCCACCTGGGGATCGAACCCAGGACCTTCTTTCTGTGAGGCGACAGTGCTACCCACTGCCACCGTGCCGCCCCTGTGTCAATGGTACTTACACACATGTGCAAAGCGATGATGCACTCCATACCGTGACAGATGTTGGTCTTTCCGTCTTGGGAACAGAGAAGTTAATGTCCATTTTTCATGTAAACAAGCTAAAAATATCTTGATGCAGTGATAGACTGTGTTAAGTGACAACAGTTCAGAGAACTCAGAGAGTTCAGAATCCCAGTGCTCAAGCCTGCTACTCCTATTAAAGAACTATGCACAAAATAATCATGCTCTAAGCCATTTAAAATGATGAAATTCAAAGTGACCTAAACCTGTTTAACATTTTTAAGTTGTATTTTTGCTTCAATAAAGTAGATAGACATGGTTTATGTCCTTATTCTCCTCGTCTCACACCTCAGGATTACAAATCTCAACTGTCCACTTACCTTCACCCGTTATATCCTTGCAGGTGGCACACACGTTGTCGAAAGCAGCAGTGCCATGAATCAGAAGCTTTTCCTCTGGTTTGCAGGGCTCACATAATGTGTCCTTATATGGAGTTCCTGCAAATATTGAAAGCAATATTTTGACACACTGTTTACAGAAGTGAGGTGGTATGTAGTTTGGGATTTAGCACAATATAAATAACAGCATTCACATTTTAATACATCTTATTATTTGTGCTGCTACTTTTTCAGGAGTAAGATGCTTTTGGACTTTTTATAGGGGCAGACAAGTGATGAAAGGATCTTCATCTACATCAACCACAGCAAATACTGGTTACATATGTTAGTGGAGCTTTAGCTATGGAACTTGGCTAATGACATTAGTTTGAGTGCATTTTTGCCCATTATTTACCCTTGTTTACTACCTGCTTCTTGTTTGGTGGACAACTAGGAGCTTTTTGCTGTTCTGTGAGGATTTTCAGTATTTGTTTGGACTGCTTGGATATGCTAAACATCTTATGGACGGTCACTTGAGGCGAGATTTAAACCAGGGTCCCATGTTGCCATGTGGTACCAACTCAATCAGTTACTGGTTCCATTCTAGTCAAGGCTGTGGTGAGTATGCATTGTATCTACTTTTCCCAGGTACTTTCGGAATTGGTTTTGGGCATGAAACTCACAGTAACCCTTAAAGTAAATGTTGTACCTGGGCACATTTATCCAAAGCAACATACAATTGTGACCAAATACAATCCAAGAAATTGGAGATTAAGGGCCTTGCACAAGGGCCAACAGTGGAAACCTGGAGGTGGTGGGGCTTGAACCAGTAACCCTCTGATTGCTAGTTTAGTACCTTGTGAATTGTGCATTAGCAGTTTTGTAGGCTGCACAAATGCATTCAAATATAAAAAGAATTGGTTTCAAGCATCAGTATGTGTTGTTGGCCAAGGCAGCTCAAAGACATTATAATTTCCCTTACCTTTCTCTTTGATGCCGTATCCAGACGGGCATTGTGTGTGCCTCTTGCAGTAGTACTTGTGCCAGTAGTAGCCCTCTTTGCACTCACACACACTGTTCTGAGAACTGGAGCACTGGCGCTTAAGGACCTGCTCTGATGAGCAGAAATTACAGGGCAGACACTCCAGAATGTAGTTCCAGTACTCGGTGTAGAAACCCTCGTCACACGGGTGACACACGGTTTTCCGGGTCTTGGTGCAGTGAGTGTGCAGGTGAAAGCCCGGGGCGCAGCGGTCACACACCACTTTCTGGCCGGAGGATAGCGTGCGCTCGTACGTGGTCTCGTTTGGGAATGACGCCAGTGAACCTACGCTGCTAACCAAAGCCAGGACTGTCATTATAATCTGTAGAAGGAAAACACACAAAACACACAAAGTGGATTACATCAGCGTTTCTAAACTCTCATCCATAAAGGAGCACTGTAGATTAAACTAGAGTTTGGGTTAGAACTTGGGAGTGTAGAAATAATGTCAATGGATCAGAACTGACACATTTACTGACATTTAAATCAATGTTTTTTTTTTATTTTTGTTTATGCATTTTCTTTCCTTTTTTCTCCCTTTTAGCGCATCCAATTGCCCGATTGCGTCATGCTTCCTCTCCACCAATACCGATCCTCGATCTGATTGAGCAGAATGAAGCTAACCTAGCCCCCTCTGACACGTAGGCAGCAGCCGTATGCATCTTCTCACCTACACTTTGACGAGTGCAATGCAGATCAGCACTGTGTACGGGGAGACACACCCTGACAGCACTCCTTTACTGTCTCTGTGCAGGCGCCATCAATCACCCAGCAGAGGTTGTAATTGCATTAGTCATGAGAGAGTCCCTATTTGGCTTTGTAATATCCCACCCCTATCTGAACAACAGGCCATGTGGCTGCCCAGCCTGCCCAGCCGGAAGGCAGAGCTGAGACTCGACACAACGTATACCGTTGCACCACCTGAGCAGCATTTAAATCAATGTTTATTGACTCATTTATCTTCAATAAATACTTCAACTTCATTGAGGTTGTGGCACAAAGTGTAAAAACATCATGAGCAGGTCACCAGTCCATCACAAGGCATCACATGTTAAATTTGGGGTCATACACTGGCATAGTTCTCTTAATAGTCATGAGAAAGAGCAGAACAAACAGCAGTAGTGTGCAATAAATGTTGTTATGCAGCACAAATCATGAAATAGAGGAACATGCAAATCTTCACTAATTAATCTAATAAAAATGAAGATGTCTAAAACAACATAAGATTTTAGGATTATTTTTGACCACAGATTGACCATACACACAGGGAGGAGGATGGTTTGAGTGGCCAAAGAATCTTTTGCCATCACAGCTGGGAATTTGCAGACATTAGTTAGGTCTAGGGGTCAAAAAGTCTTTCTTAATACAATCAGACACTAACTATGAAACCTTTGTGTCAAAAACCAACAAACGTACCTGGAGTTTTCACTGGAACCATTTTTATGATCATAGAAGACCAAAACAGAGCTTTTTGGCAACAAACACTTGGTGTATATTTGGGACACAAATAAAGTACAACAATGCCTCTTTTTACTGTGAAGTATGGTGGTGGGTCTGTGAAGTTGTAGGACTATTTTCTTTCAAATCACCTTGATAACGTGTTTGGATCTATTGAGATTCTGTATGGTATCAATCAGTTATGTATATTTCTCATGCAGAATGACCTTCAAGATCAGTATCAGTTGGGCTTTAAGGCAACACACTCCACAGAACAGCATCAGTCATCAGTCCCTTCCTTGATCTATCTTCAGCATTTTTATACTGATGCTGCTGTGCCAGAAGACTGAGTAGTATAAAAGTATGATTTTATCTTTGATGTCTCTTATTTTAACAATTTTTCTATCAAACAAATCACAATCACATTTATACAAGCCTTCAAATAAATGAGCATCAAAAACCCAAAAGACAATGTATTTTTTGGCATTTTCCCCCAGTTTTCCCAACTGCATTTTGCTTCCTCTCTACTGACCGAGAAGAGCTGTGACTAACACACACCCCCTCCAACACGTGTGCAGAAGCTGACTACTTCTTTTCACCTCTACGGTGTGAGTTCATATGTGGCTCAGTATCGCGAATGGAGTCACACACTGATCTCCATTATCCCGTCTCTGTGAAGGCGGCATTAATCAGCGAGCAGCAAAACCATTATAATCACTATAATCTGATGACTTGCAGGATCAGTCATCAGTCCCTTCTTTGATCTATCTTAAAATCTTCATCACAGTAAATCACAGCATTGTCCTGTCTACCCTCTCCAACTGTGGAGTAACAGGTTCAGCATGGCAGCGGATGGCAAGCTGGCAATAGTGGGGCTTGAACCAGCAAACTGCTAGACTACAGTCTTAGCAGGAGTATTTAAATTACAGTATGGAAATGTTAACTGAAGAAGCACTTATCTAAGTCGCTCTAGATAAGAGTGCCTGCTAAATGCTGAAAATGTAAATGTATGGTGGAATGGTCCCAGATCACTTTCCATGTGTACTCCAGTCTCATTAAGCATTACAGTAAAAAAAAATGCACAAAGTATTAAATGAAAAGGTGTTAAAATAATGGCACACATAGACTCATTTGTGCAGCATTTGATCTATTGTACCATTATTTGTGAGCCATTTTAGCAATTATTTGTGGAAAGCCCTGTACAGACTGAAAAGACAAACAACTGTGCCAACCAAACCCAACTTTTCTCTAATTATGTTAAAAATATTATAATTCAATGCAAATAATAAGCTAACATCTGATTATGCACTAACCAGCTAAATACATTAATAAGCTGAATACATCAGTATCCAGTGATATAAAAAGTACAATTTATTCTGTATATGTCTTACATTTAAATATAATATCTGAAAAAACAAATCATTACTTACTACATTTGCCATGGTTTCTCCTCACTGGTCTGTTGTAGTCTTTAGTTCTTCTGTTGATGTGATGATGGGTTTGCTGTGCACCACCCTCCTTTATACAGCAGGTGCTTGTGTGTGTGCGTGGGTGTGTTTTTATAAAACCTTTAATGTGATGTGTTGTGGGTTTTTTATGTAAAGGCGGGTGATGATGAGAGCTGTAAGCTGTTTATTCAGCACTCTGTGACAAAAAATATATGTATCCTGCGGTGCCACCTGGGTGCCTATGAATGTATATACATAAAATACACTTTAAGTAAAAAACAGAGAAGTAAAATGTCCTAATAAGTTTTATTCTGTGTATGAAAGTAAAATGGTACTTTAGTGGTACATAGATGGTACATACTGTAGATAGATAGATTTACAGCATTTAGCAGACACTTTTATCCAAAGCGACTTACAGTACTGTGACAGTATGCAGTCTGAGCAATTGAGAGTTAAGGGCCTTGCTCAAGGGCCCAACAGTGGCAAACTGGCAGTGGTGGGGTTTGAGCCAGTGACCTTCTACTTACTAGTCCAATACCTTACCCGCTAGGCTACAACTGCTCTAGATAGGTAGGTAGGTAGGTAGGTAGGTAGGTAGGTAGGTAGATAGATAGATAGATAGATAGATAGATAGATAGATAGATAGATAGATAAATAGGTAGATAGATACATAGGTAGATAGATAGATAGATAGATAGATAGATAGATAGATAGATATAGATAAATACAGTGCCTTGCAAAAGTATTCAGCCCCCTTGAACTTTTCAACCTTTTGCCACATTTCAGGCTTCAAACATAACGATATGAAATTGTAATTTTTTGTGAAGAATCAACAACAAGTGGGACACAATCGTGAAGTGGAACGAAATTTATTGGATATTTTAAACTTTTTTTAGAAATAAAAAACTGAAAAGTGGGGCGTGCAATATTATTCAGCCCCCTTGCGTTAATACTTTGTAGCGCCACCTTTTGCTGCGATTACAGCTGCAAGTCGCTTGGGGTATGTCTCTATCAGTTTTGCACATCGAGATACTGAAATTTTTGCCCATTCTTCCTTGCAAAACAGCTCGAGCTCAGTGAGGTTGGATGGAGAGCGTTTGTGAACAGCAGTTTTCAGCTCTTTCCACAGATTCTCGATGGGATTCAGGTCTGGACTTTGACTTGGCCATTCTAACACCTGGATACGTTTATTTGTGAACCATTCCATTGTAGATTTTGCTTTATGTTTTGGATCATTGTCTTGTTGGAAGATAAATCACCGTCCCAGTCTCAGGTCTTTTGCAGACTGCAACAGGTTTTCTTCCAGAATGGTCCTGTATTTGGCTCCATCCATCTTCCCATCAATTTTAACCATCTTCCCTGTCCCTGCTGAAGAAAAGCAGGCCCAAACCATGATGCTGCCACCACCATGTTTGACAGTGGGGATGGTGTGTTCAGGGTGATGAGCTGTGTTGCTTTTATGCCAAACATAACGTTTTGCGTTGTGGCCAAAAAGTTCGATTTTGGTTTCATCTGACCAGAGCACCTTCTTCCACATGCTTGGTGTGTCTCCCAGGTGACTTTTTATAGATATCTTTGAGAAATGGCTTTCTTCTTGCCACTCTTCCATAAAGGCCAGATTTGTGCAGTGTACGACTGATTGTTGTCCTATGGACAGATTCTCCCACCTCAGCTGTAGATCTCTGCAGTTCATTCAGAGTGATCATGGGCCTCTTGGCTGCATCTCTGATCAGTCTTCTCCTTGTTTGAGCTGAAAGTTTAGAGGGACGGCCGGGTCTTGGTAGATTTGCAGTGGTCTGATACTCCCTTCATTTCAATATGATCGCTTGCACAGTGCTCCTTGAGATGTTTAAAGCTTGGGAAATCTTTTTGTATCCAAATTCGGCTTTAAACTTCTCCACAACAGTATCTCGGACCTGCCTGGTGTGTTCCTTGGTCTTCATGATGCTCTCTGCGCTTTAAACAGAACTCTGAGACTGTCACAGAGCAGGTGCATTTATACGGAGACTTGATTACACACAGGTGGATTCTATTTATCACCATCAGTCATTTAGGTCAACATTGGATCATTCAGAGATCCTCACTGAACTTCTGGAGTGAGTTTGCTGCACTGAAAGTAAAGGGGCTGAATAATATTGCACGCCCCACTTTTCAGGTTTTTATTTCTAAAAAAAGTTTAAAATATCCAATAAATTTCGTTCCACTTCACAATTGTGTCGCACTTGTTATTGATTCTTCACAAAAAATTACAATTTCATATCTTTATGTTTAAAGCCTGAAATGTGGCAAAAGGTTGAAAAGTTCAAGGGGGCTGAATACTTTTGCAAGGCACTGTAGATAAATAGGTAGATAGATACATAGGTAGATAGATAGATAGATAGATAGATAGATAGATAGATAGATAGATAGATACATAGGTAGGTAGGTAGATAGATAGATAGATAGATAGATAGATAGATAGATATAGATAAATAGATAGATAGATAGATAGATAGATAGATAGATAGATAGATAGAGATAGATAGATAGATAGATAGATAGATAGATAGATAAATAGGTAGATAGATACATAGGTAGATAGATAGATAGATAGATATAGATAAATAGATAAATAGGTAGATAGATACATAGGTAGATAGATAGATAGATAATTTATTGATCTCGAAGGAAATTAAAGCAATGCAAGCACACGCTATAAAAAAATTCTAATGCAAAATAACAAAAAATGCGTACAAGAACATCGTACAAATAATAGTACAGAACTGAACAATAAAGATCTTTAAGGTACCTGTATTTTACAGTCAACACCACAAGTGAGGCTGAATAAAAGGACGAATGAATAAACGCATGTGCAAATGTGTAAATGAATAAATGAATGACTGTACAGGGAGATGGCTTGGTGGGTAGCACTGTCACCTCCCAGCAAGAGTTTTATTCCCAGGTAGAGCGGTCCAAGTTCTGTCTGTGTGGAGTTTGCAAGTTTCCTCCTACAGTCCAAAAACGTTGTTCTGCCCTGTGATGGACTGGCGACCTATTCAGGGTGTTTTATACCTTTTGCTCGATGGATTGTACCCACTGCGACCCTGAACAGGTTAAAGCGGTGGTAAAACAGACGAATGAATTTGTGCACGATTAGATGGATGGATGATAGTTAGATCATGTTAACAGAATGTTAACGGTGTGAAAATATGCACACACACACACACACTACTGACTGAAACAAACACTTAATGTGTGAAAGCGACGTTACCAAACACTGTTACAGGCACTGAATAACCGAGTCCTGCTGCACAACAGTTAATCTTCGTTATGTTGGACATTCGCCGGACACTCGAGTTTATTTCGTCTCGTTCTCGGCCAATAAACATCCAAAAAATGTATATATACAATATATTTTTGTTAATTTATAGTTAACGCTATTTCATAAATGCGAGCTTCAACTAAGGGAGCGTCTAAAAAGTGCACAAAGCGGACAACTTTAAAACACAATAAAGACTGTAACACTTACACAGTGACGTATAATTCGCTAATGAATACATGTTAATATATGTATTACAGAATAAAAGTCTTACAGTATAAGTAAAGTAAAAAACATACTTTATAAACACAGCAGTCGAGTGAAGGACTCAGTTTTAACAGAAACGAAACTGCTTCATTGCTCGAAGCATCAGCTTGCAGAGAGTCAAAGCTTGTGTTTGAGAAGGGTGTGTTCTAACAACATACTGTAAGGAAGGGGAAAAGGCTACACACTTCAAAGTGCACATGTCTAATAAATCCCCTTGAGTTACGAACGGTTTACCATACGAAGATTTCAGGTTACGAGCGATATTTTTCAACTTAACATACGAACAAATTCCGGATTACGAACCGAAATTCGCAAAACACGTGACGTCACGAACAAGTTCACTCCAACCGTCTCTCTCTCTCCCTATATATATATATATATATATATATATATATATATATACAGTATATATATATATATATATATATATATATATACAGTGTATCACAAAAGTGAGTACACCCCTCACATTTCTGCAAATATTTCATGCTATCTTTTCATGAGACAACACTATAGAAATAAAACTTGGATATAACTTAGAGTAGTCAGTGTACAACTTGTATAGCAGTGTAGATTTACTGTCTTCTGAAAATAACTCAACACACAGCCATTAATGTCTAAATAGCTGGCAACATAAGTGAGTACACCCCACAGTGAACATGTCCAAATTGTGCCCAAAGTGTCAATATTTTGTGTGACCACCATTATTATCCAGCACTGCCTTAACCCTCCTGGGCATGGAATTCACCAGAGCTGCACAGGTTGCTACTGGAATCCTCTTCCACTCCTCCATGATGACATCACGGAGCTGGTGGATGTTACACCTTGAACTCCTCTACCTTCCACTTGAGGATGCGCCACAGGTGCTCAATTGGGTTTAGTCCATCACCTTTACCTTCAGCTTCCTCAGCAAGGCAGTTGTCATCTTGGAGGTTGTGTTTGGGGTCGTTATCCTGTTGGAAAACTGCCATGAGGCCCAGTTTTCGAAGGGAGGGGATCATGCTCTGTTTCAGAATGTCACAGTACATGTTGGAATTCATGTTTCCCTCAATGAACTGCAGCTCCCCAGTGCCAGCAACACTCATGCAGCCCAAGACCATGATGCTACCACCACCATGCTTGACTGTAGGCAAGATACAGTTGTCTTGGTACTTCTCACCAGGGCGCCGCCACACATGCTGGACACCATCTGAGCCAAACAAGTTTATCTTGGTCTCGTCAGACCACAGGGCATTCCAGTAATCCATGTTCTTGGACTGCTTGTTTTCAGCAAACTGTTTGCGGGCTTTCTTGTGCGTCAGCTTCCTTCTGGGATGACGACCATGCAGACCGAGTTGATGCAGTGTGCGGCGTATGGTCTGAGCACTGACAGGCTGACCTCCCATGTCTTCAACCTCTGCAGCAATGCTGGCAGCACTCATGTGTCTATTTTTTAAAGCCAACCTCTGGATATGACGCCGAACACGTGGACTCAACTTCTTTGGTCGACCCTGGCGAAGCCTGTTCCGAGTGGAACCTGTCCTGGAAAACCGCTGTATGACCTTGGCCACCATGCTGTAGCTCAGTTTCAGGGTGTTAGCAATCTTCTTATAGCCCAGGCCATCTTTGTGGAGAGCAACAATTCTATTTCTCACATCCTCAGAGAGTTCTTTGCCATGAGGTGCCATGTTGAATATCCAGTGGCCAGTATGAGAGAATTGTACCCAAAACACCAAATTTAACAGCCCTGCTCCCCATTTACACCTGGGACCTTGACACATGACACCAGGGAGGGACAACGACACATTTGGGCACAATTTGGACATGTTCACTGTGGGGTGTACTCACTTATGTTGCCAGCTATTTAGACATTAATGGCTGTGTGTTGAGTTATTTTCAGAAGACAGTAAATCTACACTGCTATACAAGCTGTACACTGACTACTCTAAGTTATATCCAAGTTTCATGTCTATAGTGTTGTCCCATGAAAAGATATAATGAAATATTTGCAGAAATGTGAGGGGTGTACTCACTTTTGTGATACACTGTATATCTGTTGCGAAATCCTGCTTTAGTGCCTCAAAGTGGCGCAACAGTGACAATGGCTGTCTGGTAGCTACGGTAGCCGGGTATATATACCCTGGCAGGTACAACCATGCTACAAAGGTACCGGACTGCCGGCCCTGCGGTTGGGCTGCCCAGGAGTGGGCATACAGTCCATCTGGCAGAGGCCGGAAGCTAGCTAAACTGGAGAGGTAAGGGCCTGCCCGCCTAGCCAGTGGGGTGGCTATACTTTAATGGCAAAAACAGCAAAAGGAAAAGGGCCTCAGTACCCTGCGCATCAATCGGAACACTCCACGGCGGCGGGGCGAAATCCGAGCGACGAGAGGCTGCTAAGAATCTCAGGTACCAAGAAGCCGCCAAGGAGAAAGACTAACCTTGCCATAGGCACCTACAACTGCAGGTCGTTGGCAAGGGGGAATGCCATGAACCATCTTATGGAGGAGATAAAGAAGATCAAGTGCGACGTGTTGGGGCTCTGCGAAACACGCCAAAGGAAGGAGTTGAACGCGAGGTGGAAGGACGGAAGCGTCGTGAGACTGGGATGAGCGGATGGTCCAAGAGCAGTAGGAGGCATCGGGTTCATCATAAGCAAGGAATGGGCTGAACGAATCACCTCTTGCAAGTTCGTGTCTTCTCGGATAGGGGTGCTGAACATTCAACTCTCAAAGACGGCCACCCTGAAAGTTGTCCAGGCCTATGCTCCGACGTGTGCCAGCGATGACGATGAAGTGGAGGAGTTCTACCAGGTGCTAGGGCAAACTCTAGCATCAAAATCCACATACACCGTCGTGATGGGAGACTTCAATGCAAAGGTCGGAAAAGGGCGGCAAGGCGAACGGTATGTGGGACGATTCGGTTTGGGAGAAAGGAACGAGAGAGGAGAACGTCTGGTGACCATGGCAGAGGCGAGGAAGCTTTACATCGGGAACAGCCTATTCCAGAAAAACCTGGAAAAGAGATGGACCTGGATCGCTCCAAATGCAAAAGATCGGAATGAGATAGACTACATCCTGGTCGACAAGCGACGATTTCTGCAGGACGTCTCAGTGGTGACGCTGTTCAACACAGGAAGCCATCACCGCCTTGTGCGGGCGAAAGTTATGCTGGACGAGAGGAGAGAGAAGAAGGCACTGCACATGAGGTCGAAGCACCAGCAAGTGAAGGTGTTTGACGAGACGCAGCTGAAGGACTACATCGGGAAGGAATCCTGGGAGCAGCTTCAAGAAATAGATGAGGATTATGAATCGCTGATCCAGAAGCTGAAGGGATGTTTGAGGAAGGCAAAGGCCATCAACCCAAAGGAAGCCGAAGGAAGGATCTCGGAGCAGACAAAGAAACTGCTGGAAAAGCGGAAAAACATGAAGAGGGACGGCAAAGACCACGTCGAGTACTCGATTCTTTGCAAGGTGATCAGACAACGTCTGAAAGAAGACTTCGAGAGATACAGGAAGGAAAGGCTTCTGAGGGCTGCGCAAGAACAACAAAGCCTCAAGCAATGCGAGAGGGCGATGGCACTCTACAGAACAGAGGTGACGACGTTGAAGAACGAGGAGGGCACAACGGTGACCGACAAGAGAGAAGTGGAGAGGGTTTGCAGAACCTTCTACACAAACCTTTTCAAGTCATCAGTGAGAGTCGAACCCCCGTCGTCGGACCACGTAAGAGAGAAAGTGCCATCTATTCTGGTCTGCGAGGTTGAGAAAGCCCTGAAGCGCATGAATAAGGGAAAGGCTCCAGGGAAAGACGGCATTACATCAGAAATGCTGCAGTCAGGATGCTTTACAGAAGGAGTAAATTCCGGTGGGCAGGACACGTCGCACCGCGCAGTTGTCGAGTGGTATCCGTGCGAGCGGAAAAGACCACTCGGAAGGCCTCCAAGAAGATGGGAAGACGAGATTAGATCGCGAATGGGACCAATGTGGACAAGAATGGCAAGATCGAGAAAGGAATGGAGGAAATGCTGTGACCAGCGGTGCCAACAAGATCAAGGTGATATACTGTATATACGTATATATATATATATATATATATATATATATTATATATATATATATATATATATATATATATATATATATATATATATACTGTGAGCGAACATTCGGATAGCGGACTGTGTTTTTCCGGTGTTTTCTTTATTTTGTAGAATTCAATATTAAAATTTCCCCAAAGAATGTGCAGAAAAAGCGCAGTAGTGACAAAATGAAAAAATCTATTACTATTTGTTGTTGTACAATTACTCCTGCCAGTAGCTGTCACTGTGTATCAGACAGAGGGGACAGTGAGTGAGAGAGAAGAGCTTTACTCACTGAGTAAAGTATTCTTTCTTTTGTGCAATTACACCTACAAAATACAACACTATTGAAATAAAGAAGGAAATAATAGAGAAATATATTATAGAGAAATAGAGTTATTGTTGTTTCTGGTAGATACATTTTATAAAAAAAAGAAGGAATTGTTTTATGGTGTATGGTACAGCACACGTACTGTACTGAAATGTGATGTGTGTTTTTATGTACTGTACAGTACTACTGTGTAGTGTTGTGTATTATTGTTTATTACAGGAATGTCTATTCTATCATTTAAGATTTAAGGGAAAATATACTTGTATTTATAACAAAAAAAGACATTAAATACATCAGAAAGGTTAGGTGGGGGGAGGGGGGGTTGGGAGGTCTGGTACGGATTAATTCTATTTACATTATTTCTTATGGGGAAAAGGAGGTTTAACTTACGAACATTTTGACTTAAAAACAGCTCTTTGGAACCAATTAAATTTGTACGTGAAGGGTCTACTGTATAGGCAGTCGCTCTACACAGCTATTTTAGCATTTTATACTAATAAACTGATGCTGCTGTGCCAGAAGATTGAATTGTATAAAAGTAAAATTTCATCTTCGACTTCTCTTATTTTAACAATTTTTCTATCAAACAAATCACAATCACATTTATACAGGCCATTTGCTTCAAATAAATGATCATCAAAAAAAAAAAAAGAAAAAAATTTGATTTATTTTTCCCCCATTTGTCCTCCCATTATTGCCATATCCAATTACCCAATTGCATTTTGCTTCCTCTCTACTTCTGCTAACCTCTACGCCTGACTGAGGAGAGCCGTGACTAACACACACCCCCTCCAACATGTGTGCAGTTGCCGATTGTTTCTTTCCACTTCTACAATGTGAGTTCACATGGGGCTCAGTATTGCGAATGGAGAGTCATGCACTGATGCCTCGCGTGTGATCTGTAAGGTGATTGATTGTACCTGAAGAATTTAGATAGAGTATTGATAGGGTATGATGATTTTCTATAGGCAGTGTACTACACAATAGCATGATGACGACCAAGAACTTGTCAAAAAATATCTGAAACTAGAATGGTTATGGGCCATGCTCAAGAGCCCATGTGTACTGCTGGGTGGAGCCACAATCTGAAGCGTCAACTTTCTAATTGGTAGCCTAGAACCTGCTGGTCCTGATGTCATTCCTATAGACAAGTTCTTGAAGTATGCACAGATCAGTTGGTCAGTTTGTTCACCAACATTTTACACCTCTCTTTATTATTGTTTGTAGCATCCATGTGTTTCAAATAATCCACCAGTCCCCATACCAAAGACAATGAAAATAACTTGTTTAAGTGATAAGTGGCCTGTTCCCTCAAATGCTGTGATAAACTGGTCAGAGATTTAAGTTCCAAAACTTAAATCATAAACCAGCCCCAAGCTACTTTAGAGAATTCATAAAATTCTGCTCGGTCCCACACAATTTCTGAGCCACTACTCTCACTCGTCTTAATCCTTCGCCCAGAACTCAAGGAAGACACGCATCAAGGTTTTCCGGAACAAACTTCCCCTGTATGTCCGAACATCTGAGTCTCTTACAATCTTCAAAAGACGATTAAAGACTGACCTCTTTACTAAAAACTTAAGCTGAGAACTGACAAGCATTTTATTTAAAAAACAAAACCCTATACCTTTGTTCTAATAGGGTTTCAGCAGATTTGTATCTTTGGACTGTTGTCTACTAAAACTAACGTAGGAAATGTTAACTGAAGAAGCATTTCTGTAAGTCGCTCTGGATAAGAACGTCCGCTGAATGTAGAAAATGTGAAAAAAAAATGTTTATTAACAGAACTGATCTGCAGTGCAGTGTGACTGTAGATTGCTCTGCACTGCAGATTATAAAGAGTTATTTGCTGACCTAGGCAGTATGGATGTACATGCTGTAGATGTGATTTGTGGGTTATATGGTTACTAGCTGAGGTTAGGATTTCCTAGAATGTCACTTTCTGTTATTTCTTTGTAAAGCCAACAAAGTTTAGATGGGAAGTCTTACTTGACTAGGCATGGGTGGCGTACAATGAACGTAGTAAAGGACTGGAAATGACTTAATAGGAAAAAGTGAATGTAAACTATGGACCTCAGCTGTACCAATATTAGTTTAAGTTTTACTGTAACATCCTTAACATTTAAGACCAGAAAAGACATAACGATTCCTCTGACGACTCTTCCAATGTAAGCATTCTTAAAGTAATGACTTTCACTATTACCGGATTATCGTTTTTCCAAAGCACTGTCTCATACTGCAGCTTGATTTTCAGCCTACCAGGGATCATTTTGTGTATGCAATGAATTCAGAAGGTATTCAAACATTTACATGTTTTTGCACATTTATTGTGTTGTGTATTTGCTTTTTAATAGATTTCTACCCATCAATATACACCTAATCACTTAAAATGAAGTAAAAAAAAAAAAATTCAGACCCTTTGTTGTTGCAGTGAAAATTGTGGTCAGGTGAAGTTTGGTAGGCTGCGCCTTTCAACAGAGGCACCAGGTGTAGCCTGGTACCTGTGAGAATTAGTGAAAGACCCCAATATACAGGCTGCTTAACCAAGGTAATCTGTGAGTTACAGGTAACTGCAAGTTAAGAGAAACTGGCAGATCTGCTCCTTTATGCCTTCTCTGTCGGACATTAGTGGCATGGCAGATGGGCATGATAGAGTAAAACGCAACCAAATAAAGAAACATCCTTAAAGAAAATAATATCAAATATTAAACGTAGATAAAATAACAGGTAGAAGCAAACTAAAAGAAAACAAGTTACATATAAAGTATTCAATTATTAAACTTAATAATTCTTAATAATATAAAGTGCCTACCTGCCGTGCCCATCCTGGCCAGGTGAGGGGTCCAGATTGACAGATAGTATTTTCTGCACCTGCTGTAATGTTACCTGCTGTACCTTCTTCGTTCGCATGGCTGATATGCCTGGCTGAAGGTCAGAATCAGCTCTGGCAGCTCTGGGCTGAGTTCTCTTCTCTGACTCCCTGACCTCCTGTGTCTGTTTATTTGTTATTCCTCTTCATTATTTGTACAGCGCTTTTTACAATAGACATCGTCTCAAAGCAACTTTAAAGCATCCAGGACAGACAGACCAAACACCCCTGTTGGGCAATCTAAGGGTGACATTTAAGGAAGAAAAAACTTCCTTACAATTAAAGGAAGAAACCTTGAGAGGAACCAGACTCAGCAGGAACCTCAAACCTCATTGTGTGGGCTGGAGAATATTAGTCAAATTCAAGTCAAATGTATTTGTATAGCGCAGAATACAGGACCAACAGACAAAAAAACCCTGTTGAGCAAGCCGAGGGCGACAGTGGCAAGGAAAAACTCCCTTAAAATTACACGAAGAACGAAAGAGAGGCACCAGACCCCAGAGCAGGGACCCATCCTTCTTGGGTGGCCTGGAGGATACTTTAAATAAATAGGATTTACAGCTTTCCTGTGTGTAGCAGTCAGGGGGGTCTTCCCTGTTATCAAGTTTAGTCCATGGGTAGTTTGGTAGCTTTCATGTGTTTCATGCCACTGCTGGTTTACTGTGTTTCCTTGACTGGTTATTTGGGCTACAAATGGGCTGAAATTGAGTAGCTCACTAGGTTGCATTCAAGCACTCGTTTGTTTTTACTCCAATCTGTCTTTTTTACTATATTTTCTGGCTATTATGTGGAGTGCAGTTACGCAATCACATGTCTTTTCTATTCTAGCCCCACTTCAAGCTGCGGCTTGGTTACATTTTGTTTATTTTTGAAGCTGTATTACTTTGATTACTTTATTTAATTATCCACTTATTATTTTTCTGTCTTTTGTTTACAAAGACTGTACTTATTGTCAGCTTTATTTATTATCTGCCTTCCTTGTGTGTGTCTTTGTGACTCAGTGTATACATGCACCTGCTGCCAATCCAGAGCTGCTAAATGGTTTTTCGTTGTTTTCAACAATGACAATAAATATCTATTCTATTCTATTAATACTGATTGTACTACTAATTGTTAGAAAAATATATAATAATTAATAAAAAGAAACACAGATCAGTGCCAGCATTCTCTGCCTGTACTGCAACTCATCTTACAGGATCTCATGATGACTTACTGCACACAGAACAACATTTACAGTTTTACAACAATAAAGTTTTATTTAATTTAATAATTTATTCCACATTAACTGTAATAAAAAAAGAATGTACAGTATAATTGAACAAAATAAATATTTAAGGACAAAATACTGACAGTGCAAGAAAACAAGTTAATAATATATATATATATATATATATATATATATATATATATATATATATATAAACATGAACAGTTTGACTGTAGAATATAGTTCCTTACAAAAATGGACCCCCAACATAACACACAAGTCTTAAATTATAACCTGGGATTGACAAAAAGCTTTTATTTGAAATCAAACTATTATATTTAAGTCAAACTGTACTGTTAGTAATACATCTGTAAGCTGTAAGGTGCTTTGAAAGCTGCTCTTGAGGGCTTTGAAAGGCACCTTTAAATAAAATGCATTATTATTCATTACTATTATCATTAAAACCTGGAATACTGTATAAATTATTATTATTATTACAACTACTACTACTATAAATAAATAATAATAACAATAATAATAATAAGACAGTTTCCTTTTGTGTAGATGGGCCACTTAGTGGGGCTAGTGGGGTGGTGGGCTGCACCCCCTGAGTGCTATGTTGGTAGCATCTCATAGGTGTGTATCATTTTTTTTTTTTTTTTTAATAAGACTAAAGTATCATTATGTGATTTGTGGTTAGCACATGATATATATGTAGTTAGATTTCTAAAAGAATACTGGTATTTGCTTCTGAGATTTATACATTTTAACACCCCTTTGCCTACTTGCAGCTAAGGTAGAGTAAAATAAGCCAATCCACCTTCTGCTTATTTTTTGTAAGAAAACTAGAGGTTGTTACTCATTGGCAGTCCATTACAGAGCATCAAACACTCACAATTCAAACATCCAGAATATGCACATTACATTTTAATGTCTTTTAAAGGTGAAAAGAAACTCAATGACGAGTGAAAACAAGGATTGAACAGGATCACAGATCCCAGATTTACATAATTATAAATACATACACCATCATAAATACTAAGACACAGCATTGTTCAGACACAAGCACACCTGCAAAGTTTTATAACATTACAGGAATCAGTGCTATAGTCTAGTTTCTCTAAATGTGCTCTGAAGAACTGAAAAACTAAGAAGAAGAAGGTGAGGATGAGGTTTTATCCTTGCACATGACAAAAATCTCACATCTAAAACAATTTGCACGCTATGGAGGGGCTAAATGATTATAAATGTAAGTGCTTTTGGGTGTTCTAACTTTTTGTTTAACATGGTATTTTATGTTAATATAATGCTAATTAGCCTATTTAATAAATTCCTGTGACATGAACACAGCTGGTAACACGCCATCAAAAAGCAACATCACTTTAAAGTGATGCTTTAGCAATCAGAGATGACTCAATACATTTGAATCCCTGTTTGTCCCATCTAGTCATATCCAATGACCCAATTGTGACCTCCACTGGCACTGCAGACCCCCACTCTGACAGCGTAGAGCCACAGGCATAACAAAGCCCTTCTTTCACGTTCACCTACGATAAATAGTGTCTCACAGAGATCAGTATGAATCAACCATCCCTTGTGCAGGAACCAGCCAGCAGAGGCCGCAATTGCAGTAGAAATGAGGAGCCCTTGCTCCGATCATGTCTTCCTACAACCCATCGAGTCTGTTTGCCCAACTGGTTGATAGCACAGCTGAGATGCAAACTGAAGAGCTCAGCTGTAGTTGGTGAAAGCATTAGACAGTCCTCATTTTCTTGTCCTCATTTACTTGAAATAAATAGACCTTATTAAACAAACTGAACGCCAAAAAGTGTTTTATTTTTAAGCTCACCCTGTCTTTATCCATTTATAGCATTTTATATAACCAAATTCTGTATCAAACTCAATCCATAATACCATTGCTACAAAGATTGACTATTCTGTAAATTTTTTGATCTACTTTATCTGCCAGGTGTCTCTTATTGTGTTCACGTAGCTTGGCGGGAAGTTCCTTCACGCGCTCTGCAGTTGTGTTGTTGAGCCAGCGTTGTAGCCAGCGAGATTTGTGATGACTTGATGTTTTTTGCAGGACTGACCTGATCAGCTCGTCCTTACCTGAAAGCAGAGACAAAAGGACAAGATGTGAAATTTAAAGTACCAGGTAATACGTTAACACATTTACATTTTCATGCAATGCGACTTACATTTATGACTGAACAGGATTTTGAGCAATTGAGAGTTAAGGGCCTTGCTCAGGGGCCCAACAGTGGCAACTTGGCGGTGGTGGGGCTTGAACCGGCAACCTTCTGATTGCTAGTCCAGTACCTTAACCACTGAGCTACCACATTTAGTAATGTAATAAATAAAATATGTGATTAGTTAATTGTATTTGTATTTATTTATGTAACTGACAAAAGTCAGTGATTACCTTATAGCGTTAAGTGTTAGCTTAGTGTTTAGGAAAGTTTAGAGTAAAGTAGTCAGGTTCCATGTGTGTTTAGCGAGTAGCATTAGCAGTTAGCATAGCTATTAGCATAGCTCATGTGTTAGTGTGTCTTGTCTTGTTTATTGTAATTTTGAACAACATATCTGTGTGTGTGTGTGTGTGTGTTTATTAGGATTGTAACGTCATGTTTTACACTTTTGGTTACATTCATGACAGGAACGGTAGTTACTCATCACACAAGGTTCATCAGTTCACAAGGTTACATCGAACACAGTCATGGACAATTTTGTATCTCCAATTTACCTCACTTGCACATCTTTGGACTGTGGGAGGAAACCGGAGCACTCCCCGGAGTATACCCACGCAGGCACAGGGAGAACATGCAAACTCCACACAGAAAGGACCTGGACCGCCCCACCTGGGGATCAAACCCAGGACCTTCTTGCTGTGATGCGTCAGTGCTACCCACCGAGCCACCGAATGCGTGCGTGTGTCCACCATCGTCTCCTATCTATAGTCCTTTGTTACATAATAGCCTCCCATTTATAATCTGCAGCACTGTCCTTAAATATCTTGAGCATAATGAGGATCAGCTTAGCTTTGGAGCAATAAACATGAGGGGCGTCGGCTAGACACTATAAACAAAACCCACGTCCAACATGTGCTCCCAGAGACAGGGGCCTGGCACATACACATGAGCTCTGGGAGTACAGAGAGGCAGTTTTATCAGCTTTATTATTATATTAATAAATCTTTTTAGTGGTTTGGGAACTGAGGACATTAATTGTTGCAGTTTTGCAAGTAAAATGTTTGTCCATTTTTACTTTATATGAGACTTCATTCCGTGGTCGTCATCGTCTGATTTTCCTCTTCATGACGCACCATACATTTTCAATAAGAGACAGATATGTGTCTCTCTAAAATCCCAATACATGCCTCCACATCAATGGTTGCACTGGTGCACCCCAATACCATGACACTTGTTGGCTTTTGCAACTTTCGCTAATAGTAGTATGCACGGTCCATTTCATCTTAGGTATGGAGAACTTAATCTCTGTTTTTTTCCAAAAACAAGCTGACTGCTTGTTTGACTACAGCACATTTCCACTGACTTTCGGCCCACCTGACTAGAGCCTGGGCCCCGAGAACTCTGTATAGAGTTAATGTATGGCTTTCTCTTTGTGTAGCATAATTTGAGGTGGCATTTCTAATGCAGCAGCGGACTGTGTTAAATGTCAACAGCTTTCTTAAGCACTCAACAGCCCATGATGGTTTCTAATGCAATGCTGTCTGAGGTCAAGCACAATCATTAATAGTTTCAAACCTCAAAATATTTTCACAATATTATGTACTGTAGATTGCAAAAGACATAAATAATTAGTGTGCACAGAAATTGGTCACAAATGCTTTGTTCAAACCCCACAAAATAATTACACAAATAAATCAAGACGATTTAAAATATGTTTTAATCAATATTGTTATTACAAAAAAAAGTACTTGTGCTTGTACTTTGGGTGATTCTCTCAGTGATACATCTTTTGTAATTTTAGAATGTGTTAATTTGCATAACATTGTGAAGGCTTTATGATACACCTTGTAAACAACAGTGGGACCAGATCCATTTTTTTGTTAATGTGGGTCACACAAAAGAAACCCTGAGCTAGAGAACTCTTGATGGAGTGGTAGACTTTGTCAACTGACAACAGTTTTCCAAGGTACTTCAAAGCCAATGTAACTACGTCACATCAGCATTACTGTTTCTAATGCAATGTCGCCCGAAGGCTCAGAGGTTATGCACATTTAACAGTGGTCTCTCGCCCTACAAGGCCCTACGAGTTTCGAACCGAGGAGTTCAGAATCTCGGCGCTAGTGTGTTAGCTGAATATCCCGCTGTGCCACCTGGGCGCCATTAATACATTTTTAACTGATTGACAATTCTCTCATGAAGTTTGGCACAAAGTAGTGAACTACGACCCATCTTTGCTCACAAAGACTGAGCATTAGATAGCTTCTCCTTTTAAACTATAGACAATAATTCTCTGCCACGTCCACAAGAGTACTAAATCATGCTACTTCCCAGAGGTCTACACGCTGCTGCTTTTTCAGAGATATACAATCTCCGGCTATTTAAAGAGTAACACAAGCTACTCTTATTACCAAATGAATACAGGCTTGTTTTTGAAGGGATGACAAGTTCTATCAAGCACTTGTGTGGCACAGTGGTCCATTATGCTGTTCGAATCTCTGTTGTGCTTTTCCTCCATTTAAATGTTTAAATGAAGCTGCATCATTTTCTGACCTGTACCCTTCTCCGACTGCTCCATTCCAGAGTACTACTGGCTGCTAATTTGTTCCAGAGAACTACAAGCTGGTACTTCTGTAAGATGCCTACAAGCTCCTATATGGTACTGTTTTGTATGCTGTATTTTTTTTGCATGTGCATGTCCTCCTCTTTTCATTATTCAGATACATTATTCCTCGTCTCACACTTTTGTATTATAGATCTGAAATGTCCGCTTACCTTCACCTGTTATATCGTTGCAGGTGGCACACACGTTGTCGAAAGTATCAGTGCCATGGAGAAGAAGTTTTTCCTCTGTTTTGCAGGGTGTGTGTGGTAAGCAGGGGAATTTTTTATCCTTGGGTGCAAAGTATCCATGTAAGCATGGCTCACATAATGTGTCTTTATATGGAGTTCCTGCAAATATTAAAACAAAGAAATGTTTAGTCAGAAACAGAGTTCATATGTCCAAAATTAATGAGGCAGAAAAGTGTAAGTGTCAGCAGTAATAGCAGTTAATGGTACCATTATATAAGTTAAAGAAGTTAGTATGTAGTATGTAGTTTGGGATTTAGCACAACTCAAATAAGAGCATTTGCATTTTGACACATTTAGTAATGAGAAAAAACAGAGGAACCCTGCTTATTCAAGATATCAGCTATCTGATTATTTATATGCTTATAAACAGCATGCTCTAACTGATTTATAGTATTGTTGGCACAGTCATAAAATGCTCTGAGTGGTGCTGTTTATCGGAGGAAAAGAAAGCTCAGAAAAGTCATTCATTGAGAATAGTGGGCGAGACATGCCAAATTCCTCACTTGGAGCCGCATCCAGACGGGCATTGTGTGTGCCTCTTGCAGTAGTGCATGTGCCAGTAGTAGCCCTCTTTGCACTCACACACACTGTTCTGAGAACTGGAGCACTGGCGCTTAAGGGCCTGCTCTGATGAGCAGAAATTACAGGGCAGACACTCCAGAATGTAGTCCAAGTACTCGGTGTAGAAACCCTTGTCACACGGGTGACACATGGTTTTGCGGGTCTTTAATGTCTGGAATTGGCGTGACTGATTTATAGTATTGTTGGCAGAGTCATAAAATGCTTTGGGATGCTCTGAGTGGTGCTGTTTATTGGAGGAAAAGAAAGCTCAAAAAAGTCACTCATTGAGAATAGTGGGCGAGGCATGCCAAATTCCTCACTGAGGGTTACTTGGAGGCCCATTTTGCTGTGTGGTACCCACCCAGCACTATTGGCACACCTTATGTTCAGTGTTCTATGAATGTATAGCATTCGTAGCATTAATTAGTAGATGAATATATCAAGAGACAGTCTAATAAGCCACCTGACATTTAGAGGATCAACCAAAATATATGTGTCAAACAAAAACATGCCAAACTCCACACAGCAGTAACCAGAGGTAAGGTGCTGGGCCATCTTGCCACCATGTAGTGTACCCAATACTTATACATAGATTATGGGGATATCCCTTTTTAGAATTGCATTTCTACCTATTCACATGACCTCATGGTGGCATTATGGAACAGACAAGTGGGTGTTGAACAGCAACATGGATCCTAGGGACCTGGGTTCAATTGTGGCCTCAGGACACTGGCAAGTTTCTTTCCATGTCTATGTCTACCAGTACTCTGGTTTCTGTGGGGCCTCCATATTATCTACTGCACCTCCTTGCCACCATGTAGTGTACCCAATAATTATACATAGATTATGGGGCTATCTCTTTTTAAAATAGCATTTCTACCTATAATTCACATGACCTCAGGGTGGCATTATGGAACAGACAGATAAGTGTTGAACAGCAACATGGATCATAGGGACCTGGGCATAATGGAACAGACAAGTGGGTGTTGAACAGCAACCTGGATCATAGGGACCTGGGTTTAGATGTGGCCTCAAGGCACTGACAAGTTTTTTTTTTCATGTCTGTGTCTACCAGGTACTCTGGTTTCTTTGCACCATCCAAAACCGATTGGCAATAGGTATGGTTGAATAAATAGTACAATTAATTATTGGGTCAGTGGTAGCCTAGTGGGTAGAGCTTGGGGCTATCAATCGAAAGGTTGAGAGTTTGAATCCTGGCTCTACCATGCTGCCACTGTTGGGCCCTTGAGCAAAGCCCTTAACCCTGTCTGCTCCAGGGGCGACGTACAGTAGCTGACCCTGCGCTCTGACACCAACTTCCAAACAAGCTGGGATATGCGAAGAAAGAATTTCGTTGTACTGTACACATGTACATGTATTAATTACAAATAAAGGCATTCTATTCTATAGGTGTATTTCTGCCTTGCACGTTGGTGTACCCGCCACATTCCTAATGAGAATAAAGCAGTTAATAATTTAAAATAAATAAGTGTACACTATATTTAGGTTTCAGGTGCAAAACAAAATTGTTCTTAACTTATTATGAACTGGGCCTCAACAATAGCCACATCTTCATTAAGATAACAATTAATATGACTGTATTAAAAAAGTGTGTTGCACCTCTGTACTGTAGGATGCAGATTAGAGAATATAACATAAATGTAATGCTTATAATTTCCCTTACCTTTCTTTTTGATGCCGTATCCAGACGGGCATTGTGTGTGCCTCTTGCAGTAGTACTTGTGCCAGTAGTAGCCCTCTTTACACTCACACACACTGTTCTGAGAACTGGAGCACTGGCGCTTAAGGACCTGCTCTGATGAGCAGAAATTACAGGGCAGACACTCCAGAATGTAGTTCCAGTACTCGGTGTAGAAACCCTCGTCACACGGGTGACACACGGTTTTCCGAGTCTTGGTGCAGTGAGTGTGCAGGTGAAAGCCCGGGGCGCAGCGGTCACACACCACTTTCTGGCCGGAGGATAGCGTGCGCTCGTACGTGGTCTCGTTTGGGAATGACGCCAGTGAACCTACGCTGCTGACCAAAGCCAGGACTGCCATTATAATCTGTAGAAGGAAACACACAAAACACACAAAGTGGATTACATCAGTGTTTCTAAACTCTCATCCATAAAGGAGCACTGTAGATTAAACTAGAGATTGGGTTAGAACTTGGGAGTGTAGAAATAATGTCAATGGATGAGAACTGACATATTTACTTAAAGCAGAGACATTTTTTGACAATTTAGAAAATAATATTAATTCCTCTTTCTTCAACTTTATGAGGTATGTGGTGGGTCCATCACAGGGCATCACATATACACACACACACACACATACACACACACACACACACACACAGACAACATTGCAGAATCTTTTGGTCACAGGAGTTGCACTGACTCATTAATACATTTTTGTACCAAGACATTTAAATAATATGTCCTCAATAATAAGTATGTCCTCGAAAATGTAGCAGGTTAGTAGATCCATTCTTTTTATTTTATTAAATGTATCTTCAGTTTTTTTCAGACTGCAATAAAGTCTGTCTGTCACCTTATATGTCACTGTTATTAAAGTGTTTACAATTTACAATATTTTATATTTATTAAATAAAATTACTTGAACATCAGTGCCCAGCCAAACAAATGCTCATTTCATGTGGTACTAAATTTATACTGCAAATTCATATGATGTGTGGGAATTTGCACCCATTCAGTCAAAAGACCATTTGGGGTCAGTGGCACACTCATGCTCGAATAGGAAAGGGCCTTCCCAAACTTAATATATAAAATTAGACGAGTTCGTTCAGAATCAGCTACTTATCACAAATCGACTGACTCGTCTAACTTCTCATAAATTCCTGTAGTGTCAATGCATTTGCCCGTAGAAGCTGAGCGTCTATTCACTTCAATGGGACTGCATGGAATGTTTTTATTCATTGCTTAGAAACTCGCCGGTCATTGGATAAATGCCACGATTTTGTGAATGGAGCTGTGGGTCTGGATGCGGAGCTTCTGCAAGATGATTGAAGGATCAGTCGAAAGGCTGAATCCTGTTTTGATTGACAGCTATATAATTTACTCATTTAAAAATCACTATATTATATTAAATTATACTAAATGTCTTCTTCAAAAACTGTATCAAAATATCTATCTTTTAGATACATCTTTTTAGTGAAAAATAAAAAATGATCTATTGATTAGAAATAATTAATATTATGTATTAAATATTACAATATATAGTATTTATAATAAATGTATTTAGATAAATAATATGAAAAACGTTAATTATTATATTTAAGAAACATAAGCCAAAAATAAAACCTGATCTGAGAACTAAGATCTAAGATCTCATTAAGGTGAAATTTTCTATCTTTGATACAGTGAACTGTGGTCTGAATGTATAAATGAACCAGCAATCAGCTGAGCTTTACTGACATCACTGTATTACACAATATCACTCCAGCTTTCGAGGAAAACACTAGGTTCCCCTGACAGACTTACAACTTACTCCTTTCTCATTACCTTAATAATACAATTCAATCAAACTAACCAGCTAACATAAATCACTAATAAATCTGATTATTCACCGATCATCTAAACACATCGCACCAGTATCCAGTGATATAACACGTTTATTCTCTTTATTCTGTATATGTATTACAATCAAAGACACAAAGTGTCTGGTAATATCAGAGCAAACAGATCATTACTTACTATATTCGCCATGAGTTCGTTCCTCTGTTCTGTTGTGTTCTGTTGTGTTCTTCAGTTCTTATGTGCTTTGGTTTATTGCGCTGGTGTCGCTTCGCTCCAGCCTCTTTATAGGTTAGGTGTGCGTGTGCGTGTACGTGTGCGTGTGCGCGTGCGCGTGATCGGGGAGTGGATACGTAATTATAAGTTTCATGATCACTTCTTTATTTATTTTATATTTTTTTTATAAGAAAGATGATGGGAAAAGCTGTATGACGCATTACTGCTCCATAATGTTCTGCTTATGCTCTGTAAAGCTTTGGTTGGTGTGACAGTAAGAATAAAACATTAAAACTTGAACACTATTCTAGTACCTTAAATATGTAATAAACCATAATAAAACAATTCTATTTTTTTTTTAATCTGTTTAAAAACGGAATAACACCAGTCAAAATAAGCATAAATAATGAAAAATACACATACAAATAAGAACTAATTTTGAAGGTAAAGCAGTATTGTACAGTTCAGTATGTTAGTGTATATTTATTAGTTTGTTTTAATTGCCATAAAGAATGACACTGTTTAAAATGTGACAAAAGTGCAATTCTTCTTCTTCTTATTATTATTATTACTACTATAAAGGCCATGAAGGCTTTTTAAATGTTAGGTGTTTATTAAATCTAAATACCATAGCTGCTTGGTTTCGAAGGTATTTGTCAATTATCTACCCCCCAATCGTAAATCGTAAAGAATTGTAACCAGACAGAATGCTGGACCATGTCTGTATGGCCAATAGCCCCGCTGGGGGTTCGAACCCTGGATCTCAGCAGTAATTTGTGATCCACCTGAGCGCCAATAAATGTCTATTAATATATTAAAGAAATCACAGCAAAATAAATGAATAAATTAAATAAGTAAATATATTTATATTTAATTATAAATGTAATTGATTAATTATAATTAATTATAATGTTTGAATATTTAATACAGATCTGATTAATGTGAAATATTCTTTCTTTGATGTAGTCAGTAACTATTTGAATTATTATGTGAAGACTTTAAAACACAAGTACATGAACCCAAAACAAGTACAAGTGCACTGTCTACTACTTCCCACTAAATAAGTTCAAGCTTCTTGTTTGTTTATAGCCCTCTTTCTTTTACATGTGGAATTATTAAAAATTTTACATTTACAGCATTTATTACATACTTTTATCCAAAGTGACTTTGTTAGCAGGTAGACCAAAGCGGCAGAAACAGAAAATTTCTTTTTTTTGAAGGTACAAATAGTCACATTATGTTCATGAAAGAAGTAAGAAAAACCAAATAACACTAACTAGAGACGAAATACTGCTTAAGTAGGATTTCTATCAATACAGGTTATATTACATTTAGTACCTGTCCTTAAGATATTTACTAGTATGGTCTGGCATCCCCTGTGACCTAAACATACTTAGCCCCCATGGCCCTAGGTACCACTTACTTAAATAGCCTCAGCCCCCCCTTTTGGGCCAATCCAACTACAGTAACTTTAATCCCACTCAAAATTCATAGAAAAATAAAAATATACACAAACACACTATACCCAAATAAACAAACCCAGACACTTTAATTCTTAAGAATAAACCAACAATTTTAACAGTAATATGTGCCAGGAAACCATAACAGGACTATACTAGCCACCTGCTCTAGCTCTAGGAATAGTACTTCCCTTCCTTTAGGCGGGAAACCCCCCCATAAATAAGCTTAATGGTACAGCTAACTCTGTTTGAGAGTTACTGCATGTAAGTATGCTAAACTCAGTAACATAAAGTGACTGGTGTGTTATTTATCAAATCATGAAGTAATATAAAGAATCAAATAAAAGCTAATCTCATGAGAGGATCTGGTGAACCCAAACACACACACACCAAACAATATCCGGGTAATGCTAACAGGGGTAGCATCTAACCGAGATCCCCTCATTGCCCGGCAAGGATGTACACTGCCTTACATATTTACAGTTTTAAGGGCACAGAGATTCCTGTCAGACTAACATATGTGACCGTATACAATCGACTCAAGGGCCCAGCACTGGCAACCAGGCAGATGTGAGGCTTGAACTAGTGGTCTTCTCATTAGTATTCAAAATGAAGTGTTAATATTGAATAAAGAAACATGCAAATAAGACTTGATTTTGAAGGTAAAGCAGTGGTGTACAGTTCAGTATGTTAGTGTATATTTATTATTTATATGTTTGTTTTATTGGCCATAAAGAATTAAGTTGTGTAAAACGTGACAAAAAAGCAATTCTTCTTCTTATTATTATTATTATTATTACTATAAAGACCATGAAGGTTTTTTAAGTGTTAAGTGTTTAATAAATCTAAATACCATAGCTGCTTAGTTTTGAAGGTATTTGTCAATTACCTACCCTCACCCACCAGCCAAGTTACTTAGACCCCTTTAGCCTAAACTTCCCACTCACCATGTCTACATGCTCCCCATCTTCTTTCTAATGTCCAGGCGACTAGAATGGCATCCAGAAAGAGTGCCATACTGGAAAATTGGTACTTAACAGGAGTTACATGGTGACATGGTGTCAAACATGGTGTTATAAAGTCTAAAAAATACAACATAATTTGATGGTGCCTGACATAAATGTTTAAGAATTCTGTATTGTTTGTCTTTTTATTTTATGGTTTATTTTAGTTTCAGAAGAACTACATTTCCTGTTAGTCATTGCCTTAACAAGCAATATGACACACAATAGCATAGGCACTGGTAAAATTCTGGAGAAGCCGAGCTTTGTGTATGTATGTAAGTCGACATGTTTGTTACAAATGCCTATGGCTTTGGTTTTGTGTGCACATGTTTGCTGAGATAGTGTATACATAGGGCATTGATAGGTTAGTGGTTAAGGTACCAGACTAGTAGTTGAAATGTTGCTGGTTTAAGCCCCACATTTGCCTGGTTGCCACTGTTGGGCCCTTGAGCCAGGCCTTAAACCCACAATTGCTTGGACTGTAGACACAACTGTGAGTCACTTTCAATACAATCGTCTGCTAAATGCCATAACTGTAACTGGTACAAAAAAAAAAAAACTCAATAAAAGTACAATTATAAGTGTGTAATCTACAGGAAAACAGCTTGTTACACAATCCTGACCAGGTTGCTCATTTTAGATCAGACTCATTTTAGACTCATCTTTATGAGTGATCTTATAATGAGCTTTCACTGCTGAGAGCTCAGGCTTCAGTTTCAGCCCGAATGGGGGTCCAACATACAAGAGGGAAAGTTGATGGTCAGGTGAGGTTGCCCTCTGGTGGCTTGGGATGTAATGACTTGAGATTGGATGTCACAGTGTAATATTTCACAGCACTGTAGGGTCAAGTTAAAACATAAAATTGGTCTGTCCATGCAACATTATTCTAAAAGGTTTGATCATTAAGGTGTTTTATTTGTAAATGTTTAATCGGTTGTGATGTTTCTATTTGCTACCCTTTTCCTGAATACCAGTTCTGAATACCAGTTTTTTCTAATTGTCAAGTTATTTACTATATTTAACTGAAGCCAGATATGTCTGCAGTTTTTTAGATGCCTTTTTTTTTGGATATTTTGTGAATTTGGATCAGTTGTCACAAAACCTTGTAAGAAATTTTATCCAGCAGTTTGCATCTGGGTAGCCATAGATTGTTAGATATTTAATGTGTTTAATTTCGATGTTTAATTAGCTAATTTAGTTCACAAAATGAAGATACTAGTTACTTATTCAACAGGTTATTTGGGTGTTGGATAACATTGTTTTTAAATAAATAGAATACAGTTTTACATATTTTAATGCCACAGTATAGCTAAGTATTGCTGCTGACCACGTGCATCCCTTTATTACCTCAATTTACCACTTTAGAAGCACTTTTGAGATTTGGTTAAATGTTTGTTTTATTTATTAGAATTTTAATGTCATGTTTTACACTTTGGTTACATTCATGACAGGAACTGTAGTTACTCATTACACAAGATTTATCAGTTCACACAAGGTTATATCGAACACAATCATGGACAATTTAGTGTCTCCAGTTCACCTCACTTGCACGTCTTTGGACTGTGGAAGGAAACCGGTGCTTCTGGAGGAAACCCACGCAGACACGGGGAGAACATGCAAACTCCACACAGAAAGGACCCGGACCGCCCCACCTGGGGATCGAACCCAGGACCTTCTTGCTGTGAGGAGACAGTGCTACCCACTTAGCCACTGTGCTGCCCGAATCGGTTAAATAAAATTTGCATAGCATAGATCAGTGCTACACCTATTCAGGGTGTATTCCGGAATTGGGACTGATGTTTAAAATAAATCAATGAACAAAAATAAATCAAAAATGAATAATAAAATTATATTCAGAAACAAAGTGAATAATAATAAAATAGTCAGTCTTGTTGTTCAGTCCACTCTTCCAATGTTATTTTTTAGTGAAAATAAATGAATAAGTTTGAAACAGTAAATAGAAATAGTGCAATATTAAAACTATAACACTGCACATTCCACATATGTGAATTCATATTTTTAAGGCAATGGCTTTTACAATTACCTACCTGTGTGACATGAGTCAACGTGGTAAAATGTACAATGTAGAAGGGTTGTTTTATATATATCACTGGTTTCCACTCAGTCCATTAAGATCTTGTGAATGTGTTTGAAATGGAGCACTTAGCAGCATACGCATTAGAGTGGCATGATCGTAATGGGTAAACACTTTCAATCTTGGTATTCGAAGAGATGCGTCACTTGTCTATTTTACGTCAGTGTTTCGGTTACCACACACTGACAGATTCTTCATTAAGAAAATACACACGCAGGGTATTAAATCAGTACCGCTTCCTCTCTAAACAGGCAGTCACTGGGGTTGATATCAGTAAGGACCGGATACAGTGGGCAAATGTAAAGCCTGAAAAAGGGAAACTGAATAACTGAAAAGCAGCTAAAGGGGAAATTGTCATGCAAACCTCTTCACCCTACATGTCTCATGCCAGTAAAGGTCTAAAAAATAACATTTGTGGTGTTACTGTCAGTTCCTATAAGGTAATGTAAGGATGTGTATACAGTGGTACCTTGTAACTCAACGTCCCCTAAACTCAAAGTCTTTGAAACTCAACGCCCTTTGTCGAGAAATTTGTACCCTTAAACTCAACGTGTTCAATTTGTTTTTTAAAAATGCATTTATTTAATTTCAAATTAACAGTGAACAGTCACTTTGTTCAGTGCTCAGCTTGAACGGTGCGATAATACGTCATAAAAGTGAGCATTTGAGACGAATCTGCATTTGTGTAGAATAACCTCCTGTAGAAGCTCCACATGTATCTGTGTTTATCTGGATTTTCCTCCTGTTTCACTTTTAAACTTGTGTTATAGATCGGGGTGCTGAGAAATTGTAGGAATCAGCTTTTTATTTCAGTGTTTTTATATAATATGTGTTATTTCCAGTGTATAAGTGTCAAAAACAACCCCATTTTTACATATGCCTAAAATATAAATAAACGCATTAACAGGTTTTCTATACATCCTTATGGAAAAAAATATGTCAGTCCCAGAACCAACTGATGTTGAGTTTTAGGGTAACACTGTAGTGGAAATCTGTACAATCCTTTTTTTGGTGAAGTTTTTTTCTAGGAAGGCTGGGTCTTGCAGCTGGTAAAATCTGTGATGTACAGCACCAGGTTCCTGCTCACCCAAGTCTGAGATAGCATTCGTCTTGAGGACGATAAACTCAGTTTAGACATATGATTGTCCAATAGCATTACCATCAGACTGGGCTTTTAGTCACCTTACAATCAAGGTCTGCCAGGAACATTTGAAGTAGTAATTAAAACCAATTGCTGAGTCATCTAACTTTCAAATCCTTCTAAACATCATTTAAATATTGATTAGTCACAGGAAATATGACTGATTTACAGCAAGGTCACTGGCTTTGGGTTACAGCCAAGTAAAAGATAAAAAAATAACTCTATGTAGCATCTAAAGGTAATTATTATATTTTTGACATTTCTAACGTCAGCGTTTCGGTCACCACACACAGATAGATTTTTCATTAAGAAATACACACGCAGGGTATTAAATCAGTACCGCTTCCTCTCTAAACAGGCAGTCACTGGGGTTGATATCAATAGGACCGGATACAGAGGGCAAATGTAAAGCCTGAAAAGAGAAACTGAATAACTGAAAAGCAGCTAAAGGGGAAATTGTCATGCAAACCTCTTCACCCTACATGTCTCATGCCAGTAAAGGCCTAAAAAATAACATTTGTTGTGTTACTGTCAGTTCCCAGGAGGTCATGTAAGGATGTGTAGAGTGGAAATCGGTACAATCCTTTTTTTGGATGACGTTTTTTTTCTAGGAAGGCCGGGTCATGCAGCTGGTAAAATCTGTGATGTACAGCACCAGGTTCCTGCTCACCCAAGTCTGAGATAGCATTCGTCTTGAGGACGATAAACTCAGTATAGACAAATGAGTATCCAATAGCATTACCAGCAGACTTGGCTTTTAGTCACTTCCACAATCAAGGTCTGCCAGGAACACTAGGGTAGTGATTAAAACCAATTGCCGGGTCATCTTACTTTCCAATCCCTCAAAATATCACATGTATTGATTAGTCACAGGAAATCTGACTCGCCTGATTTGCAGCAAGGTCACTGGCTTTGAGTTACAGCCAAGTAAAAGTTGGCTCTAAAAACCTCTATGTAGCATCTAAAGGTGATTATTATATTTTTGCCATTTCTAATTTAATTACTTTCTGTTATTTTCATATACCCCAACTTTTTCATGTAAAAACTGTGCCAAGTCATGTATGCAGACCAGACTTGGGAAGGCTGTTTTATAATTTTCAAAGCAATTTTCTGATCTTTAATATCATAATTTCATAATGTTTGTATGTATATAAAGATCAGACTGAACCAAATCGTTACCATGAAACAGATCCTGACTGTCCGAATTCACACTTAGATTGAATAATATTAATATGAATATATTAATTAAATATTAATAATATTATAGGGCAGTTGTAAACTAGCGGTTAAGGTACTGGGCTAGTAATCGAAAGGTCGCTGGTTCAAGCCCCACCACTGCCAGTTTGCCACTGTTGGCCTTTAACCCTTAATTGCTTAGACTGTATACTGTCACAGTATTGTGAGTCGTTTTGGATAAAATCTGCTGCTAAATGCCGAAAATCTAAACTTGGTAGTTCTACCATATGTTACTGTCAACTTGGAACATGTTTAGTCAAAACCATCTTGCTTTATTGACAACTTCAAATCTACATGCTTCAGGTTATAGCATGTCATTAGAACCGATAGTTAACTACCCCCTATGCTGCTAACACACAATGTTATACCAATGCAGCATACTTTCATTTTACCAAATGTATCCATAATTTAGGGACAGTGGTAGCCTAGTGGTTTGAGCTTTGGGCCATCAACTGAAAGCTTGAGAGTTTGAATCCCAGCTCTGCTATGCAGCCACTGTTGGGTTCTTGAGCAAGGCCCTTAACCCTGTCTGCTCCAAGGGTGTCGTACATTGGCTGACCCTGCGCTCTGACCCCAGGTTCCAAACAAGCTGGGATATGCAAAGAAATAATTTCATTGTACTGTACACGTATATATGACAAATAAAGGCATTCTATTCTATTCTGTTTTTAGTTCTATTCTATCTGCCTGTTTACTGAAACCAAGAAATGTGGTTACAAATCACTGGTTTCTGATTTCATTGTTTTTTTAGATGAAGTTTCTCTCCTATTAATATAATTTTTGGAAAATAGTTTACTGCCATAAATACATACACCGACCAGGCATAACATTATGACCACTGACAGGTGAAGTGAATAACACTGATTATCTCTTAATCATGGCACCTGTTAGTGGGTGAGATATATTAGGCAGCTAGTGAACATTTTATCCTCAAAGTTGATGTGTTAGAAGTAGGAAGAATGGACAAGCATAAGGATTTGACAAGAGTTTGACAAGGACCAAATTGTGATGGCTAGACGACTGGGTCAGAGCATCTCTTGTGCAGTTCTTGTGGGGTGTTCCCGGTCTGCAGTGGTCAGTATCTATCAAAAGTGGTCCAAGGAAGGAACAGTGGTAAACCGGCGACAGGGTCATGGGCGGCCAAGGCTCATTGATGCACATGGGGAGCGAAGGCTGGCCTGTGTTGTCCGATCCAACAGACGAGCTACTGTAGCTCAAATTGCTGAAGAAGTTAATGCTGGTTCTGATAGAAAGGTGTCAGAATACACAGTGCATCACAGTATGTTGTGGGGCTGCAAAAGGGGGACCAACACAATATTAGAAAGGTGGTAATAATGTTATGCCTGATCGGTGTATACATTTACATTTTTGGATACTTTTATCCAAAGCAATTTACAATACTGTGACAGAATACTGTGCTGTTTTAGTACTTTAATGACATTTGTGCCAACAAGTATTTTTATATACTTTTATACACTTTATATACATATTTGTATGTGAATTCACTGACAAGCCCGAATTTGCAAATAAATGACACTTGTGCACGTTTATACAAATTAAAAATCAATGATAATACGTTTGTATAATAACTCCGTTTGTTGCTCCTCATTTGTCTGACATATTTTTTTTTTTTTGAGAAAAGATGTGCTGCACTGAATGCAGGGATTGCCTTCAGCACTAAGTCAACATCAAATGCTCCCTGGTTATTCAGGCAAAATACCATTCAGATTGAAGGTGCCTTACTAGGCAGCATTTTAAGGCATCTAAGAATTCGAACAGTCTCCTTCTCGGGAGCCTGCGTAGGATAACGTCAAATGCTGTCTATGTAGAGAGCTCACTAGGTTTTCAAACACACCCATTGTGTAAAAACCCTGTTAAGTAACTGCAACAACCTTCCTCTTCATATAAACACCATTTTTTCATAATCAATTGATATATTCTAGGACGTATTTATTATTTCATAGTAATGGCATAAAAACCCTGTGTTTAATAAAAAAGGAAGGAACTGTGGCTGAATACAGTTCAAGCAACCAAGGGTTAAATGCCTGCTTACTGAAGTGAAACCACTAAACAAACCTCTTGTGCACCTCCTTGAGAGGTATTAAAGTAAAAAAAAAAAAGCCGCAGTCCGGAAAATCTAGTTGTAATCTGAGACATTAAATCATCAGTAATTATATCCTTTTAAATCTCTAAAACTACAAGTGGTGGAAACTTGCTTACTAATATGTGTGACTGTTCCCCTTTGACACAGAAACTCTTAAGTGACATAGCTTCGCCCCCACAAGCACGTTTAACAGAATACCTTAGATGCATTACATAATGTGCTTTTTATATTAGTCATACTTAATGCTCGTGCATATGGATTACATTCTTTTATGCAAAGATCATCAATAAACTGCATCGTGTGACTGGTACATCAGTGTCATGAGTGCTAACCTCATTATCTAATGTGTCAGGATAGTATAACTCAAACACTAGCCCAATATCACTGGGTTCAAGGGTTCAAATCACCAGTAGTGGTATCGGTTTGTCGGGCACCTTACAGACATGATTGGTGATGTGTAAGCCGTTTGATCGGCATCTTGTCTGAGGTGTGTTACTGCATTGCGCCCAGTGATTCCTGTGACCCTGACAAGGATAAAGCGGTGGTATAATATTACTGCATACTTAATCAGCAAAAGGTTTTTCTCTGCATCTCTTTTAATAGGCTCTACAGGTGCAGAAAGTAAGTTTTACAACTCAGAGTGATGGTTGGTGTCACAGTAGCCAGTTTAACAATTTGCAAGGTAGTTGGTTGAATAATGCCAAGTTCACACAACATGACTTTTTAGTTGTTTAGATCGCTGTACAGTTCACACTACAAGACTTGATCTCTTGTAATCGGGAGTCTTTCAAGTCATTGTGGTTTTCACACTACACGACTGATCGGCGATTGGGGGTCGCACACTACACCATCTATCACAAGGAGGAATCTCAGACAGGTCTGCCTGGTCTCCCAAACTACGTTTTGTCATGAAAAATACAAGAGGTTACTTAATGATACCATGTCCAGAAATGCATGCAAACAACAAGCAACAAGCAAAAATTGTTTGTGCGCTGATGTGCAGCATAAAAACAAATAGGAAAAACTAAATGAATCTGGGTGAAGGAGTGGATTTGGCTACGTGGCCAGCAGGGATTGTCTGTTCTGTAGTGAGAGTTGGAAGTCAAATAAATATTGTTTGCAGTCCAACGTTGGTATGATGGTTTGGCGTGGACGATAAGTCACAAATACTGTAAAGCTTGTGTGTGCTGATGTACTCTGATATAAACTTTTTTACACCTCCTCCCCTAGGGTTTCCCTTCTGTATTTTGCATTTAGCGGCGACTGGTCGGCGCTAGATTTGCTGGCTCGGGAGCAACTTAGAGTTTGCTCGGCGATCGAAACTCGGCTCTCAATCGCTGTGTGTGAACTGTTCAACAACTCGAACCGAGCAGCTTGCCGAGCCCTACATAGTGCACTTCACAGGAACAACTGGGTTGAATGGAACACTCCTACAGAATTGGTGCTAATGGCTGAAAGAGCGCTTTCTGAACCAATCAAGCCTTCTGATTTTAATTTTTAGTAAGAAATGCTGGTATTTGCATTTATTCAGTTTGCATCACACAGATAATGTGTCAATGAAACGCTTGATTGGCTTTCTAACAAGTTCGTGTTTTACTTCACAACCGGAAAAAGTTTGGAGGTTTTTAATTATAAGCACATTTACAAAATGACGGATTATATTCCTAATGGGACAACACTCGGTTATAAATGTACTAGCATCTAAAAGAACATAAGCTAAGGTAAGCAGTGGTTATGATTTTTTTTGCTGTGTTTTGGATTTTGGCCGCTGTGCCGTGATTTACCACCCGCTTTTGTTTTGCAATGAAAACAAAATGTATCAGTTTAAGTTCACACTACACGATTTTTGTCCTGATTTTTGCTCGCCGACTGGTCGGCGCTAGATTTGCCGGCTCTGAAGCAACTTTGCATTTGCTCGGCGATTGAAACTTGGCTCTCAATCGCTATGTGTGAACTGTTCAACAACTCAATCCGAGCAGCTTGCCGAGCGCTCGGTGACTTAAGAAAAATATCTAGCATGCTAGATATCTGGATATGAGTCGGCTGACTGGCAATGAGTGCGGTGTCGAACAGCCAAAAAATATTTATTAACCTCCAACTGTGTTTGCTGTGTTTTGGATTTTGTCCGCTGTGCCGTTATTTATTGCACGCTTTTGTTTTGCAATGAAAACAAAATGTATCAGTTTAAGCTTTTAACTGGTACCTTCTTGTTATGGAACTTACATTCATTTGCACAAAGACCAGGAAAGTAAAATGGCAAAATACAGTTGCTAATCTGTTGCTGTTTTTTATCTGAACTTACATATTATTTGTTTATTTCTATGCTACATTTCTAATATATGTTTTGTATATATTATATTGACTTGTGACTTGCCTCGGACTCTAGCTTAAAGACTCGTTACTTGACTTGGACCCGTATTTTGTGACTTGTGAACATCTCTGGTGGTGAACTTGGCATTAGTCTGCGAGCGATCGGATCAAATTATTAAACAGTTCCCACATAGTGATCGAGAGCCGATTCGAGGCCCTAAGAGAACGCAGAGTTGCCTTCGAACTGCCACATCTAGTGGTGACCTTAAAATGCGCAAAAATCATGGCAAGTGATAACACTAAACAAGTCTCTTGTGCGCCTGCTTTTGAGGTATGTGACTTGAGAGGTGTGTGACTGTTCTTCTTTAACATTGAAACTAGCTTCGTCATACACAAGCACATTTACCGAAATCAATACCTCAGATGTACAGACATAGAAACAGCAAAGCTCAGACTCACACAGAAAGTATGTGATAATTTCTTTATAAATAAACAGCGTCATGTGACTGCTTACCTCATTACTTCAGTGTCATGTGAGTGCTAGCCTCATTATCTACGTGCCTTTCACCAAAAGCTGCTGAAATGTCTGCACAGGCTTTTTTTACTCACACATTGTTCTGCGGGCAGGTTTAAACATGTGTAAGCATGGTATAACTCAAACATCAGGCTTAACATAACATTCGGGGTAGTGCACAACAGAAACTGGCATTTAGGATCAGCTGAATCCTCTCACATACTCTTTCACTGAGTTGAATGCTAAATGTCTAGTCATGATTATTTAGACATTCTTAAATGGTTAGGACATTATAAGAAATGTAAATTAAACAGTCAGCAATGACATGCAAATTACATTATACAGTATTTACTGTTTCAACGGTTTACTGTTTACCTTAATTGTCCTTCAGGCATTTTTAATTTGACTCACACATACAATGCATAGAACACTCATTAGTGAGTAATGAGGAACGTGAAAAAAGTATACTGCCTGTAAACAGTAAATAATATGTCTGGTGTGGTAAGGAAGTGAAAATTTGGATGGCAGGGAGGAATAGGTCTAGAAATAGAACTTTTAAGGAATGGAAACAGGAAGACCAGATAGATGAAGTATTCTGATCCTTTCTTTAAAGGAGCATTGCCTCCTTTGTGTGGTAAAGGATGCAAAAAGAGGGAATGTCTGAGGAAAGGACTTTTAGTTCTTTTTAGGGCTGGCTCCGATCCGATACTCTGTATCTCTGTACTCTGTAAAAAGTGTGTAATCTGATCCGATACTGTTGCTTAATGTAAATATCACTTAATGTAAATAAGGCCATTCAGAAATTAAAACACACTGATCAACTTAAACTTTTAGAATTTTAAAAAATCATCTACTACTGCCACATATAAAAACACTGTTTTATGACTTGTCGTCAAAAGTGTCTACAATTGGAAGATGTGGATGTCAATTAAATGCGATGGACTAATTAGAATTGATGCAGTGTTTGGTTGAGATTTTCCATTAAAGTTCTGTCACGTTTTTAGATGATTAAAAACCAAAGCGCGCTTATTAAAAACCCTGCTGGACATCTGTGGTGTAGTTTGTTTTATTGCATAACACTAATGGATTACATTTCATTGAGGATGTGAGAGATCTCCAAGCTGGGACAAAGTCAAAGTCAAATTTATTTACATAGTGCTTTTTACAGTGGACGTTGTCTCAAAGCAACTTTACGGAATCCAGGACCAACAGACCAAAAACCCCTGTTGAGCAAGCCGAGGGCGACAGTGGCAAAAAAAAAACTCCCTTAGAATTACAGAAACAAACTTTGAGAGGAACCAGACTTAGCAGGGACCCATCATTCTTGGGTGGCCTGGAGGATGCTTTAAATAAATAGGATGTACACAAATCATACAAACACAATTAAATTGAACCGAAGGTTACAACTAGCAAAAAATAATAATAATAACTGGAGTTCTTCTTTGTTCAGTCCAGTCTGTGATAAAGTCCGTTGTAAGTTCTGGACATTTTTGGTGCAAACACTCCAGGTTCCAGTCACATCTAGCAGAAGCAGCATTGTTGGCACTACAGTCTCGACTTGCAGTCTTTAACCTCGAGAGGGTAAACAGGTTTCCGTCAGAACCACCTCGAGGTAAAACAACAGAAGATGTAGTTAAAATGTGAAATCGTTAAGAGTTAAAGGTCAGTTTTACAGAGAGTAGCTTTAGACTCCGGCACCCCTAATTATTACAGCATAACTAACTTTGCTTGTTTAGTTTGAACAGACTAATCAAAAGCCTGAGTAAATAAATACGTTTTCAATCTAGACCTGAACATCGAGACTGTGTCCGAAAGATAGATACATTTATTTATGTTTATTTTTTTATTATTTAATTGTTTCATTTTTATCGTTTATAAATAATATTTTTTAAAATTTATATTATAATTGTTTTGCTGCCTCTTCAAGTTGTAGACTTGAGAGTTGACAGATCTAGAATTTTATATTGAAATAATAATGTATTTGTTAAATACAGATAAAGTTGCACTTTGTATTTTAAATGTATTTTAAATGTATGTACGGTGCTGTTAAACAAGCCAGAAATGCTGCTAAATGTTATGTGTATAAAAGTTAAAATAAAACAGCAGTTTAGCATAAGTGTTATGTTGTAGGGTCTCTATTTATTCCTTTAGAATATTTGTTTCACAGTCTGAACATTGTTATTTAGCTAGCTACTGTAGTTTAACCATGGTGCATTGAGACATGTATTATTACTGCTTAGTTGTTTGGGAGGAGAAATGTCGGTATCGGATTGGTATCGGTATTGGCGGATACTCAATTTGCAGTATGGGTATCGGACATAAAAAAGTGGTATTGAGCCAGCCCTAATTCTTGTATAAAATCTAATTGGAAGCCAGGTGGCCTACAAACAACAATGATTATATAGACACTGGATACAACAATGGATAATTCAAATGTAACATTAAAAGCATTGAATTTGAATTATGAGATATTGATATGACAAAGGCTAAAAGATTTACAACCCCCTATCAGAAAAAGTTGGGACAGTATGGAAAATGCAAATAAAATAAAAATGCAGAGTTTGTTACATTTACTTTGACTTTTATTGGATTGCAGACAGGATGAACCTGAGATATTTCATGTTTGTCTGCTCAACTTTTCAATTTCATTTGTTAATATACCTCGATTTTAGACCTGTAACACATTCCAAAAAAAAATTGGGACGGGGGCAAATTAGGGCTAGTAATGAGGTGAAAAAACTAAATAATGATGTGATTCCAAACAGGTGATGTCAACAGGTGATTGTAATCATGATTTGCTACAAAAGCAGCATCCACTTCTCTGGGCATCAACTTCTCTGAGCTCTGAGGCATCTAGGATGGACCATCACACAGTGGAAACGTGTATTGTGGTCAGATGAATGAGCATTTCAGGTCTTTTTTTGGAAAAAATGAAAATGAAGAGAGACGAAAAGGACCATCCAGACTGTTATCAGCAACAAGTCCAAAAGTCAGGGTCTGTCGTGGTATGGGGCTGTGTCAGTGCCCTTGGCAAAGGTCATTTACACTTCTGTGATGGCAGCATTAACGCAGAAAAGTACATTGAGATCTTAGAGCAACATGTGCTGCCTTCAAGACGTCATCTTTTCCAGGGACGTCCATGAATTTTTCAACAAGACAATGCAAAACCACATGCTGCACACATTACAAAGTGGTAAATGCTTTACTGTCCCAACATTTTTTTGAATGTGTTGCAGGCCTGAAATGCAGGAATGGATGTTTATTAATAAATGAAATGAAGTTGACTAGACAAAACATGAAATATCTCAGGTTCATCCTGTCTGCAATGAAATAAAAGTCTAAGTAAATTTGCAGATACTGGGTAAAAGAAATCATTAGTGACTAATAATTAGTTCAATAAAAGAAGCAAAAGAAGCTGGCAGTGGTATATGGACAGAATTAAAAGGAAAGCAGGTAAGAGATTGGGCCATACTGCTGCAAATACACTCAGTTTATTCAAGTTAAGTCTTGCCCTAATTAACACCTTGGAATGTGATACCAGATCCAAAACACAGTAATACACACTTAAACATTTCAAAACAAAACAAGAGGCATGTGTTACCAGAAATAGATTATACAAAAAGAAAGACACCAACACAGCGTTGTAGCACGTGCAGAAAGACTTACTTACGTAATGTTTGTGACGAAATTAGAAACTGTTACTGTACGTAAGACTATTGTTAGTGAGTGAATAGAAATATGATCATAGGTGAATTGAATGTAGGGAAATGAGAGCTATAACTACGCAGTTATGTAGCTGACTGTAATACTAGTGAACTATTTCTGATGACAAGAAGTGGGTAGAAAAGCACAAAGCCTGCTTTAAAAAAGTGACAAAAATGACTATTTCAGGGAAGATAGCCAAAAGAGTGAATCATGTGACAGTGAAACACAAATGCACTTTGTAGTAGAGTAATGACTCAACCAGCTACTAAATAAGAAATTCTATTCTATTTTTATACTGAAGCTAAAAGTTTTACTCAGGATGCCGCCCAGTTTTACTTTAATGACACTTGTCCCAAATTTTTTTTTTTTTGCATTTTCTCCCCCTTTTCTCCCCCTTTAGCACGTCCAGTTGTCCTTTTTAATATATAATATTTATAATGATTATTTTTTTCATAAGCAGTTGATCTGATTTGAGGTCCCTAGCTAGCGTTTGGGTGGGGGCAGTCCCATAACTAATACGCTGCTGTGGGTGCTGTAGGATTTCAAGCCTGCTCTATGATGTTTCTCCAAGCTTTCTGGTCCATGGTAACTGTTTTAGTTTGGTTGAGAGTGTGCCGAAGGTTCATTAGATCTACTTCAATTTGTTTGGACCACATTTTCTTTGGAGCAGTAAGTTGGATTTTCCACTGGGAGGGTCCTTTTCTTCAGTAGGAGTTGAAGAAAACACATGTCCAAACCATCTCAGTCACTGCTGCTGTATCTGCTCCTTAACGGATGGTTGTTGGATGGTGTCATCTTTCATATGGTAATGAAGTGTATATCCAAGAATATATCTCAGGCATTGCATTTGAAAAGCCTCAAGTTTGTGCAAGTCTGTCTTGAGCAGGGTTCAGGTTTCTGATCCATAAAGAAGAATTGGTAGTATCAGCGTTCTGAAGAGGAGGACATTGGTCTTTGTAGGTATACTCTTCCTCTTCCATAAGCACCAAAGTTAATGAGGCTAACTCTGTGGCAGTCTGTCAAATTTGGACATGGGTCTCCTGTAAGGATCCTTCTTTTGACCATCACTCTCAATTGATACATTCTGGGATTTATATATAATTAATGAATCGTGGCACTTTTTCATAGTAAAGGCATGAAAACCCTGTATTTAATAAACATGAAAGGAAAAGAAAATGCCAGCACTATATAAGCAGCTTCTCAGGTTAATGTTTAATTAAATCACCTTGCCAGCTGTTATTCTTATTTTCAGATTGACATAAAACATTCTTTTTTTTTTACAAGATTACCTATTATAAGTTTACCAATATTGTTTAAAGATGAGATGGTGTTACCTGGATCCCACATGTTATTTTCAAGCCAAGAAGTTCCACATTAGTCTTATCAAACCAAAATACGTGATATGTTGTAAACTCAGGGCGCTTAAGTGGAGCAGTGGCAATATATGTACCATGTCCATTACCCCTTGGATCCAGGGTTCAAATCCCCAGCAGTGCTATTGGTTTGTCGGGCACCTTACAGACACGACTGGCTATGTCTAATGCCAAGTTCACACTACACGACTTTCAATTTGTTCAGATCGCTGTACAGTTCACACTACACAACTGGATCTCTTGCAGTCGGGGGTCTTTTCAGTTGTTGTGGTTTTCACACTACACGACTGATCAGCGATAGGGGGTTACGCACTACACCATTTATCATCAGGAGGAATCTCAGGTGAGTCTGTCTATTCTCCCAAACTATGTATTTTTTGCAATGCATCGTTGGTGTTATGTTTTGTCAAGAATGATAAGGTATGAAATACTGTAAAACGTGTGTGTGCCGATGTATTCTGATAGAAACTATATTATGCCCCTGTCCCACATCTTACAACTCCTCCCCTGCCAGTCGCCCGACTGGTCCAGATATTTAACATGCTACATATCTCTCTTTAGTCGGCGAGCGCTCAGTGAGCCGCTCGGATTCGAGTTGTTGAACAGTTCACACATAGTGATTGAGAGCCGAGTTGCCTCCGAGCTTGTACATTTAGCGGCGACCATTCTGCAAACAAAAATCAGTGCAAAAAACGTGTAGTGTGAACTAGGCATAAGGGGATGATGGCCAAGGCCCTGCGTTGGATTGACATCCTGTCTAAAATGTGTTATTGCATTGCATCCAGTGACTTAGTGTGACCATGATAAGGATAAAGCGGTGTTAGAAAATGAAAAATGAAATGTTGCAAACTCATTTAGCAAAAGGTTCTTCTGCGGGTGTCACAGTAGCCAGTTTAACAATTTGCCTTGTATTTGGTTGAATAAGTTTGAAGACATGGTTCGAACTAGTCAATGTACCTGTGTACCACTGAGGGTTCAGTGCGTTTAAAATTGTATTGTATCTTTTTGGGTCAGTTAAGTGACTCAGATGCAGTAGGTAGCTTGATTACATTGCCTGAAGGTCACACTCTCACACATTCTATCCATTTGTAATCTGGCCAAGATGGTTAGAACTGGCATTCTACTGGCATTCTGTCACTGGATCTGTTTGGATCTGTTTGTCCTGAGACACATTGATATTGATGTGGGAGCTGGTTATTTTTAGCAAAAGAAAAAGCTGAATGTGATTAAAGCTTCTTATCTAACAAGAATTACACCACAAACAAACAAAAACAATGACTAAACTGAGCTGGTTGAAACTAAAAAAGGGGATTTTAGATGTTTTAAACAATGAGATTTCTGTCAGTTTCTGTCACTGGATCTGTTTGTCCTCAGACACATTAATATTCATGTAGGAGCTGGTTATTTTTAGCAAAAGAAAAAGCTTTTTCTATTCTGTGAGGTAATACTAAACTATATGATCATAGATAATGATTTATGGTCACTGAGCGTAAAGCTTTTATTTAAAAAAAAAAAAAAAAAAAAAAAAAAAAACCTGTTGCTGCAGCATTCCAAGATGATGAAGAAACACCTTTCACAATTCCAATTTGGACACATGCACACATGGGTCTATAAGAGTTCACAATTTACACTGCATTGTCAGGACAAATACAAATCAGTAAGCTCATTGAATTGTCTATCTCCGCAAGCAAATTGTGCAAGGGCAGATCAGAGCAGCTTTGTTTGTTTGTTTGTTTATTAGGACTTTAACATCATATTTTACACTTTGGTTACATTCATGACAGGAACGGTAGTTACTCATTACACAAGGTTCATCAGTTCACAAGGTTATATCAAACACAGTCCTGGACAATTTAGTGTCTCCAATTCACCACACTTGCACGTCTTTGGACTGTGGGAGGAAACATGCAAACTCCACACAGAAAGGACAAGGACCGCCCCACCTGGGGATCGAACCCATTACCTTCTTGCTGTGAGGCGACAGTGCTACCCACTTAGCCACTGTGCCGCAGATCAGAGCAAATATATCAAACAATATACAAGGCGTTTAGTCTTCCCAGAACCATAGTGACCTTAATGTTGAAATGGAAGAAGCTTGGTACAACCTTGATTCAACTCCATTTTATCAGCTTCATTTACCATATAGAAGCACTTTGTATGTCTACAATTACTGACTGTAGTCCATCTGTTTCTCTTCATATCTTTTCAGCCTGCTTTCACCATGTCCTTCAATGGTCAGGAGCCCCACAGGACCACCACAGAGCAGGTATTATCATCTTCTAGACCTTCATCAGTGGTCACAGGACGCTGCACACAGGGCCCTGTTGGCTGGATATTTTTTAGGTTGGTGGACTATTCTCAGTCCAACAGTGACAGTGAGGTGTTTAAAAACTCCATCAGCATTGCTGTGTCTGATCCACTCATATCAGCACAACACACACTAACACACCACCACCATGTCAGTGTCACTGCAGTGCTGAGAATGATCCACCACCCAAATAATACCTGCTCTGTAGTGGTCCTGTGGGGGTCGTGATCATTGAAGAACAGGGTGAAAGCAGGCTAAAAAAGTATGTAGAGAAACGGATCGACTACAGTCAGTAATGGTAGAACCTCAAAGTGCTCCTATATGGTAAGTGGAGCTGATGAAATGGACAGTGAGTGTAGAAACAAGGAGGTGGTTTTAATGTTATGCCTGATTGATGTACATGACATAACTTCAAACTAATCTGTCCTTACTATTATCTTAATGAAACAAAGATTCTACTAAGCTAAAGTACACACACATAGACACGTAGACACGTACATGCACGCCTACACATGCACACACACACACACACACACACAACCCACCAAAGGAATTACTAATACAGTTGATTATACACACAAGAGATCTTAATCATCAAACAAGCATCAGCTGGTGAAGACTGACAAGACAACTCCGAAACAGGAGGCGGAGACAAGAGGGTGTGACATAAAAACAAATACAAAGGAACCACGTGCTGAGCTGCACATGGCTGTAACAAGTGCCAAGAAATGATTGTTGAGTTACTGTTGAGTTAAAGACATTTGACAGCCCACTTAGAGTTTCCTAAATGGCAAGTTAATTACTTATAAGGAAAAACGTTTGTAGCCTGAGTAAAAGAAAATTAAACTCTTAATGTAGAAAAGGATGCACCCTACCTTGGAAGAGTCTGAACACTTTTGTGAACAATACATTTCAGTTTTATATATTACATTATTTTTATTACGAGAAAAAGTTGGTATGTTACGATTACTTTGACTTTTATTTCATTGCAGACAGGATGAACCTGAGATATTTCATGTTTTATCTGCTCAACTTCATTTCATTTATTAATAAACATCCATTTCTGCATTTCAGGCCAAACAGGTGATGTCAACAGGTGATTGTAATCATGGTTTGGTACAAAAGCAGCATCCTTTGTCCTTCCGGAGACCCCATTCCCTTTTTGTTAACCTCTTCCCTCTTAAACTTTCCTGCACATGACATGAAGACATAAAGAAAAGTTCAGTTTAAAGAAACCCCAGTGACCTGCACAGAGCCCTGACCCCAGCCCCACTGAACAGCTTTGGAACGAAAACATCAATTGAGACTTTATTGACCAATATCAGTGCCCAGCAAGTCTCAATTGATGTTTTTTTTTTGACTGAATGGGCACAAATTCCCACAAACATATCTTGAAGAGGTCAGGGTCAAGTGGTCAAGAGACAAGTGTTGGTCAGTACATGGTACTGAGTAAATGGCACGTGAGGTAGAAAAGCATATTCTGATATGCAGTCAGCAGTGTAGGGTTTTTTAAAGCAGCAGAGATAAGACAGTAAGGTGCAAAAATGCAAAAAAACTTGTGCAAATTGCAATCTTGTGCAAAGATGCAAGTAATACAGTCACTGTAGTATAATACAGTAGTTGTATGTATATAAGTTGTGTGTGTGTGTCAGAGTCCATCATGTATGTATGTCAAGTCAAATTTATTTATATAGTGCTTTTTACAATGGACATTGTTTCAAAGCAACTTTACAGAATCCAGGACCAACAGATCAAAAACCCCTATTGAGCAAACCGAGGGCGACAGTGGCAAGGAAAAACTCCCTTAAAAATACAGGAAGAAAACTTGAGAGGAACCAGACTCAGCAGGGCTCATCCTTCTTGGGTGACCTGGAGGATACTTTAAATAAATAGGATTTACACAAATCATACACACAAAATTAAATTGAACTGAAAGTTTTAACTATCAAAATAAATAATTGTATGTGTGTCAGAGTCCATCATGTATGTATTTGTGTGTGTGTGTGTCCATCATGTGTGTGTGTATCAGAGTATCAGAGAAGTTTTGTGAGAAGCTTTTACAGAAGGTTGGCTGTTGTTAACTGAAAAGATCACATAGAAGTCACATACTCACTCACTTTCTTAACCGCTTATCCAATCAGGGTCGCGGAGGGGTGCTGGAGCCTATCTCAGCTTTTCAATGGGCGCAGGCACACAGTAACACCCCGAATGGGGTGCCAGTCCGTCACAGGGCAGACACACACATACACACACACACATACACACATTTATAGGACAATTCAGTGTCTCCAATTAACCTGACTGCATGTTTTTGGACTGTAGGAGGAAACCCGGAGCTCCCGGAGGATACCCACACGGACACAGGGAGAACATGCAAACTCTGCACAGAAAGGACCCAGACCGTCCCGTCTGGAGATCGAACCCAGGACCTTCTTGCTATAAGGCGACAGTGCTACCCACCGTGACATAGAGGTCAGTCTTTTTAAATACTATTTGCTAGATCCAGCTTCACACTAATCACTCTGTCAGACACTATCTTACTTCCACTACACTCTTGATGTACTGTCCTACCCCGTTTCTTCTCACATCTACACTATTAAAACAGTTTGAAACCACTTCTAATGCTCCTAGCCTTACTCCCATGGACTCTTGGGACACATAGTATGTCAACCCTTCTCTTCTCCATAATATCAGCTAGCTCTCTCCCTTACCAGTCATAGTGCCCAAATTCAACTTTCCAACTCTCACCTCCACCCTTTAACCCTCTGTCTCTCTTTCTAATGTAGAACACTTTTCCTCCTACTCCTTCTTAGCCCAACAGTAGCACAGTTTCTACCAGTGCCCTGCTGGCCAACAGTATTAGAGCTGGTCTACGTTGGAAGAGGAGTTAGACAAGGCTGCATTATGTCACAATTCCTGTTTAGACCTGAAGGCCATATATAAACCTGAAGGCGTATACTGCAATATTAGAGAAACATATGCTGCCACCATGGTAACATCTTTTCCTGAGAAGTTCATGGTTATTACAGCAAAACATTGCCAAGCCTCATTCTGCACGTGCTACAGTGCTACAGTGAAAACACTGCAAATCATTTCATTGTGCTTTTGTCTGTTAAATAAAGATAAAATAAATTTAGGGGTAGGTGTGTGTTGTAGGTGTGTGTAAATGTGTGTGCATCTGTGTGTGTGGATGTGCACATGTTTGTGTATGTGCATGACTATTTATGAGTGTGTACTTAAAAGAAAAACTTACTGGGTAGTGATAGTTGTGGTTTATACATGCTGCAATAGTCTGACCAAAGCAATACAGGAAGTGTGTGTGGAAGTGGAAATACTGCTAGTACACCGATCAGCCATAACATTAAAACCACCTCTTTGTTTCTACACTCACTGTCCATTTTATCAGCTCAACTTACCATATAGAAGCACTTTGTAGTTCTACAATTACTGACTGTAGTCCATCTGTTTCTCTACATACTTTTTAGCCTGCTTTAACCCTGTTCTGCAATGGTCAGGACCCCCACAGAGCAAATATTATTTAGGTGGTGGATGATTCTCAGCACTGCAGTGACAATGACATGGTTGTGGTGTGTTAGTGTGTGTTGTGCTGGTATGAGTGTATCGGACACAGCAGCACTGCTGGAGTTTTTATATGCTGTGTCCACTCACAATCCACTTTATTAGACACTCCTATCTAGTTGGTCCACTTTGTAGATGTAAAGTCAGAGACGATCGGTCATCTTCTAGACCTTCATCAGTGGTCACAGGACGCTGTTCATGGGGAACTGTTGGCTGGATATTTTTGGTTGGTGGACTATTCTAAGTCCAGCAGTGAGAGTGAGGTGTTTAAAAACCCCAACAGCGCTGCTGTGTCTGATCCACTCATACCAGCACAACCCACACTAACACACCACCACCATGTCAGTGTCACTGCAGTGCTGAGAATGAGCCACCACCTAAATAATACCTGCTCTGTAGTGGTCCTGGGAGAGCCCTGACCATTGAAGAACAGCATGAAGGGGGCCAACAAAGCATGCAGAGAAACAGATGGACTACAGTCAGTAATTGTAGAACTACAAAGTGCTTCTATATGGTGAGTGGAGCTGATAAAATGGACAGTGAGTGTAGAAACAAGGAGGTGGTTGTTATGTCTGATCGGTGTATGTGTGCTTATGCTTGGCTTGCTTCACTCATGTTTTTGATTGGCATCTGGCAACTGATGAAGGTCTAGAAGATGAACAACTCAAACAGCAGCAATAGATGAGCGATCGTCTCTGACTTTACATCTACATGGTGGACCAACTGGGTAGGAGTGTCTTATAGAGTGGACAGTCAGTGCAGGCAGCCTGATGCACTTGACAATGTTGTGGATGTTACTTTGACATGTAGCAATTACCTAAAGCAGGTAATATACACTTCATATGATTTCATAGTGTCATTAGCCTCTACGGCAGGATAATTCACCCTGCCACACAGCAAAAATGGTTTGAGAAACATAACAAAGAGATGAAGGTGTTGATTTGACCTCCGAATTCCCCAGATCTTAATCTGATTGAGCATCTTTGTGCTGGACAAACAAGTTTAATCTGTTGAGAACTCGGTACCAGAAACCACAGGGCACCTTTAGAAGCCTGGAGTCTACACCTTAATGAATGAGGTGTTTTGGTTGCACAGTGGGACCCACATGATACTAGGCAGGTGGTTTTTTCTTATGACTGATCAGTGTACATTTTATGCACCAAACAGAGAACAACATCCTGGAGCAGCCGGATATTCTCACATACCCTTTCACTGAGTAACATCTGTGTTTGGAGTTTCAGGGAATTTCTGACCAGTTTTGAAAGCAGGTGTCATCACACATCAGCTGAATGGGTGGTTGTATAGTGTATGCATCAAACAGAAACTGGGTTCAGGAGAAGATGGGTATGTGCACACACCTGTTCTCTGTGTAACAATTGTGTGTGGATTTCCTGTGCAACATTAAAAGTTTTGAAAACAGGTGTGATTTTGCATCAGTGCTGAATGTGTTGGTGTGGGTATACACTGATCAGCCATAACATTAAAACCACCTCCTTGTTCCTACACTTTTTAGCTGCTTTCACCCTGTTCTTCAATGGCCAGGACCCCCACAGGGTACAGTACTAGAGCTGTTCTACATTGGAAAATGAATTAGACAAGGCTGCATTATGTCACAATTCCTGTTTAGACCTGAAGGCCATATATAAACCTGAAGGCGTATGCTGCAATATTAGAGAAACATATGCTGCCACCATGGTAACATCTTTTCCTGAGAAGTTCATGGTTATTTCAGTGAAGAACAGGGTGAAAGGGTGATAACAAAGCATGCAGAGAAACTACAGTCAGTAATTGTAGAACTACAAAGTGCTTCTGTATGGTAAGTGGACAGGGCCGTAGAAGGGCATCAACCCAGCAGCAGGACCGGTATCTGCTCTTTTGTTTGAGAAGGAACAGGAGGAGCAAATCAAGCAAGCAAATCGGCAAGTGCAAAAAATGCGAGCCCAACGCTGTGCACCACTCAGGGAAGCGCAGGGGCAAACTAAGCAGCACCGCCACACTTCAAAGGAAACAATGATACAGCAGCGCAAAAGCGATTTTGCCGCTTCACATGTGAATGTGCCGTTACTGAAGTCGCTAAAGATTATGGTATTCTAAGATCAAGCATCTCCACCATTAAGAAGCATAAGGAAACAATAAAGAAGTAAAGGTAAAGTGCAGGTTTTATTGTATTTCAGTGATTTTATATTAAACTTGTGTTATTCTCAGTGTATAAGTGTAGCCTAAAATATATGCAGTTCCACTGGACCATGGAACACATTAACAGGTTTCCCGTACATCCTTATGGGAAAAAATACCCTAAAACTCCACATCGTTTAAACTCAATGCCACTACCAGAACCAATTGACATTGAGTTTCAAGGTACCGTTGTATATGGTTCTTGAGGCTTATTTGTAGGGCATGAGACAAGTAATCAGTGGAAAAATAATTTTGTTTCTATGTCATATGGGGTAGGAGATCGGGCCAATCAGGCTGAGCTCAAGTGCAAGTGTAGTAGCAAGGGGAACTACTACCTGTTCACCAAGTCTCAGGGCGGCACGGTAGCTAAGTGGCTGAGTTTGCATGTTCTCCCCGTGTCCACGTGGGTTTTCTCCGGGTGCTCCGGTTTCCTCCCACAGTCCAAAGACATGCAAGTGAGGTGAACTGGAGACGCTAAATTGTCCATGACTGTGTTCGATATTAACTTGTGAACTGATGAATCTTGTGTGATGAGTAACTACCGCTCCTGTCATGAATGTAACCAAAGTGTAAAACATGACGTTAAAATCCTAATAAACAAGCAAACAAACAAACACCAAATCTCATTGTCCGTGTAACTTACAGTTTAAATTGTTGTTAAATTTTTTTTATTATTTTTTTGGATAAAAAGAGTAATAATAATAAGAAAAAGAAGAGAAATATTAACAAAACAACCTTTGGCGCTTGGAGCCCTAATAAAATAAAATTTATAATAAATAAAGGGTGGTAATGTTAATGAATGCCTTTCTGATTCTGGTGAATTTGCACTTATTAGAAATGATATATGGCTTTTGGACATTGAATTTCTTCAGATAAGCTTGGGGCATGTGGCCTCAAGAATTCAACTCCAGATAATCTGTTCATGAAAGGATTCTTACTACTCACACAGCAGGAAGGATGGAGCCCGTTTTCCACAGAAACTCTTTCAAAATATTGCAATAATTTATGAATGAACTGATGTAATCAATGACAAAAAAGGAAAGGCTAAATTTAGCACAGACTGATATGGTTGATAGAAAAAGAAATACTATATTTATGTAAAATGAACAATTTTAACTAAATTAATGTAATTAATTATATTTAGAGAATCGGTGTGTTTGTGTTTAGAGGAACGTAAAAGTACAATATTAAAAACTTAAATAAAATATACTGTTGGGCAAGAAAGTATGTGAACACATGACTGAGTTAGATTCACTACTGTGCTGTATATTAAAGGCATATATTTGTTTCAGCCACACCTATTGCTACCAGGTATACCCAGATAAGGCATAACGTTATGACCACCTCCTTGTATCAGCTCCACTTACCATTTAGAAGCACTTTGTAGTTCTACAATTACTAAAAGTAGTCCATCTATCTCTCTACGTACTTTTTTAGCCTGCTTTCATGCTGTTCTTCAATGGTCAAGTATGTAGAGAAACAGATGGACTACAGTCAGTAATTGTAGAACTACAAAGTGCTTCTATATGGTAAGTGGAGCTGATTAAATGGACAGTGTGTGTAGAAACCAGGAGATGATTTTAATGTTATGGCTGATTGTGTATATACTGTATAATATACTGTATTATAGTTTGTGGACACCCCTTTTAATGATAGGATTTTGTTGATTCTGGCACATCCGTTGCTAACAGGCATTTAAAAAAAATATTTACAGTAAATGATATTCTTTTACATTGTTTGGAGAAATCCCCTTTTTCTTTCATCATGATTATGCCTCTGAGCACAAAACAACTTTTATAATGACATGGTTTGACTAGTTGTGTGCAAAGGCGCTCCAGTTGCCTGCAAAGAGCCCTGGTCTCAATCCAACTCAACACATTTGGGATTGACTGGGCAAAATTTATACAGATACACTTGTAGAAATGCTACCCAAAAGAGTGCACTGTGTTAAAGCTACAATACAATACACAGAATAGTCACAGTGACAATTTCCACTGGTTTTGGGCCATTTGAGATGAGCTCGGGTCCAGAGAACACTGTGGTGTTTCTGCATTGACGTTTCTCTTTGCATAATAGAGATTTAGGGCACATTTCTTGATTCAGAAAAATACTATGACATTTTTCCAAAGTGACTGTTATATACAGTTTTTCCATGTGACTGTTTCTATCACAGTTGCATGATGATTTCTCATGAAATGTCATCTGAGGGCTTGAAGATCACACTCATTCAACAGTGGTTTCCGGCTTTGCCCTACACTTTTCACAATATTACCTATGGTAGATGGTGAAATACTGAATTAATTGCAATCTTGTGTTGAGAAATTTTCTTTTTGAACCGATTGACAATTTTCTTATGAAGTTTTGCACAAAGTTGTGAGCCATGACTAATCTTTGCTTAAAAAAACAGACTGATCCATCGTAGAATCCTTCGATTATACCTGATCATGATTCCCTCCTCTGTTACCAGTTCATCTGCTTATTGTGGGACGTTTTAAAATGCTGTAAATTGAATATTCTATAATCCATTCACACTTGCTGACAATTTGTTTATACTAATTGTCTGTTAAATGAAGGTAAATGGGCAGCTGTAGCCTAGCGGTTAAGGTACTGGACGAGTGATCAGAAGGTTGCCCCACTGCCAGGTTGCCACTGTTAAACAAGGCCCTTAACTCTCAATTGCTTAGATTGTATATTGTAAGTCGCTTTGGATAAAAGCGTCTGCTAAATGCCGAAAATGTTAATGAAGGTTCATGAGAAATAACAGATCATAGATTCTTGTTTTTATTTATTATTGTTTTTTCTCAAAATGTATTTTTCTTTTACCCTTTTCTTTACTTTTTAAATAAATTTACCTTTCGGCATTTAGCAGATACTCTTATCCAGAGCAACTTATAAAAGTGCTTTCATAGAAGACATTACCTGACTTTAGTTTAAGTAAACAACAGTCCAAGAATATAAATCTGCTGAAATCCCGTTTCAGATCCAATTTTTTTGGCAAGAAATGAATAAGAGCATTTGTATTTACAGTGGGGCCAAAAAGTATTTAGTCAGCCACTGATTGTGCAGGTTCTCCTACTTAGAAAGATGAGAGAGGTCTGTAATTTTCATCATAGGTACACTTCAACTATGAGAGACAAAATGAGAAAAAAAATCCAGGAAATCACATTGTAGGATTTTTAAAGAATTTATTTGTAAATTATGGTGGAAAATAAGTGTTTGGTCAATAACAAAAGTTCAACTCAATACTTTGTAACATAACTTTTGTTGGCAATGACAGAGGTCAAACGTTTCCTGTAAGTCTTCACCAGGTTTGCACACACTGTAGCTGGAATTTTGGCCCATTCCTCCATGCAGATCTCCTCTAGAGCAGTGATGTTTTGGGGCTGTCGCTGGGCAACACGGACTTTCAACTCCCTCCACAAATTTTCTATGGGGTTGAGGTCTGGAGACTGGCTAGGCCACTCCAGGACCTTGAAATGCTTTTTACGGAGCCACTCCTTCGTTGCACGTGCGGTGTGTTTGGGATCATTGTCATGCTGGAAGACCCAGCCACGTTCCATCTTCAATGCTCTCACTGATGGAAGGAGGTTTTGGCTTAAAATCTCACGATACATGGCCCCGTTCATTCTTCCCTTAACACGGATCAGTCGTCCTGTCCCCTTAGCAGAAAAACAACCCCAAAGCATGATGTTTCCAACCCCATGCTTCACAGTAGGTATGGTGTTCTTGGGATGCCACTCAGCATTCTTCTTCCTCCAAACACGACGAGTTGAGTTTTTACCAAAAAGTTCCATTTTGGTTTCATCTGACCACATGATATTCTCCCAATCCTCTTCTGGATCATCCATATGCTCTCTGGCAAACTTTAGACGGGCCTGGACATGTACTGGCTTAAGCAGGTGGACACGCCTGGCACTGCAGGATTTGAGTCCCTCTCGGCGTAGTGTGTTACTGAAGGTAGCCTTTGGTCCCAGCTCTCTGCAGGTCATTCATCAGGTCCCTCCGTGTAGTTCTGGGATTTTTGCTCACCGTTCTCATGATCATTTCGACCCCACGGGATGAGATCTTGCGTGGGGCCCCAGATCGAGGGAGATTATCAATGGTCTTGTATGTCTTCCATTTTCTTACAATTGCTCCCACAGTTGATTTATTCACACCAACCTGCTTGCTTATTGTAGATTCACTCTTCCCAGCCTGGTGCTGGTCTACAATTTTCTTCCTGGTGTCCTTTGACAGCTCTTTGGTCTTGGCCATGGTTGAGTTTGGAGTCTGACTGTTTGAGGCTGTGGGCAGGTGTCTTTTATACAGATAACAAGGTCTGTGAGAGCCAGAAATCTTGCTTGTTTGTGGGTGACCAAATACTTATTTTCCACCATAATTTCCAAATAAATTCTTTAAAAATCCTGCAATGTGATTTCCTGGATTTTTTTTTCTCATTGTGTCTCTCATAGTTGAAGTGTACATATGATGAAAATTACAGACCTCTCTCATCTTTCTAAGTAGGAGAACTTGCACAATCAGTGGCTGACTAAATACTTTTTGGCCCCACTGTAAGTACATGGTGAATGTGAGGTCTACCGGAAATAAGATGGACGAGTTGAACGCGCTGATCGGAACCCAGTGAGAGTATCGGGAAAGCAGTGTGCTGTGTTTCTCTGAGACATGGCTTCATGCTGATATTCCGGACTCTGTTTTGATTCCCGGCTTTCAGATCATGAGAGGGGACAGAGATGCTGAACGAAGCAGTAAGAAGAAAGGCGGAGGAGTTGCACTGTTTGTGAATAACAGATGGTGTAATCCGGGACATATTACTGTGAAGGAGAGTCACTGTTGCCCAAATGCTGAACTTTTAGCTGTCGGATTACGTCCGTATTACCTGCCGATGGAGTTCACGATCGCCATTATTGTTATTGTTTACATCCCGCCGACCGCCAACGTGCAAGTGGCATGTGACGTCATTCTCTCCGCTATCACAAGACTTCAGACTCGGCATCCGAACTCTTTCATTGCCATCTCAGGAGATTTTAACCATGTTACACTCAACACAACTTTACCAAACTTCCACCAGTTTGTTAATTGTGCAACTAGGGGAAACAGAGTACTGGATTTACTTTATGCAAACATGAAAGATGCTTACAGATCATCTGCCCTCCCTCCACTGGGAAGATCTGACCACAATCTGGTACAACTGATTCCCACATACAGACTAGTGGTCTTAAGGCAACCAGTGACAAAGAAAACAATCAGAAGGTGGAGGCAGAGGAGGCTCTGCAGGTCTGCCTTGAGACCACAGATTGGGAAGTCTTGTGTGAATCAGCTGGTGAGGACATAAATAAGATGACTGAATGTATCACGGATTACATCAATTTCTGCACGGACACCATTGTTCCAGTCAGACAGGTGCGCTGTTTTCCCAACAACAAACCATGGATCACCAAAGACCTGAAGGAACTGTTAAACAAGAAGAAGCAGGCCTTTGGACTAAAAGACAAAGAGCTGCTAAGGAGAGTGCAGAAGGAACTGAAGGTGAAACTGAGAGAGAATAAGGATGCCTACAAAAAGAGGCTGGAGGGAAGACTTGAACAAAATAATGCAAAAGAAGTCTGGGCTGGAATGAAGCAGATCACTGGCTTCAAGAAAAAACAACAAGCTGTAGGGGGCAGTTTGGACACAGCCAACGAGCTGAATGTGTTTTTTAACAGGTTCAGCACAACACCATCCCCACTCCCTCATCACCTCCACTTCTTACACACAATGACTCTCACCTCCTCAACACAAAGCCATCCTCCGATGACCCATTGTCAAAGGACTCACAGTCTGATGACCCATCGTCAGAGGACCCACAGTCAGACGACCCATTGACTGATGGCCCATACTCTCCACTACAAGTGACAACGAGCCAAGTGATGAGACAGCTGAAGAGATTTAAAGTTGGCAAAGCCGCAGGACCAGATGGAATCAGCTAGAGAGTACTGAAGCTCTTCAGTACTGAGTACTGAAGCTTTGTGCCACCCAGCTTTGTGGGATTCTTAAGCATCTATTCAACCTGAGTCTCAAGCAAAAGCAGGTACCAGTGATTTGGAAAACATCTTGTCTGGTTCCTGTTCCAAAGAAGTCCTGTTCCTCATCTCTGAAAAGGTCCTGGGTTAGATCCCCAGGTGGGGTGGTCCGGGTCCTTTCTGTGTGGAGTTTGCATGTTCTCCCCGTGTCTGTGTGGGTTTCCTCCAGGTGCTCCGGTTTCCTCCCACAGTCAAAAAACATGCAAGTGAGGTGAATTGGAGATATTAAATTGTCCATGACTGTGTTCGATATAAACTTGTTAACTGATAAACCTTGTGTAATGAGTAACTACCGTTCCTCTCATGAATGTAACCAAAGTGTAAAACATGACGTTAAAATCCTAATAAACAAATAAACAAACCTCATCTCCGAACGACTACTGACCTGTGGCCTTGACATCCCACGTAATGAAGGTCCTAGAAAGACTAGTGCTGTCATACTTGAGGTCTCAGGTCAGCCCTTTCCTGGACCCCCTGCAGTCTGCTTACCAACAGCAGTTAAGCATGGACGATGCTGTGATTTACCTACTGCAAAGTTAAGAGTAGTAATATCATGGCGGAGCGTGTAGATTATGTGTGAGCAATTGTGCTGCTGTTACAGATGTTTGTTTTTATGTAAAAAGCATCGATCTAACAATCGGTGATAGGAAGACATGACGTTTGTCGCAGTTGTTGTTTTATTTAGTTCATTAACGTGAGAAGCATTTTGCGCTTCGGTTTCACCGCGACTCTCGGCTCAAATAGCTGATTTGCTCAGCACTCAGCTTGAGCGGTGAAACATCACTAAAGTTCCACAACACGAACATCTATCTGTGTGAAATAAACATCAAATCTACTCTAAAATACAACATGTATCTTAAATTTAGCTGAATTTACTTCACGTGTGTTTATGCAGCTCGGGGGGTTGAAAAAGCTTCATGCTTTATTTTTCACGGTAAGCGGTGTTCGTTCTTTCCGGCTCACTTTTAACACGTAATATCACAATTCACCTTTTTATTGAATTGTGTTGACAGTTCAGGAGGTCACTCAAAACCATATTTGATAACCCATCACACCCCCTTCATGAGCTGTTAGTCGAACAGCGGAATACTTTCAGCAACAGACTCATCCAGCTCCGCTGTAACAAGGAACGGTACAGAAGATAGTTTATACCAGCAGCGATCTGGTAGTCCATCTGTTTCTCTACATACTTTTTTGCCTGCTTTCACCCTGTTCTTTAATGTTCAGGACCCCCACAGTTCCACCACAGAGCAGGTATTATTTAGGTAGTGGATCATTCTCAGCACTGCATTGACACTAACATGGTGGTGGTGTGTTAGTGTGTGTTGTGCTGGTATGAGTGGATCAGACACAGCAGCGCTGCTGGAGTTTTTAAATACCGTGTCCACTCACTGTCCACTCTATTAAACACTCCTACCTAGTTGGTTCACCTTGTAGATGTAAAGTCAGAGATGATCGCTCATCTATTGCTGCTGTTTGAGTTGGTCATCTTCTAGACCTTCATCAGTGGTCACAGGATTCTGCCCACAGGGTGCTGTTGGCTGGATATTTTTGGTTGGTGGACTATTCTCAGTCCAGCAGTGACAGTGAGGTGTTTAAAAACTCCAGCAGCGCTGCTGTGTCTGATCCACTCATACCAGCACAACACACACTAACACACCACCACCATGTCAGTGTCTATTATATTTTTATTTAATGATATTTTTAAAATTATCTATAAGTTTTTCATTTTTAGTTTAAATGACTCATGCTATACAGTGTAATTGTATTTATTTTTAAATTTTATTTTAGTTATTTTAATTCTTTATGCAGTTTGGGTGGAAATTGTGCAAAGACTTTACAGTCGAATCATTTCATGTTAGTCAGCTTTTGTTTTTCTGGCACCTGTGTATCCACTATTCGCTTCTTTAAATCAATAAATCTTCCACACACACTTCCTTTAACTTTAGATGCAGAAATTCCCTACTGACATTCTTTTACAATCAGAGCAGCAGAGAAAAGCCCAGCTGAGTCAGAAGGTATGTCTGCATTGTTCACAGAATGTGTATTAACCCTTTGATGCACAACCTGGGTCAGAAATGACCCAACTGAGTTTTTATTTTCTATATCTTTGCAATAAATTAATTTCGTCATTTAAGCTTCCATGAATTTTTCAATTAACTTGTTTTTGATCATCACAAATCCTTATTTCAGTTTTATATTTTTTGCTTTTTTAATAAAAATCATTTTTGTATCACTACCCTTCTAATGCACAACATGGGTCAAAAATGACCCTTATGTATTTACTATGGAATTTGACAGAAACTGTAGGTGTTTGTGGTCAAAAACATATTTACTGATCTTTTGAAAGACAACCAAAGATTAGGCTCTCGAATCTTAAATATGTCCAATACTATTTGCTTGCTAGCTGTTTACATATTCTAGTATAGATAGCTTTTATTAGCTAAGACAGCAAATACATGAATAACTGACAAATGTGCATATGAAAATATTCTTGAAATGGATGAATATGGGTCATTTTTGACCCATGTTGTGCATTAGAAGGGGTTTGCTTAGCTTGTGCATCAAAGGTTTAATGTGTTAATGAGTCATCACGTGTTCATACACTTTAAATAAACTAAATGTTCTGACAGTGTACTGATCTCCGCATTCCTCCACTTCCTTCCCATTACATCGTAACCTCTGCCACAAACACATACTGCATTCAGCATTTCTGACTCATGTGAAGATGCTAATAGCTTCTTTTGGACTTATTGGCCTGCAAAAATTCCTACAGAGAGCTTTGACTCACTACGAGGATCGCACTGTGCCCTCTGAGTTTAACCTCAGTGAACAATACATTTATAAAATCCTGAGAATTTATGAAACCTGATCAACATGACATCATGGCCAAGCAGCTTTTAATGGCAGATTTATAGGTAACCAATGCCATCTATTTCTTTGCCACTTGATGGGCCAGTGATAGTTCAGTGGTTAAGGTACTGGGCTAATAAGCAGAAGGTTGCCGGTTCAAGTCCCACCACCACCACCAAGTTGCCACTGTTGGCTCCCTGAGCAAGGCCCTTAACCCTCAATTGCTCATCGTGTTCAGGTCATTGTGTAAGTCGCTTTGGATAAAAGCGTCTGCTGAAAATGTAAATGTAAACTTATACTGCCCTCTGAACAAGCATTTAATTTATTTCATTTAGATGTGAACAACAAATAATCTCCTGTTATTTTTTAAAGTGAATACAATTATTTAAATATTGAAATACAAAATAGTCAAAATTGAAAGAATCACCTGCATTACAATACTCTATATAGGTTGCAAGATAGATCTCATGGATGCACTGGGATGCATCATCAGACATGTTCCTGGGGTCACAGGGGGTTTCGGTCATCATCAGACCCCCTCGCCCAGGTGACCCATCCGGGGTTGATCAAATCCCAGATTGCACCCCAGCAGCAGTGGTCCACGAGCCAGCGTGTGGCTTTCTCTGCGGCTTCTGTGGTGGAACGAATGGCCCTCAACTTCGCCGCCCCAGTTAGTCCTAGACCTGACAGTGCTTTACAGAGTGAGCACCCAGCAAACCCCCGACAGCCCTTGGCTCCTGCACTGCTCTACTAGCTCCTGATATTTGGCAAGCTTTCTCTCATGAGCTTCCTCCATATTATCTTCCCATGGCACTGTCAGCTCCCACATGATTACTTGTTTTGTGGTATCTGAAAAAATGATCAGGTCTGGCCGGAGACTGGTGTGCACCATGTTAGCAGGGAATTTAAGCTGTTTTCCAAGGTCTACTCTCAGTATCCAGTCAGGAGCTGTGGACAGTTGGCTGGCTCTTATCTGTGGTTGGGACGGGGGCTTCTCTCCAGCCTTGATGAAAGAGATGGTCTTTTTCCTAGGATGGTATTTACAGGCCTGAATGGCTTAGCTAACTGTTTCCGTAATTGCCTTGAGCAACTGGTCATGGTGCCAGTGGTATCGCCCATCAGCCAGGGCTTTGGGGCAGCTGCTGAGGAGGTGTTGAGTTATTTTCTTTATAAAATATTGTTACTGTGCATAGAACCAGTGTGTCTGTGAGTTTTTTCTAAGCACCCCAGACTGGTAGGGATGTGTTATTGTTTTATTTGGTCTTACTTGAGTCACAGAGGGTTGAAGAAAATATAACTATAGCTAATGCAATTATTTCATCAAGATTTCATTATTCACTAACAGGAATGTCAAAAATTAAAAAGTTTGGTTAAAATGATACAGTATGTAAATAAATTTGACAGTTGATTTAAATTGAAATCCAAAAATCACTGTAATTCTAAATTCAGCTGTTAAAATCATCTGAACGAGGAAGCCATTTGCATTAGCATGAGGATGCTGCTTAACAAACGACTGCTTAATAATGCACCTGTGGATTTGTGTTTTGGATTGGTTTAATTTCTCAAGAAATATTTTGCATTATACTCCAGTATTACAGTAGAAGTTGTAACGGCACTTGGCAACAAGACCAGGACAAGTACCAGGATGTTGGCTGAACCTCTTTTAATTAGCAAATTTCATTTGAAATGATTCTATTGCATCAGGATTACATAGAGCTGCTCGATAAAGCATGTGAAGCTAATTTAATAATGCTTAAAGCATTGTTAACAATAAACGAAATTGGCAATGCTTGCATATTTAGCCACAGACATACAATTCCCTTTAGCAGATAACACTGTGCAATAAAATATTTCTAATAAACAAAGTGTCTACACATTAATTACAATTTATTACAATATACCACCATTTCTATTCTTATTCTTATTAAATGTTTTTTGACAGAATGTTTTTTAAAGATATAAACATTGAACAAGATTTTCTAAACCTTAAAGACACTTAACATACCTCAGACCTCACCTTAGTCCATCTTAAAAAACTGCAGAAAATAATAATAATAATAATAACAGTCGCACTGCTCAGACCAAACCACATCTCTTAAAATAGCAGTATACTAGAAGGACATACACTGATCAGCCTTAACATTAAAACCACCTCCTTGTTTCTACACTCACTGTCCATTTTATCAGCTCCACTTACCATATAGAAGCACTTTGTAGTTCTACAATTACTGACTGTAGTCCATCTGTTTCTCTGCATGCTTTGTTAGTGCTCTTTCATGCTGTTCTTCAATGGTCAGGACTCTTTCAGGTATTACTTGGGTGGTAAGACACAGCAAAAATATCCAGCCAACAGCGCTCCATGGGCAGCGTCCTGTGACCACGGATGAAGGTCTAGAAGATGACCAACTCAAACAGCAGCAATAGATGAGCGATCGTCTCTGACTTTACATCTACAAGGTGGACCAACTAGCTAGGAGTGTCTAATAGAGTGGACAGTGAGTGGACACGGTATTTAAAAACTCCAGCAGCGCTGCTGTGTCTGATCCACTCATACCAGCACAACACACACTAACACACCACCAACATGTCAGTGTCACTGCAGTGCTGAGAATGATCCACCACCTAAATAATACCTGCTCTGTGGTGGTCCTGTGGGGGTCCTGACCATTGAAGAACAGGGTGAAAGGAGGGTAATAAAGTATGTAGACAAGTAGATGGACTACAGTCAGTAAACTACAAAGTGCTTCTATATGGTAAGTGGAGCTGATAAAATGGACAGTGAGTGTAGAAACAAGGAGGTGGTCATAATGTTATGGCTGTAAAGTTAAGACAGCCAATCCCATCCAGCCAAACCACTTAAGTGCTGATTTGGGTTAAATTCTTTGCTGAAAGACAAGTCCCCTTCCACCACATTAAACCTTCTTTTTAATAAAAGCAGTTTTTTTTTTTTTTTGATTTTGTTGTACTGTGCATCATTAATCATTCTGACCCCAACGTCCAAACAAGCTGGGATACGCGAAGAAATAATTTCATTGTACTGTACACCTGTACATGTATTAATGACAAATAACGGCATTATATTGTTGATGTTGATTGTTGATGTTCCCATTAAAATTTTTACAAAACATAGGTCATGACAATTATCAATGGCTTGAAAGAGGTCAGGGGATTTAATATTTTTAAGGCATTGCACTATTTCTAGCAAGTGCCTCTGTTAAAAGTGCCCTCTGTCATTACAAACCGCCCATAAAGTTGTTCGAGACTTCCAGTTTCATTTCCTGATGTTAATCCCTCTGTCTAAAATTGCATTTCTGACTCATACCACTCCAGCTGCAGGTTCATTCCTGTCAACCCTTGACAGCTGCTTAAATTCTGCATCATTCAGTAATGAGTCAGGTTATAAACTGTGTAATGTGGCTACAGACTTGTTATCGAATTACTCAGTCGACCTTTATTTTGCTACTTTTTATGAATTGGAAACTATAAAATATTTTACAGTAGAAAAAAAGTCCTGTTCCCATAGATGAGGTTTAGAAGGCAGCATATGTTGCTATAAGATCTCAATGTACTTTTCTGCATTAATTCTGCCATCACAGAAGTGTAAATGACCTCTGCCAAGGGCACTGACACAACCCCATACCATGACATTCCCTGTTTTTTGGACTTGTTTCTGATAACAGTCTGGATGGTCCTTTCGTCTTTGGTCCGGTGCACACGGCGTCCATTTTCTCCAAAAAAGACCTGGACTGCTGATTCATCTGACCACAATACATGTTTCCACTGTGTGATGGTCCATCCTAGATGCCTCTGAGCCCAGAGAAGTTGACGCCGCTTCAGGACATGGTTAACATAAGGCTTTTTTTTGCACAGTAAAGTTTTAAGTGGTGTTTGTGCATGTAACTCTGTATTGTAGTGCTTGACAAAGGTTTGCCAAAGTAATCCCTCACCCATGTGGTTATATCAGCTATTGTTGAGTGGTGGTTCTTGATGCAGTGTCGTCTGAGGGATGGAAGATCACGGCTGTCAGCTTAAGCTTGTGCCCTTGGCCTTTACACACTGATATTCCTCCTGATTTCTTGCATCATTTAATGATATTATGCACTGTAGAGGGAGAAATATGCAAATCCCTGCCAATCTTTATTTGAGGTTCATTGTTTTTAAACATTTAAATTTTTCTCACACATTTGTTGACAAACTGGAGATCCTCTGATCATCTTTGCTCATCAAAGACTCAGCCTTTCCTGGATGCTACTTTTGTACCATGATTACAATCACCTGTTGACATCACCTGTTTGGAATCACATCATGATTTAGTTTTTTCACCTCATTACTAGCCCTAAATTGCAGCCATCCTAACTTTTTTTGGAATCTGTTGCAGACCTGCACTGAGAGCGCACTGACAAGTTTACCTCAAAATTGTTAGGCTGCAGGTTGCAGCGGTGAACTCGTGCCGGCAGCTTGGGCGCCTACATGGACAATGATTGGCTTATCCATCAGGGTTGGATGCCAGAAAGGATTCCTTATAACTGATGCAATTACCACGTCTGCTGGCTGATTGATGGTGCCAGCACAGAGATGGGGGATAATGGAGATCAGTGTGTTACTCTCGTGAAACAGAGCCCCATATGAGCTCGTCTTGTGCAGCTAAAAAGATGCAGCTGGCTTCTACACACTTGTCAGAGGGGGTGTGCGTTAGTCACGGCTCTCTTCAGTCAGGAGTGAAAGTTCGCAGCAGTAGAGAGGAAGTGAAATGCAATTGAGTAATTGGATATGATTAGATTGGGAAAAATACAGAAAAAAATTGCTAGGCTGTTTCAGCCACTGCCTTCAGCCAATCACATCCATGCAAACACCCGACCAGCCAATAGTCCTACTGAGATTCAAACCCTACATACCCAGATCTCAGCAGTATAGGGTTGGTGTACTTTACCACTGCTCCACCCTAATAATCCTTCTTACATTCAAAAGCCTATTGCTTTGCCCCTTTGGTGCAGAGAGGGGTTAAAGGCCGTGGTTAAGGATCCAATAATGTTACACAGGGACAGAGGCTCTTGAACTGTCTCTCTACTTTCCAGATACTGACACAGACACTTGACAAGTGATGCCAGTTAAAGAGCTGAAACAGAAGCATTTGATCACAAGTGCAGGTCTTACACCACCAAGCTACTATGGTAGCTAATCTATCTTCTGTATATTTAGAACAGTCCTATTGAGATTAGCAATCTTTTTGGAACAAAAAGACCCAAGAACCATGTGGTAGGAAACATTGCTGAGTGTAATTTGATTTGTTCAAGTCCAGGCTTAATTACAAACCTTATTTCCCAAAACACCGGTACAAGTAGCAGTTACGAATACTACAAATTCTAGTCTTTCTATTGATATATTAGGATTTTAACGTCATGTTTTACAGATTTTGGTTACATTTATGACAGGACAGGTAATTACTGGTTACACAAGATTCACCAGTTCAAGTCTTTAATGTCAAACACAGTCATGGACAATTTTGTATCTCCAATTCACCTCACTTGCACGTCTTTGGACTGTGGGAGGAAACTGCTCCACCTGGGAATCGAACCCTGGACCTTCTTGCTGTGAGGCGACAGTGCTTCCCACCAAGCCACCATCTAGTCTTTCAAAAGAACAGCTTTAAACACTGGTAATTTCCCCACTAGCAATATAAATGTCTTTACACTGAAAACCAATGCACTGGCCAATTAATTATTAGTTGTATTTAATTAAATGAATCTATATTTAATAAGCTACTTCATAAATACAAAAGGTGATTTTAAATATCTGGCAGTGCTTCATGGCTTCTTCTGAATGGCAGCCGTGGGACGAGTCTTGACTCGAAGAAGCTCAGGGACCGGTCGACTACTGTTGTGGAAAAAACTCAGTCCTGTGATCCACTCAATGTCTTTGACACGTGACTGGTGAAACCAGAGCAGGTCCTCAACCCAGAGAGACTCTTCCTTGTCACTCTGTATAGAAATGAGCCACGAGTTAGTTGAGTACAGACCATGAGCTTGTTATTTAATAGTTACTCAACAGCATTTATTTAAATATACAAAGAAAATTGACATTACAGGAAAAAGTATGTTAATGCCCCTCCTAATTAATGATATACACTGATCAGCCATAACATTAAAACCACCTCCTTGTTTCTACACTCCATTTAATAATTTTATTTTAGAGATGGTTTTAGGCAGGATATGTGCATTACCTGTTTGCTGATGCAGATATAGCTTGCTCTTTTGTCCCAAGTGTTTAATTCTCTTTTTTATTGGGCAGTTACCGGCCTTTTACCTCACTTATGCCCTAATTAAACTCTGCCATAATAGCTGGATTTATAGAATGGTGCAGCGATGGTTGTCTAAGGCCACATTCACATGAGAAGCATTTTGCTCTTTCCTCACCGCAAGGCTGGGCAGAATTGTCAATTTCAAAACTATTTAGGCCACTTGTGGTCCTGGAAAAACTTAAACTCCTAGTTGAGTTTTTTGTGCCAAAGATGAAAAGGACCATCCAGACTGTTATCATCAAAGGGTGCTACATTTACAAAAGGATGTTAAAACAGAAGGAGATTTAACTCAGTGATAAACATGTCTCCATCCCATCATTTTTTTTTTATTTGACAAGGTATCTTGTAATTCTGTCCTTAATTCACTGCCTGGTCAAAAAAAGGTCACCACCTGGATTTAATTAAGCAACTAGGTAAGAGCCTCCCATTGGATAATTACTGCATGGGTGATTATGTTTCAGCTGGCAACAAGTTATTTAACCCTAACTGATGCAGTGAGTAGATTCTCATTTGTTAAACAACCATGTGGAAAGACACATCCTGTAGTCATGGAAAAGATGTTAATTTGTTTCAGAAGGGTCAAATTATTGGCATGCATCAAGCAGAGAAAACATCTAAGGAGAAGCTGAAACTACTCAAATCGGGTTAAGAACTGTCCAGCGCATTATTAAAAAGTGAAGGGACAGTGGGGGAAACATCATCTTCGAGGAAGGAATGTGGTCAGAAAAAAATCTTGAATGATCTTGATCGGCGATCACTGAAACGTTTGGTGAAATCAAATGGTAGAAAAACTCCAGTAGAACTCAGGGAAATGTTTAACAGTGAAGGTAAGAGCATTTCCACACGCACAATGTGAAGGGAACTCAAGGAATTGGGACTAAACAGCTGTGTAGCCTTAAGAAAACCACTTGTCAGTGAGGCTAACCGGCAAAAACGGCTTCAATTTGCTAGGGAGCATAAATATTGGACTCTGGAGCAATGGAAGAAGGTCATGTGGTCTGATGAGTCCAGATTTACCCTGTTCCAGAGTGATGGGCGCATCAGGGTAAGAAGAGAGGCGGCTGAAGTGATGCACCCATCATGCCTAGTGCCTACCGTACAAGCCTGTGGGGGCAGTGCTATGATCTGGGGTCGCTGCAGTCGGTCAGGTCTAGGTTCACCAACGTTATGTGCCCAAAGAATGAGGTCAGCTGACTACCTGAATATACTGAACCACCAGGTTACTCCATCAATGGATTTTTTCTTCCCTGATGGCACGGGCATATTCCAAGATGACAATGCCAGGATTCATCGGGCTCAAATTGTGAAAGAGTGCTTCAGGGAGCACGAGACATCATTTTCACACATGGATTGGCCACCACAGAGTCCAGACCTGAACCCTATTGAGAATGTTTGGGATTTGCTGGAGAAGACTTTGCGCAGTGGTCCAAATCTCCCATCATCAATACAAGATCTTGGGGAAAAATTAATGCAACTCTGGACAGAAATAAATGTTGTGGCATTGCAGAAGCTTGTGGAAACGACACCACAGCAAATGGGTGCCGTAATCAAAGCTAAAGGCGGTCCAACCAAATATTAGAGTGTGTGACCTTTTTTTTGGTTAGGCAGTGTATGTCTTAATACAGTGCAACTTTAATTGACACTGATGGTAAAACATTAGTCAGAGTTGCCAGGTCTGGATTTGTTACCTTAGATGAAACAAATACAAATATAAACATAAACATATATTTTGAAGCTAATTGTAAGGGGAAATAGTATTGTAGACATTACAAATAAAAATGAAATCCTTCATTCGTTGTCTGTTTTACCAACACTTTATCCTATTCAGGGTCGCAAAAGGGTGCAATTAATTGAGCAAAAGAAAGGAAACACCCTGGACAGATTGCCAGTCCATCACAGAGGGAAGAAAACCAAAGCTTCCGGAAGAAACCCACACAGACATGGGGAGAACATGCAAACTCCACACAGAAAGGACCCGGATTGCTCCACCTGGATCAAACCCAGGACTTTCTTGCTGTGAGGTGACAGTGCTACCCACCGAGCCCTGTGCCACCCCAGTGGGAAATATATTTAATTTAAATTAAATTAAAAACTTCATGCAGGCTAAAGTGTGATTGAACACTTACAGGATTTTAAATATTTTGAGATTTTGGTGCCATCGAAAGCATCATTAAAAGACAGAAACTAGAAATACAAGTCAGCAAAGCTCTGTTAATTAGGACAGATTGTTACTAATCACAAAAGAATGGAAGCACCGCTGTATATAAACAGTCATCAACAGTCCAGCTGCTAACTCCTGTGTAGGATGAGTCAGAAAACCAGGATTTCCCTGACTGCTCACCAAAAGAGAAAGTGTGTAATGGAATGTATTTTAAAATGCGGCATTAGATGTGTCATATAACCTCAACATCTGTTTTTTTTTGTAAATAACTGTGTGCATGCGTGTGTGTGTGTACACTAACCATGCAGTTCTCTGATGTGTCAGCTCTGTGTGGGATTAGGAAGGAAACAGTGTTTAACTCTCCTTTACAATCAGTCACATTTGGATCGGAGCAGCTGATCAGGACTGCATAGTAATGGGTGGGGATGGGAATACGTGTACCTGGAACAAACCTACACACACACACACACAGACAATGTTTAGCCAAATGTGTGGACACCTTTTCTAATTATTGTGTTTATTTTATTTCTATTTTATTTATGCATTTTGTCCCAATTTAGTGTAGTCAGGTATACTGCTGGTTACACCTCCTTAGCGTAACCCTTTTCCACCCATGCATTCTGCACAGGCGCCTCTCTATCTGCCAATCAGGGTCCTTACATAGCGTTTGAAGACCCCACCCACATATTCCGGTCATCCCACCCAAGCAGAAACGTGTCTGTTGCCGAGGAGTTCAGAATCTCTGCGCTGGTATGCTAGCCAAATATCCTGCTGCACTGTAATTATTGTGTTTAGGTGTTTCAGCCACACCTATTGTTAACAGGTATATGAAATCAGTTAAATGCTTCTAACTTTATAGCAACAAACTTGAGAAAGCCCTTTCCCATTCCGGTATGACTGTTCCTCTGTGCCCAGAACGTCCATAAAGACATAGGCTCTAATGGCCTGTACAGCAGCGGTCCCCAACCTTTTTTGCACAACGGACCGATTTCATATAATTTCATGGACCGGCGGGGGCAGGATGATTTAAACTAAACTTATGTGACGCAACTAACACAACAAGGATGTTATTAAAAGAGAATCCAAATTTGATTGTTAATAAAACATAAGTAAAACTATAAATTATTTATTCTTTCTGTGCGGCCCAGTAATAAATGACCTATGGGCTGGTACTGGTCCATGGTCCGGTAGTTAGGGACCACTACTATACAGAATTCTAACCTCAAAACCAATTGGAATATATTAGTCGTTGATGAATTCTTATAGACACACTTCAATAACTAGAGTAAAGTTGTCCCAGAGTGCCTCTTTTACCTACAAGTGGGGCAACTTTATATCAATGCCCATAGTTTTTGGAATAAAACATTGAACAATCTCACTTACTTGCTCACTCTTTTGGTCTGTTAGTCCTGGATTCTGTAAAGTTGCTTTAAGACAATGTCATTTGTAAAAAGCGCTATACAAATAAATGACCTTCTAAACCGCTTATCCTAATCAGGGTTGCGGCGATGCTGGAGACTATCCCAGCTCTAAATAGATGCAAGGCACACAGAAACACCCTGAACAGGGCGCAAGTCCATCGCAGTGGGTGTCCATATACATTTGGCCATAGTGTCTAACGTATTTATTACCTTAAAACAAAATATTATAAAGTTACAGAATTTAACGTACTGCTGAATCAGATCTGCGGTGTCATACTGGCCGTCGTAGTTGTAATCAAACGCAGGTCCGGTCACTACGTTGATGCCATTATATTGTGAGGAATACTTCAAAAGTAAAACGTCATGGAAATACTGCCACACACCTGCACAAACACACACAGAAACACACACATACATACACATACATACAGTGTAGTTAGGAGATGTAAAGGCTGCTGTGAATGAGTAACATATACAGAAGTGTGATGAGCTCACGTTTAAATGCCGGGTACATGGGAACCACGTTACTCAGGATCAGACCGTCATACTGCTCATCTGCTGTGCTGTTTAGATCTGTGGATTACACACACACACACATATACTGTATATATATATATATATATATATATATACAATATTGAATAGTAGGTGTCGCAAAGTACTAGGGTCTGTTGGTAAACACTATGCCTGTTTCCTTTCTGTGCAAAGTTTGCATGTTCTCTCTGTGTCTGCATGGGTTTCTTCTGGGAGCTCCGGTTTCCTCCCACAGTCCAAAAACATGCAGTCAGGTTAATTGGAGACACTGAATGGCCTATAGGTGAATGGATGGATGTGTGTGTATGTGTGTGTGTATCTGCCCTGCGATGGACTGGCGCCCTGTCCAGGGTGTTACTGTGTGCCTTGCGCCTATTGAAAAAGCTGGGATAGGCTCCAGCCCCCTCCCCGCAACCCTAATTGGATAAGCGGGTTAAGAAAGTGAGTGAGTGCTTTTAGCAGACACTTTTATCCAAAGTGACTTACAATTATGACTAAATACAATTTAAGCAATTGATGACCATGATCAGGGGCCCAACAGTGGCATCCTGGAGGAAGTGGGGCTTGAACCTTCAACCTTCTGACTACTAGTCCAGTACCCTAACCACTGAGCTACCACTGCTTTGTTAATGGCAGTAGTCATATTCATGGTTTTGAAATAGGACGACCAACAACTGTATGGTCCGGTGTCCGCATACTTTTGGTAGTGTACCTAATAAACAGGCAAAATGTCACAGCTGATAGAGTGGGTGCCACAAAATGGATGGTGGTGGGTGCAAAACATACTGGGTGGGTACAGGAAGGCATGTGTGATGTTACTGGTGCTGTTGTACTGGTCACAGGTGGGACTCTGTTCTGCTGGGATTCTTACATCAGGCCTCAGACAGTTTTCTGTCACCGAAGGTAAAGAATCTGGGCCACCTTCAGACTAAAAAAAAACAACACATGTTAAACTACTTAGGTCTCCCTATGTAAGTAGTCTTCCTGTAGGTGTTTTACTACAAAACAAGAACAAGAACAATGAGACAGCAGACAGCAGGGCATTGTTGTGCTCAGGAAACATATAGCGTATGAGCCGGAGCTAGTAAAGTCACAGATGGCTGGCTTTAAATGTGGAGGATGAATGAGTGGCCTTTAAATGGCACATATCCGTCATGAGCGGGATCAGAACAAAAGTCACAATAAATAGAATGTCATGAATAAATAAGTACTTACCGGTTTACTGACGGTAAATGAGCTCCAAACAGGCATGAGCGTTTGAATGCTGTAGGCGCTGATGAATCCGTGATGATGCAGCACACAGTAATTAAAGTCGGGCTGCAGCATTGTGGGTTGGCCGAACAACAGGTGTTTCCTCACACTCATCGACACTGAAAACATCCGAACACACACACACACATACATTCTCTCTTGTAAAAAAACGTGTACACACACATACAGCACTAACAGTGGCATTAACACACCAAGTAAACACGTTAACATTTTAATCACGATTAAAATAATTAATCAAGATTACAATTTGTAATCAAACAATGTTTTATTGAGCTATGTTTGTGCCACTTTAAACATACATCACTGTGGTAATTTGAACTGCTTTAACACAGCAACATTGTGTTTATTCTGTACAGCGATAACACAGGTCTCGAGCTGCTGCTGCTACATATTGTGAAATATCGTGTATTTTAAATAATCATTTTTGTTTATAAAAAGCGCGAGAAATCATCACTAGACAAAATTACAGTTATTAATTGACGCTTTAATATCATCTTTGGTTAGAGCACCTTTGTCGCGTCAGACATCTGCACACACAGATTTTATTTCATTTTATTTCACTAACTTTATTTCAGATTAATTTGGATGGAAAGCCCATGAACTGTACACGTCATGGGAACATTACAAACACTGGTGTTAAATGGATCACAATGGACTGTAGACACTTTAACTTAGTTAACGATGTGGGTCGACATGACGTTATACGTGTTGCATCTAGAAATGGTTCATATTAGTACCCTGAGCGCCTGTTTTCAGTGGCAGGGTTATGAACAGGAAAAGATCCTCACTTTTGCCAGATAATGTGAACAAACTTGTCATTTTGAATTACTGGCTGAAAGATGTGTAGCTGTTAACAACTGTATATAGGCATTGGCTGGCTTTCTAGAAAATAATTTATATTTAATAATTTTATCATAATTTTATTGGAGGTTCTAGATCTGAGGAATGTTTTAATGCTTTAAATTTTTCCTTAAGTAAAGCACTTTAAACTGCCACTGTGTTTAAAAGATGCTACACAAATAAGCTTGCCTTACCTTGTTTTGCCTTATTTTTTATTGAAAAAAATTTTCTTGCAATAAAAATGTGCATAACTTCACATTAATTATTTTTGCAGTCAATTAATCGCGATTAATAGCGATTAAAAAATTTAATCGTATGACAGCCTTTAATGAAATTAGTATTTTTTTCCATGTGAGCATATACAAGTAAAATATTTGAGCATCCAGGATGTCCAAGGATATGTCAGAGGTAACTCATGTCACCCTGACATCTAATTGGTCACTCGATGTAACCACACAAATGCAAATATTTCATTTCATTACCTTCAGCATCAGTCAGGTTGAGACGAGAGTTTAGATTTTTGTCTCCCTGCAATACACACACAATTAGATCAACATATAAAGACAATAAAGTATTTTTCACAGCAGTACTCCTGTGACTGTGTGGTCCGAACACCCCCAAAATGTACATGGCAATACTTATTTCATAACAAAAGTGCATATCATATCATGCAATATTAAATGTTGGGTTGATGGTAGTTACTCGTAGTATACTTGTTGAATCCAGCAGACATGATAAACCACAAAGAGCTAAGTGACTTTATTAATGGGTGAATTGTTCTGGCCAAATGTCTGAGTTCAAGTATCTCCAGTACATCTAGGTGGTGCTCACAGGCAGCCATGGTGAGTACCCACTGACAAGCCACAAACCGCCCACAGATCACTGGTTGGCCAACACTCTTTGATGCCAGAGAACATGAAGGCAATGGCTTCTAGTAAAAACCAACAGAACAGCTACTGTAGCTCAAACTGCAGAATATTTTACTATTGGGACTAAGGTAAATGTATCATAACAAATAGTGTAGCAAAGGCCAGTCAAAATGTCCATTCTAGCTCATGTCAAATGCTAAAAGCACCTACGATGAGCATGCAGGCATCAGAACTTGACATTGAAGCAATGGACATTCGTTGACTGGTCTGACAAATCCTGTTTTCTCTAAGATCAGATGATCAGCCCGGCATTTGTGCATCATGTACCTGTAGATAAGATGGCACCAGAAGGCATTGCAGGACAATCCACTTCACAACATACAGAAGTGGAAGGAATTGCTTGTAATGTTCTGGTACAGAAAACTACAGGACTGTCTTGTAGAGTCTATGCCCTGGAGGGTCCGAAATATTTTAACAGCATATTGGGTGGGTGGTCCTATTGTTTTATGTACTGTACTTGGTAATTTACCAGGGCAGGGCAGGAACAGCCAAGAGGATCCGCAGGCTCTAGGGTGTTAAGTGGGCACTGGCTTGGTGGACTCTGCTCTGCTGGGTGTTGGGGTGCGTATGGAGGAAGTCGCAGCAGGTGGTTCAGGCTGCCATGGGTGCCGTTATTTGGAGCAGGACTGATATCTAACACGTCTGCAAAAAACAAAGAAAAATCTCCACATTAATATACACAGTATGGCAAATTAAATTTTGACTATTATTTTATTACTCCCTTTTTGCCTCAGTAACAGTCTCCACCTCTCTGAGAAGGCTTTTAACAAGATGTTATATTGTGTATGTTGGAACTGGAAGGTTTTTAATGAAGCTGTGGTCAAAGCTCTGTCCAGGTCACTGAAATTCTGTCACATAAAACTCATCAAATATTATAATATATAATTTATATGGTGTTCACATACTTTTGGTCATGTAGAATTGTGTAAAACACTGTGGTAAGTGATGCAACTGAATGTTATGCAATGCTCTTGTGTAAATTTATGCTGAGCATTGTTGGTCCTAAGCATGTTTTTGGGGTCTGTTGGAGTGTTCCCATACCCAGTAGTTAGCCACATGTTTTTGGGTCTGTTAAGGTGTTCCCATAATCAGTAATTTGCCACATGTTTGTGGGTCAGTTGGGGTGTCCCTATACCCAGTAGGATATGTTGGGGTGTTCCCATACATAGTAGTTAGCCACATGTTTTTGGGTCTGTTAGGGAGTTCCCATACCCAGTAGTTAGCCACATGTTTTTTGGTCTGTTAGGGTGTTCCCATACCCAGTAGTTAGCCACATATCTGCATGTTTTTGTTCTGTTGGGGTGTTCCCATATTCAGTAGTTAGCCACATGTTTTTGAGTTTGTTGGGGTGTTCCCATACCCAGTAGTTAGCCACATGTCCACATGTTTCTGGGTCTGTTGGGGTGTTCCCATATTCAGTAGTTAGCCACATATCTGCATGTTTTTGTTCTGTTGGGGTGTTCCCATATTCAGTAGTTAGCCGCATGTCCACATGTTTCTGGGTCTGTTGGGGTGTTCCCATATTCAGTAGTTAGCCACATATCTGCATGTTTTTGAGTTTGTTGGGGTGTTCCCATATTCAGTAGTTAGCCACATGTCCACATGTTTCTGGGTCTGTTGGGGTGTTCCCATATTCTGTAGTTAGCCACATATCTGCATGTTTTTGTTCTGTTGGGGTGTTCCCATATTCAGTAGTTAGCCACATATCTGCATGTTTTTGTTCTGTTGGGGTGTTCCCATATTCAGTAGTTAGCCACATGTTTTTGAGTTTGTTGGGGTGTTCCCATACCCAGTAGTTAGCCACATGTCCACATGTTTCTGGGTCTGTTGGGGTGTTCCCATATTCAGTAGTTAGCCACATATCTGCATGTTTTTGTTCTGTTGGGGTGTTCCCATATTCAGTAGTTAGCCACATGTTTTTGAGTTTGTTGGGGTGTTCCCATACCCAGTAGTTAGCCACATGCTTTTGAGTTTGTTGGGAGTGTTCCCATACCCAGTAATTTTCCACATGTTTTTGGGTCAGTTGGGTGTTCTTATACCCAGTAGTTAGCCACATGTCCACATGTTTCTGGGTCTGTTGGGGTGTTCCCATATTCAGTAGTTAGCCACATATCTGCATGTTTTTGTTCTGTTGGGGTGTTCCCATATTCAGTAGTTAGCCACATATCTGCATGTTTTTGTTCTGTTGGGGTGTTCCCATATTCAGTAGTTAGCCACATGTTTTTGAGTTTGTTGGGGTGTTCCCATACCCAGTAGTTAGCCACATGCTTTTGAGTTTGTTGGGAGTGTTCCCATACCCAGTAATTTTCCACATGTTTTTGGGTCAGTTGGGTGTTCTTATACCCAGTAGTTAGCCACATGTCCACATGTTTTTGGGTCTTTTGGGGTGTTCCCATATCCAGTAGTTAGCCACATATCTACATGTTTTTGTTCTCTTGGGGTGTTCCAATACCCAGTAGTTAGCCACATGTTTTTGGGTTTGTGTGGGTGTTCCCTTACCCAGTATTTAAATGACTGTTTTGGACCTGGTGGGGTGTTCCCATACCCAGTAGTTTCTGGGTCTGTTTGAGTGTTCGCGTACACAGTAGTTAGCCACATGTCTACATGTTTTTGGGTCTCTTATGGTGTTCCAATATACAGTAGTTAGCTCTTTTTGGAAAATACTCCAACTTGGCCATGATTAGCTTAAAATCCTGGGGATCTTGCAAACTTCAAACAGAAAGGACCCGGACCACTTCACCTGGGAATCAAACCCAGGATCTTCTTGCTGTGAGGTGACAGTGCTACCCACCGAGCCACTATATTTCCAGATTTTGCCTATGAAGACTGCAGTGCTGTACGCTTGATTTAATGCGTTGGTGCAGTGTGTAAAAAGTGAAACTGCAGAACCCACTAATTAATTTTGATTGGTGATGATTGTGTGGTTCTTATAGTTTGATTAATGTTCGCATAAAGTCATTATGGTTTGATCTACTACAAGATCTGTCTAACATTTTGGAGTCAAATGATTAAAAACTCCTTTTAAATGGGGTTTGCCAAACTAAATGTTCCTGTTACAACAAGCCTGGTGCAAAATACTGTTCTGTTGGAAAACTCCCCAAAAACCCCACAGACCTAATGACACACACATAGATTTAAGAACGCTATTGTTATGTGAAGTGTGAATTATTGTTTCTACTCTGTTCTGTTATTCTTCCTGGCTTGGTTTTTGTATGAGCTGTGAGCTCTTATCTCAAAGATTATTAAAGCGAACAGGATGTTTATGTTATGGCTGTCTATGTTAGGAGTGTGACATGGAAAGGCTGAATTTTATTATTTAAATAAACCTTAAAATTACAGACCTTCCTTTTAGAAGTATGTACTTAGTGGTTCTTGGATTTATATCATCACAGCTTGCAGCTATATTCGTTTGTGGTCTACAGAAGTTAAAGGTTAAGACTCACCACACATAAGATTGTAGAGTTCAATGTTAGAAAATGGTTCAACTTCAGTCTGAGCTTGAAATTTAGGACCATAACTAAGAAACATGGCCTGAATTGAAAAGAAAGACCAAGATATTGTTTATGACATGCTGTTAAAGGTTGTTTTGGACATGGTACAAACATGCATACAATTAACTGCATGGAAGAAGGTGCACACACCTGCATGCTGGGATCATCATTGTCATATCCGTGATTTCCACCGGAGCAGAAAGTTAAAGAACCTGGAAATCTGCAGAGAAATCAAACAAAAAATGCAGTTTTTTTGACGTCACAAGAAAACAAGTTACCCATTTTCAAAATACCAATTTTAAAGAAAATTCTCAGGTTTTAACTTAGGAAGACCTAATCAATCAAACTTTTGTTGGTTAACCTTGATTTTCATACATCTTGGCTGTGCTGTTGGGAGACGTTATGCAACTCCAGGCGCAATAACTCAACCAGCTCGGCTTCATTTGATGGCTTGTGACCATCAATCTTACACTTGATGCATGCAGAAGCCTCCATGTGGTGCATCCTGGACAATGCTTGATGACAGGAGCTGTATTACAGTAACTGACTGAAGTAGCCAATTCTGCACCCACCGACCGCCAACAAGATCAAACCTTTCTTGATAACACAGCGAGCCACGATGCCAGCACTAGTAGTTACCTCAATTAACATTGAAGGATACACTATAACAAAGGCTGATGTGCTAGCTAGCCACTGCAATGGATCTGACATTATCTGTATGCAGGAGACCCATTTGGGCCCAACGAGCAACCGGCCAAAATTACCAGGCATGAAACTGGTAGTTGAAATCCGTCATCCAAAGTATGGATCAGCCGTATTTGTGAAGCCCCAGCTGGATGTCAGTGACATTCATACCAACAGCTCAGACACGAACGTGGAGACTATCACCATCTGCATGCCAGAGATTTTTATTACCTCTCTGTATAAACCACCTGCCAGCCCTTTTGTGTGGCCCGACCTTACATTTTACATTTAAATTTTTAGCATTTAGCAGACGCTTTTATCCAAAGCGACTTACACAATGAGCAACTGAGGGTTAAGGGCCTTGCTCAGGGACCCAACAGTGGCAACTTGGTGGTGGCGGGGCTTGAACCGGCAACCACCCTACCACCCAAATGCAGAAAGAAGTTTGCTGTTGTGATCGGAGACTTTAACTCTCATCACACAATGTGGGGCTATCACTCCACTGACAGTGATGGTGAACTAGTCGAAAGCTGGATGGAAAATATACAGCTGGAATTAATACACGACGCTAAACTCCCAAAGTCCTTTAACAGCGGCCGCTGGAAAAGAGGTTACAACCCAGACCTTTGTTTCACCAGCCAGAGACTAGCACATCCGAGCGAGAAAGCAGTGCTGAAACCGCTCCCAAAGTCTCAACACCGTCCGATCTCAATCACTATAAAGTCTGCCATAACTAAGTCAGAAGTTCCCTTTAGATGCCGTTTCAACCTCAAGAAGGCCAATTGGGATCATTATAGAGAGGGAATGGAAAGTGCTCTTCTGGACATTGAACCCTCACCTGACAGCACGTGCTCACATCCCTCGTGGATGCTGGAAAGAATACATAGCTGGCGTCAAAGAGGAATCATCACAGCTGCTGGAGCAATATGAAACAGAGTTTTAAAAGGACCTATTTTCAGATACCACTCACGAATTAGGAGAGGCACTCATAGAACTTGTTGATGCATGCTCAATAATCCAGGTACACAAATCCACAAAGTTGAATCAGTTCATCTGGACACAAGTTTGTTGTAGAGATACGTTTCGTCACTCAATCCGAATGACTTCTTCAGTCTGAAGAAGTCATTCGGATTGAGTGACGAAACGTATCTCTACAACAAACTTGTGTCCAGATGAACTGATTCAACTTTGTGCACTCATAGAACTACTGCGAAAAGAGAGGCAGAGAACATGGCAAGACCTCATGGAAAATACCAATATGTCTCAGAACAGCAAAAAAGCCTGGTCCACCATCCGCAAACTAAGTGGAGATAAGATCACACCACCAACCATACCGGGTATTACACCGAACCAGGTCGGGAGCCAACTGGTAGCCAATGGGAAACGAGTAGGCAGGCGCAGGGCTAAAGGATACCATCACTCTACAATCATCCCAGGAAACCAACAGAACATGTCTATACTAACCAAGCCTTTTACTAGGGAAGAGTTTGAAGCAGGACTTGGCACCATGAAGCTGGGCAAAGCTGCGGGTCCTGACGACATAATGACTGAGATGATAACTCACCTAGGCCCTGTTACCAAACTATGGCTTTTGAATATGTTTAACATATGCCTTCAGACCCAGTACATCCCAGCTCACTGGAGGAAAGCTACCATCATTGCCCTTCTAAAACCAGGGAAAGACCCCAACCTCCCAAAAAGCTACCGGCCCATCTCCCTACTATGCATCACCTACAAGCTGTTCGAGAGACTGCTCCTTACACGTCTATCCTCACAGATACAGTATATGTCCAGCTAATCGACGACCAGGCAGGCTTTAGACCTGGAAAGTCATGCACAGGACAATTGCTGAACCTAACCCAATACATCGAAGATGGATATCAAAAGAAGTTTATAACTGCTGTCGCCTTTGTCGATCTGACAGCAGCATATGACACTGTCCAACACAGGCTGCTGATCAAAAAACTATACAACATGACAGGCGATGCTAAACTATGCAGTGTAATCAGATGCCTCCTGAGCAACCAAATGTTCTACGTCACACTCAATTACAAAAAAAGCAGATGGTTCCACCAGACTAATGGGCTGCCACAGGGCAGTGTCTTGGCACCTCTCCTCTTCAATGTGTACACCAACGACCAGCCCCTACCAGAAGGATGCAGCAGGTTCATCTATGCGGATGACCTAGCCCTGACAACACAGCAGTATGGCTTCCCAGAAGCTGAGTCAACCCTGGAAAAAGGCCTCTCAGATATGTCAACATACTATCTACAAAACCACCTGCGCCCAAATCCTGGGAAGACCCAAATCTACAGCTTCCACCACAAAAACAGGGAAGCAAAACGGGAGATTAAAGTAACATGGGACGGTATGAGGCTAGAAAACAATCAGTATCCAGTATACCTGGGAGTAACCTTAGACTGGACCCTGAGTTACAGAGAACACATTAGGAAGACAAGAGCCAAGGTCTCCACCAGAAACAGCCTACTACGACGATTAACAAGCTCTAAGTGGGGGGCCCACCCAAGCACACTGCGAACAACAGCATTAGCCTTGTGTTTTTCCACCGCTGAGTACGCCTGTCCAGTATGGAGCAGATCCCGCCACGCACACAGAATCGATCCTATTCTCAATGAGACCTGTAGGATAGTGACTGGGTGCACTAAAACAACTCCAGTACCCTGTCTCTATGCTCTCTATGCCCCCTACATCCGGAGAGCAATTACCACCCGAGCTGAGCGGACAAAGCAAGCCAATGACACCCGGCACCTACTCCATGCACATTATGTCGCCCAAAAACGACTTAGCTCCAGGAGCAGCTTCTTGGACACCACAGACGCACTGGAGACCAGCCCAGCCAATGCCAGGGTCAGTGAATGGCTTAAACAGTGGAACATTCTAGGCAGTCAGACAGCCCAGTGGACGGAGAGAGGGATCTTTCCAAATGAACGCCTTGCCTCCGACCATGACCAACCCTGGAATGTCTGGAAAGCCCTGAACCGCCTGTGAGTCGGTGAGGGGCGCTGCAAGGTATCCCTGAAGAAATGGAATCTAATACCAGCTGACTCGTGTGTGTGCGGTGAACTCCAATCCATGGAACATCTTATGAGATGCAGTTCTGCTCCACAGTGCACTGCAGAAGACCTGGCCGAACCGAAAGGGGCCTCAATCGCCTGTGTTAACCACTGGAAAGACATGATATAGATGACGGCTGGACACGAAGAAGATCTTACACTTTTTTTTTTGTTTATGCATTTTCTCCCCTTTTTCTCTCGACTTCTAGCGCATCCAATTGCCCAATTGTGTCATGCTTTCTCTCCGCTAATGCCCCGGCTCTGATTGAGGAGAACAAAGCTAACCCACGCCCCCTCTGACACATGGGCAGCAGCCGTATGCATTTATTTCACCCACACCAGACGAGATCACCTGCGGACCAGTCTTGTGTACGGAGAGACACACCCTGATCCGCACTCTCTCCCCGCCTCTGTGCAGGCGCCATCAATCAGCCAGCAGAGGTTGTAGTTGCAGAGAAAGTCCCTATCCGGCTTAACGCACCCCTTTATGAACAACAGGCCAATCGTTGTTCATGTGATTGCTCAGCCCAGCTGGCAGGCAGAGCTGAGACTCAATACGATGTATTTGAGATCCCAGATCTGGTGTGCTAGCGTATGTTTTTAGCGCTGCACCACCTGAGCGGCCCTCATCCATCTTACACTTAATCTTAATCCAGAGGTTTCCAAAGAACTACAGGTCTGGAGATTGTGCTGGCAATGATAGTGTCTTGATCTGGTGGTCTTATATCCACACCTTTACTGACCTTGCCATGTGGCCAGATTTTAGCCTTGATAAAGCACCATCAGATTACCAGCAATCTTTCACCAAATTGCAAAGTGGGTGCCGGACGCTGTGGCTTATAGTCGACTCCGGGTTTCTGTCTAACCATTAGACAACCAGGTGTAAGGCCTAGCTTACAGTGGGTCTCAGAGAAAATGACTTTACTCCAGTCATCTATGGTCCAACACTTATGGTTCTTTTGCAAGCCCTACTACTAAAAATAATACTAGCACAAGTTTGTCACTCACCTGGTTTTTTTTTTTTAATAATTTTTAAATAGATTTGATTTGTTTCAGGCAATCATATATTAGATGTACATATACAGTATAGAATAGATTCAGATGATTCAGACCCTTTTACCCCCTCACCACAGCTGAGATCTGGGCCCAGAACCAGACCCTTGCTACAAGATAAAGAGATTGTGGAAGTCAGGTGGTACAGCGGTAAACACACTAGCCCACCAGTGCTGAGATCTCAAGCGGTGAGTGAGTCGGAGCAATTATGGTCAATAAAGTCTGCACAGAGACGGGAGATAGTGGAGGTCAGCGACTCTCCATACTCAATACTGATCCCTGTGTAAACCTGCATCGTGTAGGTGAAAAAAAGCTTTTGGCTACTGCATGTGTCGGAGGGGAGATACAACCTTAAAAAAGAGATTGAACGGAAGTTGAGAGGACGAATCCAAGATGGCAGCATAGATAATCTGCTCCCGATCAGTACTCGATAAAAAACCCCGAATTCGATTACTTCGATAAAAATTAATATATCTGAAACAGAGATGGAAAGGGGAGGAAGACCAAGAAGACAAACAAACCAAAAGAACCCGAAAAAACAAACCGAATTGACCAACGAAGACGGAGACGATATAACAGATGATATGGAGGGAGAGGAAGAGCGCATGGAGTCCGAGGCGGCCGCGGTGATTCGAACAGGAATGAAAGACATCGTTAAGGAAATCCAAGACTTTAAAACCGAACTGAAAATAGAGTTCACCACTTTCAAAGAAGAAATCAAAAAGGGAATGAAAAAAGAACTCGAGGATTTTCGTAAGGACATTAACCAGCGGCTCACGGACACAACGACAAAACTAGACACACAAGCTACAAGAATCGCCGAGACTGAACAGAGAATCGAAGAGCTAGAAAACTGGAACATGGAGGCAAAAGAGGCTCTGCTGCAATCTATAAAACAACAGAGAACACTACAGGATATGCTGACAGACCAAGAGGGAAGAAATCGGCGGAATAATATCCGCATCTTTGGCATGAAAGAGGGAGCAGAGGGCAGCTCGGTAACACAATTCATTGAACAACTTCTGAAAAACGAACTGCCTCTGCCGACAAACATGGATCTACAAATACAGCGGGCACACCGAGCCTTGCTGCCGAAACCAGACGCTGATAAACCCCCGAGGTCTATTGTGGTGAATTTCCTTCAATACACGGTGAAAGAGACGGTGCTGAGGGAAGCCTGGAAGAAAAAAATCCACTACCAAAACCGAGCACTCTTTTTTGATCATGACTATGCTACCGAGGTGGTCCGGAAAAGAAAGGAATACAACGGTATTAAAAAAGCCCTGAAGGAGAAAGGAATACGCTTCCAGACGCCCCTGACGAAAATCAGGATCCACTGGGAAGCCGGTCCGCGGACATATGAGAATGCACAGGAGGCGGTGAAAGAACTGAACCAGAGGGGAATCACGGCAGAGATACCGGGGAGAGGTGCGATCAGAACCGGGACGGAGGAGCAACTCCAGCGGGCACTATCGTGGAAACGAGTCGGTAGCCCAGAAGCTACTGCTCAGCGAGCCAAACAGAGACTACAGGAATTTCAAAGAGATTAATGGACAAAGAGGTAAGCGAGCGCAATCGAAAGACTAAATAATGGCTATGGACGAATAAATTAAAACTGTTTGCACCCTTCGAACTGGTCATAATATTGATTGATTGTCTTCATTTGTTATATTTGATCGGTAACTAAGAGCATATTCTACGCTAGGAGGTTGATGCAGAGACATTATTGGACAGTAAGACCAGACCTACCTAGCGAGGGGCCCCCACATGTTGCGGGACACTCCCCTCACCCCACGAAAGTAACGTGGGAGGCATGCACATGGACACATGCCTACTTTTGGAATCTAGACTATTCCCTGTTTTATATCAAACTGTTCTATGTTCTTACAAAGTTGTTGGTTATCATGGTTACGATATGGTTTCAGGAAAAGTACAAGACCATACAAAAACAATATGAGTAACATCTCGTTAGTGTCATTAAACGTGAATGGGCTGAACAACCCAATTAAGAGAAGCAAGGTAATTCTCAAAATGAGGAAACTTAAAGCACAGGTCATTTTCTTTCAGGAGACACATCTATCTCAGGAAGAACATGAAAAGCTGAAGAAATTTGGATATAGAAATACTTTCTATAGCACATGCAAACGGAGCCGCAAGAGAGGGGTTGCAATAATGATACAAAACTCAGTCAATTTTAAATGTTTGAAAGAAATTAATGATGAAGAGGGACGATACGTTATTGTTAAAGGAAATTTAGAGAATGAGATAGTCACATTAATTAATGTATACGCTCCACCAGAAAGTGATAAAACCTTTTTTAAAGCCTTATTCACAACTATAGCATCAGAATCAGAAGGTATTATGATGTGCTTTGGGGATTTTAATGTACTTCTAGACCATAAGATAGATACAACAAGCACAAAAAGAAATAAGGCTCACTTAACTAAATTCATGAATATATTATTAAAGGAACAGGGTATGACGGATGTGTGGAGAGAACTTCACCCAACAGTGAGGGACTATACACACTATTCCAATACGCACAATACTCATTCTAGAATAGATTATGTATTTATGAATAGCTGGGACATACACAGGGTGAGAGAATGCAAAATAGGAGTGGCTGATATTTCTGATCATAACACAGTCCATTTAACTGTGCACATTAATAGCAGACATAGAAACACGATTTGGAGACTGAACAGTGGCATCATGAACAATAAAGTAATAATTGAGCAAATTAGAAAGGAAATAAAAATATATATCGAAGAAAATGATACGGATGAAACTAGCCCGACGATCCTATGGGACACTTTAAAGGCGGTAATTAGAGGAAAATTAATAGCTATAACATCAAATCAAAAGAAACTAAAACAAGCGGCTTATCTCAACCTGACTGGAAAATTAAAAAATCTAGAAATAAAACATCAAAATACTCAACTCCTACAGGAAATGACGACCACGAAAGGGGAAATAGACAAAATTCTAGGAGGAGAGATAGAGAAAAAACTTAGATATGTGAAACAGGAATACTATGAAACTGGTCCTAAAGCTACTAGTCTACTGGCAAGGCGAATTAGAAAACAACAGACACTAAATACAATATCCAAAATCAGAGATCCTCAATCAGGCCAATTAAAATATAATGTTATAGAAATAGAAAATATATTCAAAGACTACTATAAAAACCTATATACACAACCACCCTCGTCCAGCGAGGAGGCGAAAAGACAGTTCCTTAATTCACTCGATTTGCCAGCCATTGGGGAACTACAAAACAAAGACCTTACAGCTCCTATAACACCAGAAGAAATATCCAAGGCTATATCCAAGCTTAAAGCCAATAAAACCCCTGGAGGTGATGGTTTCCCATCAGAGTGGTACAGAATTTTTAAAGAGGAACTGATACCTCTCCTTGTGGCCTCCTTTAATTGGACTCTCAAAGAAGGCCACCTACCACCGTCCTGGAAAGAGGCGATAATTTCAGTAATTCCCAAAGAAGGCAAAGACACTGAATACTGTAACAATTTTAGACCAATATCAGTCCTAAATGTGGATTACAAATTATATACATCTATTATAGCACAAAGATATGAGAAATTTATAAATGACCTAATAGATGAGGATCAAACCGGTTTTATTATAGGACGCCAAACACAAGACAACATTAGGAGGACCATCCAGATAATTAACACAATACAGACTAATAAACAAAGTGCTGCATTGCTGAGTCTTGATGCTGAAAAAGCCTTCGACAGTGTAAATTGGACCTTTTTGTATTTAGTACTAGAACGATTTGGATTCGATAAAGACTCAATTAATTGTATTAGAACTATCTATCAAAATCCTACTGCCAGAATAAAAGTTAGTGGGAGCCTAACGGAGAGAATAACGTTGGGAAGAGGGACGCGACAGGGATGCTGCCTGTCCCCGCTCCTCTTTGCCATATACATTGAGCCACTGGCACAGGCGATCAGACAAAGTGGGGAAATAAAAGGAATTAATATTAATGGACAAGAACATATAATAAGCCTATTTGCGGATGATATCATGATATACCTGGACAGCCCCAATACAACTTTTACTCAGCTGATGTATCTTATAAATAAATTCAGTGAACACTCAGGATACAAAATAAATGAGAATAAGACACAGATTTTGACCTTTTATTATACTCCATCCACTCAAATCATGAAAACTTATAAATTAAAATGGCAATCAAAAACTATTAAATATCTTGGTGTGACCCTGACAAAACAATTAGCTCACCTCTATAAAGCAAATTATGATCAAATCCATCTCCAGATTAGTAAAGATATAGAGAGATGGTCGACCCTACCACTAGATTTTAGCTCAAGAATTGAAGTAATTAAAATGAACATCTTCCCTAGACTACTATATTTTTTCCAGTCATTACCTATTAGGATTCCACAAGAAAAGTTCAAAACATGGGATAAAATGATTTCTAGATTCATATGGGATGGGAAAAAACCACGAATAAGATATTGTACACTACACTTAGAAAAGGACAAAGGAGGTATGGCACTCCCTAATTTAAAAGACTATTATCATGCAGCACAGCTCAGACCAATAGTCAAGTGGTGTGATGAGGATTATAGTGCAAAGTGGAAAGATATTGAGAGAGTGGTGACAGACATTCCAATTCAGGTACTGATTGGCAACGTTAAACTAAAGATGTCACTACAAGACACGATTGATCCAATAACTTTGCACACATTGAATATCTGGTTTGATCTTGTCAAACACCACAAATTAGAAAAAGATTTAAAATTGTTGAGTTGGTTTGCATATGATGATCGATTTAAGCCAGGCTTGAATGATCACAACTTTAGAAATTGGGGTAGAAAAGGGCTTACAGCTATGTGCACTTTGATAGAGAATGGGAATGTAAAGAACTTTCAGGAACTAAAAACACGGTATGGATTAGAAAATGGAGATCACTTTAGATACCTGCAGCTAAGGGATTATTTTACTAAGGAAATACAAATAGGGAAAACCTTGAATGATATAATTGATGTGATGACCAGGACATACAGTGGAACTAAACTCAAGGCAGTCTCAGTGCTGTACCGAAGTCTAGGACACTCAGAAGCTGCCTCTACTCTATACATAAAGGAGAAGTGGGAGAGGGAATTGAACATTAACATTACTCTAGATGAATGGCACGATATGTGTGAGACACAACACACAACTACAAACTCGAGAACATGGAGGGAATTTGGATGGAAAAACCTGACCCGTTACTTTATCACACCTAAATTAAAGAGTAAACAAACTGGTTCACAACATACATGTTGGCGCTTATGCGGAGAGAGAGAAGCAAACCATGCACACATATTTTGGAAATGCCATAAACTTAGCACATTCTGGGGAAATGTAAATAACATGTTGAAAGACATTCTAGGATATGTAATACCCAAGGAATGTAAAGTTATGTATCTTGGAAATTTAAACGATTATGTCTCAGAAAAAGATAGATACTTAACCAAAATATTATTGATCACATGTAAAAAAGCAATAACAAGAAACTGGTGTAAAACTGAACCTCCCACTATAGCCCAGTGGCTAAAGATCATAAGAGAGGTCTATACTATGGAGAAAATGACCTATCGGCTTAGACTAAGAGAAAATGTCTTTGTGAGTAAATGGGAAAAATGGACACATGACACAGTGAATGATGCTTAAGGATTGACTGATTTACCTCTATGTATTTGTATTTTGATAAATGATACCTGTAACCATATCTGATATATTTTTGTTTTTTAATTTCTGTTTGCCACATACATTCTCTTTAAGTGTATATGTATGTAAGTAAAAAGTTCAATAAAAATGTGAGTTTCAAAAAAAAAAAGAGATTGAACTATAACCTTGGTAATGGATATGACTGGAAAATATTGGATATTGGTAGAAATTGGTAGAGTTAATGCATAAATAAAATCAAAACATTGTTTTATATCCATGCCCTGACATCCTTGCCTGGAAATCCCCAGACAGTGTCTGTAACTTAATTGCTTGGTTTACCCTTTTAAACCCAGGTGTGTAATTTGCCAAACTGTCAGTTTAAACTGCAAGTGGTGTACTGCAACTAAATTCTTGACACGACTTAAAAACAATTAAATCAACAGTTGTCACTTTGTTATTATATGTAATTAGGTACAGATGTATAGGTAAAAATGGTAAATAATTAAAAAAAAAAACAAGGTCAGTTTTGCTGGTTTGCCTAAAACATACTAGACATGGTCAATGCTAAAGGATTCATTAAGTACATCTCTCATCTCATCTGAAAATAAGCAGTTTTAGCTACACCATATTGCCAAAAGTATTCACTCACCCATCCAAATCATGGAATTCAGGTGTTCCAATCACTTCCATGGCTACAGGCAGGGATGGACTGGCCATCGGGAGGGTCGGGAGTTTTCCCGAGGGGCCGCTCTGTATGTGGGCCGCTGAGAGAGTGAAAAATAAATTCTGGCCCACCACAGTATCCTCACTGCATGTCCATTGGCCAATCACAGAAATGTCCCTCCCCCAGGATAAACCGTAATCACAACCACCAGTTAAAAAAATACATAGTGAATGAGTGCGAGATGGAGAAACGGGATAACCTGTTTGGCACTGAGGAACTACAGTATAGCCAAAGAGCAGAAAAGGAAAAGTTAGTGTTCAGTTCCTCTGCTTCGTTAGTAACGCCGTTTAAGAAGAGACTTGTGGGCCCATCTCAAATGTCGCCTATGCCCTACTTAGGGTACTTCCTAACAGTACAAAACGTGATATGTGTGCTTGTGCTTGTAGTGGGCTGGTCAAGTAAAAAGTCCAGGGTTGGATTTTGTTCCCAGTCCAGCCCTGGCTACAGGTGTATAAAACCTAGGCATGCAGACTGCTTCTACAAACATTAGTGAAAGAATGGGTCGCTCTCAGGAGCTCAGTGAATTCCAGCGTGGTACCGTGATAGGATGCCACCTGTGCAACAAGTCCAGTCGTGAAATTTCCTCACTACTAAATATTTCACAGTCGACTGTCAGTGGTATTATAACAAAGTGGAAGTGATTGGGAATGAGAGCAACTCAGCCACAAAGTGGTAGCCACGTAAAATGACAGAGTAGGGTCAGCGGACATAGTGCGCAGAGGTCGCCAACTTTCTGCAGAGTCAATCGCAACAGACCTCCAAACTTCATGTGGCCTTCAGATTAGCTCAAGAACAGTGTGTAGAGAGCTTCATGGAATGGGTTTCCATGGCCAAGCAGCTGCATCCAAGCCTTACATCACTGAGCACAATGCAAAGTGCCGGATGCAGTGGTGTAAAGCACGCCACCACTGGACTCCAGAGCAGTGGAGACGTGTTCACTGGAGTGACGAATCACGATTCTCCGTCTGGCAATTCAATTGACGAGTCTGGGTTTGGCGGTTGCCAGGAGAACGGTACTTGTCTGACTGCATTGTGCCAAGTGTAAAGTTTGGTGGAGGGGGGATTATGGTGTGGGGGTGTTTCAGGAGTTGGGCTCGGCCCCTTAGTTCCAGTGAAAGGAACTCTTAATGCTTCCATTAAGAGAGATGGGCAATTTCATGATCCCAACTTAGTGGGAACAGTTTGGGGATGGCCCCTTCCTGTTCCAACATGACTGCACACCAGTGCACAAAGCACAAGGTCCATAAAGACACGGATGAGCGAAGGTGTGGTGGAACCTGACTGGCCTGCACAGAGTCCTGACCTCAATACGATAGAACTCCTCTGGGATGAATTAGAACGGAGACTGTGAGCCAAGACTTCTCGTCCAACATCGGTGTCTGACCTCACAAATGCGCTTCTGGAAGAATGGTCAAAAATTCCCATAAACACACTCCTAAACCCTATGGAAAGCCTTCTCAGAAGAGTTGAAGCTGTTATAGCTGCAAAGTGCGTGCTGAGATCATATTAAACCCTATGGATTAAGAATGGGAGTCACTCAAGTTCATATGTGTGTAAAGGCAGACAAGCGAATACTTTTGGCAGTATAGTGTAATTGCGGTATAGTAAAAAAACCATTTAGCATTTATGTGTGTGTGTGTGTGTGTGTGTAGAAGTGAAAACTGCACCTTTCAAACAGCCAGTTTGAGTCCACCAGCACGTTTACATCCTCTATGCGTTTGCTGTGAGCATAATGGAAGCGTTTGGGGAGGTGGGGTTTAAGGTATGGTTTAATCTTCTGATCAGGCTTCTTACACTATTACACACACAGTAAAAAATGAATTAGAAAATTCAGCAAGTTATACACTGTGATGTTACATGAATGTACTGTGATACAAGCAGTGCAGTGGCGGCTCCTGCCAAATCTCTCAGGGCAATTGTTGCGATGATGGCCAAGGTGACCCGTTCAGTGGGTAAATTAAAGCTTAAATAATTAAGTCATCTGTCAGCTTGTCCTCACAAATAACTTTAACCTTAAATAAAATTAAGTAAAGCCTTCACACTAACAATTTAATTCAGTCTTCAATTAAATATACAGCATTTAGCAGACGCTTTTATCCAAAGCGACTTACACAGTGAGCGGAACACAATGAGCAATTGAGGGTTAAGGGCCTTGCTCAGGGACCCAACAGTGGCAGCTTGGTGGTGGCGGGGCTTGAACCAGCAACCTTCTGTTTACTAGTCCAGTACCTTAACCACTGAGCTATCACTGGCACATCATCAGATTGCATTTTATTTTAGGTGCAGCAGATCCAGAATAAAGATTGGCATCGGGGCTGATGTGCAATGAATAAAGAAGTACAATTAAACAATTGGGGAGAAACAATAAGTGCAATCACAATTCACAATTAAAAAATGACATTACTTACTTGTAATTTACTTGTAATTTATATGATTTCCCCCCCTTTGTAGATACTTGCTTGATGTTTAAATTTAGTCTGGGTGGCCCTAATTCTTAAGTTGCTAATTTATCCTGATTACTATGACGACTGAATGGCATTTCCCTTAATGACACGATGGAGTTGCTCCGAACTGAGGTGATGGTAGTCATGGTGACGAGATCGCGACACCAGGTTACGTGTGACGCAAGCACGTAAGTGTGAGCCCTCCCGGAACCCATTCAGATTGTATTGCAACGCCTGCAGTTCGAGAAAAAGAGCCTTAACATGAGAGTCTATGAGAGCAATCTGGGGCGGTACTGTACGGAACACAACTTGACGCTGATTGGACTACGATATTCAAAGGCAAGACAGACTGTCCAGAACCGTTACAGCTGTAATAGAAAAATTTCTTCCCTTTCGCCCTTTGGTGGTGCGTCGCCCGATCGCCCTAAGGAACGAGCCGCCCCTATCTTTTCTACAGTTCAAGGTACAAGATATTTAATGTACACAGTTCAGGATCTCTTCATCTGGTCGTGAAGAAGTCATTTGGATGAGTGACAAAAAAATCTTCACAAGAAACTTTGTCTCCAGATGAACAGATTCAACTTTGTGGATTAGTGTACCTGGATTACTGAGCATGCAAATTCAGAATCTCATTTTAGCATTTAATGTAGCATTTGTTATAAATAAAACCTGGCCAGCTGTTAGGCATTGGGTGAATCTATCAGGTTTTGGGGCAAGTGGCATAAGGAACTTTGCTCAGGTAGAAAAACATAAACATTTACTAAATATCAGCAAGTTTTAAAAGCCAATATTACATAGTCAAAAAGCTAAAAAGAGGCATTTTCTACAGCCGAAAAGATACCATATATTTTACCATCAACTACTTTAAAGCTACTTTTAAATGCACTTTATCTTTATTAAATTATTATTATTTGTGGAGAGATATAGAACATGCTGTCAATTCAGAACACTCCAAACTACTGTATATCAAATAAATACAACATTACATTTACTTGTATTTGATTGCAGACAGGATGAACCTGAGATATTTCATGTTTTATCTGGTCAAATTTATTTCATATATTAATAAACATCCATTCCTACATTTCAGGCCTGCAACACATTCCAAAAAAAGTTGGGACGGTAACACATTTACCACTTTGTAATGTTACCATTCCTTTTTACCACACTTAAAAAGATTTTTTGGCACAGAGGATACCAAGTGATTTATTGTTTCAGCTTTTATTTTGTCTCATTCTTCCTGCAAACACGTCTTAAGATGTGCAACAGTACGGGGTCGTCGTTGTCACATTTTCATTTCAGAATTCTCCACACATTCTCTGTTGGGAACAGGTCAGGACTGCAGGCAGGCCAGTCCAGTACTCGTACCCTCTTCTTCCACAGCCATGCCTTTGTAATGTGTGCAGCATGTGGTTTTGCATTGTCTTGTTGAAAAATACATGGACGTCCCTGGAAAAGATGACGTCTTGAAGGCAGCATATGTTGCTCTAAGATCTCAATGTACTTTTCTGCATTAATGCTGCCATCACAGAAGTGTAAATGACCTTTGCCAAGGGCACTGACACAGCTCCATACCACGACAGACCCTGGCTTTTGGACTTGTTGCTGATAACAGTCTGGATGGTTCTTTTCGTCTTTGGTCCAGAGCACACGGTGTCTATTTTTTCAAAAAAGACCTGGAATGCTGATGGTCCATCCTAGATGCCTCAGAGCCCAGAGAAGTTGATGCCTCTTCTGGACATGGTTAACATAAAGCTTCTTTTTTGCACAGTAAAGATTTAAATGGCATTTGTGCATGTAACTCTGTATTGTAGTGCTTCACAAAGGTTTGCCAAAGTAATCCCTCACCCATGTGGTTATATCAGCTATTGTTGAGTGGCGGTTCTTGATGCAGTGCCATCTGAGGGATCGAAGATCACGGGTGTTCAGCTTAAGCTTGCGCTCTTGGCCTTTACGCACTTAAGTTTCTCCCGATTCAATGACATTATGCATTGTAGAGGGAGAAATATGCAAATCGCTTCTTATCTTTCTTTAAGGTTCATTGTTTTTAAACATTTTAATCATTTTCTCAAGCATTTGTTTACAAACTGGAGATCATCTGATCATCTTTGCTCATCAAAGACCAAAACATGATTACAATCACCTGTTCACATTACCTTTTTGGAATAACATCATTATTTAGTTTTGGCCTGAAATGCAGGAATGGATGTTTATTAATAAATGAAATAAAGTTGAGCAGATAAAACATGACATATCTCAGGTTCATCCTGTCTGCAATCAAATAAAAGTCAAAGTAAATGTAATGAACACTGCATCTTTATTTTATTTGCCGTTTCCACATTGTCCCTACTCTGATTTGGGGTTGTACATTTTGTAGGAAAGATTGGATAGAGAGAATAAAACAACAATAGACAGACCCTTAGCTGGCCACAAAAAAGTACTAACTTAACAGGGTGTCCAGATTTTTGCACATGCTACTGTGATGCAATTAAAAATTCACCAACATAGTTAAAGGGAAAAGTAATCACATTTGAAGTTATCATTTAATGTGTATTACATTACAGTTAACACAGCTGTGTGTGTACACACACACACACACACACACACACACACACACACACACATTTCCAAATCACAAAGTTACACCATATGATCAAAAGTATGACTTCTGACAATAAGCCTGATGGAAATCCCATTGCAAAACCATTGACATCAATACTGGTTTGTTCTCAAATTTGTGGCTCTAACAGCCTCCACTCTTTTAGAAAAGGCTTTTCCACAAAAATTCTAAATCATAACAGTCACCATGAACAGAAGATTAATTACGTACCGTCATGTTGGCCACCAAACCAGCAGTGTCCACTGCAAACACAGAACATAATCCGGATTAATCCACCCACTTGAAATAATCAGAATCAGAAACTGGAATCCGAGAGCTTTACAAAGAACAAATACAACCATACGAACCTTTTTAGAAACACTTGTACACCCACTCATTCATATAGTGATTTAATCATATAGTGATTGTATTTGTCATTTTACTCATTTTGATGAATGATAAGGTGCTCAAATGGCATGGTAAACTAACTTAATCTGATCTTAATCTGATTTTTTAATGCTGTTTACTTTTTGAGTCAAACATATTTATTCATTATGTTTAGACAATTAGTTACTGTATTATTTTATTATTAATAAAATGTTTGGCACTTAACATTTTATTAGAAACCTATATAGGCTACATGTGTGTAAGCACAAAGGTGTTCTCACTAAAAACACAAAAAAGATCATGATTACTGGTTAAAGAACTGCACTAGTGGCCGCTCAGGTGGCGCAGAGGTAAAATACTCTAGCACACCAGAGCTGGGGTTTCGTATATATTGTATCAAACCCTTCATTCAACCGGCTGGGCTGGGCGGCTATATGAACAACGTTTGGCTGTTGTTCATCCAGGTAAGGGAGTCGGATAGGGACCTCATAACTGATGCAATTATGACCTCTGCTGGCTGATTGATGGCGTCTGCACAGAGTGGAGCAATAATGCTGATCAGGGTGTGGCTCTCCAAACACACGGCTCATTGGCATGAGAACTCACCTTGTGCAGGTGAAAAGATGCAGTTGGGTACTGCTCACGTGTCGGAGGGGGCGTGTGTAAGTTCGCTCTCTTCAATCAAAGGCGGGGGTCAGCACCAGTAGAAAGGAAAGCGTAATGCAATCAGGTAAAAATGGGACGCGCTAAAATACTAAAAATGGGGAGAAAATGCATTTAAAAAAAAAACTGCACTAATGATGCAAGGGTTAAGGAACCAAACTGAATGGGGGGGGATTTCTTAATTTAGTTTAATTCTATGATTAAACCACAAATTTGAGAATTGCTGATTGGTGCAAGACATTGCTCGTACACATGGGGCAGCTTAACAGCACCCATACACAAGATTCACCAGTTCACAAGTTTAATGTCAAACACAGTCATGAACAATTTTGTATCTCCAATTTATCTCACTTGCATGTTTTTGGACTGTGGGAGGAAACCAGAGCTCCCGGAGGAAACCCACACAGACCCAGGGAGAACATGCAAACTCTCCACAGAAAAGATCCAGACCACTCCACCTGAGAACTCAACCCAGGACCTTATTGCTATGAGGCAACAGTGCCACAGGTATTAAAATTGCACTTATCTTAAAATGCAGATAACAGATAAGCCAGCATGAATTATGGAACAAACAACATGACTAATACTTCCTCAAATCCCCAATTAAAAACACTAAATGATGTAACATTACATTGTTTACCAGTGCAGTGATGTAAGAGTAATCATGTGTTTATGTGTTTGTTGTCAGCACATTGAACTATGGGTGTTTTGTCCACTGCATATGTAATAACAGGAACTTTTAGTTCTTGTTAATTCTATACAAACATGAGACATCTGGAAGAGTTAAAAGCACATCAGCAGCACCATTAAGTTCACCATGAAAGATGTGCATTATTTAGCTAAAAGCTTCTTGAACCGTGCTTTCTTTGAAGTCTTTGATCAAACATACTAGTCTCATCACCAGTTCCCATGCTTCAGTACCACAGTGTTTAATCACAGCGTACATTCCGACTAATAAGCAGTCCAGTTCTAGTAAACAGTGTAATTGCCAGTTCCAGGACCAACGCTTCCAGTTTGAATAGCAAAGTATCTTGTTAACTTTCAGTTTAGTTTGAATACTGACAGACCTTAATGGTAAACAAAGAAAACATATTTAATACTGGATCTAAATTCTTCTGACATTACAGTACTGAACCCTTCATTCTAAAACTAGAAGCTCTTGTTGTAGAATTTGTAGTAGAATTTGTCACAATAGAACACTAGAACACTTGACGACTTCATGACTGTGTTACCTGCTCACTCTCCCTTGTAGTTATGCTGTAATAATTAGGGGTGCCAGAGTCTCATGCTACTCTCAGAAGAACTGATATTTTACTCTTAACGATTTCATAACTACATTTTCTGTTGTTTTATCCTGAGGTGGTTCTGACGTAAATCTGTTTACCCACCCGAGGTTGAAGCCTGCAAGTCGAGACTGCTGTGCCAACAATGCTGTTCCTGCTAGATGTAACGGATCCTGTCATGAGTTGGGGTAGAGGCCACTAGGAACATTTTTGGACTCTTTGTTTACTTGGCCATGTGCTTTTGTGTTTGACTAACCTTGTGCTCTTGGCCCCGCCTGTCATTGTTCCTGTTTCCGCGCCAGTTTGCTCCTTGTGTCACCTGTGTCTCATTACTTGTCTGTCATGTGACTAATTACCCTGTGTATTTAAACTTGTCTTTCATGTTAGTTCTTGCTGAATCTTTGATGTTCCTTGGTGAGTTTGTTGATACCTTTTGAGCTTTTGTCCCCATTTGTTCTTTGATAATGAACCTTAAGTTTTTTGATATCTTATGAGCTTTTGCCCCTGTTTGTTTTTTGATAATAAAACGTTTTAATAAAAAGTTTTTCTCTTAAATTGAGTCTCTGCAATTAGGTCTGTTAGTAGTGTAGTGGTTCCGACTCAGGGGGCCTGGGTTCAATTTCACCCTTGGCCTTGACAGAACCTGACATGTTTGCACCAAAAATGTCAAGAACTCGCTATGGACTTTATCACAGACTGGACTGAATAATAAAGCACTCCAATTGTTTACATTATTATTTTTTCTAGTTATAACTTTTAGTTTCATTTAATTTTGTGCATGTATCTGTGTAAATGTATCTGTGTAAATCTATTCAAATTATTCTCCAGGCCACCCAAGGAGAATGGGCGTTCCTGCTGAGTCTGGTTCCTCTCAAGGATTCTTTCTGTAAAGGGAGTTTTTTCCTTGCCACCGTCACCCTCGGCTTAACAGGGGGTTTTGGTCTGTAGGTCCTGGTTTCTGTAAAGCTGCTTTGAGACAATGTCCACTGTAAAAAGTGCAATACTAATAAAATTTACTTGACTCAATCCTACTCATAAGCAGTCCAGTTCTAGACCAAAGCTTCCAGTTTGAATAACAAAGTTTCTTGTAAGCTTTAAGTTTAGTTTGAACACTGACAGACCTTAATGGTACACAGAGAAAACTAGATCTAAATTCTTCTGTACTGACATCAACACTTCATTCTAAAACTAGAAGCTCTTGTAGTAGAATTATAGTAGTACAATAATTTCAAAACTAGGGTGGCACAGTGATTTGGTGGGTAGAACTGTCGCCTTACAGCAAGAAGGTCCTGGGATCAATTCCCAGCTGGAGCGATCTGAGTCCTTTCTGTGTAACCATAATTGATCTCTAACAGGACAGCATGTCTGGAGAGTACAAGAGTACTCTGTTAAAGCTGTGTGGATGAGATGATGAGTAAGTGTCTGCACACGTCTATAACTGTAGGTAGGACATGGGACATAAGTTGATGGACATCCCATTCCAAAACCATGGGCATTTGTAACAGGTCCTGCTGGGCCCAGTTACAGAATCTTGCTTCATCTTTCATGCCATTTATGGTCTGCAGTAAGGGCATTGAGGTGATTGATGTGTCAGTTATGTGTGGGTTTCTTCCCACAATTCAAAGACGTTCAATAAGGTAAATTGGAGAAACAAAGTATGTGTGCGTGTGTGTGTGTGTGTTTGCCCTATGGAGTGGCAACCAGCCCAGGGTGATTCACACTCCTTACCCAGAGAATTGCACCCACAGAGAACCTGACCCTGATAAAGCAGTGATAAAACAGACAATGAATGAATTAATAAATTCCGAAACTAAAAGTTTTGTGCTTATCTGAAGGTTTTTTCCTGGATCTGATAACTAGTGATGAACTGTAACAGTGAAACCTGAACATTTGATACTGAAACTGGTAACTTAGGAACTGAAGCTAGAAGCCTTGATAATGAAAGTAGAACACATGATACTATACTGTTTAATAGGTCATGAGGACAAGCTCTTAAGGCTGTGTGTGTGTGCTAGATAGTGTGTATTTGTGTACGATATATTTACACGTCACTGCTGCTTTTGCCGCTCTGATCCGGCCGACTGGTCCCTCATACACATAGAGGTGTGAGACGTCACCCACGAAATCTTTTAGGACTTCTTTTCTGTCACAGCTTGTTTCTGCCATACCTAAAAAAAGAGATAGAAAGAAAAGACAGACAGACAGAAGGTGGTTGATACTTTAACTTAGCTCTAATAAATCCTGTCTTTATAAAGAAAATAGACAAGCCTGAGATTTTTCTGGCAAATATAACCCAAGTGGAAAAAACCCTACACAAATGGATCCCTGATGATCAGATGGATCCCTCATATGTACATATACAGGTGAACAGTAAAACGTAATTCTATCTTCGCATATCCCAGCTTGTCTGAAAGCCGGGGTCAGAGTGCAGGGTCAGCCATTGTACAGCGCCCCTGGAGAGGGTTAAGGGCCTTGCCCAAGGGCCCAACAGTGGGTGCATGGCATAGCGGGGATTCAATCTCAAGCTTTTATTTAATATTTTATTTAAGCTCTACTCACTAGGCTACCGCTGTCCCAAATAATTATAAATCAATTATAAAATTATAATATTTACATTGTAATTATGGTGCATTATTCATTGATAAGTCGTACAGCAATAATGAACCCAGACGCTCTCTCTGACACAGCCAATTTTCTGTTACATGTCAGGTCAGCTTGATAGCACAACTGAGATTCAAACTAAATAGCTCAAGATCTCAGTGGTGGTGGGATGGCATATCAGAACACTGAATCCCCCAAGTGCTTTGCCATTTGATTATTATATCATAATATATTTTTAGGCTAAGGGTTTTTTGCTAGTCACCCAATTTGTTGTGCAGTATTGTAAGTAAGTGCATATCCCAGAGAATGATAGCTAAATTATCTTATAATTTAAGGTATAAAAGCGAGCTTTTAATAACGATCTTGTAGCTGATAAGCACATGACATTTTGAGTATGTTGAAGAATTTGTCCCAACCATGGAACTGTGTTTATATTTAGAGTTCGGTTCCCTTGGTCCAGACCAACCAAGAAAATTATACATTGTTATATTTTTGAGACAGACTAAGACCCCCTGCTCAAGCGATATTGGTCCATTTATTTGGTGCGCACCAGAGTTCAAAAGGAAGTGTTCATTCACACTTACTGTAAATAACTGCACTAACAGAGCAATCAAACCTGAGTTCATTCTAATCAAACCAAAGCTGATAAGTTTCATTCCAGCACTTTCTATCACTAATTTTCAGAGTGCTTCCAGTGGCTCCTTCAGGTTCTTTGCTGAATCCTTTCATGATGGTTTTAAGGACCATGACCACCACAGGCTCAAAATCAGGTCCCTGCTCCCTCTATCCTGTTGTTCTTGATCTCTAAATCTTTGTTATTGCTCAGCTTTTTTTTTTTTTTTAAGCATTATCATGGATTGTTACAATATAGACTGACCATATCGTTGCGATGGCTCAAGCAATGGCATGGCTTTCACTGGCTCCTTTCAACCCAATATTGCTCAGCCATGCTACACTAGCACTAGATGAACGACTACCTTTCATCCATTAGCTTTTCTTTGAGCATTTAAATCTTCTCTGGTTTTATGTTGATTTATTTATTTATTAGGATTTTAACATCATGTTTTACACTTTGGTTACATTCATGACAGAACATGTTGTTACTCATTACACAAGATTCATCAGTTCTCGAGTTTAATGTCAATTTTGTATCTCCAGTTCACCCAACTTGCATGTTTTTGGACTGCACACAGACATGGGAAGAACATGCAAACTCCGCACAGAAAGGACCCGGACCGCCCCACCTGGGGATCAAACCCAGGACCTTCTTGCTGTGAGGCAACAGTGCTACCCACTGAGCCACCATGGCACCCTTATGTTGATTTAAAAATCTGCTTTACTTAAGTTAAGTCTTTACTGGTACTTGTGTTTGTATTTTGCTGCTGCTAGGAGGAAGTACTATGTTTAGTAAACAAGTCTGATTTAGTTGACAGCCACTGATAGCATTGTTGTAAGTCAGACTTTGTGGACCTGGCACGCTCTCAGATGGTATTACTTAGCTATCCTTTTGATCATAGCCTGATGAATATCATCATGTTAGTCAACACCTAAGTACCTGTGGGCGTCATTGTGTTTCAGGCTCTGGAAGGCTGTTTTGTGATCCAGCTGGAAGTTTTAAGTTTTAATCTCATGAACAGCTTGAGATCATTGTTTGTCGACTGCATATCCAAGAACATGTCCTTTTAGCACGTTTCAGTGCTAAGCAAAACAGCAGGGGGATCCCTTTGGAAAATGACTTGCTTGGTCTTGATCTTTACTTGTTCTGACATATCATACCTGGTCTTCCATTCTTTCAAACTTTCTTTCACAAACAAAAAGTCTTAGATTGATCCTAGATTCTCAGGACCAGGAACGTGACACACTGCTAAAAGTCTTCTTGTAGTCTATCCAAGACATTCCTAGTTCCCTCTTTACCTGAGTCACAATAATCTTACTGATCCCACACACAGTGGCAGCTCCTGCCAAATCTGTCAGGGGGGGGCAATTGTTGCGATGGTGGCCAAGGTGACCCATTCTATGGCTAAATTAAAGCTTAAATAATTAACATCTTAAGTCATCTGTCAGTTTTCCCTCACAAATAACTTTGAACATGGAGAGAGACCAGCTTTACCATTAATCATCAAATTCACACAATTTAATTCAGTCTTCATCAGATAGCATTTTATTTTAGGTGCAGCAGATCCAGAATAAAGATTGGCATCGGGGCTGATGTGCAATGAATAAAAAAGTACAATTAAACAATTGGGGAGATACAATAAGTGCAATCACAATTCACAATTTAAAAATTACATTACTTACTTGTAATTTAGTTTACGGTAATTTCCCCCCTTTGTAGATACTTGATGTTTAAATTTGGTCTGGGTGGCCCTAATTCTTAAGTTGCTAATTTATCCTGATTACTACGACGACTGAATGGCATTTCCCTTAATGACACGATGGAGTTGCTCCGAACTGAGGTAATGGTAGTCATGGTGATGAGATCGCGACACCAGGTTACGTGTGACGCAAGCACGTAAGTGCGAGCCCTCCCTGAACCCATTCAGAATGTATTGCAGCGCCTGCAGTTCAAGAAAAAGAGCCTTAACATGAGAGTCTATGAAAGCAATCCGGGGCGAATTTTAGTCAGAGTGAAATTGCCCCAAAAGGGGCGGTACTGTACGGAACACAACTCGACGCTGATTGGACTACTATATTCAGAGGCAACACAGACTGTCCAGAGCAGTCACAGCTGTGACAGAAAAATGTGTTCCCTTTCGCCCTTTGGTGGTGCGTCGCCCGATCGCCCTAAGGAACGAGCCGCCCCTGCCCACACAGAAATGTAATATATAATTTTATATATGTACATTTGCGTATGGGATTAGCAGCTGATCAAAGCCTTTCAACAGACATTTTGTTGTTCAAAGAGGATGCTGTCTTTTTAGCAGATGATTTTAAGTTTTATTAGTGATGTTTGCGATTTTTAAAATGCAGTCCGGGTCCTTTCTGTGCGTAGTTTGCATGTTCTCCCCGTGTCTGCGTGGGTTTTCTTCCGGGAGCTCCGGTTTCCTCCCACAGTCCAAAAACATACAGTCAGGTTAATTGGAGACACTGAATTGCCCTATAAGTGAATGGGTGTGTTTATGAGTGTGTGTGTGTGTGTGTGTGTGTGTGTGTCTGCCCTGCGATGGACTGGCACCCCGTCCAGGGTGTTACTGTGTGCCTTGCGCCCATTGAAAGGCTGGGATAGGCTACAGCCCCCCAACCACCTCCCCCCGTGACACTGATTGGAAATAAATTAGGCTGAGCGGGGAAACTCCAGGACAGTCATCAGTCATGATTGGATAAGCGGTTAAGAAAGCGAGTGAGTTAACCACCACACCACTCGCCTAATCAGTTGCGCTAAATGAATCATGAATTACACATTACTAAATGACCACATGAAAGTCTTTGCAATTGCTTTATTTTGGGATGTGGCCAATGAATTAAATTAGGCTGAGCGGGGAAACTCCAGGACAGTCATCAGTCATGATTGGATAAGCGGTAAGAAAGTGAGGGAGTTAAAAACATGAGAAAAAAAAGACACCTCATATTATTGCAATTATTATTACTATTTAAACAAATAGTAAGTAAGACTTATCTGCTTGGATTTCTAACAGTCTATAATGAACAATTTGTAAAAATCTTTTGCAACCCTATTTTATTAACACTGTTCTTTATTGTTTTAACCTTTACTACATTTTTGTGCATTTTAATGTGTGTGTGTGTGTATGTGTGTCAGTGTGATTGTAGAGAGATAGATAGACAGACAGACAGACAGACAGACAGACAGACAGACAGACAGACAGACAGACAGACAGACAGACAGATAGACACTTTATTGATCTCGAAGGACATTAAAGCCCCAGTAGTATTATACAACAAATAATTAACAGTACAGTACAAAACAAAGCAAACAGATAATTCTTGTACTTTACATAAAATGGATAACTGGTAACTGTAATGACTGTGCATGAGGTATAGTTTCAGTATAAGGTAGATTGAATAGTAAATAAATGATTAAATAGTAAAGTGACGTGACAAATATTGCACAATGAGTTGGGCCAATAATGCCATATACACCAATTAGGCATGACATAAAACCACCTCCTTGTTTCTACACTCACTGTTCATTTTATCAGCTCCACTTACCATATAGAAGCACTTTGTAGTTCTACAATCACTGACTGTAGTCCATCTGTTTCTCTACATACTTTTTTAGACTGCTTTCACCCTGTTCTTCAATGGTCAGGACCCAGGGTGGTGGATCATTCCCAGCACTGCAGTGACACTGATAGTGGTGTGTTAGTGTGTGTTGTGCTGGTATGAGTGGATCAGACACAGCAGCGCTGCTGGAGTTTTTAAACACCTCACTGTCACTGCTGGATTGAGAATAGTCCATCAACCAAAAATATCCAGCCAACAGCGCCCTGTGACCACCGATGAAGGTCTAGAAGAGGACCAACTCAAACAGCAGCAACAGACGAGCGATCGTCTCTGACTTTACATCTACAAGGTGGACCAACTAGGTAGGAGTGTCTAATAGAGTGGACAGTGAGTGGACACGGTATTTAAAAACTCCAGCAGTGCTGCTGTGTCTGATCCACTTATACCAGCACAACACACACTAACACACCAGCACCATGAAAGCAGGATAAAAAATAATAATAATTATAATAATACTCTTCACATATTGGGTATGTTCAAAAACCTAGTGCGCTCTCTACATAGACAGAATTTACGTCATCCTACACACGCTCCCAAGAAGGAGGCTGTTCGAAATCCTAGATGCCTTAATATGCTCACTAGTAAGGTATCTTAAAATTTCAATGGTATTTTGACTCGAGAATGAGTGAGCATCTGATGCTGCCTTAGCGGTGAAGGCAATCCCAGCATTCAGTGCGGCACAACTTTTCTCACAGAAAAATAAAAAAACATGGTGGGCGGTAAGGAGAACCGAACAATGTTATTTTCAAACATAAATAAATTATTATTGATGTTTAATTTGAATAAACTTTTTTATTTGTAAATTCGGGCTTGTGAGTGAATTTAACCGTTTTCGGTACACGGAGGGAGATGTTAGTTGACATGCTAGCGCGTTGTGCCACCCCGTCCCATTGGTTTGAATGGCATGAGGCTAACTGTGTCAGCTTAGTTAGTAAAAACTGATGGAATCTCTGTCTAAGTAGCGCGTTCGAATAACATGCCTTGTAAGTCAATAACTTATTAGAATCCTCTCTACTGAGGCATCTGCCTATGTAGGCAGTGAGACAGCAAGGCAGCTCACTAGGTTTTCAAACACACTCATTGTCAAAATTTTTAGATGCCTTAAAATGTTGCCTACTGAGATACCTTATACTGAGCGATATTCTGACTGATTAACGAGGGAGCATCCGATGCTTCCTTAGCAGTGAGGTCAATTCCAGCATTCACTGCGACACAATTTTTCTCACAAAAAATACAAATATGACGGACTAATGTAGAGCAACTGAGTTCTTTTCAAATGTAAATAAATTCTCATTGATTTTTAATTAATTATTAAAAATTTATTATTTGCAAATCTTGTCTTGTCAGTGACAATTTAACTATTTTCGGTACACAGAGTGAGATGTTAGCTGGTGTGCTAGTGGGTTGTGCTGCCTCAGCCCATTGGCTTGAATGGCCTGAGGCTAACTGTGTTAGCTTAAAAAGCAAAACTGCAGCGACATAATCGCCATAATCACTGTATAAGTAGTGTGTCTAAAAATCTGCCTTATAAGTCGATGTCTTATTAGAATCCTCTCTACTTAGGCAGCTGCCCAGGTAGGCAGTAGGCAGCAAGGCGGCTCACTATAGGTGCCTCAAATATGGCTCAAAGTATCTGGCCACCTGACTGTGAGCTTGTTAAGGTGAATCTGTAGAAATACACTATATTGCCAAAAGGTATTCTGCCTTCACACGCATATAAACTTGAGTGACTCCCATTCTTAATCCATAGGGTTTAATATGATGTCGGCCCACCCTTTGCAGCTATAACAGCTTCAACTCTTCTGGTAAGGTTTTCCACAAGGTTTAGGAGTGTGTTTATGGGAATTTTTGACCATTCTTCCAGAAGCGCATTTGTGAGGTCAGACACTGATGTTGGACGAGAAGGCCTGGCTCACAGTCTCCGCTCTAATTCATCCCAAAGGTCAGGGTTGAGGTCAGGACTCTGTGCAGGCCAGTCACGTTCTTCCACACCAAACTCGCTCATCCATGTCTTTATGGACCTTGCTTTGTGCACTGGTGCGCAGTCATGTTGGAACAAGAAGTGACCATTCCCAAACTGCTCCCACAAAATTGGAAATTGTCCAAAATCTCTTGGTATGCTGAAGCATGAAGAGTTCCTTTCACTGGAACTAAGGGGCCGAGCCCAACTCATGAAGAACAACCCCACACCATAATCCCCCCTCCACCAAACTTTACACTTGGCACAATGCAGTCAGAGAAGTACCGTTCTCCTGGCAACCACCAAACCCAGACTCATCCATCGGATTGCGTCACTCCAGAGAACACATCTCCACTGCTCTAGAGTCCAGTGGCGGTGTGCTTTATACCACTGCATCCAACACTTTGCATCGTGCTTGGTGATGTAAGGCTTGGATGCAGCTGCTCAGCCATGGAAACTCATTAGCTAATCTGAAGGCCACATGAAGTTTGGAGGTCTGTAGTGATTGACTCTGCAGAAAATTGGCGACCTCTGAGCACTATGCTCCTCAGCATCCGCTGACCCCGCTCTGTCATTGAACGTGGCCTACCACTTCTTGGCTGAGTTGCTGTCATTCCCAATCACTTCCACTTTGTTATAATACCACTGACAGTTGACTGTGGAATATTTAGTAGCGAGGAAATTTCACGACTGGACTTGTTGCACAGGTGGCATCCTATCACGGTACCACACTGGAATTCACTGAGCTCCTGAGAGCAACCCATTCTTTCACAAATGTTTGTAGAAGCAGTCTGCATGCCTAGGTGCTTGGTTTTATACACCTGTGGCCATGGAAGTGATTGGAACACCTGAATTCAATGATTTGGATGGGTGAGTGAATAATTTTGGCAATATAGTGTATGTGCCAGTTTAGTTAAAAGCATGTTTGTAAGGTCAGGTACTGATGTTAAACAAGAAGGCCCAGCTCAAAATTCATGTACAGTTTATCCCAAAGGTGTTCAGTAGTGATGAGGTCAGAGCTCTGTGCAGGTCACTCGAGTTTTTCCTTATCAATCTCATCAACCATGTATTTATTAACCTAGCTTTTAACACATGGGCACAGATAGGTGAAAACAGAAAGAGACTTAAACAAAGTGTTGCTACAATAACTTGATAATAACTTTGCACGAAAAGCAAAAAGCTGGCTGATAGGACATGAAATACCCCGTATAGTCATGCTGGCTGCAGTTGTAAAATAGTGGCTAACTGATAACTGCTAACTTTTTATGTACACTGCTGATAAAAGATTAGCCGCTTAAATAGAAACTTTCAAACTCACCGTGATCAGCTACGACAATAATGTTGACGCACTCGTGAAGGTTGAGCTGTTTGAGTCCGTTCATCAACTGCCCGATCACCTTGTCCACTCCCTGGATTGCATTTATTAACTAAATAAAAGAAGAAATATATCAACATATGACACATTATACGTGATAACACAGTTACAAATATTTTTAAACATTTATTTTGGATGTCGTACAGGTTCATGAACTTGGGTATCAAGATCCAGTTACCAACTGTAAAACTGTCGGTATTTCATGTGTATCCAAATTTTCTTTACCTCCTAAACCCAGGTCAGTAAGTGAATTTGTGTTTGTGTGTTCTGATCTGGACACAATAAAGAAGAAAAACACTTTTATTTGTCATATATACAAATACACTTGTACAGAACAATGACATTTTTCCGCTAATCCCAGCTTGTTTGGAAGCTGAGGTCAGAGCGCAGGAACATCCATTGTACGGCACCCCTGGAGCAGACAAGGTTAAGGGCCTTGCTCAAGGGCCCAACAGTGGCTGCATACCAAAGGCGACAATCTTCAGATTAATAGCCCAAAGCTCTACCGACTAGGCTACACTGACCCATGAGGATAAAGTGCTTATTGAGGATAATTATATAAATTTTACATTTACATTTTCAGCATTTATCAGATGCCTTTATCCAAAGCGACTTACAGTACTGTTACAGTATACAGTCTGAGCAATTAAGGGTTAAGGGCCTTACTCAAGAGCCCAACAGCAGCAACCTGGCAGTGGTGGGGCTTGAACCAGCAACCCTCTTATCAGTGGTAGCCTAGTGGGTAGAGCTTTGGGCTATCAACTGAAAGGTTGAGAGTTCATATCCCAGCTCTACCATGCAGCCACTGTTGGGCCCTTGAGCAAGGCCCTTAACCCTCTCAGCTCCAGGGGCGCCATACGATGGCCGACCCTGAGCTCTGACCCCAGCATCCAAACAAGCTGGGATACTCGAAGAAAGAATTTAGTTTGTACTGTACATCTGTATATGTATATATGACAAAAAATTCACATTCTATTTAAACCGCGCAGCGGTAAAAACACACGCTGGAACTAGAGCTGGGATCTTAAATACATCGTATCGAATCTCTGCTCTGCCTAAGGCTGAGCGGCCACATGAACAACTATTGGCCTGTTGTTCAGATATGGGCGGGACTAATGGGCCGGATGGGGTCTCTCTCCCATGACTGGTGCAATTACGACTCTGCTGGCTGATTGATGGCGCCTGCACAGAGATGAGAAAAGAGTGCTCTCAGGGTGTGTCTCTGCGTACACGCAGCTAAGCTGCACTGCACTCGTCAAAGTGTAGGTGACAAGATGCATACGGCATGCTGCCCCCGTGTCGGAGGGGGCGTGGGTTAGTTTCGTTCTCCTCAATCAGAGCAGGGATCGGCATTGGTGGAGAGGAAGCATGACGCAATCGGGCAATTGGACGCACTAAAAGGGAGAAAAAAATTCCCTGGGTCTGACTCCCCCAAAAGTTGATAGTATTAAATTGATACAGAAAATATGTGTTTTTACAGGTATTTTACAGGTATTTAACTAAAAACACCACAACAAAGATACTGATTTTGAGAGAAATCTATTGATTTGATGCTTTTAACACACATTACAAAGATTTGGGGAAATGGGCAATCTAGAACTCAGAAATTTGTAAAATAATGATAAGAAATCCTGTTTTAGGACTTTCCACAGGTGAATAAGAGAATATGCAAGAGGTGATGCTGTCATATTGAGTATCAAATGAACTGTAACAAAAGGATCAATTGTGTTTTCAGGGTGTAAGCAAAGGTTGTTTAACCCATGATCACAAATAATGTATTATACATATCACATTATCATAAATGTCGCCATCTACAGTACATAACATTATCAAAATATTCAGAGGATCCAGAAATATCTCTGTGGTCTGAGGAATGTACAAGCCACAAACCACCAACAGATTGTTAGCCAGCCAAGAGGACATGACAGCTATGTCATGGTGTCTAGTATGGGCCAACAGAAAGGCTACTGTGCCACAAATCCCAGGTAATTTCAATACTGATGATGAGGTGAATGTATCACAACACAGAGTGTCAAACCCTTCAGTGTATGGGGCTGAGTATTTGCAGGCCAGTCCAGATGTACATGGTAACTCCTGTCCACCATCTAAAGCACCTACAATATGCAGGAAGGCTTCAGAACTGGACATTGGAGAAATGGCAGAAGGTCGGCTGGTTCACAGAATCCTGTTTTCTCCAAGATCGTGTGTACAGACAGGCACTTGTGCATGAACCTGCTGGTAATGTTATAGTACCACAGCACTCAATCGGATGTCTTATGATGTTTACAAACTCCTGTTTAGGCAATATATTAAACAGGACCTGATGTTTTCTATAAACATCTGATTATGTACTAAGGCGTATAATGTTTTTACATTTCTGCTAACCCACCATTGCTAAGATCTGCCATCAGCCAGCCAGGTGCCTACACAGACACATGATTGGCTGTATGTCTGTAAAGGGTGGGACAATGGCTGAACAGGGCTTTCTCATAACTGCTGCAATTGTGGCCTCTGCTGGCTGATCGATGGCGCCAGAGAAAATAGAGTGGAAAACGTTTAAATAGAAAAAAAGAAGAAATAACGATCTAATTGATAATAACAATTGATTGTCATGTATGTCTTACTTACTCCTCCACTGACAGGACCGTAGTTGTGTCCTGATTTATCCGGCTCTTCCAAGTACAATGTGTAGAAATCTGGCCTGCAATAAAAAAGGCAAATTTGGTGGTTATTAATTATATTATTATTATATCATTATTTTTCATATTGTACAATTCACTCTTACAGTTTAGATAAAATTTTATTCTATACATTATAGACATTTAATTGACGTTAATGGAATTCTTGGGATTTTAATGATTTCTGAACTTTTTTTACATTTGCAGAGTAAAAATATACATACATTAAATCATAATTGTTTGGTGTGGGAAGTTATGTTGTTTAACTTTGTAGCTCATCTTCCTAATTTCTCATAAGGAAATTTGCCTAAACTGACTACAATATAAAATAGTGTTTTTTATCATAGCCAAAGTCACGGAAAAAAACAAACTGTCACTGTATGCTAAAAAAAATTTTTATATAAACGATCCTGGTATAAATCAAGAAACACCAAAATGTAATAAGAAGCTGCTAGAATGGATACAACTGTTGACAGTTTAGAAAGTTTAAAGCATGACTAAAAAAGACAAAAGACAAATAAAAAAAATTACAAGCAGGAGCTTATTTCTTGCTTGGTGAAAGAATTTCATTGTACTGTACATTCGTATAGGTATATATGACAAAGTATTCTTCTTCAGGTAAGGACAAATAATATGTTTTACTTTGCAGGGGTGTAGTATCAGGAGGAACCTCAATGGCACAGCCCAAAGGGCAGTAAAGAGGTTTAAGGAAGTCTTAGTTTTACTACAGGATCTTCAGAAAGATCCTGATATTCCAAAGTTATAGATACTAGTTCATCTGCCCGCATATGGTACCACTTGCATGTTGAGATGCTGAGGAAGAGTAGGGTGCAGAAAGTTAACAGCTACAACAGTATTTAAAAGCACTAAAAGAAAAATATCAATTGAACGCCAAGATACACTGATAGATAAAGTGCATTACTTATTGACCAATGGAGGTAAAACACTGGATGTTACCAATTTATATTTTGGGGATTTTTTACAGTTTTAATAAAGGTGTCCTAGGTGTTGACTACAATTAAACAAAATGCTTACTTGTTTGCATCTTTTTCTTTCCTCCCTAGTGAGTTTGACACCCTACCTATATTTGTTCCCCCTTATTGTTAGCAAGGTCTTCATACTGAAGCAAGAACAATGAAACCCCGCTCTATACCATGCAACCTTCGAGCCACTTCTCTCGCTTGTCTTGATTCTTGATCCTCCACCCAGAACTCAAGGAAGACGTTCATCAAGGCTCTTTTCTGTATTAGCACCAAAGTGGTGGAACGAACTTCCCCTAAACATCTGAGTCTCTCACTGTCTTTAAAAGACGATTAAAGACCTTCATCACCTCTTTATTAAACACTTACACTGAGTGTAAAAGAAAAACAGATTTTAGCAGATTTGTATCCCTGGACTGTCTACTTAAACTGGAGTAGGGAAATGTTTACTATGGAAGCACTTCTGTAAATCGGTCTGGATAAGAACGTCTGCTAAATGCAAAAAAATCAATGTACTGGAACATTGGCAAGGTGAGAGCGGAGTAGGTTGGCAATCCTGATGGCAAGCTGTCACTTCCAACCACTGTCTGAGGCAAAAGTACCAAAGGACTTATTTCCCTGCGTAAGGACTAAACCCTTACACCTAACACCTGCATCTTTACCACAAACTAATTAAACAAAAACCTGACCAGCAGGTGAAGCAGATTTTCCAATATCTGAGGGAAATACAGGAAAATGCAGCAAACACCGAATCTGAAACCACTTACGTACCCCTTACTGGAGATTGACTGTACTTTCCAGCAAGTGCTACACATGTAACTCGATAGCACAGTTACCCAGAGCTGCAGCCAGTGAGGCATTACTGCTGCTTTGTAGCATAGCATGGTCTCATTAAGCATATTAATAAGCTCAGCAATAAAAGAGGATGAATGTTGGAGCTGTTGTAAATGCTTACCCAGTAACATGCTTTGTTATGGCATGTGCTGAAGTCTTGTAAACGGATGAGAATCCATGTACAGTTCATTAAAAGCAATAATCCCAACATTCAAGGCCAACAATACAAGCAAAGTTTAGTTAATATGTGGCAATATTATCTAGGCAAACAGTCTTACAATAAGATACTATTTCATTTACATTTGCGGCATTTAGCAGATACTTTTATCCAAAGTGGCTTACATTTACGACTGGACACGATTTGAGCAACTGATTACTATTCCAGTACATTAACTACTGAGCTACCACTGTTTTTATTTAAGTTAATTTACAATCATACTGTGGTGAGCGGTTGTCTTGGGTCACCCCGTGCTGCACAGTAGGATACAGTGCTCCCACGGTCAGTGATAGCTCAGTGGTTAAGGTACTGGACTAGTAAACAGAAGGTTGCCGGTTCAAGCCCCGCCACCACCAAGTTGCCTCTGTTGGGTCCCTGAGCAAGGCCCTTAACCCTCAATTGCTCATTGTGTTCTGCTCATTGTGTAAGTTGCTTTGGATAAAAGCGTCTGCTAAATGCTGAAAATGTAAATGATGAAACAGTAACAAGGGTAAAATGGGGTAATTGTGTAGAGTGAGATGTGTTCGAGTGAATAGCACATTTCGTGTTTGAGCTGTAATGAGTTTGTCACCAACCAAGTGAGTTGTACATAGTGACCTATGTGTCATTATCACTTGTTCAATGAGTGGGATGGATCTGCCGTTTATCAGATGTGGCCTCTGTTTCCATGCCTTTGCAATTCACACAAGAGCTATTTTTTTCTAATAAAAAGGCTAAACTCCCAACTCCCCAAGACTACCAAGATCTATAACACAAGAAACTAAGACTCAGAACTTAGTTTTCACCTGACTATAATGTAGCCTCACAGAAAGCTGCATTGCATTTGGTGAGACACACTAAGCTCTCCAGATCATCCATTGCTAGTGCACGTGCCTCAATCAAACAGCTAGGTCGCAATTCTACTGCCTTTGTGAGGGTGCCTGGCCAGGTGATAGCACCACTGAGTTCTGAGTGTGGTGGGCTAGCACATTAGACCATTTCTCCGCCCTAAGGCCAGAAATACAACCCTATTTTAGAAAAACTTGGACGGTTTCTTAAATGCTAGTTTGACATTACATCCCTGTACTTATCTCTTTTTATACATCTTTCTGGAAGTACTTAAAAGATGTTGTGATGTTTAAAACATTTTATGTTACTGTTGCTCGTCAGGGTAATTGATGCTTTATCTGATCTAAATCTAATCTAACCTATGACGTGATGACATAAAAAGATTATGACGTTTACTAATGGGGTAGTAAATGCACAGGGATGACTGTAATGATGACTTACCGTTGATCGTCAGGCAACTGTAACCACTTCAATACAGTAAAAACTCTCTGCTCAAATGGAACTGATCTATAAAACACACACACACACACACACACACACACACACACACACACAATCCAAACATCTACCATAAAAATGATGTAATACTCCATGAGAGCTTAGCATTAATAAAGAGAATGAAAACACAGTTATGACACAATTTCCCAGAAACCCATGTTTGTATTTTATTTATTAATTTATTTATTATAACCCAGGTACTTCTCACAGACTGTGACTGAATGTGGAGTTTGAAACCATGTCCCAATGTTATTGGGGGGAACCCAATCTACTTGCTGAACCACCATTAATTTTACATTTATCCTAATCAGGGTCACTGTGATTTTGGCACCACATGGAAACATGACAGCTAATCCACCATCTGGATGTTAATAGAATGTGTGAAGAAGCTGGAGAAGCCAGATATAAACCTCAAGGACATAGAAGTTAGACCATAAAAAAGGTTTAACAGATAGTAGCTAAAGTGTTTCGTTATACTGTACAACCCTGTATTGTATAATGACAATAAAGTTGAATTGAATTGAATTATAGGTCTAGTTTGAACCCAGGACCAAAGGACCTTGGAGCTTTAAGGCTTTCACACTACCTGCTATTTAATTTTTTTATAATTAATAGTAAAATTATCCTTATCAGGGTTACTGTGGTTTTAGGAGTACAAATACCTGGACTGGTCCAGCAACTCGGATGCTCTATATAGAAAGGGCCAAGATCGCCTCGACCTACTGAGGGGACTGAGGTCCTTTGGAGTGTGCCGACCACTGCCATTTTTTATGCAGTGGAGTGGTGGGGAGGTGCAATCTTGAAGAGAGACAGGAAAAGACTAAACAAGCTGATCAAGATAGCGAGCTCTGTCTTGAACTGTCCTCTCGAACCTGTAGAGGAGGTGGGAGAAAGGAGGATGATAGCCGAGCTGTCATCCATCCTGGACAACACCACACATCCACTACACGAGTCTGTAGGGGTCCTAACAAGCTCCTTCAACACCAGACTCCTCCATCCCCTGTGTAAGAAGGAGCGCTACCGCAGGTCCTTCATTCCTGCAGCTATCAGGGCTTTCAATAACAGTATGTAATATGTGATACGTCTCTCATAATTACACTTACACATCAGGGAGAGACACCCTAGAGATGCTAGAATCCATCATAGGACACCACATACACAGTTTAATCTCTGTTATATTTAGGGGCAGTTTAGAGCAGCCAATCCACCTTCTGTATGTGTTGAAAGGTGGAAGAAAACCCAAAGTACCCAGAGCAGACCCAAGTGGACATGTGGAGAATGAACCAAACTCATCATAGACCACACAGCACCACACATTCATCCATTTGCTTCCTCACATACCTTTTCTGCAAGATTTTATGAGGTGAGAGGAAATCAGACTACCAACGGAAAACTCACACAAAATTAAGAGGTGTAAGAACATGCCAAACTCTTCACAGACAATGACCCAATGTGAGATTTTTTAACCCTGTGCTCTGTGTGGAATTGACGTTACCTGCAGCAGCACCGAGCGACAACAATTTCATCAATTCATTCTTTTATCTTTAATAACCACTTCATCATGATCAGGGTCATGAGAACACAGAAGGAACACACTGGCTAAGGACAGCCATATACTACAGGGCTTCATACATTAATTTATTAATTTATTCATTTACTTACTTACTTACTCACAAACCCCTGTGGACAATTTACTAAGTCCATTCCATTGTTAGGATGTGAGGTGAGAGGAAACCAGAAAACCCAGAGATAACTCACAAAAAAATGGGGCCAGAATATTCCAAACTGCTTACAGAAAGCAACCCGGGGCAATTTTCAAAACACTGGTGCAATCCAGCACCTCACTACTTGCTGGTCAACCAGCCATCCAGTTATAAAATGTAAATGTATTCCTTAATTATTTTCATTACTTGACATAGTTAATGGGTCAAAGTTAAGTTGTTGGGCCACTTTGAGCCATTAAAAGCACTTTAATTCGACTTGGCATAAATTTCACTCATTAGTGTCTGAAACTATAATAAAGTTCCCTCTGATTGTGTTTGAATGATGGTGGCGTACACTTTAACACTTCTGGCTAAAAACTTCTTATTGTAATCATTTCTAACCCGGCTGATAATAATGAATGATAATGTATACTGTACCCATTATATTTCTCATATATATTTGGATAGGTTTCATTTATTTTCACATCTGATCCTGGCCAGAAGAAGGTTCCTGCTCGCAAACCCTGACCCATCACTGTGTGCCAGATCTGAAATAGAAATAGATGGTGTCCAAAACACATTAGGTTATTTATGCACTGTGTGCTGAGCCTTTCAATAGTTCTAGTTTGCCCTCACCACCATTAACCCAACACACACACAAACGCACTATTATATAATTGCTCGTTATCTATAAAAAGCCATATACAAGCTTAAATAAAAATACAGATGCAAAACCTGATTATCTGGTTACCAACAGTATACACAAATACAATATATGATCAACAGTATGTGGACAACTGACCAAGAGCTTGTTGGACATCCAACTTTAAATCATGGCCATTAACATGACATTGGCTCTCTCTTCCCAGATTCCATTAAAAAATTTCCAGTATGTCTGTATGAAATTGTACCCATTCAGCCAAAAGACCTTTTGTGAGCTCAGGCACTGATGTTGGTTGTTAACCACATTTCTCCAAATCTAAAGACGTTTAATGAGGTCAAGTTCAGGGCTCTGTGCGGGTCAGTTTCAACTCATCAAACTATGTGTTCATGGCGCCCAGGGATATTCCGCCAGCACACCAACGCCGAGAACTCCTCAGTTCGAAACTCGGTGTTGCCACCGGTCGGCTGGGCGCCATCTGGCGAGCACAATTGGCAGTGCCTGCAGCAGATACTAAATGGCCACCGTATCTGTAGGGTGGGGGCCGGACTATGTGTGGGGTGGGATCTTCATACACTGTGTAAGGACCCTGATTGGTGGAAGAGCGCCTGTGCAGAATGCAGGGGTGAGAAGAGGAGGGCTGTGCATGTGTAGGAAGAGGTGTGTACAGCGACGTGCTCTCCTCCAATGCAATCGAGTATCCCTCAGCAGCGGAAGACAAACTGAGTGCACTAAATCAGGAGAAAATGTATATACACTGATCAGCCATAACATTAAAACCACCTCCTCCACTCACTGTCCATTTTATCAGCTCCACTTACCATACTGAAGCACTTTGTAGTTCTACAATTACTGACTGTAGTCCATCTGTTTCTCTGCATGCTTTGTTAGCCCCCTTTCATGCTGTTCCTCCATGGTCAGGACCCCCACAGGACAACTACTGAGCAGGTATTATTTGGGTGGTGGATGATTCTCAGCACTGCAGTGACACTGACATGGTGGTGGTGTGTTAGTGGGTGTTGTGCTGGTATGAGTGGATAAGACACAGCAGCGCTGATGGAGTTTGTAAACACCTCACTGTCACTGCTGGACTGAGAATAATCCACCAACCAAAAACATACAGCCAACAGCACCCCGTGGGCAGCATCCAGTGACCACTGATGAAGGTCTAGAGGATGACCAACTCAAACAGCAGCAATAGATGAGCGATCGTCTCAGACTTTACATCTACAAGGTGGAGCAACAAGGTAGGAGTGTCTAATAGAGTGGACAGTGAGTGGACATGCTATTTAAAAAACTCCAGCAGCGCTGCTGTGTCTTCTTCAATGGTCCTGTGGGGGTCCTGACCATTGAAGAACAGGGTGAAAGCAGGCTAAAAAGGTATGTAGAGAAACAGATGAACTACAGTCAATAATTGTATGTAGAATGACAAAGTGCTTCTATATGGTAAGTGGAGCTGATAAAATGGACAGTGAGTGTATATATAGATGTATAGTACATTAAAAACTGTGTTCATAGGCAACAAAAAGTGTGCCAAATTGTTGCCACAAAGCCGGATTTAATATATGCATTTAATATAGTTGGGTATGACTGAAAGCCCTAAACTCAGGGGTGTCCACATACTTTTGGCCATATATTTGGCAATATAGAATATTTCATTAAAAAAAAATAAAAATAAAAATTAATTAACTACAAAAAGAGGGGGGAAGTCTTACCGACTAGTTTTAATTTTTTTTAAATAAATCTTGAGACTAGTTTTGAGAACAGGGATTATCAGCTTCTTGTAATATTTATCAAAACTCCAGCCTGACTCCAGACTTATTTTCTTCTTTTGACTTAGAATGTGCACACGCCTAACTGATAATACTACTGAAGTGTTAGCCAAAAGTAATACTGAAACACAGAAACAGACTCAGAAATAGCATGAAGCACTGGGTGTGCAGGGGTGTGTGATGTTTACCGGTTGTCCGAGGTACCATCTGGGTTTGTCCTTCTCAGTGTTGGACAGAGAGAATGATGCATTAAATTCAGGATCGTACATGTAGTTATCCACCAAACCGTGAGACTCTGTGTACAGACCCTGCAGAATTGTATAGTCATTTATTATTACAGCTCACACACATTCATATGTGTTAAACCCTGCACAGAACTGAACAAACTCACTTTTAATAGGGTGACCATATTTTGTTTTTTTAAAATAGAGGACACTTGGTCCGGGGATTGGGGGAGAGGGGTAATTTCATGTAATTGGTGGCACCATAACATTGTGTATGGGGTAGAGGTTTAAAAAGTTGACAAATGCATCAATAACCATCCAACTATGTTTTTGAACTTATACATACAGCAATCAGCCATAACATTAAAACCACCTCCTTGTTTCTACGCTTACTGTCAATTTTATCAGCTCCACTTACTATATAGAAGCACTTTGTAGTTCTACAATTACTGACTGTAGTCCATCTGTTTCTCATACTTTGTTAGCCCCCTTTCACCCTGTTCTTCAATGGTCAGGACCCCCACAGAACCACTACAAAGCAGGTATTATTTGGGTGGTGGATGATTCTCAGCACTGCATTGAAACTGACATGGTGGTGGTGTGTTAGTGTATGTTGTGTGTATGAGTGGATAAGACACAGCACTGCTGCTGGAGTTTTTAAACATCTCACTGTCACTGCTGGACTAGAATAGTTCACCAACTAAAAATATCCAGCCAACAGCGCCCCGTGGGCAACAGCCTGTGACCACTGATGAAGGTCTAGAAGATGACCAACTCAACAGCAGCAATAGATGAGCGATTGCTCTGACTTTACATCTACAAGGTGAACCAACTAGGTACGAGTGTCTAATAGCGTGGACAGTGAGAGGACACGGTATTTAAAAAACTCCAGCAGTGCTGCTGTGTCTGATCCACTCATACCAGCACAACACACACTAACACACCACCACCATGTCAGTGTCACTGCAGTGCTGAGAATGATCCACCACCTAAATAATACCTACTCTGTGGGGGTCCTGTGGGGGTCCTGACCATTGAAGAACAACATGAAAGGGGGCTAACAGTATGTAGAGAAACAGATGGACTACAGTCAGTAATTGTAGAACTACAAAGTGCTTCTATATGGTAAGTGGAGCTGATAAAATGGACAGTGAGTGCAGAAACAAAGAGGTGGTTTTAATGTTATGGCTGATCAGTAATAATCACAACAAATAAAAAACTGTTGTCACCTATAAATAAAAGTCCCTGTATTTTTTAGTTTCTTTGATGTATTGCGCAATTATATCAGCAGACTTATTTAGTGTTTTAATTAAATTTACTTTTATTTACTTGCTCGCATCAGTAGAACCCCAAGGCTTAACAATACTAAGCTACTCAATCCACCAGTGAGTGACAACTCAAACTCCCAAAAACAGGAACAGTGAAGTCTTCTCAAACAAACAAACATACACCACAAAAGGACAGAAAATGAGAGGCTCCAGCAATGATCTGACTCATAGGGTGATGCAAATCATGCTTAATCAATCTTAGCAACTGCTTTTGAAATGACATCACAAGAGACAGGCTATCTGTTAATGTACACCTCTAAGCCCCCTGCCGGCCCCTATGTACATGATATATGGGCATGTTACAAGCAGTTAAAGAAGGTTTAATACCTATAAACATCCACACATGCAAAAATTACTGACCGTAACTATGGAGTAGTGGTTAGGAAAAGTTTTGCTGGGGAATACAGGTTGCATGAAGGCAGAGGATGTCCCACATCTTCCTTTAAAGGAAAATATTATGTATGAATTAACATAAATCATTGTTTTAAATTAATAAAATAAAAATAAAAAATCATTTAATACAGTCAGATGACAGATGAAATGTTCTTATATTAATAAACTAATGTATTCCTATGACCATGAAGAGGTCAGATTCCAGAAAGAAAGAAATACTTCATATACAGCATTATTCTATATTATACTACACCTAAACACCCAATCAGGTACTCTTTTGTGAAAGGTTATGTGTGTTTGTGTGTGTGTGTGTGTGTGTGTGTGTGTGTGTGTGTGTGTGTGTATTCTTACTTAGTTTATCCAGCACTGGGATAAGTGAGTACCATGTGTGCTGATACTCAGCCCTTAATCCATCCAGAGAGATGAGCAGCAGAGGCTGCCTCTTAAAACTAAACAAGAGATTAGCATAATAGAGCAGGTCAGAACTGAATAGAGGTTTATTACAATGTTATATATTCTATTAAAATAGACTTGAATTAAATAGAAGGAAAAAATGATGACCAAACAAAGAAATAGAATAAAATATAGTTAGAATAAAATTAAACAGCCTATATGAATTAAATATAATTAAGCCAAAAACAAACATGAACATGATTTACATACAAACCTCATTTTCAAAAAAGTTGTGGATTATTTTTTCACTTTAGTTTTTTAACTAACAAAAGTAAAAATAAAATATTGCCAATTTTTGCACTGATCATTGAATTTTGTAAATAGAAAGACATATAGAATTTGCTAATTTCTAAATTCATTTCTAAATTCACACAAAAAACAGAATAGCTTTTTTTAATGAAATAAAGTAACCTATAATAACCCATTATAATTTATTTAAATTATTATAAGTAGATATTAAAATGTAGTACATCAGAATCAGAATCTTTATTTTTGCCAAGTAGCAGGTGTACAAGGAATTTCTTTTGGTGCAGGTGTCAACATATAAACATCTAATTAAATAATAGACAGTTGTACTATATATAAACATAGAATAAAAAAAATATAGCAGCAACAACAACAGTATAGCATCCGATGAAGTATGCAATACAGTACGCTGCCAGACTTCAAGTATAAAAAAATCAGGTCCTCTGGCTCTGATCTATTGGCTGTACCCAGGTTCAAGCGGGCTACTATGGTGGCCGTTCATTCAGCTGTGCTGCCCCTCACCTCTGGAATTCCCTCCCTCCTACTCTACGCTCTGCTTCCTCCCTCACGCATTTCAAATCATTGCTTAACTGAGCTCTTCACTGAGCATTTTTCATAGTTTTTTTTGTTGTTGTTGTTGTTGTTGTTGTAAAGCGTCCTTGAGCATGGTTAATGGCGCTATTTAAGTATAACTTATTATTATTATTATTATTATTATTATTTAAAAAAATGTGCAATAGATATTTCAAGTAAAAAGGTGCAAATGAAAAGACAAGTAGAATATATGGATATTTGGAGCAGTCAATTTACTTATTCAGTGAATCTATTAATCACTTCAGTTTCTACAATGCACAGTTTTCTACTTGAAGTTTTGTTGGTTTACTTTTATATTTCCATTTCACAGTTTTTTTTTAAGTTTGTAAGTGTATTGTATTTATGTTTAGATAAATGTCTATGTTTATATAATATACTTTTTCCTATATTATTTTACTACATCCAAATTCCTTGTACAACTTATACTTGGATTTTGAATTTGGAAGGTCTAGAGTACAACAGAATGTAGAACGTAGATTATATTTTATTTTATTATTTTCTTTTCTAATCTTTTATATTTTCATGTACTACATTGTAATATCTACTTTATTGTATTATATTCTAATTATGGCACACAGTAAGATGCACAGTCAGTTTTGTCTTCCACTGCTGAGGTATACCCCATTGCATCCGAGGAGAGCATGTCGTTTCCGACACAGCCCTCCTTTTCTCACCCCTGCATTCTGCACAGGCATCTCTCCCGCCAATCAGGGTCCACCCACACATAGTCCGGCCCCAACCCTGCAGATATGGTGGCCAATTAGTATCTGCTGCAGGCACTGCCAATTATGCCCGTCATATGGCACCTGGGCGCCATAAGATGCTATTCTATTATAAATCTAGATTCTAGATCTATAATAGAATAGAATTTTACTGTATACCCTAATTAGAATGGAATAGAATAGAATCTAACTGTATGTCTTAATTAGAATACTGTAGAATAGAATAGAATAGAATAGAATAGAATAGAATAGAATAGAATAGAATAGAATAGAATAGAATACAATAGAATAGAATAAAGTGTATAGAGTTAAGTTGGATGGTACTTGGCTGGGCAGTTTGGGACACTCATGTTCACACACTGATCCTCCACCCAGGATGTCACTCCTGTCAACAAAACATTTCCAATTATTGTCAGGAACTGGTCTTTAATTGTGTGTGTGTGTGTTTGTGTATGTGTGCACAGGTGTGACTACAGTTGCGTGTGTGTGTGTGTGTGTGTGTGTGTGAGATTCATGGTCTCACCATTGCAGATGATGTCATAGTTGGTGTGTGTGATTTTGGATTGTGTGTGTGTGTGTGTATGTGTGGGAGTGTGTATAATGTAAGTGTGTGACTACAGTCCTGAGTGTGTTTGCACTTGTGCATGTCTGGGTGTGCATTACGTTCAGGTGTGACTACAGTTGGGTGTGTGTGTGTGTGTGATTAATGGTGTCTCACCATTGCAGACGATGTTGTAGTTGGTACAGCAGTCTCCAGCGCTCACACAGTCAGCAGAGCAGTGACACTTACTGCCTGATACACGTTTCTCCCCACAACGTAATGGTGTACACTCCCATCTCTCAGCTGCACACATTCACACACATTATCTTTATCTATTGTACCTAGAATCATATTAAAGTACAAGAATGTCATTAAAGTAACATGATATTCATTATTTTTATCATTAAGCAAGTAAATATTTTATTTGGTGATGTAGAAAAATCCATAATATTACTATTTCTCCTAATTCATTGTTACTGATTACATTTCACTACAATTGGTAACTTTATTGTCCTATATAAATACGGCTAGTTTGACTGCATTTACTACAGAACCATACAACAGTGTTTTTTTCTCAGAGTTGGGGGGGAAACCTTTGGTTGTCACTCTATACTGAGAAGAAGAATTGTGTTCATATGGTAAAACATTGAACTCCAAATAACAGGCCTGTCAAATCAGAAGCTGCTGAATTAAGGACATTTTACACAGCCAAGCCAATCCATGGGATTATAGGCTGCCATGCAATGAACTTTACTTTACTTTACTTTAGGGTACTGATCTGAAAGCAAACACTTTTTCTATTGCACAGCCCTTCAAACCTGTGGTGATGTGATGCTTGTTTGACTGTAAAGAGTGGCATCTAATAACTAATGTTTGCCTGTTACAGACAGGGACTTCCAGAAATCCAGGCTCGATACACACTCCTGTCATTTTACTTTCTTAAGAAATGTGTTTGTTTTTGTTTTTTAATTATATATATATATTAGGGCTGTCGTTAATCGAGATTAAAATTTTTAATCAAACTATTTTTATTCGGCTATGTTTTATGTGCCACGTAAATATGTGTCTCTGTGGTAATTTGTGCTGCTTTCACACAGAAACATTGTGTTTATACTGTAGAGATAACACGGGTCTTTCTCCAGTTTGCGTCGTGAGTTACAAATTACTCAAGCTGCTGCTGCTACATATTGCGAAATATCGGGTATTTTAAATAATCATTTTCAAAAAGTGTGAAAAATCATTACTAGACAAAATTACAGTTATTGATTGACGCTTTAATATCATCTTTGGTCAGAGCGCATTTGTCTCATCAGGGATCTGTGCGCACGGATACACGTTACAGGCTAACTGAAAGTCCATAAACTGTACACGTCGTAGGAACATTACAATCACTGGAGTTAAATGGATCGCAATGGACTGTATAAATGCTTTAACATAGTAAACGATGTGGGTCGACATGACGTTATACGTGTTGCACAGGGGCATAACTACAGGGGGGCGGGGCAGGTGCATTGGGTGTTTCCTCCACGACATGAACTCAACCACTCACCTCACTGCCCCCCCATTGGCTGCACTCGCCAGGTCGTTATTATTATATTACAATATTTTCCATTATTGTTCCGTTAAGTAAAATTAAAATAAATAAAACTGTGCATTAAAAATACCAGAGCCAGGCATTTGGACTTAAAGATGAGTAGCTGTTAACGACTCTATATAGGCATTGGCTGGCTTTCTAAAAATAATTAACATTTAATAATTTTATCATAATTTCATTTTTTTTTTATTGGTAAACATTTTATTGCAATAAAAATGTGCATAACTGTTCAAATTGTGCTTAGTTATTAGTTTGCGATTAATTGCGATTATGTCTATGTTTATATAATATACTTTTTCCTATATTATTTTACTACATCCAAATTCCTTGTACAACTTATACTTGGCGAAATAAAGATTCTGATTCTGAGATTTTGAATTTGGAAGGTCTAGAATACAACAGAATGTAGAACATAGATTATATTTTATTTTATTATTTTCTTTTCTAATCTTTTATATTTTCATGTACTACATTGTTATATCTACTTTATTGTATTATATTCTAATTATGGCACACAGTAAGATGCACAGTCAGTTTTGTCTTCCACTGCTGAGGTATACCCCATTGCATCCGAGGAGAGCATGTCGTTTCCGACACAGCCCTCCTTTTCTCACCCCTGCATTCTGCACAGGCATCTCTCCCGCCAATCAGGGTCCTTACACAGCGTATGAAGATCCCACCCACACATAGTCCGGCCCCAACCCTGCAGATATGGTGGCCAATTAGTATCTGCTGCAGGCACTGCCAATTATGCCCGTCATATGGCACCTGGGCGCCATAAGATGCTATTCTACTATAAATCTAGATTCTAGATCTATAATAGAATAGAATTTTAGAATTTTGCTGTATACCCTAATTAGAATGGAATAGAATAGAATCTAACTGTATGTCTTAATTAGAATAGAATAGAATAGAATAGAATAGAATAGAATAGAATAGAATAGAATAGAATAAAGTGTATAGAGTTAAGTTGGATGGTACTTAACTAGTAGTTATTAGTTTGCGATTAATTGCGATTAATTTGGTTCTTTACTCGCGATTAATCTTGATTAAAAAATTGTATCGCGTGACAGCCCTAATATACTGTATATATATATTGCAACCACCCCCCATTTTCCTTCCAATTTAGTCGTATCCAATCACTCGATTACATTACACTTCCTCTTTATTGATGTTGACCCTCACTCTTAGCAATGAGAGCCGCGATTAACATACACCCCCTCTGACTGCATCTTTTCACCTGCACGAGGCGAGTTCATATGCGGATCAGCTTTGTGTACGGAGAGACACACCCTTAACCTTATTACCCCTCGTCTCTGTGCAGCGCCATCAATCAGCCAGCAGAGGTTGTAATTGCATCAGTCACAAAGAATCCCCTCTGGCACCCTCCCTTGAACAACCAGCCAATCATCGTTCTTGTAGGCGCCCAGCAGAGCTGATATTTGAACCAGAGCCGTAGAGAGAGTTGCGACACTCCTTGATCTCGCTGCCACGTGGTCACGTGGTTCATGTAACCCTCCAATAGTTCCAAACAAACCCGGCGCTGTCATGTTCTCATATGGGACAGGCAGCAGTGAATGAAATATTAAACGCTAAATAATAAACATTCGTACAATTTCTGGGTATTTTCACCTGCGTTTACATTTACTGCATCTGCTTTAATGTCAATTTGGTATATGAAGTGGAAGATTGATGTTTATAATGACTTGTTAATAGGTCGTTCTTGTTAACACACAGTACATTATATTAGCATACATTACATAATGCCATATCATTAAGTAGTAGAGACAATATACAGTACAGAGATTAGACAGTTTTTTTGTTTTGTTTTTTGCATAAACTAATCTCCCTTCACTTTCCTGAGGATTCATAATAATAATAATAATCATTTTGGTTAAACACTAAACCATGTGGCTGGATTCATAAGGTTTACCTGCACTGAATGAACAGATTGATAAACACACTACCGTACCTTTAACATTATAGTGCAGGTACATGAAATAGCATGAATTCATCTCTTATTTCATGAGTGATTAATAATTGATTCCTACATGTAATACATGAATGAATTCATTATGAATATGCACAAGTTCATTTTGTCTAATGTAAGTGGTGGACAAGGTACACAAACCATGTAGTTGAGTTAAAGTAGAGATATCCAAGGTAACATATTACTCCAGTAAAAGTAGTAGTAAAAGTAAAAATACTCTTTAGCTCCACTAAAGTACTAAACTAAATTTACCTTCAAATGTACTTAAGTATGAAAGTAAAAGTAGAATGATTTATTGTGGTTCTAATGTTTTATGATCATTTCTGTAACAAGACTCTTGATTAATCAACTCATTTTAGGTGAAAAGACTCTAGTGTCATTAATTTAGCTTAACTGACTAAGCTAAATTGGGTTATACCTATTAATTAAGATAAACATGTAACATGTAGTGCTGAGCAAATGCTAAACAATAACAGTATTAAGTATATTAATGACATACAGCAACATACAGCTAAAAATGCTTGATAAGTAGTGGAAATGAATGGGGCTCTATGGGATGTTTGGAATTATTCAGAGCTCCACAACCCGGAAGCTGCGCAGAAAAATGTCCCGCCCCCGTTACAACGGTTCCCTATGGGAGTATCGCCACTCTGTTCTCTCTACCACTCTGGTTTGAACCAACGAGACTGAGAAGTCATTTCTGGTGCTAGCTGCCCACCTAAGCACCTTCTAATCTTTATTTACAGCATGTGGAGTACTTGCCAGTACTTGCCAGTAGTATGATGTAATAACATGGAGTAGAACTCTTAAGACTGGAGTAGAATAGAAAATGAATTGAGGATCTTAAAAGTTTATTGTTTATTTTATTTTTCCCCCCGTTTAACCAGTAGAAAATCATAAATTTAAATAGAACTAAATATTTAAAAATAAAATAGAAAGGAAACTAATAATAAACATGTACGATAAAACAGAATCAAGCCAGTATATGATATAACCCAATAAAATTAAATAAAACAAAGCTTTGAACAATAGAACAAAAAAAACACTGAACAAATCTTAGCTACTGTATGTTGTTACCATTTATTTATAGTAATGTGTTTATGATCTGGATCTGATCTAAATTAAGCAGGACTCACTGGGCTGGAGGCAGATATCCTTAAAATCACGGCAGCAGCTGTTAGTGACCACACACTGATCATCACATCGACAACTTGGAGTTTCATAATCATACGGCTCATAGCAGCGGTTCCGACACGACTCTGGTACTGATAGAGAGATAGATACATGTTATAAGGAAATTTGTTTCTCATTTGGTAATTGTTTAATTTAAATTATACACATTGTGGTATCTGCACAAGACATGATGTTACATGGGTAATAAATGTGTACATGGTGTAATATTTGGTGTATTTTTTTGTGAATAGACAGACCTTTGAACAAGCCTAAGGGCTCACTTAAAATTACAGGAAGAAATCTTGAGAGGAACCAGACTCAGCAGGGACCTCAATCCTCCTTGGGTGAAAAGCTTGTGCTCATTGTTCCCTTTTGCTTTTTTTTTATTTTTTGGGGGGATTAATACAAGGTAGGTGCATCTAAAAAGTGATAGTATATTATATTTATACTATATATGTTATATTATAATTTCAGTCCTTGCTTAAAGTGTGATTAAAGTGCTCAACTGTGATGTGATTGCAGTGAACCATAAGTGCTGACAATTAGAAATCCAAAATAAATAAATAAATAAATAATTACCTTTGTTTTTGCATTTTTCCAGTTGAAGCCCAAGCCCAAGGCCCAGTCCTAATATGATGGTCACAACAGACACAGCCAAAGTGATTATCTACACACATAAACACACACACACACACACACACACATCAAATGACCAAACCCTCGTTTATACTAGTCTCAATGACTACATGAGATGAACTCAAAAATCCCAAACATTTTAGATACAGACTATTTTTCTAATATGCTATTATCATAAAGCTATATCGACTATCTCAAGTACATAAAGAAGTACCAGTAGAAGATAATGCAAGTATCTACACAGAAGTCCAGTACCACCCAAATCTTTGGGTAAAACGCAGGAATATACCACGGATATGGCACCAGTCTATCACAGGGCAACACACTGGCTTACTTACACACTTCTATGGATACTTGGATGGAGAGCAGCCAATTTACCTTTTAGTTAATTATTTAATGAATCACCTCAATTGCTACCATGTTTTGTTGATTTACTTTTATATTTCCATTCCATTATGTTGCTTTTTTACTTAAAGTTTGTCGTGTACTGTATTCATGTTTAGATAAATGTCTATGTTTATACAATATCAGAATTAGAATACACCCTCAGCCACCTTCCCCAGCATGCAACAGCATAGAGGATAGCACTCGTTACCACAGACTCATAGAAGATCTTGAGCATAGTCCGGCAGATGTTGAAGGACCTCAGGCGCCTCAAAAAATAGAGCCGACTTTGGCCCTTCCTGTAGAGGGCACTTCCTTCCTTCCAATATATGTACTTTCTTCTATAAAATTTTACTAAATCAAAATGTTGACACCTGTATTAAGAGAAATTCCTTGTACACCTGGTACATGGTGAAATTAAAATTCTGATTCTAAGATTATGAATTAGGAAGGAATGAAGCTACGTCACCTGAAGAAAACCCACCCAGATACAGTGAGAATATGCAAATTCTCACAAACCCAGGCTCCAAGGACCCATGTTGCTGTTGCTGTGTGGCACCCTGTCTACCTTTGTTGGACACTGTACCACCCTAACAGTAGTTAACAGTAATTCAGCCAAGAAAATATCACAGCTCAAACAAATAAACATCAACAAAACTATATAATTATATACTATATGAGTCAGGTTATGTCAAACTAACCATCTATGTTTGACCAATGCAATGCCAATTAAAACTTATAATAAAAATATAAACTGTTTATATTTTAAGGGTCTTTATGTACAGAATACAGCGGAAGTAAGAACACCCCTGTGCAATATCACTTAAATGTCAAATAATTGAAAATTGTATTACCTCTCAATAATTGCATTGATTTTAAGTAGAGTATTCCTTTTTAAGAACCACCAAAAATAAATACTTTAAAAATACTATGTTAAAAATACAGGCCTCAAAGTAGACAATCAATGCAACAAAAGTGAATCACCCACACACAAGTTAGAAATACTGTGATAATTGAAACAAAACTGAATAAATTTGTGATTTCAAATTAGCATAAAACAGATGGGCAAGTGTTTCAGACTTGGCACAGGGGTTATTAATGGAAACAGGAGTTTCTGTGATGGCTCAGACAGTGTGAAGATTAAAAACAAAAAGTAAGGTTTGTAAACTGTAAATTAAATCCTCTGTGATTCTTGCTGAATATTTGTAAGAAAAGTAATTGTTTTATTTTGAAGAATAAATTTTGGTGTTGTGGTTGGGTTTGCATGGAAAAAGCTTTGCTTTGTTAATACTGGTGGGTGTGTGTGTGTGTGTGTGTGTGTGTGTTTTCTTTACTGAAGAGCATTTTTTCTGCAAAGTAACTGCACTCATGTTGTTAATGCACTTATGTTGTCAATATTAGCTCTACAAACGTAACAGTTTATGAATTTGTAAACCTTATCAACACAGAATGCATTTGTTTATCACGCAGCTAGCAAAGTGTTTTGAACTTTTAAATGTCAGGTTGAATGTATATAAATACACTTTATATCACGATTGCATTTAGCTAGCAGATTTGTCGGTGCATTTCAGGTGCAGTCAAACAACACCTCACAGATACACAACAGATGCTACACTGTTATTTGTATTTCCAGATGTAGGATAACATTAGCACTGATACACTTCATGATTAAAAGTAATACACAGTGATAACATTGATACACTGTATGAGAAAATGTAAAACACCAGACAGATAATAGTCAAATGTGTGCTACCATTTTAAAATCATACTTAATATTGCATATTTAGTCTTACTGTGCCATTTTAAATAAACTAAAAAGCACTGAATGCAAATTAAAACATGCTAACAATTCACCTTGTTTCTATCCATAAATGACACCTGCTAGGTCAGTTAGCAACTAGCTGCAAGCCTGTTTGTGATATGCTAATACAGTGTATTAACATAAAATCACATTTTGATGGTGTTCTAAACTGTTTAAACGAATTAAGCTGTTAAATTAATTACTGATTATTTACTGGGTGTTAATTTATCAACTCTTTTATAGTGAGTCTTACTGTCTAGATAGCTGGCATGCTAACTGTGATAGATGCTGATTTTGGTGCATTTTGAATTGCTTTCTGTGCTCTTCCATAATTGCATAACTGACACAGTAAGCAGCTTTATTTGCTTTTCTTTTTGTACTTTTTATTAAATTTAGAATTAAAAATTCAGCTTTTTCTGTTATTCTGAAGTGAGACACATATCACTCACTCACTTTCTAAGCGACTTATACTAATCAGGGTCATGGGGGGTGCTGGAGTCTATCCCAGCTCTCAATGGGCGCAAGGGACACAGAAACAACCTGGACAGGGCGCCAGTCCACACACAGACATCTAATGCCAAGTTCACACTACACGACTTTCCAAGTCGTCAGGTCGCCGTACAGTTCACACTACATGACTGGATCTCTTGTAATCGGGAGTCTTTCAAGTCGGTGTGTATTTAACACTACACAACTGATCAGTGATAGGGGGGTTCACACTACACCATCTATCACCAACTGGAATCGCAGACAAACTTCTCTGGTCTCCCAAACTACGTTCTGTCACGAAAACAAATGTGAGAAGTGACGAGGGGTTTAATGATACCACGTCCAAAAATGCACATCAACAAGTAGCGAGCGATCAAAGTTTGTGTGGTAATATGCAGCGTAAAATTAAGGAGAAAAAATAAATGAATCTGAGTGGATTTGGCTACATGTATGGATTGTATGGATTGTTCTATAGTGAGTTGGAGGTTAATAAATATTTTATGCAATGAAACGTTGGTATTATGTTTTGTAGAGAACGATAAGGTCAGAAATACTGTAAAACTTGTGTGTGTGCCGGTGTATTCTGATATATACTATATTTTGCCCCTGTCCCACCTTTTAACAACTCCTCCCCTGCGTTTCCCCTCACACCGTATCTTGTGTTCTCATTGGCTGTTCGACATAGCACTCATTGCCAGTCGGGCAACTCAGATCCAGATATCTGACATGCTAGAAATCTCACTTCGGAGCGCTCGGCGAGCCGCTCAGATCGAGTTGTTGAGTAGTTCACACATAGAGATCGAGAGCCGAGTTTCGATCATCGAGCGTCGAGTTGCTCCCGAGCCGGCAAATCTAGCGCCGACCAGTCGCCGAGCTAAAATCAGGGCAAAAATCGTGTAGTGTGAACTAGGCATATGGGCAATTTTTGTACCTCCAATTTACCTCAATTGCACATCTTTGGACTGTGGGAGGAAAGCAGAGCTCCCAGAGGAAACCCATACAGACACAGGGAGAACATGCAAACTCCACACAGAAAGGACCCAGACTGTTCCACCTGGGATTCGAACCCAGGACCTTCTTGCTGTAAAGCGACAGTGCTACTCACTGAGTGACACATACCAGTATGTATGGAAATTAATAGGATATTAATTGATAATAATCAGTTTTCTACAAAGTCAGCAGCAGCCAGATCTATTTCTTTGTAGCAAATACTACCTAGCTAGTAATTTATTTATTTATTAGGATTTTAATGTCATGTTTTACATTTTGGTTACATTCATGACAGGAACAGTATATATTATAGGAACAGTTATATTGAACACAGTCGTGGACCATTTTTATCTCCAGAGCACCTGGAGTAAACCCACGCGGACACGGGAAGAGCATGCAAACTCCACACAGAAAGGACCCGGACCACCTCACCTGGGGATCGAACCCAGGACCTTCTTGCTGTGTGGCAACAGTGCTACCCACTGAGCCACCGTGCCACCCCCCTAGCTAGTAAAATCGGACTAAAATTCTGATTAGTGTGACAACAGAGGCCATTCTGCACACTTTTAAAACCAACCAAGAAGAGCTTTGACTGATAACACGCACAAGAGGTGACAGTCAAACCAAATGTGAGGGCCATTATAAAGTAATAAATCAGAAGCCTGGAATCAGACTTGAACATATTATTAACACACATGCACCTCATTAGTAAAAGATACTCACAATAATGAGTTTCCTCTTGTTTTTGTAAATCTTGCTGAATTCCATGTTGTTTTGGGGTTGAGGGAGTGAATGAAGAGTGCAGAGCTGCTGGACTCCAGCAGTTAATGAGGGTTATAAAAAAAGCTTGTGAGTGAAAGTGTGGTCGTGAGCTGGCCGTGAACTATGGAACTTGGAGCTTTGTGTGTGTGTATGTGTGTGTGTGATTGTTTGAATGATTGATTGATTCCCAGATGGAGCAGTCCAGGTTCTTTCTGTGTAGGGTTTGCATTTTCTTCCAGTGTCTGTGTGGGTTTCCTTCGGGTGCTCTGGTTTCCTCCCACAGGTCCAAAGAGGTGCAGTCAGATTAACTAGAAATGCTAAAATTGCCTTAGATGTGATTCCTGTTTGGGGTGTTTCCTGCCTTTCACCCGGTGAATTGTACCCACTGCGTATCAGAATAGGATAAAGTGGTGGTAAAACAGAAATGAATGAATGAATGAATGAATGAATGAATAATTCGCCAGTGACCCCATTTTAAAGACAATTTTTGTAACCGTAATAGACCCACACACCAGGCCCACAGTGGGCTTCTTTTTATTTAGTATTTTAGAATACACAGAACAGGTCTATCACAGGCTTTGCTAAGAGGCTTAATAGAGGCAACTTGGCGATGGTAGAGGTAAAGCTTGAACCGGCAACCTTTCTAGATACTAGACAGTATCTTTACCATTGAGCTACCACTGCCCAAAGTCATGAGCCCCAAGTCATGTATCAATATAGAAGTAAACAATACATAATATATACAATGTGGCGGCCCCATAAATCGATCAGTACCCGACAACGCCACCCCTTGGTTTACACCCAGAGCAAAGGGGAGCTCTGATTGGAAAATAATTACAAACACAGGTTTTGAAAAAATATACCAAGTGTTTATTTATTAAGCAATACTAAAAGTTACATGTCGCTGTCAGTTTACTGGTTTTAAAAGAATATAGGAAGCTAAAGTCACCTATCTAATAAAGCTGGTCAGACACCACCGGAGCTGGGAAACCAACCCGAGGCTTCAAGCCCACAGCACGTGTGAGAAACAAAAGCCAAAACCCCAAAAATGGGAAAAGAATAAAGAAAATGTACCAATTTGGCACTGAAAACCCAATAACTTGCATGCGTTACACTGCAATATTGACCACTCCAGTGCACACAACACAAACACCCCAATAAATTAGTTCCCAGCTTCGTAGTTCTGACCAAACCCTAAAAATAGATAGTGGCAAAGCACTTCTAATGAACACCTATAAATATATAGCATTTAGAGGAGCAGCACAGAATGGGTAACCCCACTATCAAAAGACGACTATAAAAAGAAACACTACTAGAGAACAGCAGCCAGCACCCAATACCGTGGTACCAGAAGGTCAGCATAACATGGTTTCCACGTATACTTGGCAACTTCCTGGCCTCCTTTTCATAATCCTAGTAGGTACACCGGGAGATGCACTGAAACCCTCCAAGGACCCCAAGTCGTCCATTTAAATACCTTCCACAGGACCTCATAATTGCAGACCACATAATTGCCTGCTCCATCCTTTTCTTTCGCGCAAGCAATTTCGAGCTACAATTACACAGGCTACAAATATATAAACAATATAGAAGTGCATCAGATATTCCGATAGCACACCAGCGCTGGGATTCTGAACTCCCCAACAAATTGGCTAATCTAAATTGGGAGAAAAAGGAAAGAGAATGCATAAATCTAGCTATCTATTTCCTCAGCTGCTTCCGTTAGGGGTCGCCGCCAGATCATGATCTGCATTATTGATTTGGCACAGTTTTTACGCCGGATGCCCTTCCTGACACAACCCTCCCTATTTATCCGGGCTTGGGACCGGCACTACAATGCACTGGTTTATGCATCCTCGGTACCTATAGGACAATTCAGTGTCTCCAATTAGCCTTGCTGCATGTTTTTGGACTGTATGAGGACACAGACACGGGTAGAACATGCAAACTCTGCACAGAAAGGACCCGGACCGCCCCACCTGGGGATCGAACCCAGGACCTTCTTGCTGTGAGGCGACAGTGCTACCCACTTAGCCACCGTGCCACCCAGGAGAATGCATAATTGAAATAACAAAAATAGAAAAGTGAATTCAATACTTGGTTTGAGAATTCTGGGTACATTAGACTTTTTGTAACCAGTTGGCTAAGAGTAAGAGAGAGGGATAAATAAACAGGTTAAAATAGGACAGTGGTCTATTTGGCAAGGTCAGGATAAAAACCATGACTGCCACCAAAATATGCCCAGATGGTCAAATACAACAGTGTAGATCCTGCTAAAACTACTTAAACACATTTCAGCTGAGCTTAAGGTGTCAATTTCTGCTTCTTCTAGCATGGTGCAGTAATAAAGTGGGTGCTGCACCACATCTGGATCCTGGGAACATGAGTTTGATCCTTGTTCTCGGTCACTGTCAGTAAGAATATTCTCATGCCTTTTGTGTTTGAGTTTTCTCTGGGTACTCCGGCTTCCTCTCATCTTCAATAAACATCAATTCAGCCTCTAGGTGTAAAAAATGTGAGTAAAAGGGCTGCTCAGGTGGCGCAGCGGTAAAAACACACGCTGGAACCCGAGCTGGGATCTCGAATACATCGTATCGAATCACAGCTCTGTCTGCCGGCTAAGGCTGAGCGACCACATGAACAACGATTGGCCTGTTGTTCAGATATGGGCGGGACTAAGCCGGATGGGGTCTCTCTCCCATGACTGGTGCAATTGCGATTGATGGCGCCTGCACAGAGATGAGAAAGGAGTGCTCTCAGGGTGTGTCTCTACGTACACAACACTGAGCTGCACTGCACTTGTCAAGGTGTGGGTTGGCTTCGTTTTCCTTAATCAGAGCAGGGATCGGCATTGGTGGAGAGGAAGCATGACGCAATCGGGCAATTGGACGCGCTAAAAAGGGGTAGAAAAAGGGGAGAAAATGCATAAACAATATATATATAAAGTGAGTAAATGTGTTGAGCAAGGTGTAAGTGTGTGATGCCATGCCATGGACTGGCACACTGTGGGTCATCAAACTTATAAGGCAGATTATTTGGGTGAACTACTTAAACAGCGATCAGCGATTATCAGTTAGCATATACACTTAGAATTAAGTCACCTCAGTAGGCAGCATTTTAAGGTATCTAAGCATTGAGACATGCCTTCTTCTTGGGAGAGTGTAGAATGACATACAATGCATCTATGTATAGAGATCACTAGGTTTTCCGACAGACCCTGTGTTCCCGTTTGGTGACCACTTTTTCCATGTGGTACTGAACTCATGACTGACCAAGATGCATTGGTTTATAAAAAAATGAAATAAATGAATCACTCACCACTACAGCTATAAAAAACTTTTAAAAACCTTCTAAAATATTTGTAAGAATGATGTCACATCCTCCAAGTGCAGTTCCAACTTCCACTGAAGTTGTTCTGGCACAAGCGGTCACACGTTCAGTCTGGGTCACTGTTACACGCTGATTTTCCAGCTGTTTACACCTGCTAATGGTTATGACCTCGCGTATTTCTGTCAATGTCTTATTTCTGTAAACATATCACTAAGGTACGATTTCCCCCAGATGTTTTATTGCTCTCTAAAATGTAATAAGATTTATTACTTGTATAGATCTGCATCTTGTATGAAATCCAAAGGTAAACTCTAGACTCTACTGCTGGGTTCAGACGTACAAACACAACTCCAAAAATGTTAGGACAGTAGGTAAAATGCAAATGAAAACAGAAAGCAGTTATTTATAAACTGTATTTTACTGGTATGTTTTAAACTGCACATATGAGATTTATTAATTCATAGTTCTAGCTTTATTGATCTTTTAAAAACATGCATATTATGAATGTGATACCTGCAACACATTTTAAAGTAAAGTTGTGTCTGGAAACTATCCAAAGCTAAACAGGTAAATAAGTAACAGGTGATGCAATTATGGTTGGGTATAAAAGGAGCATTATAAAAGACTTGATCTTAAGCAATGATGGGTCAAGGTTTACCAGTCCGTGAAAAACGTGTGAAAAGTTTAAGAGCAACATATTAATGCATGACTACACTTCATTACAATGTTAAATGATTCCGAGAATCCAGAGAAATCTCTGAGTGTAAATTGCAACCCCAAAATCAATTACTGACAGATCGACTAAGGGATTCTGGCAAATCCTTGTCTTATATCTCCATGAAAAAAAATGCAGTTTAAGACAGTGCCACACTAAATCTATAGATCAACATCATCCAGAAACACCGCCAACATTTCTGGATCTCAGACTGCTAGGCTGCCGATGGGGTATATCAAGCTAAAACGTTCACAACAAAGTTTTACAATAACAGTTAGTGTCTTCATTTCTTAATTACACAATTTACAAGAATGCATTAAAAAAGGCAGCTATAACACATATGTAAGCATTCTTCTGTAATAACAGCAGTAATAGAAGCAGTAGTAGTAGTAGTGTTAGTAGTAGTAATAGTAGTAGTAGTGATAGTGGTTTTATTGTATTAGCAATAATAATAGTGGCAATGTAGAAGTGTTAGTGGTAGTAATGTAGTATTATAAGTAGTTGTTTTGTTTTGTTTATTAGGATTTTAACATCATGTACACTTTTTTAACATTACACTTTGGTTACATCCATGACAGAAACGGTAGTCACTCATTACACAAGATTCATCAGTTCACAAGGTTATATCGAACAATTGGACAATTTAGTGTCTCCAATTCACCTCACTGCATGTCTTTGGACTGTGGGAGGAAACCGGAGCACCCGGAGGAAACCCACGCAGACACGGGGAGAACATGCAAACTCCACACAGAAAGGACCGCCCCGCCTGGGGATCGAACCCAGGACCTTCTTGCTGTGAGGCGACAGTGCTACCCACTTAGCCACCGTGCCGCCATATAAGTAGTAGTAGTTCGTAATGATCAGTATAGTAGTAACAGTAGTGGTGTTAGTAGTGTAGTAGTAGTGTAGTAGTGGTTTTAGTGTAGTAGTGGAGGTAGCAATGTAGTAGTAGTAGTAGTGTTTGTAGTAGTAGTACTAATATCATTAGTAGTGGTGATGGTTTATTGTAGTAGTTATAGTATTAGTAATAGTATTAGTAGTAGTGGGTGTAGTAGTGTAGTAGTAGTAATAGTAGCAGTTGTAGTACTACTGTAGTAGAAGTAGTAGTAGTGGTGGTGTTAGTAGTAGTGTAGTAGTGATTTTAGTGTAGTATTATTAATAGTAGTAGCAGTAATAGTAATAATAATGTTTAGTAGTGTTAGTAGTAGGAGGAGTTGTTGTTGTAGTAGTGTTAGTAGTAGTGTAGTAGTAGTTGTGTTATTAGTGGTAATAGTGGTAGCAGTAAAAATAGTAGTGATATAGTGGTTTTAGTGTAGTAGTAATAATACTGTAGTATTAGTAATAATAGTAGTAACGTTGGTAGTAGTAGCAGTAGTAGTAGTAAGAGTTGTTGTTGTAGTAGTAGTAGTGTTATTAATGGTAACAGTGGTAGTAGTAATAGTAGTGGTTGTGTTATTAGTGGTAGTTGTAATAGTGTAGTGTTAGGAGTGTTAGGAGTTATCTAGCAGTTATCTAACTAACAGTCGTGCAGCTTCTTGGAAGTAACTTTGTATCATGTTCAGGTTTATTATCAGCAGCTTCTCCTAATAAAGATATAAATGATTACATTACTGCCTCCATAAAGATTCAATCTAAATCATCTCTCATGTTTTCTTACTCTCCTAAAGATGATATAGTTCCTTATTAAAGAATGTTCTGCAGAATGTCCACACACACACACACACACACACACACACACACACACTAATAAAAACATAAAGATGCCATGACTGTCATTTACAGTATAACTATTTATGAATTATATATTGGGTTTTGTTAGCCATTACAACTATCATAAAGAACACGACATTTATATGAAGCACAGATCAAACACACGTCTAACACAGTTATTATGTTTTATGGTTATTAAGAAAATAGACACGTGAACAGTCTCACAGAAACAGTAGGAATAAAATTATAATTACAATATTCTCACATAAAAGTAATTGCAAGTTTGGGGTTGAAACTAAAGCCATGTAGTTTGAACTTTTAGCTATATATTTTACTACCTGTTAGCAACATTAGCCTGACATCTCCAGTGCAGAACTGGTGAAGCAATTGTCAGACAGCAAACTTGTCTTTAATCTTTACCTTAAAACTGTAATCAGTGGCCAAAAACTCGCCTTACAAACCAAACAAATGCATGAAAATAGCGGTATGTAGCACGTATGTAGCCACAGCTACAGTTGCAATCATACATATTCAACCCCCTTCATCTTAAACTGGACACAGTTGTGGTCAGATAAATAATTATTACAGATCTTTTTTGGAAGAAATTGACATCGCAAAAGCCAGGATTTGTCATGATATGAGGCTGTGTCAGTGCCCTTGGCAAAGGTCATTTACACTTCTGTGATGGCAGCATTAATGCAGAAAAATACATTGAGATCTTAGAGCAGGGGTCATCCAACTACGGCCCGCGGGCCGTATACGGCCCGATGCTTACATTTGACCGACCCCTTTAACCACAGCAGCAATACATGTTGTCTGGCCCCTGTTCATCTTTAAACTCACAGTATTATAGCGGAAAAAAATAACAGAGGAAACAAAAATTGGCCACCTGGAGTCTCCGTAGATTATACGGCAGCGATCCAATGGGTGGTGCTCCAAGCATGGTGGGTTCTGCGAGAGGAGTGATTGTGCGTATCAATAGAGAGATGACTGACCGCAGTGTTGCACAGCAGTTAAATGGAATTGCATTATGAAAATCGTTGTGTCCTGTGTTAATTTTATTAAAACTAATGCTCTTAACTACAGGCAGATTCAGAAATTATTGTCCTGTTTGGACGCGAGGAATGTTGCTTGGTATACGACCTTTGTTTGGAATACGACTCGCGTGCTAGAACTTGTACGGGTCAAAATGAGTCATGACACCGCGCGCTACTCTTGTTTACCTCTCACGAGACAAAGCCACGAGCGTCATTACGGCAGTTGCTACCATTCAGTAAACAACCCGCGCTATAACTTTATAGCTATAACGTGCTATAACTCTCTGTTCAGGTACTGTACTACAGGTACTGTGGTCCCGTTAACGGTGTGCCGTGTTGCTAGGCAACATGAAAGCGAACATAACATTCGCAAACTATGGCACGATTTCTTGTACGAAACACCCGCTTAATGATTAGGATTACTGTTTATATTAATCTGGACATTTTTATGTATAGTACACGACTTCAAATAGTGTTCAACCAAGTTTGTACTTGTTCTTTTCAGTGGCGTATTAATATGGAATGATGTGATGTACGCGGCTCAGCCAATCAGATTTTAGGACCGGAACTATCCGTTTTATCAATTATTTTATACAACCCCATCAACGTATAATATGTCAATAACAATAGGATTTTTTTTTTCATGGGAACGAATTAATCATTTTCCCTTTATTTCTTATGGGAAGAATTCGTTTGGTATGAATCCAAGGATCTGGAATGGATTAAGGTCGTATACCGAGGTACCACTGTACCTGTGAGCAGACTTTATCGAAGTTTAAACACCTTAAATCTCCAACCAGATTCAGACTCACTCATCAACACTTATTACCTATTATGACTGGCAGTAACAAATATGGAACCTGATGCTTACTGTCTCGTCAGGCAAAAGCAGACTCACAGTTCACACTGATTTTTGGGGAAACACTGTATGAGTTGGGATAATGGAAATGATTAAAATAAATAAAATGTCTGCATTATCATTATGAAGTAAAATTATACTACAGTTATACACAGCAGACAATACATCCAGTATACATAGTAAATAGCTTTTTTGGGGGTGTGTTTACTATTTCATCTGCGGTCCGGCCCCCCGAAACACTGAAGAACAGTAATCCGGCCCTTAAGTTAAAAAGTTTGAGGACCCCTGTCTTAGAGCAACATGTGCTGCCTTCAAGACGTCATCTTTTCCAGGGACGTCCATGCATGTACTGGACTAGCCTGCCTGCAGTCCTGACCTGTCCCCAATAGAGAATATGTGGAGAATTTTGAAACAAAAAAAAGCGACAACGACGACCCCGTACTGTTGCACATCTTAAGACGTGTTTGCAGGAAGAATGAGACAAAATAAAAGCTGAAACACTAAATCACTTGGTAATTGTAGAACTACAAGTGGAGATGATAAAATGGACAGTGAGTGTACAAACAAGGACACAATATCCACTACACAGGAAAGCTGATAGATTACAAACATCTTTGGCTTAATACATATAATTCTGATCTGTAAATGGTAAATTAGTACAAAATCATGAGTCATTATGGTTTTAATTACTTTAAATTTTTAAGTTTAACTCGTGGGTTTGGGGAGAACTTGGAGCTTTGTTGTCCATATATAGTTTTAATATTTTACCTATTGATATTCACTTGTTTTTATATCTATGTTTATAATTCATCTGTTCAGTGTCCTGTGTCCTCGAGTACCTTAAAAGGTGTAAATAAATAAAATTCTATTGATATTATTGATATTATTATTGATATTAGGGCCAGCTGTAGCCTAGTGGTTAAGATACTGGACCAGTGATCAGAGGATTGCTGGTTCAAGCCCCACCACTGCCAGGTTGCTGCTGTTGGGCCCTTGAGCAAGGCCCTTAACCCTTAATTGCTCAGACTGTATACTGTAACTGTAATGTAAGTCGCCTTGGATAAAGGCATCTGCTAAATGCTGAAAATGTAATGTAAATGTACAATTCTGCTCTATTGTCGGTTTAAACTGGACAGTGCTGGTTTCATGCTGAATTAAATGTAGGGAAACAGAAACTCCACCAGTAAAAGCATATCTTTAAAACAAACAACAAAAAACTAGTCACACCAACAGCAGCTGCTCTGTTCTTTTTATAGAGAATTAGCATCAATATAGAGTAAACAGAAACAGTACAGAATGTTTCACATTGACTTGAAGTGTGTTTGATGGATTTTTGGGTACATGGAATTTCCTGAATTTTCATCATTTGTACATTATGGTTTTAGCTCTTAACCTAATCAAGCATACATCACCACTAACACTGTGACTGTAGAACTACACTTAAAAAATATGTACATTAGATCTAAACTAACTACATTGTTTTATCTAAGCTTTGCAGAGGCTCATTTCCAGTTACATGCTAAAAACAGACAAATGTAATATTGTCAAGCAATATTTGGAATATGAACACCGCACATGCACAGTCTGAGGTTATAACTGCAGCATGGTGGAATAGTTATTGTGTGGTTACATTATTATCACAGTAAATTGAATATCTTCACACCACTACTAACAAACACAGTTACATGTTTACATTTACTGTACTTGTAGGAGACAAGTATTTTAGAGTAGTATTATTTCTGCAACTGTTAATTTTCTATGAAATATTCAATCACACATCTGCTGGGTCAGAAATATACACACAACAGCTGAGATCTAGTGATCTGTAAAGTTTCATAATGCTATTTAACCTAATGGCATGGTCGCTTAATTTCTCTTATATGTGTTCACATAATAGAATAGAATAGAATATAATACCTTTGTTTGAAATATGAGGGTTCTTCAAAAAGTTTCCACACTTTTTTAAACTTTATTTATTTTAAAAACAAATTACATCAATTTTCTAGTCACCTTCCGATGCATTTTCCCAGCGTCGTACCAACTTTTTAATGCCCTCAGCAAAAAATGTTTTTGCGTGTAGCCACTGATGCACCGCTGCTTTCACATCATCATCACATGAAAATCTTCTTCCCCTTAAAGCTTCTTTGAGCGTCCAAAAAGGTGAAAATCAGATGGAGCTAAATCCGGACTATAATCTCTCTCTCAGTCTCTCAGACACGACCAATTACTACTCCTCCCACCCTCACCGCTTCCAACCAAAATATAAAAGTGCTGAAACTTTTTGAAGATTGCTCATATATACGTATACTGTACATGTATTGTTTGGAAGCTGGGGTCAGCGCATTGTACAGCATCTGGAGCAGACAGGGTTAGGGGTCTTGCTTAAGAGCCCAACAGTCACTGCATAGCAGAGCTCGAACCAACAATCTTCCGATTGATAGCCCAACGCTCTATCCACTAGGCTACCAATGTCACTGTACAATATCAGTAAAGCTACTTTGACTGACTTTGGGGGAAAAATCCTCATTCTAAAACACTGTATCTACTATCATCCATGGTAGTTATAGCATATTATATCAGCATCAGCATTATATATGGTATATATCAGGTTTTATTTTTGCAAATAAAAATACAGTACAAAAAAAAAACCTTGAATATTAAATGGAATTCAAAACACACAGTTTTGAAACAACAGAGTTGGGTAAAAATTTAAACTTTTGCAAGGGTCCTCTTTGTCTAAAGCTTTGTCTTTAATAATAGCAAGAATATGTTGACTGTTTTAAAAGGTCAAGTGTAAAATACCACCAATTTCAGTTAAGTCTTGCCATGTAAAGTCATAAATGAACCAACCAGAGTTGTACAAGAACCTTGATGCTGGTTGATAAAAATCAGGCATAATTAGTAATATATTATGTGTATATATTTTTCACCCATCAGATTTTGTCATATACTTAGAAATCTTACAATAAACTTAACAGTTACAGAAATTATTAAAATCGCAAGACTACCATGACATCCACTGATCAGCCACAACAGTAAAAGCACATACAGGCAAAGTGAAAAACACTGATAATTTCAGTACAACTACACCTGTCAATGGTTGGGATGTATTGGGCAGAGAGTCAGTTCTTGAAGTTGACTTCTCAAGCAGGAAAAATGGGCAAGTGTACGTATCTGAGAGACTTTGACAAAGGCCAGATTGTGATCCTAGAGCAGAGTTTTTCAAACCCTGGGTCCTGAAGGGGTCGAACCAAAAAAAAAAAATGGGTCACAGATAGGCACATAAAAAAGAAACTTGTACATGAATGCCTCCTTGCGGAGGCTTTACATAACACATTGTAAACCACAGTAGGACCAGATTGCCACCGTTTTCAATAATTAAGTATATGTTGTGTTTCATTTTCATTAATTTGATGTTTTAATACATTTCATGTGTTTGGATGTGTTGCCTGGGTTGCAGTAAAAATCATGGATAAAATGTGGGTCACTTGAAAAAAAGTTTGAAAAACCCTGTCCTAAAGCAGTAGTCCCCATCCACCAGGTAGCAGAACGGTACTAGTCCATGGGTCATTTATTACCGGGCCGCATAGACAGAATAAATAATTAGTGATCACTACAAGATCAATTACATTTCCAATACTCTTTGGGTGTTCTTGTCAATCACCACTAGGTGGGTGCAGCGTCTCATTGCAGCAAAAAAGCTCAGGATCCACACTGATTTTCCATTCTATAGTTATTCCATTTTAAATCCTCTTGCCCCTGCCGGTCCGTCAAATTATATCTTATATGAAATTGGTCCGTGGTGCAAAAAAGGTTGGGGACCGCTGTCCTAGAGAACTGGGTTAGAGCATCTCCAAAATAATGGGTCTGGCCTAATGTTCCCGGCATGCTTGCAGTGATTAGTGGTTTTTGAAAGTGGTTCAAGGAAGAACAAATGGTAAACTGATGTCAGGGTCACTGGCACCTATGGCTCATCGATGTGCATAGGGAACAAAGGCTAGCCCATCTGTCCTGAACCAACAGAAGTGCTACTGTAGCTGTTATAGAAGGGAGCCCAGAGCAGCAGATCATTCACAGTGGCAATGCTGACCCCTGAACATCCTGAACTGGATCATGGAGCAATAATTTTTTATGTCATGTGGACAGCCAGGTGAACGTGCATTACCTATTACAGCAGGATGATCCCTGCCATACTGCAAAAAAATGTCCAGGTTTTATGAACTATTTGTTTATTAGGATTTTAATGTCATGTTTTACACACTTTGGTTACATTCATGACAGAACAGGTAGTTATTGATTACACAAGATTCATCAGTTCAAGTTTAATGTCAAACACAGTCATGGACAATTTTGTATCTCCAATAAACCCGACTGCATGTCTTTGGACTGTGGTAGGACATGAGGGGAACATGCAAACTCCACACAGAAAGGACCCAGACCGCCCCACCTGGCAATCAAACCCAGGACCTTGTTGCTGTGAGGCAACAGTGCTACCCACCGAGCCACCGTGCTGCTCCTTTTAGGAACTTAACAGAGAGTTCTGAACTGGCCTTCAAACTCCCCAGATCTTAATCCAATCGATCATACGTGGGACGTGCTGGACCAAGGTGGAGGCCCAACCTTGCAACTTACAGAATTAAGAGGATCGACTGCTAAACTTTGAGGTCTTGTGGAGTCAATGTGTCAAAATGTCTGAGCTGTTTACACAATATTAGGTAGGTGGTTCTAATGTTACGGCTGATTGGTGTATATGTCTCTTATGACTTTAACTGTATAACACATAATAACTGACAACTATCTCTCTCTCTCTCTCTCTCACACACACACACACACACACTATATCCTTACTTACAGAAAGTTTATTCACACTCTACAACATGTAACACAAGTCATGCGAGTCTTAATTACAGCTGCTATTAACACAGAAAGCCTTGTGGTTCTAAGCCGGTTTAAACATTGCACTATTACTTTTTGTGAGCAATAAATATGATGAACCATATACAAAAAACTATACACCGGAGCATCAGCGGACCCGAGAGTGATGACGCCGTGTAACTTTTCCCAGACATTAGACGTCATCCTCGAAAGTGTGCAAGTAGGTTTTCAGAGAAAGGGTGTGCGTGTAGGACAACGGGGTGGAACGGTAAAAATCCAGTCCGGTCAGCAGCTCCACATCCCGTACACGGGCAGAATGGGTGCGCAGGATCTCCTCCACCCAACGAGATGGCTCCTCCCCACTCTGTGAAACAAAGAATAGGAAAAAGGGTAAGCCAAGGGGTTTGGACAGGAAGAAGAGATTAGGCAAGATTCCTGGATTTCAGGCCTGCAACACATTCCATAAACAGTTGGGACGGGGGTAAATTAGGGCTAGTAATGAGGTGAAAAAACTAAATAATGATGTGATTCCAAACAGGTGATGTCAACAGGTGATTGTAATCATGGTTTGGTACAAAATCAGCATCCAGGAAAGGCTGAGTCTTTGATGAGCAAAGATGATCAGAGGATCTCCAGTTTGTCAACAAATGTGTGAGAAAATGATTGAAATGTTTAAAAACAATGTTCCTCACAGAAAGATTGATAGAGATTTGCATATTTCTCCATCTACAGTGCATGATATCATTAAACGACTCAAGGAATCGGGAGGAATTTCAGTGCGTAAAGGCCAGGGGCGCAAGCATAAGCTGAACACTGGCAAACCTTTGTCAAGCACTACAATACAGAGTTACATGCACGAATGGCACTTAAAACTTTACTGTGCAAAAATGAAGCCTTATGTTAACCATGCCCAGAAGCGGCGTCGACTTCTCTGGGCTCTAAGGCATCTAGGATGGACCATCACACAGTGGAAACGTGTATTGTGGTCAGATGAATCAGCATTCCAGGTCTTTTTTGGAAAAAATGGATGCCATGTGCTCTGGACCAAAGACGAAAGGGCCATCCAGACTGTTATCAGCAACAAGTCCAAAAGACAGGGTATGAGGCTGTGTCAGTGCCCTTGGCAAAGGTCATTTACACTTCTGTGGAATTAGACTGCCCTCCTATAAACCAAAAACTCTCGCTTTTTACACAGACTTTTCATTTTCCCAAATTGGCTTTTAATACTAAACAATTCTCAATTGCAAGCCGGCCATGAATTACAGCATGGTGGCCTGAGTTTATACCTTTAGTTGAATCTGGGAGCTAAAACGATCATTCAATTTCATGGTTATTTTTGTGACTGTGATACTTTAGGTGCAAATAATAAAGATGATTCTCTTTATCTAGTTATGTTTTTTAGGATTGCTTTGAAGAACACAAAAATGAATTCATGCTCCATTCAATGCTTATTTTATTTATTAAATACCAACTGGCTCTGTGTGAACCAAGCACAAACCTAATTTCTGAAAAAAATTAGGACACATTGTACAATGCACTACAAAAGTATCTGTGATTTGTTCATTCTTTTAAACCAGGGGTGTCAAACTTATTTTCACCAACGGGCCACATATTCTTTATGGTGGCCCTCAAAGGGTTCATTGTATTGTATCCTGTTGTGATTGCAGTCTGCCTTTTAAGTCTTAGACAATTTGTTGGACTCTTAGAGGCAAAAAATTCTGTGTTTGTTGTCAAAATGCCAAATGTATACTGTATATTTATAATGTATATCTACATTTATATTTTACTCCTTTACCACAGACATGGCCTCATAACACAAGAGACATACCGGTTCTTCTTCTTGAACACAAACTTGTATTCACTTTTCCATCTTTCATTAAATTTTCTCCTTCTGCTTCAATTTTCTCTTCTTGAACATGGTGGGATTATTTGTAAATATTTCTCAACATCACTTGTTGGAAACCCGCCTCAGTTAAACGCTGCTGTGGAAACACTGTCATCTAGTGGCGGGATGCAGTCACTTCATGTACAATTTTATCAGTTTATGTACGATAAACTGTACAGTGTATTTTAAGACAATCATACATCTTTAAGCTCTCGCGGGCCACATAAAATGACGTGGCGGCCCGAATTTGGCCTGTGTATTTTTTAAATGATAAAACAATAAATAATGTTTTAAATTGGCTGACCAACTAGATTGTATTTAGTAAATGGAGACAGTTACGATTCTGATCTGATGCCTTGAAAAAGTTGGGATAGGGCAAAATAGAAGTGAAAGGTTTTAATAAATTCCACAATAAGCAGGTGATGGAAACATGATGAGGTACAAAATAAGGATCCACCAAAGGATCAGACCTTGCATGGAAAAAAGTCTAAGTAGGGTAAGACGGGAATCCACAGCTTAACGTGTATGACGTGTGCGACCCTCAGTCCCTCGGACAGCATTGCATGAGAAACCATCAAGCTGATGTGTTTAATATAGCCGTGCGGAATTACATTGGAACTTTCGGAATTACTCGGAAGTAATTTGTTATTTACTTGGAAATACACAGTCCGGACTGCTGCATGCAACCTGAAACTCTATTATGCAGAGAGAAAGTCGCACATCAATTCTATACAGAAACGCTGATGGTCTCAGATGGTCTGAAAGACTGTGGGCATGTCTTATGACTTCAACTGTAAAGTTTAACACAGCTGTAACCCACAACTGTCTCTCTCATCTTTCTCTAACAATTAAATGTAATTTAATTTTGCTTTAAGGTCGCTTTATTCGCATGACAAATATGGACATTAATATTGCCAAAGCTTAGTTACAGGTTTAAGAAACAGATTAATAATAATAATAATATATTACAAAACAATAATACAGTAGACCCTTGACTTACGAATTGAATTGGTTCCGAAGGGCTGTTCTTAAGTCAAAATGTTTGTTAGTTAAACCTATTTTTCCCATAAGACATAATGTAAATAGCATTAATCCGTGCCAGACCTCCCAACCCCCCCCCTTACCTAACCTTTCTAATGTCTTAAATGCTCTTTTTTGTTATAAATACAAGTATATTGTCCCTTAAATCTTAAATTATACAATAGACATTACTGTAATAAACAATAATAAACAACAATACACAGTAGTACTGTACATAAAGCAACACACATCACATTTCAGTACAGCATGTGTGCTGTACCATACACCATAATACATTTCTTTCTTTTTTTATATAAAATGTATCTACCAGAAACAACAATCTCTCTCATATGTCTCTATTATTTCCTTCTTTATTTCAATAGTGTTGTATTTTGTAGGTGTATTTTCGAAATTTGTTCGTACGTTAAGTTGAAAAAGATCGCTCATAACCCGAAATGTTCGTATGGTAAACCGTTCGTAACTCAAGGGTCCATTGTATATTAATATATTATTTGGTGTTGTGTGTATGGTGCTGCTAGTCTCTCTCTCTCTCTCTCTCTCTCTCTCTCTCTCTCTCTCTCTCTCTCACACACACACACACACACACACTACGTCAGTTAAATTAATATATATGGGAATAAACACATCACAGATTCATGTTTTGACTGCATTTTACAGAATGTACTAACATTTCCAGGAACAGCGTTTGTCATTTCAACCCAAAATGTAATTACTGTTGAATCATCTTAAGCAGCAAGAACGAAAAACAAAACACTTCAGAATATCAACTGACCTGTTGTTCTATTCAGAGTGACCATAATTTAGCCACACTGAATGACCTCAGACCATGAACTGTCTAGTAAAGGTTTGAACCAAAGCAAATAAACTGTTGCCACTAAGAGCTAAAAGTTTGTGCTACAAATTCTTATCTTGTTGCAGAACTAAATTGAGACCAACGTTTTTATTTTAGAAAGCTGTGATAACATGTCAAATGTTAAAGGACACTTTTTTTTTTTTAGTTTGACCCACCAGTCCACAAAACATTATTTACGTTCTCTGTTTTTGTGACTTCCTGGATGTACTGATCTGCTGTATAAGACATCTTGCTAGGTTGACCACTTTTGAGAAAGTGTAACATTTAAACCAGCTCCCTGTTTTACACTCACTGTCCAGTTTATCAGTTCCACCTACCATATAGAAGCACTTTGTAGTTCTACAATTACTGACTGTAGCCCATCTGTTACTCTACATTCTCTAGCCTGCTTTCACTCTGTTCTTTAATGGTCAGGACTCTCCCAGGACCACTACAGAGCAGGTATTATTTGGGTGGTGGATGATTCTCAGCACTGCAGTGACACTGACATGGTGGTGGTGTGTTAGTGTGTGTTGTGCTGGTATGAGTGGATCAGACACAGCAGCGCTGCTGGAGTTTTTAATCCACTGCTGTGTCTGATCCATACCAGCACAACACACACTAACACACCACCACCATGTCAGTGTCACTGCAGTGCTGACAATGATCCACCACCCAAATAATACCTACTTTGTAGTGGTCCTGGAAGAGTCCTGAACATTGAAGAACAGGGTGAAGCATGCAGAAAAACAGATGGACTACAGTCAGTAATTGTAGAACTACAAAGTGCTTCTATATGGTAAGTGGAGCTGATAAAATGGACAGTAAGTGTAGAAACGAGGAGTAATTGGTCGTGTCTGAGAGACTGAGAGAGGCGCTTATAGTCCGGATTTAGCACCATCTGATTTTCACCCTTTTGGACGCTTAAAGAAGCTTTAAGGGGAAGAAGATTTTCTTGTGATGATGATGTGAAAGCAGCGCTGCAACCAATAACATTTGTTGCGATGGCATTAAAAAGTTGGTACAACGCTGTGAAAATGCATTGAAAGGTGACTATGTAGAAAAGTGATGTCATTTGTTTTTGGAATTCTTAATAAATAGAGTTAAAAAGTGAAGAGACTTTTTAAAGAACCCTCGTATACACCCAAGTGAGTGTTGCAGTGGGTCTGATGCCAATCCCAAAAAACATCTTGGAGCAGGGCACCAGTCCAACACATATAATCCAACACACTTACTCACACATTCATTCACAATTACTTTCACCTAGTGGGAAATGGAGTGACCAAACCACCACTGTAATATAAAGTAACTCTATGAAACCCAAACAGAACCAGGGAGAACAGTCCAGGCGGTATTCCCACAAGCAGTTGTATCACTGTACCACACCCGGCAACTCAGTGTGAGTAAATGAAACTAGTAAACCTGCAGATATCAGCGTGGTTCCAATGCACACACACCGGAAAGTACAGTACACTCATACAAAACCAGATGAGAAATCTGCCACACATATGACTTACCTAGTTTCTAACTAATCCAAACAGTGATGTAAAGGTATGAGTCTTTCATTAAACCAGGTGGGTTTAGTCAGTGCAGCTGGATACAGAGAGACGGGCGTGTCTTAATCACTGCTGTGGTTTAATGTCTGCATGTGTGAGTGTATTATTTCCTCTGTTGTTTGTGTATCAGGGATAAATAAAAAAGCATAAAGAATTATGAAGAATAAATAAACTGCACTACATTGCAAAAGTATACGGACACCTATCTCTGATCTTACTTTACACCCTATTCTAAAACCAACTGTATGGATTTCTTCCCTTTTGTTGTGGCTATAACAGCCTCTATTTTGTTTAATTACTGTTTACATGATTGTGAGTGTTTCTGTGGAAATTCATGCACATTTAGTCAGGAGAGCATTTGTGAGGTCAGGCATTGATGCCAGTTCTGTTGGGTTGAGGTCAAGTTTCTGTACAAACAATTGCTCTTCTTCAGAACAGACTTGTAAAAGCATGTGTTTATGGTGTACACACAGCGACAGTCACGATGGAACAGACATGCACCTTCCAAAAACTGTTGTTACAATGTTGGAGTAATATACTTTATTTAATATGATTAATTCTATACACCTGTTAGCAATGTGTGTGGCTAACATACCTGAACTCAGTACTAAGAAGGGGTGTCCATATTGTTTTGGCTATATAGTGTCTTCAATTTAGGAAGCTAATAATGAGTACGTACAGTTCTTTTGGGAATGAAAGAGGTGGAGTTGCACTTCAGAGTCTTGAATTTAGGTTAGTGATGGTTTTTGGTTGTTACAATTATACTATACAGTACTATACTATACTATACTATACTATACTATACTATACAGTACTATACTATACTATACTATACTATACTATACAGTACTATACTATACTATACTGTTTAATACAGGGGTCTCAAACTCGTGGCCCACGGGCCAGTTGCGGCCCGCAGGCCGATATTTTGTGGCCCCCGACATAACGTCAAAGTTCATTGTTAGTGCGGCCCACGCGGTTTTCTCACATGCACCTATTTTGCCGAGTCGTTGCGCAACTCTTTACCCTTCGAATTTTATTATTTTTTTCACTTAGCAACATCACTTGGCTGAAACGTGATTCAGAGCGACACCAAGTGGAAGTAAAATATATCCTGTCAGCCAGTGCAAGATACAGAGGACAGAAAGGTGCGATCGCAAAAGAAAACGAATTTACCAAGAACAATTTAATCAAAAAGAGCAAGAATTTAAAATATATAAAACAGACAATGCACTTGATATTAAGAATTAAGAGAGGTGAAGTAACATGGACACCAGAGTTAGCTCAGTGGCGGAGAGATTTGGTAGAGCAGAAGGATGTGTAGGATGTAAACAAAAAGAATAAAATCTAGATCACTTTATTTATGAATGTGAAATGCATAAACACCTGAGAGATAAATTTAATAATGATAAGAAAAACGAAGTGCTCAAAAAAGCTATGAACAATGATACAATTTTCAAATTTCTCTCAGAATATATAGAAAGGGCTTTCTGAATAATATCCCAAACACTCAGGTATTGGGCAGAGGTGGAAAGAGTACTAAAATATTGTACTCAGGTAAAAGTACTACTACTGTGAATAATTTTTACTGAAATACGAGTAAAATTACTAGTCTAAAAACCTACTCAAGTAAAAAAGTAACTCATTTAAAACGTATTCGGAGTAAACGTTACTTCGTTACTTGTGTTAGTAAAAAAAAAATTTCTTAACAATAGGGAGTGTCTCTCCTGTGTAATGCACACAGGACAAGTGGATATACAGGGGTTGGACAAAATAACTGAAACACCTGTCATTTTAGTGTGGTAGGTTTCATGGCTAAATTGGACCAGTCTGGTGGCCAATCTTCATTAATTGCACATTGCACCAGTAAGAGCAGAGTGTGAAGGTTCAATTAGCAGGGTAAGAGCACAGTTTTGCTCAAAATATTGCAATGCACACAACATTATGGGTGACATACCAGAGTTCAAAAGAGGACAAATTGTTGGTGCACGTCTTGCTGGCGCATCTGTGACCAAGACAGCAAGTCTTTGTGATGTATCAAGAGCCACGGTATCCAGGGTAATGTCAGCATACCACCAAGAAGGACAAACCACATCCAACAGGATTAACTGTGGACGCAAGAGGAAGCTGTCTGAAAGGGATGTTCGGGTGCTAACCCGGATTGTATCCAAAAAACATAAAACCACGGCTGCCCAAATCACGGCAGAATTAAATGTGCACCTCAACTCTCCTGTTTCCACCAGAACTGTCTGTCGGGAGCTCCACAGGGTCAATATACACGGCCGGGCTGCTATAGCCAAACCTTTGGTCACTCGTGCCAATGCCAAACGTCGGTTTCAGTGGTGCAAGGAGCGCAAATCTTGGGCTGTGGACAATGTGAAACATGTATTGTTCTCTGATGAGTCCACCTTTACTGTTTTCCCCACATCCGGGAGAGTTACGGTGTGGAGAAGCCCCAAAGAAGCGTACCACCCAGACTGTTGCATGCCCAGAGTGAAGCATGGGGGTGGATCAGTGATGGTTTGGGCTGCCATATCATGGCATTCCCTTGGCCCAATACTTGTGCTAGATGGGCGCGTCAATGCCAAGGACTACCGAACCATTCTGGAGGACCATGTGCATCCAATGGCGGTGCCATGTATCAGGATGACAATGCACCAATACACACAGCAAGACTGGTGAAAGATTGGTTTGATGAACATGAAAGTGAAGTTGAACATCTCCCATGGCCTGCACAGTCACCAGATCTAAATATTATTGAGCCACTTTGGGGTGTTTTGGAGAAGCGAGTCAGGAAACGTTTTCCTCCACCAGCATCACGTAGTGACCTGGCCACTATCCTGCAAGAAGAATGGCTTAAAATCCCTCTGACCACCGTGCAGGACTTGTATATGTCATTTCCAAGACGAATTGACGCTGTATTGGCCGCAAAAGGAGGCCCTACACCATACTAATAAATTATTGTGGTCTAAAACCAGGTGTTTCAGTTATTTTGTCCAACCCCTGTATCTCACAATAGTTGTTTTTAATTAAAATATAATAGAAAAAACATGTTGATACAACATTTAAAACATTTAGGGATGTGTAATGTGTCATTTTAGTACAGAACATCCCATAAAACATTTTCAAACTGTATAACCACTGAAGTTGGCATTAATTGTGGATTCTATAGACCAGCCTTCTTTTCATCACCAACAAATACCAAACAACAGTCATACTGCAATTCTCATAACTCAACACAAGTCAAGGTTACAGGTGTTGTGACTTTCACTAAATGACCCAAAGAAAACCTTCAAGATGTAAGACAATTCTGGGAATAATGGATCTTTGAAGGTTTCTGGCAGCAAAGAGTAGGTAAAAGAAGCCTATGTTCTGAAGAATTGTTCATGTTCTGAACTGTTATTAATAAAGATTGAGAAGTTTGGATCAGTTGTACTTTTGTTTGGAATACCTGAAACCCTTTTTTTATGGAATACTTGACGCGGCCCAGCCGCTCCTAGACTCTACCTCCAGCGGCCCCCAGGTAAATTGAGTTTGAGACCCCTGGTTTAATACTATACTAAACTATACTAATCTATACTACTCTGTACTATACTTTTCTATTCTAAACTATTCAATACTACTCTATTCTATTCTAAACTATACTATTGTATACTATACTATTCTATATTAGTCTACATCTAAACTATACTATTCTATATTAGTCTACACTATACTATTCTATTAAATTCTATACTATTCTAAACTATACTATTCTATACTATGCTAATTTATTCTATATTGTACTATTCTATACTATACTATACTAGTCCATACTGTCCAATACTATACTATACTAAACTATATAATATTATTCTATACTACAATATACTATTCTACACTATACTATTTTACTATTCTACATTATTCTATACTCTACCTTACTAAACTATACTATACTGTTCTATACTATTCTACACAATTCTATACTCTACTATACTAAACTATACTGACATGTATAGACACACTCCTTTTTTTCTTTTTTCTTTACAATTATATAAAGGAAATTATGAATTTGCAGCAACAGTTGCAGTTGCAAAGCAAGGACATGAAGAAAAGCCTGAGTTAAAGAAAGCTTGGCCTGCCTGCACAGAGCCCTGACCTCAGCCTCTCTGAATAGCTGTGGAATGAACTGAAAGATCATTTAAAGCTTTCTTGACCAAAATCAGTGCCCAGTGCTATTTTAATTAAATGGGCTCCCAGTCCTACAGACATACTTCAAAGTCTTGTGAGAAGAGAAACCTCTTCAGAACAGTGGCTGTTTTTATAATCACATAGAGGTCATTTTAACTTTATACCATTTGTTTTTGAAATAGGATGTCCAACCAGCTCATGGTCAGGTGTCCAAATATTTTTTGCCAAATTGTGCAACTGTACACTGGGAATCCTTGGGTTTGGGCTTCTATGTGGATGCTACTTTGACACATACCACAAACCTTCATTATAAAGTCTTGATAACAGACACAACAGGACACCTTCTGAGGTTTTGTGAAAATCCATGCCTCAAAAAGTCAGAGCTGTTGTGGTGGCATGAGAAGGATTTCAAACCCTGGGACCCCAAGACAAAAATAAACTGTACACAAATGCCCCATTGTGGAGGCTTTACATTACATCTTGTAAACCACAGTGGGACCAGATTGCCACCATTTTTATTAATTAAGTAGATTTTGTTTTGTGTTTTGTTTTGATGCATTGTTTGTGTTGCCTTGGTTGTGGTAAAAATCATGGACAAAATGTGGGTCACTTAAAAAATAGTTTTAAAAACCCTGATCTACACAATATTTGGTAGGTGGTTTAAATGTTATGGGCATGAAAAAGTTGCCAGTTGTAGTGAATCATAATCACAAATAAGGAGTTAGTCTTACATTTTCAACATCTGGGCATATAAGTGAACCTTCAGCTGTATTCACACTTCAGTTTCCTTGTATCTGTTTTGTGTTATTTTGAAATATCACACTGGTAACGCTGTTTTTCAGCTATTACACACCCTTGAAGGGTTCTGTACTTACATGGCAGCTTTCCGAATTATCTGGCAGGTGTGGGAGGACAAAGGAGATGCTTGAAATTGTTCCATTACACTCCTCCAAGGTCATGTTTTCACCCTCACAACTTGTTATTATCACGTAGTAATGTGTGGGGACTGGGGCGGTTTCACCTGCATGCCTGCAACACACACACACACACACACACATGAATACATCATTTTACACTTCTCAGATTTTAATATAAGATAAAAAAATGTTATCTATAATAATAATTTACACTGGAGCGCTCGGGTAAATCAGCTGTTCTATTGACTGACCAGGTACACAGAAACGATCGACTGTGTCTGAGAAAGATCAAACGAGTTCCCCATTGCTGCTGCAATTGCTGGCTGGTCATGGCATCTCGACTCATGGTTAATGGTTGTTAGGTATTAACATTTGTTAGGTAGTTTCTCAAATTCACTCAAAGTCCTGTCATTTAAACTAGACTGGAACGTAACCAGGAGAAGAATCATTCATTGAATCTCGTACGAGGAAAGCACCCAGACCAGACACCAAGTCAAACTATGAATGCCTTAGTTTATTAAAATAAAAATAAAATAAATAAATAAATTAAAACAGAGTTTTTATAAAGACCAGAAAAGTGTGTGTGTGTGTGTGTGTGTGTGTGTGTGTGTGTGTGTGTGTGTGAGAGAGAGAGAGAGAGAGAGAGAGAGAGAGAGAGAGAGAGAGAGAGAGAGAGAGAGAGAGAGCGAGTGTGTGAGTGTGTGTGTTTAGGCTACATGAGAAAATTTTAGAGAGAAGGCTAGTTTTGATCAGCAAGAGCAGTAGTGTCTGACTCTCCATACTCCATACTGCTCTCTGTGAGATGCCATCTCTGGGAGGTGAAAATAAGCAGTCTGCTTTTCCTTGTCAGGTTGGGGGTCACAGCAATGAAGGGGGTTACAACTGAAGAATAGCATAAAACAAAATCTGTGGCTCGACTGGATGAGTGTTGCAGTAACCACTCTAGGAAGCACGAATAAATCTATTTCCAGATTCCTGGAATGTATTAAATAAACATTTAATTCCATTTGTTCTTCAACCATACTGCTAGACCCTCTAAACTCATAAACTATTTGTACTTATGAAGCAATTGACCACAGCTGATCCACAACTTTCTTACTATAAACATTTTGATAGAACTTGCAAGGTAAGGCCGTGCACAAAGCTAGTCAAAATACCCAGTGTTTCTATACTAATATGGACGTTGCATGTAAAAGCCTCATCTTATAAAACTGCTCATGCACACACCCTCTCAGCAGAACATTAAATGCAGTGCAGACAGAAATCTCAGAAGAGATTAAAGGGGTTTGTTTGAATACATAAAGGGTGTCATTACTGCCAAAGTGTGCCCACTGTACCCACATACAAGGACACCGCCCAGACACACACCCATGTACAGTCAGCAAGCTCAAGAGTGTTTCATTACTAGTTGGTTTTCAGTGTGTTCTAAAGTGTGTGTGTGTGTGTGTGTGTCTGTGTGTGTGTCTCACTCTCTGATTTTCTCTACTGTGTCTCTCAGGCCGTCAAAGTTGTAGTCGAATATTGGTCCAGTAACAACATTAACACCATTTCTCTCTTCACTGTAGCGTCTTAATACTGTCGTCTGGAGGTAGTCCCACATCTCTGTACACACACACACACACACACACACACACACACACAGACATAACACAAACATTTGCACCGAATAGTCCGTAATTATGTACAACAACGCCCTCTATTGGTGCACATAGTAACACATAGACAATAAATAATTTAATTAAAAAAAGAGAATGGTTCTAGCTAAATGTATAATTAAAAGAACAAAAAAACAATTTGGAGAGGAATTTGGAGGAAAGGTCACATGGTCTCGTAACACACATGTACAATATGGCACTTTTAAGTCTTCAATGACTTCTGTTTTTTTTCTGTGGCTAAATAATTGAATTTAATTATTTGGCAACCACACACACACACACACACACACACACACACACACACATTTACATTTCTAAATAAATAACAAATATATTTTGTTACAAAAATGCAATGTGTTCCCATCCTTTAGTCTTAATGAACTCAATAAAAAATTTACACTTTACGATCAAAAGTATGTGGACACCTGATGATGAGCTTGTTGGACATGCTTTTTCAGAATCATGGGCGTTAAAATGAAGTTGGCCTGCTCTCTAAGGCTTCTGTCCCTACCATAAGCATCAAGATTCATTTGACCAGGTCATATTTTTCCAAATGTTACTGTACACTGTAGCTCAGATTCTAATTCTTGGCTAACAGGAGTACAAAACTGATACTGTGTTTCAAATGTTTGTTTTCTTAGATGTGTTACATTTATTTAACCAAGACGCCCTGGTGTCACAGCGGGATATACGATTTATAATAAAATATAATATATGATTTATTATAAAAAACTGTGTTAAATGAAACAAGTGTACTAGTGTTCTTAGACATTTGTTTCCCTCCGTACATATTACAAAAGTCAAGGCAAAACTGAGTGCTTGGGAGGGGCTATACTTCCTAAAAAGATCAGTAAGCTTTTAAGCTGCTAAACTGTTCATATTCATAATCATACATCACTTTAGCAGAACAAGCAGCCTGTGTAATCTGAATCAGAATGGTAATAATCTGACTTTTTTATGGTAAAAACCTAAATTGTAGCTATCCAAATAACAACATAATACATAAAGTCCAATCTAGAGACTATAATAGCATGTACTGTTTTATTTATATATGTCATGTTCATAGCTACATCTGCCCAATAATCCCACTCACTTTTGAAGGCGCGGTACATGGGGACTGTGTTAGTGATCAGTGATGCCTCATGTCTGGATTCAGGAGTCTCAGATAAACCTATAAAGAAATAAGAACAACATGTTTCGTTCAATGATGCTTCATGGACCTATCATATTGTGGTGGCCGCTCGCCGTCATTGAAAGACAAAGCTCATTCCCCCTGCTTATGTCATCGGCCGTGGGACCACGGTATCCCACAATGCAGTTCAAGCGTTTATGCTCACTGAGATGTGTTTAATGTAATGTTGTGCATAGTGCACAGGTAAGCGAAGCACATGTACCCAGCCATCCACGTGAAGTACAAAAAAACGTGATTCATCAGACCAGGCCACCTTCTTCCATTGCTCCGTGGTCCAGTTCCGATGCTCGCATGCACATCATTGCTGCTTTCTGTGGTGGACAGGGGTCAGTATGGGCACCCTGACTGGTCTGTGGCTATGCAGCCCCATACACAGCAAACTGTGATGCACTGTGTATTCTGACACCTTTCTATCAGAACCAGCATTAACTTCTTCAGCAGTTTGAGCTACATTAGTTCGTCAGTTGAATTTGGCCCTTGTCAAACTCGCTCGAATCCTTACGCTTGCCCATTTTTCCTGCTTCTAACACATCAACTTTGAGGATGAAATGTTCACTTGCTGCCTAATATATCCCACCCACTAACAGGTGCCGTGATGAAGAGATAATCAGTGTTATTCACTTCACCTGTCAGTGGTCATAATGTTATGCCTAGTTGGTGTATGTATACGTGTGTTTGTGTGTGTGTGTTCAAGACCAACCGGGTGGATATAAGAATCCGCGAGTGATCTCCTGATCCTGGCTGGTGCAGGACTGAGTGTGTTCAGGAGAAACCCGAACATCAGCTCTAACACACTCCGAGTCAGGGACTGGGGAAGCAGTGCCCTCTATCTGCAGGCAGAAAAAACACAGGAATAGTTTACTGGCAAAATTATATAAAATAATAAAAAAATTAAAATTGGTTTTATTTATTATACATACAAAAAGCATGTTGTAAGATTTAAGTCACTATACAGAATTTAAGTTACTATTATTAGTTCTAGAAAACATTAAATAAAATAATACAAAATAAAAAAATTTAAATAAAATTAAAAAATTAAAAAATTAAAAGAATAAAAAATATAAAATATAAAATTTGGTTTTATTTATTACAAAAAGCATTTTGTAAGATTTAAGTCACTAAACAGAATTTAAGTCTCTATTATTAGTTCTAGACATTAAATAAAATAATACAAAATAAAAAAAATGTAATAAAAAAAAAAAAACAATAAATAAAAAAAAATTTTTGTTTTATTTATTACACATACAAAAAGCATTTTGTAAGATTTAAGTCACTATACAGAATTTAAGTCTCTATTATTAGTTCTAGACATTAAATAAAATAATAAAAAATAATAAAAAAATCAATAAAATAATAAAAAATGAAGAAAATAATTAATAAAATAAAAAATAAAGAAAATAAAGAAAATAATACAAAATAAAACAAATAATTAATAAAATAATAATAATAAAAAACTTAAATTAAAGTCACTATTATTAGTTCTAGAAAACATTGTATCTGAATTATAGGTGTCAATCAAGTTCTAACTATAGGAATTTCCAAAATATTACCTGGACAACAAGGGTGACAAAAATCATTAAAAAATGTGGAACTTTTTTTGTCTTAAATTGTGGCCTGTGTGGCACAAATCTGTCAAGGCACATCAATCAGGTAACACCAACTCTACTGTATTTGCGTGTGTATTTATATGAGTGTCCGTATGTATAGAGCTTGCGGGTCTGTATGCAGGTGTAAGATTTACTTTAGGTGTGATGGTGAATGCTGTCCACAGAGACGTGTGGAGCT